>NC_143132.1:101600000-102805625 GCF_059928025.1 Delphinapterus leucas | reverse complement strand
GCAGGGATGTTGCTAAACATCCTATGATACACAGGACAGTCCTCCATGACAAAGAATTATCCAGCCCCAAATGTCAGTAGTGCTGAGGTTGAGAAATCTTGTTAAACACAGAACAATTAAAATCTGCTTTTCTAGGTATCATCTATCTTTGGCATTTACTCACAGTTATTTTATTTATTCATTCATTATTTGTATATTTATTTTCAAAACTCTTTTTAAGGTGGAAAGATGTAGAACTCGAAATATAATTTTGGGACTGGAATTAGTTACTTTGGGCTCACTTTTGGATTTTTTTTACATTGCTCAAATTAAAATTCTTTCAGTGAAAGAATAGTAACGAAGGTGAGATTTCTAGCTAGTTAGTTCTTCTTTTCACACACTGAAAAAACTTTCTTAGTTTGTATTGGTTTGAGAGGGTAATTTGATTTTATGAAGAGCCAAATTTATAGAATTGTTAAAAAAATGTAATTCAGTTTTGTTAGGTTCAAGGGCATGCAGATATTTTGTGGATGGGATTCAGGAAGGAAGAGATGGATTATATATATATTATATATATCATTGTATCTTTGAGAACTTGCTTTTACACACACAGATAACAATCACTTGTAATTAGCAGTTCATTGTTTGAATCAAACACCGCTGTTAAAGTGGTGATTGAAACAGTGGTTGTCCTTTCCTCTTCAGTAGCAGAAACATTTTCTTCCTTTGCACTGTTGATTTGCTAACAAACCTGTTTTGTATTATGGTGATATAAAGGTAAAATCTGCCCAGCACTTCTAAAATATCAAAAATTCTTAGTCTTTACAAATGAAACACAACACCTACATTTATTCAATTTACTTTCATTAAGCAAAAAGCATTAGTTTAATATAACAATTACCCTTATTACTTATTTAAACCTGAATTCAAATTTAACTTCACAAGATGTCTCCAGCAGATGTTCTCTGTTGTGATGATTTCTATGGTGACTTTCAGTTCAGAAAAGCTTTGAATCTCTAATGAAAAATTTTCGAAGTGATAAGATGAAAGAGAAGCACTAAAATATACTTGGAGATAGAAATTGAAACCATTTTGGCTAAATGTATCAGGTTAGAAATTGCCCTAGTTACTGATTTCTGCTATTAGATAGTCCCCTTGTGCAAAGAAAGCCAGTTATTGATTTTTGAATTTGAATTTCTTTTGAAATAATTGATTGCCTCTACTGTAGATCCTTAACAAAGCTTATGAAAATCCAGTGTAATAGGACTCACCTGCTCCTCTAATGCCTGCCTAATGTTTTGCTTAATTTACTCACCCCTGCTAACCTAGATGCTATTAGAATATACTGTTCATGGAACACATAAAATTAATGAATATCCCATTGTATTTTGAGATATGGACAGAATATTTCAGCTACTGTTAATGATGCCTTGATTTACCTTAAATAATTTCAAAGTTAGTTCCTGGCATCTTAATTCTATTTTTATATTTATAAATCTTTACTCATAATACTGCACAGAGAAGCAACCATATGCCTATCACTCAGGAAAGTCTAAGACGTTTTGAAACTCCTTGCCAGAAATCCAAGGCAAAAAAAGGACAGACAAATTCTTAACTATACTACACAGAGTTGCCATAAATAAATAAATAAATGAACAAATTTAATTCAGTAAAAACTTTGAGTGCCTGTTATGTACTGGGTACTGCTTTAGTAATCAGCAGATGAAGCCAAACGAATCTACCTGTGTAAAACCGTAAAGCTCCTAGAAGATAACGTAGGAGAAAACCTAGATGACCTTAGGTATAGCAGTGACTTTTTGGATACAGCACCAAAGGAACCGTTTATAAAAGAAAAAATCAATAAGCTGGACTTCATTAAAATGAAAAGCTTCTGCTCTGTGAAAGACAATGTCAGGAGAAATGAGAAGACAAGCCACAGACTGAGAGAAAATATTTGCACAAGACATCTGAAAAAGGATATGATCCAAACATATACAAAGGACTCTTAAAACTCAACAGTAAGAGAACAAATAATCTAATTAAAAAGTGTGTCAAAGGCCTAAACAGAGAACTTACTGAAGAAGATAAACAGATGGCAAGTAAGCATATGAAAAGATGTTTCATATCATGTGTCATCAGGGAAATGCAAATTAAAACGACAATAAGATACCACTGCATACGTATTAGAATAGTCAAAATCCCGAACACTGACAATACCAAATGTTGGCAAGGATGTGGAGCAATAGGAGATCTCATTCATTTTTGGTTGGAATACAAAATAGTGCATCCACTTTGGCAGTTTCTTACTGAACTAAACATAGTCTTACCATATCCAGCAATCCTGCTTCTTGGTATTGACCCAAATGAATTGAAAAATCTGTGTTCACATGAAAATCTGCACACAGATGTCTATAGCAGCTTTATTCTTAATTACCAAAACTTGGAAGCAACCAAGATGTCCTCCAGTAGGTGAATGGGTAAACTAACTGTGATAATCCAGATATTGGAATATTATTGAATGCTAAAAAGAAATCAGCTAGCAAGCCATGAAAAGATGTGGTGGAACCTTAAGTACATATGGATGAGTGAAAGAAGCCAATCTGAAAGGCTACATAACCTATGAATCCAACCATAGGGATTCTGGAATCCATTCTGGAAAAGCCAAACTATGGAGCCAGTAAAAATGTCAGTGGTTACCAGGGGTTAGGGTAGGAGATGAATAGGCAGAGCACAGAGGATTTTTAGGGCAGTGAAAATACTCCGTACAATATTATAATGATAGATACATGTCATACATTAGTCCAAACCTATAAAATGTACAACACCAAGAGTGGCTCTTAAGGTAACCTATGGACTTTTTGTGATTATGATGTGTCAGCCTAGGTCCATCGATAGTACCAAATGTACCACTCTGATGGGGGATGTTGATAATGGGGGAGGCTGTGCACGTGTGGGGACAGGGGTTCTATGGGAAATCTCCGTACTTTGCTCTCAATTTTGCTGTGAACCTAAAACTTCTCTTTAAGAAAAGTCTTTATTAGGAAAATCTACCTGTCACAGTTTATTATCTAGTGGTGGTAGGGGAAGGGAGGGCACAGGCAATAAGTAAATAAATAATAGAATGTGTTTAGAGCATAATGAAAGTTGTGAAGAATTAATACTAGGGAAAACTAGGGAGTAGCAGGGCGGGGAGCGGGGAGAGGCCGCTATTTTAAATGGAGGAGTCTCTTTGAGAAGCCTCCTTCTGTGACCTGAAGGCAGCAAGTGAATGAATGATGGGGATATCTGGGAGAAGGCTGTTCCAAGCAGAGGGAACGGACTGTGCAAGGACACACATAAATGTATGAGTAGGGGCAAGTAATCAGATACCCCAGTAGCTTTTAAAAATGTTTACTGAGCTTGTGTAAAGGTTATATACAGTAAACAGTTAAGATAGAATCAGTATGAAACAAAATACTGTGAAGATGCCAATGCTAACAGTAGAAGGAAGAGTTTTATCTTCGTACATCAAACCACCTGGACTAAATCCGTGACAACAGAGGAAGAGCAAACTTCAGAGTTTACCTTTGAAGTCTTTGGCTTTAGAAATTGTGCAGGTTTTGTGTTATCTTTGCTTTGCCATAACAGTAACTCTTGAATATGCTTTTATATATTAAATTGTCAAGATTTAAAAGCTCTGAGAAGAAAATGTCTATAAAATATCATGCAGTTGCCACAAATCTGGTCCAATTTGGGAATCACTTCCTAAACATCTTTTCTAGAGAGTAGGAAAACCAGGGTTAGACAGAAATGCTTAACGTGTTTTCACTATATTAAAATATGTCATTGCTGTTTTCTAAGGAATAATCCACCCCCCACCCCACCCCCAGCTTTACTGGCTATTTCTTTGACTTTTTTTATTTGGTGGAAATAAACTGATACTCCTCAAATATGAACATAAGTATTTTTAGGTTTAATCTAGCCCTGTATGTCATAAGTGAATTTAAAATGTATAGAGTTGAATTATTGGCAGAAATCATGATGTAGGGAACTTTCCCTCTCATTTTTCACTCTTTGCATAGAATTAAAATCCATCCATTTATTCTGTCCCCATTTTTTGTGCAGTTTATTGTTTCCCATTACTGCAAATAAGCGTATCGACGCAGCACCCTCCTACAACATACACATGACTTTACTATGGCTCATGATCACTTTTATCATTAACATTTCAATATGGTGAACAAAATTTACACACTAGGTGTATGTTTAAAGCAGTCACTTTTGGAGCCTGCTATGGCTAACAAGTAGAATCAGAAATTTCGTGTACCTTGGCTTTGAAATGGTCTTTTATGACTACAGCACATGCACATTCTTTGAAGGCATGTCTGAAGGGCATGTCTTCATTCCTGGAGGATAAATTTGAGTTTTGAAAATCATCAGGAAAAAAATCAGAGTCAAAATCACTTTTAAAAGGGGCAGAAGGTAATCTAATAAATATTATTTTGGTAAAATAAATAAATAAATAATTATGACTGACTTTGTTATTTGCTTCCAATTGGCTCAAAATTGGTTTCCAAAATGATTTGACCTTGCCCTACTCTTGTGAAGAGTTTAGAATCTCCAATAGTTAGTGCTGCAAAAGATATCAATCCTTTAAAAATGAATATTCTGGTGTTTTATGAAAATTATCACATGTTGCTTTAGAGTCAGAATTAGCTTCTCACTGTGACATTAGAGGTGTACTTCACAAGATATTTACAACTATCAAGTCTACTTTTGGTAAATTTATTTGAAAAATCGTTACTTCTATGGGACAATAGATAAATCAGAAGAATTCTAGTAATGACAGTAAATCATTTGACAACTCAAATTTTAAATAGCATGTATATAATTATGTACTTAGCAGAAGTGTCTTATTTGTAGAAGTGTTGAACTTCCCTCAGTTGGTGCTGTTGATCATCAGTTTGAAGAGTGCTACTTTTTACTTCACTTTTCTGAAAGATGTGTGTGTGTGTGTGTGTGTGTGTGTGTGTGTGTGTGTGTATTTATCCAAGCATGTATTTGGATTATCAAACCTTAGGAGTAAGAGAGTTTTGTTTGAAGACATTTTTTAAAAGTTTGCTTCCATATCTTTGCAATTAGGTGGAAATTTGTTTTGTGCCTGCCCTGTGCCATAGTGTACTAGGTAATGCATGGGGGAGAAAATGATCGAGGTGCATTTGGGTACACTGATGAAGCTTCCATTAAATTTGGAAAATAAAGACATGCTTAACTATACTGTGGTGTCAGTGTCATCTCCTAAATATGCTCCTGTGGGTACTGGAGAAAGGAGAGAGAACATCTGATCAGGAATATTGGGAAAGGGTTGAGATTGGCCTTGATAAGTGGACTATGTTTTGATGAGCTTTACAAGTCAAGGAATCATTAAAATTGAACACGTGGGATTGAGAGAACATAGATCCATTTGGAGGAGCTATGATGCGGTCAATGAGATGACAATTTAAGACACTGGGGATACCGTAGAGGTTTTGACTGGTAAGACTGTTTGAGCCAGATATGTAGGGCCCTGCATATCAAGCATAGAATAATTAGACATTTGAGTTTCTGATGGCATCTGAGTTGTGCTTTGAGGAGATAAACCTGGTAACAGGACACTTTCGAACAAGGAGAGACCAGTGGCAAAGAGAGAGCTAGGAAGAGAATTCAGAATTCATGTACTTCTGGACAAAGAAGGTGGTGTCGTAGTGAAGTTTCAAAGCTGGATTAATGAGTGTCAAACTGGACATGAAAGACAGTGAAGAACAAATATACAGATTTAGAGAAAGCAGTGGCCAGATGTATCTTGATTTGATATTTTCATCAGTGTGGAAACTAGACATGCATATTGAGTGTTTGTGAAAAACAAACAAAAAAACACTTGAGAAGGGCTTCTGGTTTCCAGGCCAGTGTGTAAGAGTCTTAAGAAGTCGCCATTCCAGCCTAGCAACAAGTAAAAGACTGAACAAACTGCAAAATCAACAACTGTTCTTAGCTCCATCAAAGAAGTGAGGTAACAGGACAAACCATTGCTCTCAAAATTGGAGAGAAAAGACAGGTGGATACAGAGTCACAATTTATTGGAGCAGAAGTTCATAAACAGATGCCTCTGCAAGAACCAGTGCTGGGATAGGAAAACCTCAAATGGAATTGACAAATTGCTGGAGACCCAGAGTAGACAAATCTGAGAGTTAAAAACTCTAGGAGCACCCAGTTATAGGGGAACCACTACATTTCTGTGAGTTTTACTTCAAGGAGCTCTACCAGGTCTTTCTAATGAACATTGGAGAAAAATCCAGCATTAGGGAGGGGAAAGGGAACCATTTTGAAATACAGCAGAGCATTCTGTTCTTCTTAACAAGGTCTACCCTCAAAAGAAACTACTTTATCAGAGCCCAACCTCCTGAAGTTTCATCAGAGCCTAGCCTATCTTGAGGAAGGAAAACATCCAACTCCAGTGCCCTCCAGCCATGCCATTCAACCTCAGTGGTACGGGGGAAAGGGGGAGGGGAAGGACTGAGAAGCTCTAGTGAAGTTAATAACCCAGAGGCACAGGCTCACCAAAAGACTGAGACCTAATTATAGTACTATGGAACACTTCCCCTCGACTGACACATTACCACTACAGTATTGAAGGACTATTTACTGCTGTTCCTTTTACCAGTATGTGATGGGTACTTTTCAACAGCAATGACAAAATACAAACCATGCTAAAAGGTAAATTCCACAGTTCCAAGAGACTGAACAAGCATCAGAACCAGAATCAGATATGGCAGGAATATTAACATGGACTAGGAATTAAATAGCAACAAAATTATGATTAATAGCTAAGGGCTTTACTGGAAAAAGGAGACAACATGTAAGAACAAATGGCTAATATAAGCAGAAAGATGGAAATTCGTAGAACCAAAAAGAAATGCTAGAGATCAAAAACACTTTAATAGAAATAAAGAATGCTTTTGATGGACTTATTAGTAGACTGGATGCAACTGAGGAAAGAATCTCTGTGCTTGAGGATATGACAATAGAAACTTCCAAAACTTAAAAGAAAAGAGAATTAAGATAGAAAAAGAACACAATATCCAAGAACTGTGGGACAATTTAAAAAGGTGTAACACTATGTTTAATGGGAATATCAGAGGAGAAGAAAGAAAGGAACAGAAGCAATAATTAAGACAATAATGACTAAGAATTTCCCCCACATTAATGTCAAACACCAAACCAGAGATCCAGGGAGCTCAGAATACTAAGGAGGATAAATGCCAAAAAACCCATAAAAACCTACAACTGGGTATATCATATTCAAACCTCAGAAAAATCAAGATTAAAAAAAATCTTGAAAGAGGCCAAAGGAAAAAAAAACACCTATGTATAGAGAAAAGATAAGAATTACATCTGATTTTTCCTCAGAAACCATGCAAGCAAGAAGAGAGTGGAGTGAAATATTTAAGGTGTTGAGAGAAAAAAACCACACCAACCTAGAATTCTTCAAAAGTGAAGTAGAAATATTTTCTCAGAGAAACAAAAATTGAGGAAATCTGTTGCCAGTAAGCCTGCCTTGCAAGAAATGTTAAAAGATGTTCAGAGAAACATAAAATGATACAGAGTATGAACTCGGATCTACATGAAGAAAGGAGAAGAGCATTGAAGAATGAATAAATACAAGTAACATTTATATACATTATAACAAGGTTGTAGGATACTAGGTTAATATTCAAAAGTCAATTGCTTTCCTATATACCAGGAATAAATCAGTGGAATTTGAAATTAAAAACATAATACCACTTACATTAGCATTCCTCAAAATGAAATACTTGGGTATAATGCCATTGAGCACATATAAGATTCATATGAGTAAAACTCTGATGAAAGATATCAAAGAAGAACTAAATAAATGGAGAGAGAATCCATGTTTATGAATCTGAAGACTCAATATTGTCAAGATGTCAATTCTTCCCAATTTAATCTATAGATTCAATGCAATCCCAGTCAAAATCCCTGCAATTTATTTTGTGGATCTTAATAAATAAATTACAGAGTTCATATGGAGAGACAAGAGATCTATTGGGTGGGCCAAAAAGTGCCTTTGTTTTTTTAAGTAAAAAGAAAAGACACATTTTTCATTTTCACCAAGACCTTTTTTGAACAATGTATTCACCCTTTTGTTCCACTACCTTCTGCCATTTTTTAGGCAACTTCATAATTCCATCTTCCCAAAACTATTTATGTTTTTTGAACAATGAACTGTTCCAGCTGCCTTTTACAGTCCTCCAGGCAATTGAATTTTCTTCTATTAAGAGAACTTTGTAAATACCAGAATAAATGGAAATCCGAAGGTGCAATGTCTGGTGAATGTGGCGGATGAATCAGAACTTCCCAGCCAAGCTGTAACAGTTTTTGCCCGGTCATCAAAGAAACATGTGGTCTTAGCCAGATGGAAGATTATGCGTTTTCTGTTGACTCATTCTGGAAGCTTTTCATTGAGTGCTGCTTTCAGTTGGTCTAGTTGGGAGCAGTACTTGTTGGAATTAATTGGTTTATTTCACTAGAGAATCGCATGCAGAAATATGGTCAAGAAAGTTTTTTTCACTTACGTGGAGCCCAAACATCAAAGCAATTCACATAACCAAGCTGGTGTAAGTGATTTTCAGTGCTTGATTTGGATATTGTGAGTATGTCGGCCATCTCCCGCGTGGTATAACGTTGATCGATCTCAATTACTGTTTCGATTTAACCGCTATCAACTTCAACTGGTCTACACTACTGTGAAGCTTCGTCCAGCAAGAAATCTCCAGCACGAAACTTCACAAACCACTTTTGACATCTTCGATCAGTCACAGCACCTTCTCTGTACACTGCATAAATCTTTTTGTGGGTTTCAGTTGCGTTTTTACCTTTCTTAAAATAATAAAGCACAATATGCCAAAAATGTTGCTTTTTTTCTTCCATCTTCAATATTAAAATGGCTACACAAAAACTCACCAATTTTGATGTCTATTTTTAAATGCACGCTGATATGACAGCTGTCAGATACACTCTAACAAAATTGTTTCGAATGAAGTTAAAGACAACTAAGTGCTACTAGAGCCATCTTATGGAAAAAACTGAATGAACCATTTGGCCCACCCAATAGAATAGCCAACACGATATTAGAAGAACAAAGTTAAATAAGTGACACTACGCAACTTCAAGATTTAATATAAAGCTACGACAATCAAGAAAGAGTGATAACGGCAAAAGAATAGACAAATAGGCCAATGGAACAGAATAGAGCCCAGGAATAGACCCATGTAAATATAGTCAAGTGATCTTTGACAAAGGAGCAAAGGCACTACAATAGAGCAAAGATAGTCTTTTCAACAAATGGTGCTGGAACAACTGAACATCCATATGCAAAACATAAAAATGAATCTAGACATAGACCTTACATCCTTCATAAAAATTGACTCAAAATGGATCATAGACCTACATGCAAAACAGAAAAACTATGAAACTCCTGGAAGATAACATAGGAGAAAATCTAGATGACCTTGGATATGATGATGACTTTTGATATAACACCAAAGTTACAACCCATGGAAAAAAACAGATGATAACCTAGACTTCATTAAGGTGAAAAACTGCTCTGTGAAAGACAAGGTCAAGGGAATGAGAAGACAAGTCACAGACAGGAAGGAAATATTTGCAAAATACACATCTAATAATGGCTATGATCCAAATATATGCAAAGAATTCTTTAAACTCAACAGTAAGAAAACTAACAACTTGATTAAAAAGTAGGCAAAAGACCTGGACACCTCACCAAAGAAGATATACAGATGGCAAGTAAGCATATGAAAAGATGCTCCACATATGTCATCAGAAAAACGCAAATTAAAATGACAGTGAGATACCACTACACACACATTAGAATGGTTAGAATCCCAAACACAACACCAAATACTGGCAAGCTGTGGAGCAATGGGAGCTTTCATTCACTGCTGGTGAGAAGACAAAATAGTATGTCCACTTTGGAAGTTACAAAACTAAAGAGTCTTAGCATATAATCCAGCAATCCTGCTACTTGGTATTTACCCAAATAAATCAAAGACTTATGTCCACACAAAAACCTGCACACAGATATCTATAGCAGCTTTATTCATAATTACCAAAACTTGGAGGCAACCAACAAGTCTTTTAGTAGGTGAATGAATAAATAAACTGTGGAACATCCAGAGAATAGAATATTATTCAGCATTAAAAAGAAATGAGCTATCAAACCATGAATAGACATAGAGGAACCTTCAATGCATATGGCTGAGTAAAAGTAGCAGTCTGAAAAGGCTACATACTATATGAATCCAACCATATGACATTCTGGAAAGGGCAAAGCTATGCAGACAGTACAAAGATCAGTGGTTGCCAGGGGTGGAGGGAGGGAAAGATAAGTAGGTAGAGCAGGAGTGATTTTTAGGGCAGTGAAACTATTGTGGTTGATACTGTAGTGATTGATGTATCTTTACACATTTGTTAAAACCCACAGAATATACAACAGCAAGAGTGAACCCTAATGTAAACTATGGACTTCGGGTGATAGTGATGTGTCAGTGTACGTTAATCGATTATAGCAAATGTACCCCTGTGGTAGGGGGTATTAATGGTGCAGGACGTTGTATGTGTGTGGGAACAGTGGGCATATGGAAACTCTATGTACTTTCCACTCAATTTTGCCATGAACATAAAATTTCTCTAAAAAATAAAATTTGTTTCAAAAAAGAAGGCAACACGGAAAACGTGGGCTTTCTTGAGTAGATGTACAGCTTTGCAGGTTTGATGTTTATTTCATTTCTGAAATAACTGGGGCAGATGCCTTGTATTCCTGAGACTTTTCTAGGAGTTATCACAGATGGTGGACTAAACCCTGAGATCAATAAGGCGGTGGGGTATCCACAGTTATTTAAAGTAAATTTTGTTTTCTTTGAAGAGGTCTGAGTCTGGTTGATGCTGTTGGTTGAGTGTACACTGAATAGGGAATCAAACCTAGAGCGTGAATTTCTGACTTCTATTTCTAATAAATTTGGTAAGAGGGAAAAGCTGATGGAAATTTTTTGACAGCTTCTTCTGTGAATGGTGAATAAACATATTTTATTTGTGGGGAAAAGGAAAAGAAAAGCATAGATAATGCTGGCCTTCAAAGCGTTACAGACTTCTGTCTTCAAGTATCTGGTTTTACTGCTTTAAATTAATTAACTATGCAATAAGCTATTGTGTGAGACTTTTCCTACTGTCCAGGAAGTTTAGTTAAAGCTCAAATTTAAGAAAAAGATCTCTTGTACTCTGAATTCTAAAGGAAGGTACCAATGATATACAGTATTTGGGTCCAAAAAGAAATCTCTTTATTCTCTGGCTGGCTGAATATTGAGCTAAAATATATGTATATCAACTTGGTACTGCTTCCTAATTTTGTGAGAGAGCCTGATATGGGTCCCCTGCAGTTGGAGGACATTGTGAACTTAGACTAGTTCCCTCATATATATTTCTTAAGATAGGAGAATTAAAGGGACTTTCCGGCAGAGATTGAAGGTATTAGAGCATAACATAGCTGGAGTTGGGGCAACCCCATCCCCTGCCAGTTCTCCACAACCCTCAAAAGCCACAGAAGAGAACCTTTAAACACCCAGGGCTTCCCCGTGGCAGAACGTGGAGATTTACAGGCGGAAGAGGAACTTCTGGACTTGCCAGACAGATAAAGTGACAAGGAGTTGATCTCAGTCTGGAGAAAGGATTGTGGGATGGTCCACTGGCAGGAGACCAAAGGAGGTCCAGTTGCCCCTCTCTGGGGAATCCTCAGCAACAGGGGGTGGGCTGGAGTGAAGATGAACATGCTTGAGAAAGACATGCACACCACCTATGCAGACTGAATAAACCAGACCAAATAGATCAACCTCCCAACGCATACACAAATGTGATAATGTCTCTGAGTCTCCTTTTCTTCCCTACAGAACCCAACACAGAAATCTAGACCCTGAAAAGAACTGGGAAAGACAGAACTTTACCCACGCTACTCTAAGCAGGCAAGGGCCACAGATGTAACTTGTACTGGGTGAAAGGATCTTTAAACGGACATGAGATTAAAATTATAAGCTGGAGAGGACTAAGTTTTAGTAATTGAAACTGATGTGAACATTATAGAAACTCTAAGATGTTAAAGGATGGAAAAGGGGATAAGTGGGAATCAAGGTAGGTCTTGAGGTAATAGGGAGTGTGTGCTGAGTGTATTTATTTCTCTTGCTGAGTTACAAATCTTCACAAATTTAGTGACTTAAAATGACATGTTTAGTATCTCAGTTTCCAGGGGATCAGGTGTCTAGAAATGACTTAGCTGGGTTACTTGCTCAGCGTCTCACAAGAGTGCAGTCAGTGTGTCAGACAACCTGCGTTCTCATCTGGAGCTCAGAATCTTATTCCATGTTCAGTCGGGTTGTTGGCAGTGTGCAGTTCCTTACAGTTGCGGAACTCAGGCCCTCAACAGCCCATCTCCATAGGCAGTTCACAGCATCACTGTTTTCTTCTTCAAGGCCAGCTGGAAAGCATCTCTGCTGCTTCAGGAAGGGCCAAGATACCCTTTGAAAGAGCACATCTGATTAGTCAGGCCCACCCAGGATAATGTCCTTTAGAATAACTTAAAGTCAACTGAAAAGGAACTCAAATTGAATCTGGAGAGTACCTTCCCTTTTGCAAAATACTGTAACTTAATCATGGGAGTGCCGTCAATCATAGTCACAGTCCCTTGCCACATGTGAGAGGAAGTGTTATACAAGGGTGTGCCCCAGTGGGTAAGAATTTGGGGGGCATCGTAGAATTCTTCTTACCACAGGGAGTCTGGAAAGTTAGACAGTGCATGCTTCACTTAAATTCAAATTCGATTTTGTTTGAAACACTACAGGCAAAACAAAATACTGCTTAAGTTTATAGACTTCTAGTTTGTAACTCCTAGAGCAGATATGGAAAAATTAAATCATTTCATGTTTGTAATCCATTGAATTGTGACCCCTCAATAAACTTGTTATAACTAAGCAATAATTGATGGGTTATTGGTCAAAATGAGAAAGTCATTTGTTCATATTGAAAGAGTCCATGTGCCAGTAAGAGTGGTCTTGATAAAATTTATCAGGTTGAAGCTCTTTCAAAATCCAGAGATGGCCAGTTTTTTGAAACTAGTGATTTTGAAGCATTAGGTCTTATTTAATATCCACAGATATACTTTGCTGAGTTAATATCCGTCAAATATCTTAGCTCTAAGCCTGAATAATACTGAAGAGGTCTCATTAATTGCAATTCTTATAATATTACCAGGTACCATTTTATTACTCAATGGATAACAATTATTTTGAAAAAATATATTTTAGTATGTGAAAGAAGAGTTCGAAGTTTATTTCAGGAGCAACAAAAGAAAACCTGAGTCTGGGGATGATAACTGTGTGTTTAATGAACTTATTCTATTCTGAAACAAAAATTTAAATTTACCTTTGCATTTTTTTTCTGGAAAGAAAAGGTTTAGCCACAGTTACTTTTCATAACTGATTTCTGCTAAGCTTTTCCTTAATTAAAATACTGTGTTTGGGACTACCAACAGTTATTATAAGCACATTATATAAATATATTTATTGTTCCTCTTTGTTATTTAGAAAGAGGACCAGATTATTACCACATATTTTATTCTCAGATAATTCTCTTAATAAGGTAATAAACTTCAGAGGTGCTTTTAAAAGACATTATGGCTGAAAAGTGTTAGTGAGAAGAAGCTATAGACCTAAACAGCTTTTCCATTTCTTTGGATTTTATGTTTTTAATAATTGAATAGTTAGTTGCCTGCTTGACAAGTTTATTGTCCTTATCCGGTTGCCAAGCGAGAAACATTTCCAAGCAGACAGCAGGTATTAAAAACACCTACAGGGCTTCCCTGGTGGCGCAGTGGTCGAGAGTCTGCCTGCTGATGCAGGGGACACGGGTTCGTGCCCCGGTCCGGGAAGATCCCACATGCCACGGAGAGGCTGGGCCCATGAGCCATGGCCGCTGAGCCTGCACGTCCGGAGCCTGTGCTCCGCAACGGGAGAGGCCACAACAGTGAGAGGCCCGCGTACCGCAAAAACAAAACAAAACAAAACAAAACACCTACAAGTGATTCAAGCCATTAAGAAGTCATAAAACTTGAAACGGTGTTCCTGGGCTTTCCTCCGATGGCCAGGCTTTTCCTCAGAGCTCTGGCCCCCTAGCCGCTGCAAGTTGAGATGGCAGACATTTCAAGGTGAAAGCATCAATTTTTAACTGAAACTCTCAGGTTTCTCCCCAAACAAAATAAGGCATTTTCTTTATATCTCAATATTTGAAGCTGCTTCATCAGCTAATCTGGATTAAGAACAAAGAGAATCACGGACTGTTCTGTGTTCCTCTGAAAACGGCCAAAGTACTACTCATATAAAGCAGTTTTGTTGTGACTTTCTGAATCCGTTTTCCTTTTATATTTTGTTAGTCTGTGAAAGGGAGCTATCATTCCAGATTTCTTTATAATGCAGATGCCTGACAATTTTTCTATCATTGTTGAAGTTTGGATTCATTTAAAAGGCTCTGGCTTCAGTTTGCTGAGAATTCCATACAGGGGTTTTAAACCCAAATTACCTATGGGGTCTAGGAAGATGACATGAATATTAAATCCAGAAGAAGGCAGAGGCAATGGGGAGGATGGATCTGTGGTGAACAGAACAGTGCCTGCCTCACCTAAACACACGTTTCATTTCATTTTAAACATAAAAGCCCAGCAAAATACTGCTTAGGTGTATAAGCCACCAGTTTGAAACTAGTGGTTGAAAAGACACCCTGGTATCCCCGTGGAACAAAAGGAAATGGGTTTAGACAAGGGAAGAACTTCTTATAAAAGATTTCATTATTTATCTACTGAGGCAAATTACTACTTTACTTTAAAACGGATACATACATGACTTTGAAACATTGTTTTGTCTTAGCCAAGGCTTTCAAACCTTTTGGAGCTGCAGCACCTTATTAGGTTTATTTCAGAACACAATCTTAACTTTGCATCTGATAGTACCATATGGAAATTTTTTACATTAAAAATGAGGGATTTATTTTATGCTGTTCTTTAATTGAAAAAGTAAGTGACTTTTGGTTAGAAGTAGTGAAGAGACATATTTATCTCTGTTCCCTAGCAAATCCCTTTAAAGTAACAGTAATAACTTTTACGCCGGCCTCTCACTGTTGTGGCCTTTCCCGTTGCGGAGCACAGGCTCCGGACGCGCAGGCTCAGCAGCCATGGCTCACAGGCCTAGCCGCTCTGCGGCATGTGGGATCTTCCCAGACCGGGGCACGAACCCGTGTCCCCTGCATCGGCAGGCAGACTCTCAACCACTGCGCCACCAGGGAAACCCAGTAACAACATTATTTAAAATGTATATTAGTAAGAGTAAAGGGAATGGTTGGGGGCAGGTAACAGTGGGTGAGTGTTGGAGGGATCTCAAGGCAATTTTTGAAGATAGGAAGGGGAGAAGGACTGGGAGTAGAGGTATACAGAGGGCTGTCGACAAATGGACATTGATGCACCTGTCAAAATGGTGGAAAACCTCAGAAATTCAAAGAACCAGGTCACTAGAGAAATTGAGGTGGAGTAGGTGATAAAAACAGGGGGTGCTATTTGGAAAGGCTGAAAGGACAGGGTAGAGTCCCTGGGTGCCTTTTCCTGTTCCTTCCCATGAAGTTATTTAGCTCAGCCCTGAACTCAAGAAAACTGGCTATTTATTTCCGGCAGCAATTGCCCTCTGGACTCTGGGACACCAGACACACAGGAGGGAGAGGTTGAGGTGCTAAAAAACAGGTGTTTGTCTTCAAAGATACTGACAGCCAGAGAAACATCCCAGGCAGGAGCTTGGAGATTCGAAGAAACGAAATCCTCTCAAAGAGATGCATACGTAGATAGTGATATTTGCCCTCACAAGTGTGTAGCAATGAAGCTCGACAGTCACAGTAGTTCTTAGTGCATTCTTTTTTTTTTTTCTTTTAACATCTTTACTGGAGTATAATTGCTTTACAGTGGTGTGTTAGTTTCTGCTTTATAACAAAGTGAATCAGTTATACATATGTTCCCATATCTCTTTCCTCTTGCATCTCCCTGCCTCCCACCCTCCCTATCCCACCGCTCTAGGTGGTCACAAAGCACCGAGTTGATCTCCCTGTGCTATGCGGCTGCTTCCCACTAGCTATCTATTTTACGTTTGGTAGTGTATATATGTTCATGCCACTCTCTCACTTTGTCACAGCTTACCCTTCCCCCCCCTTTTCCTCAAGTCCATTCTCTAGTAGGTCTGTATCTTTATTCCTGTCTTCATGGGAATAAAGGGAATCATAGGTTCCCTTTATTCTCATCTTCATGGGAATAAAGGGAATAATAGGTTCCCTTTATTCCCATCTTCATGGGAATAAAGGGAATAATAGGTTCCCTTTATTCCCATCTTCATGGGAATAATAGGTTCTTCATGACATTTTTTTTTTTTAGATTCCGTATATATATGTGTTAGCATATGGTATTTGTCTTTTTCTTTCTGACTTACTTCACTCTGTATGACAGATGCTGGGTCCATCCGCCTCACTACAAATAACTCAATTTCGTTTCTTTATATGGCTGAGTAATATTCCATTGTATATATGTGCCACATCTTCTTTATCCATTCATCCGATGATGGACACTTAGGTTGCTTCCATCTCCTAGCTATTGTAAACAGACCTGCAATGAATATTTTGGTACATGACTCTTTTTGAATTATGGTTTTCTCAGGGTATATGCCCAGTAGTGGGATTGCTGGGTCATATGGTAGTTCTATTTGTAGTTTTTTAAGGAACCTCCATACTGTTCTTCATAGTGGCTGTACCAATTCACATTCCCACCAGCAGTGCAAGAGTGTTCCCTTTTCTCCACACCCTCTCCAGCATTTATTGTTTCTAGATTTTTTCATGATGGCCATTCTGACTGGCGTGAGATGATATCTCATTGTAGTTTTGATTTGCATTTCTCTAATGATTAATGATGTTGAGCATTCTTTCATGTGTTTGTTGGCAGTCTGTATATCTTCTTTGGAGAAATATCTATTTAGGTCTTCTGCCCATTGTTGGATTGGGTTGTTTGTTTTTTTGTTATTGAGTTGCATGAGCTGCTTGTAAATTTTGGAGATTAATCCTTTGTCAGTTGCTTCATTTGCAAATATTTTCTCCCATTCTGAGGGTTGTCTTTTGGTCTTGTTTATGGTTTCCTTTGCTGTGCAAAAGCTTTGAAGTTTCATTAGGTCCCATTTGTTTATTTTTGTTTTTCTTTCCATTTCTCTAGGAGGTGGGTCAAAAAGGATCTTGCTGTGATTTATGTCATAGAGTGTTCTGCCTATGTTTTCCTCTAAGAGTTTGATAGTTTCTGGCCTTACATTTAGGTCCTTAATCCGTTTTGAGCTTATTTTGTGTATTGTGTTAGGGAGTGCTCTAATCTCATACTTTTCCATGTCCCTGTCCAGTTTTCCCAGCACCACTTTCTCCACTGTACATTCCTGCCTCCTTTATCAAAGATAAGGTGACCATATGTGCGTGGGTTTATCTCTGGGCTTTCTATCCTGTTCCATTGATCTATATTTCTGTTTTTGTGCCAGTACCACACTGTCTTGATTACTGTAGCTTTGTAGTATAGTCTGAAGTCAGGGAGCCTGATTCCTCCAGCTCTGTTTTTCGTTCTCAAGATTACTTTGGTTATTCGGGGTCTTTTGTGTTTTCATAAAAATTGTGAAATTTTTTGTTCTAGTTCTGTGAAAAATGCCAGTGGTAGTTTGATAGGGATTGCATTGAATCTGTAGATTGCTTTGGGTAGCAGAGTCATTTTCACAATGTTGATTCTTCCAATTCAAGGACATGGTATATCTCTCCATCTATTTGTATCATCTTTAATTTTTTTCATCAGTGTCTTATAATTTTCTGCATACAGGTCTTTTGTCTCCTTAGGTAGGTTTATTCTTAGTGCATTCTTAAAAAAAATAAAAAATAAAAAAAAATATATGTTTGTAATCATTAAATTTTCAAGCAAATAGGAAAGCAGAGAAAACACACATCCATGAATATTACCAATATTTGGAAAGGCGCTTATATTTGCCATATTAGCTTTACAGTCTCCTCTTTAAGAAAAAATTAGATTTGTAAAGTTTTGTAAAAATTAGATTGTTACATTTGTAAATTAGCTCTACCTCAGTTAAAATAAAAGAAATTAGATACTGCTAGAGCAGCATCCTAATCCCTTAATTCTCAAACTCCCCCTTACACTCCAAGTATACCACTTTCCTGAAATTGTCTTGTATCATTCCCATGCAAATTTGTCTATTTTTACTATATATATCTCCATAAATAATATATAATTATTATCTTGGGTGTTTAAAAATATTTGTAAATTGTATTATTGTATTTCTTGGATTGATCCCAATTAGTCAAATTCAACATAATTATGAATCTATGAGTATGAATATATTATGAATGTATATTAATACAATTTATAAGTTTTAAATACTCAAAATAATATCTATTTATGGAGACACATATATACATATATATTTTGCTGCATTTGGCTCTATGCTGATGAGTGAATTTGCCTTATGATTTTTCTTTTCATGTCATCCTTATCTGTTTTTGTGCCAAGGTGGTATTAGGTTCACCAAGTTAGATTTATTTTCCTATTCTTTACAGCTGATTATGAAATATACTGGTTTTATGTTCATTAAATCTTTTTCATTACTTGCCTATAAAGCCATCTGGGTCTGTGATGTTTATATACACATAGAATTTTAACTACAAATTTGACTTTTTTTGTAACAGTTGAAAGTTTATTCAGATTTTCTCCTTAAGTTACTTTTGGTGAGTTATACTTTCTAGAAAAGTATCTGGTTTTTTCCAAGTTCTCAAATTTAATATCTTGAAGTGTTTATGAAATTATTCTGATTAAAATTTTTGATATATATTTATATGTACATATTGTTTATGTGTGACTTTTCACTTTTTTCTTTGATTTTATCAGAGGTTTGTCTATTTTACTATTCTTTTTATTAGTCTGTTTTCTATATCATTTATTCAGCTTAAACTTTTACAATTTTTGAACCCTTTTTATTTTGTAATATATGCATTTAAGTTTATAAATTTCCTTTTAACTGTTTCTTTAGTTGCAACCCTATCTTGATATTTATATTGTTATTCAGTTTTAAATCTTGTCTAAATTCTTCTTTGACATTTTTATATAGTTCACAGATTTTTTAGTTTTATGCTAATAGAACAACATATTTATAGTTATCATGTCACATAATGTATATGAATAAGGAAACAGAATAAAAATGGGTAAAATAAATATTAAAGAACAGTCATTTGATCTAAATAAACAGTCATATTTTACAGAATGTCATGTAGGTACACCCTCTGTAGCTACATATGTTAAATCATACCTTTGGGGAGACTCTTAAAATCACTATTAGCTTTTGAAGTAAATATTGGTATTTTCCCAGCAGATTGTGTCTTCTGATTTTCGCATGGTCAGTGGTATCTCTGTGACACCCAAGGTAGATGGTAAATGTAGACAAATGTTTTAGGCAAGTTATATATTTGTCATCAACTTTTTTTAGAAAAGGAAATTTAGCACTTATATTTTTAATGAACATGAACTTCTTTTGGCTCATTGCTTTCAAAGGGTTTTACTGAGAAATTTAGCAAATATGAAACAAATAATTACAGATGAGCAATGTATAAGTAGTGCCAAGATCACTGTAACCAGAATTTTCATACTATTCTATGTACACTATAGAAGAATTGGTCTCTTTATCATGCATATATCTCAAATATTTAACCTGTAATTTCTCACATTTCCTATTCACCCAGATGCCTGGTAGCTTTGTGCATTTCACAAGTTATGGAACCTTCCACAGCACATCTTACTAGACCCCAAGTGATGGGGCAACACATCTCCCACAACCTTTTCAGACCAGAAGGAGGTAGATATCTCTAGCTTCTGGCCTCCCAGACACTTGTTTTATTAGCTAGCACCTTGCATCCTGCTCTGACAAGAAGGGTTAGTTTCATATGTCTGCAAAGTGTCCAGAAAACAGAAATTGGCTCTTTACAAGTCATGGTTCAGAATTAATTATATATGGCAATAAGAACTGTTCACTGAACCCACTGCTGGATGAGATTGTGCTGGAAGCTGCAAGCACAAGGTGGAGGTCCACCAATCCTTAGAATTATGATCCTTCATCATGAGTTTTAAAATATTAATAATTAGACCTCCACATTCTGGAGTAAAATGATTCTTAATTTTACAACAATCAGTGGTGAGCCATGGTCAATCAGACCACCTGATTTTGTTCCCATTGGCAATAAAATATTTTATATTAATAGAGTACTTAAGAGTTAACTTGTGTAGAAATTCTCTGTGGGCTTCTAGATTCTTACATCCCACAACTTCCTTTTGGGTTCATGTTCTCTTATTGTGAAGTATGTTATTTAGTAGTTCTTCCAAAGAGGGTCTAAGTCAGGAACATTCTCAGACTTCATATGTTTGAAAAAGATAATTATTTTTGATTTTTTTGACATTTTGCCTGAGTATAGAGTTCTAATTTCTTATTTATATTCCCACAAACATTTTGATAATGTTATGTCATTGTTTTCTGCATATATTGCTGATAATAAGAAATATGCCAATAGTCAGATTCTCATTTCTTTGTAGGTAATGTCTCATAACTTTTAGTATTTTTCTCTTTATCCTCAATGTTCCCCAGTTTTGCTCCTTTTTTTAGACATCTGTGTATTTTATATCATCTTTATTATCTTATTCAATACTCGGGGGGCTTTTTAAATTCAGGGACTCATGTCTTTTGTTCACTTCTGAAAAACTGTCTGCCATCGTCTCTGTCTACTTACTATTCTCTTTATTCACTCCTTTTGAAATTGTATTCTGTGTAAATTGTGCTCTTTTGGTCTATTCCTGTAGTTCCTCAATTATAAAAACTTTTTATATTGTTTTCATTCTGACTTCTCTTCTTTCAGATTACTTATTCCTATTCATTAGTTCACTCTTTGGTTTTGTCAGTTGTAATATTTAGTTCACCTATTCTTTCTTTTAAAAATGTTAATAGGGGCTTCCCTGGTGGCGCAGTGGTTGAGAGTCTGCCTGCCGATGCAGGGGACACGGGTTCGTGTCCTGGTCTGGAAAGATCCCACATGCCGCAGAGCGGCTGGGCCCGTGAGCCATGGCCGCTGAGCCTGCACGTCCGGAGCCTGTGCTCCACAACGGGAGAGGCCACAACAGTGAGAGACCCGCGTACCACAAAACAAAAAAAACAAAAAAAATGTTAATAGGCATTTTTTTCTTTCTAAGTTTCTAATTTAGCCTTTTAAATATTTGGCTGTACTTATTTAATAATTGCCTATTCATATCCTACACCTTGCCATTTTATTGATATTTTGTGGTGTGACTTGTATCTTTGTTTATGAAGATTTTCAAAGATATGTACTTTAAAGCTCTTTATAGATTTATCTCTATTTTCTTAGATAGGAAACCTCTTATTTATAGATCTTGAGTACCAACTTTCATGGTACAGGTGTTTCTCATAAATTTTATTATATTTTATGAGCTCAATTTCCAGAAAAGATTTCTCCTTTGAGTTCCTTGGGTTGGGACAATTTCTGTGTGAAATAGTCTTATGATTTGCTTCTCTTTCTCTTTTTCTCATTTAATTTTTTACTCCTTCGCTTAGTGCCTTTCTCCCTTTCCCTTTTTTCCTCCCATGCATTCTCTTTTTTAAAGGGGAGATAGCTACTGCTATTTTAAACTACAAAGATTTACTTTTTTTCCTTTCAAGAACAGCTAGGAATTTAAAAATATCTAAAGACATTTTTATTTATCATTTCTGGGTTTATACAGGAAAAGGGAGCTTTCAGAAATTACCATCTTGACCCAGAAACCAAACCACTTAACTTTTACATTAAAACTAGCTGCATTAATAGAAATGACAAAGAGATAAGGTGCAGATATTTGAAAAGTCTAATTCTGTGGAAAGTTCTTCAACTACAGATTGCTATTGAAATCTTTCAGCGTTTGGGGTACATGAGAAAACCTATAGCTTTATATTTTAGCCTGAGAAATACACATGGGCAATTGGTGTTTTAAGTGATGAAATGTACAGAGATAGTAGTGTGAGAGAAACAAGTAAAAACATCTTCTATTTTCTCCTCAGGCAGAGGCGAGCTGCTGGATTTGGCTTTTGAAAAACTCTTTAAGGATGAATGAATATTTTAGGTAGAATTTTGGGGCACACCATGTTATACTTGACTCCAAGCAGGAGAAAAATGTGTTATGTATAATGGTGTGAGGAATGAGGGGATTAGTGGAGAAGACTTTTTTAAAAAAATTCTTAAAATGGACATGTGAGAATATAATATGTGCAAATACAGTAGATGTTCTCATTGATTGTAACTATTTGAAGAGTTCCAGAAAGTATTATTCTAAACTGTGAAATATGATGTGGATTATTGAAGTTTGGTAAGAATTATCATAAAATATTAGCATTATTGAAATACTAAGGATGAGAAAAGACAAAAAGAGCAAATATTTTTGAGACTGTGCATAAAGTCAGTATTCAGTGTGAAAAATTCATGCAGTCCTTTTAAAATTAGCTGTAAAGAAGTTGAGGAAAAGTTTTCTGCCTAAACAAAGTTTTCTAGCTGTTGTATAGCACTAAATTCATTTAAAAATATTAACCATGAATGCTTATTAAAATAAACGCTTGGCTTTACCCATCTACTTTAACTTTGAAACATCATTCACAGTTAGGTTTGAAGTATAACTCCCCTAACTATGTTGCAAAGTGCATCTGTCATTAGAAGACTCCAGGGAATGGGGGTCAGAACGTCTTAAACTTTTCAATAATGCTTTGTTATTCCAGGAGTCCTATAGCTTTAATATGTATCACTGCAGTGACTTCAAACTTTTTGTCTTGGTTGGACATCTTGTTTTACTGAGCATATTTTAATATTGTCTACAGAAGCTCATGTAAGCAGAGATTTAACTTCTATTGCAGAATTGCAGATTTCTCTCAATAAACAATTCCTACCTGAAATTTCAACTGGGTTCCTTTTGCAAAAGAATATAGTGGATCAAAACGTGCTGCTGTGCGATGAAGTGAGGGAGTGGCATGGACATATATACACTACCAAATGTAAAATAGATAGCTAGTGAGAAGTAGCTGCACAGCACAGGGAGATCAGCTTGGTGCTTTGTGTCCACCTAGAGGGGTGGGGTAGGGAAGGTGAGAGGGAGAAGCAAGTGGGAGGAGATATGGAGATATATGTGTATGTATAGCTGATTCACTTTGTTATACAGCAGAAACTAACACACCACTGTAAAGCAATTATACTCCAATAAAGATGTAAAAAACAAAACAAAAAACATGCTGCTGTGATGTTATTCCTGACTTCAGAATGTTTCATTTCTACTGCCAAGTGAATCAATTATGACAACTAAGGATTTGAGTATGAGAGAAAAAGTATTTTTTAAGATGCTTGCAGTGTTCACTTTTTTGAGGGACCCTAATTATAATGCACACACACAACACACTCTCACATGCTGATTCTTAGTTATATTTCTGACAATAAGTTAATAAATATGTTCATGACCTGGCATATTTACTGCCTATAAACCAATCTTCCTAAGAAGCAAAATATAAATTAAAAGCTGACAGGCAAGCATAGAATCAAGCTAGGGCAATGATTTGGATCTGTTGAGTAACTGGTACAATCCTCTGAGTTGGTCTGACATACACATCTCTGTCTATTACAGAACAAAACTTGACATAGGACCAGATGCTCATGCTCATGAGTCATGACACCTTCTTCCCTAAAGATGGACTCTAGAGATAAACTATTTGTATGTTTATTGTTTATTTTATGTTTAAAAGTCCATATATCCCTTAAAACTCAATATAAACGTCAGGTTATATATTGTAGCTTTGTTCCTTAGTAAAGTGATTTTTCATACCAAATTCAAATCATAGCGCATAACTACTAAAATAAACATCTCCTACTATGTATGTTACATACTTAGATAAAAAGAAAAAGAAATGCCCTATCAGAAAGTGTGTGACATGGCGCTATTTTCATTAAACTTAATATATCCTTAGGTGCAACTTCCAAAAGGATGGTAAAACAGTCGAAGTCCAATTAGTTTGAACAAGGTTAGAACAACCTCAACTAGATCAGTGTAATAGGGTACTCCACATTTATAACAGAACTCTTATTTACTTGAATTGAGCCCATAAAATTCAGAGATTATAAAGGTCATTAAAATATTTTTTTTTCCTGAATAAATTTAAGACTGGTTCTAAGTCTCCACACAACAGGCTGGGTAAGACATCCTGTATCATTTAATAGTGGCTCCTTCTGTATCTCCATTATCTTATAAGAGCATCTCAGGACTTATGTGCCCCCAAATAGCAACAGCCATGATAATTACTATTTTGTCACCATTGCCACAGTTGCACATCAGCCTTCTGAAACTTGTGGGACATTCTTATGTTCAGATCTGGCCATAGACATACAGCAGACTCGGGTACTTGGGATGTACAGCAAGCTTGGCTAGATAGAAACAATTGCTCTTTGGCCTGGATCATTGTGTTCAAGCTCCAAGGCATCCAGCAACTCCCTTGTCATCTGGGCTGCTGTGTGCATCTAAGATGTAAATTCATGGCTTTTGTAGAACCTGCTTTTTCTTAGGTCTTCAGGAATCTTGATCTCTTTCTGGGTCATATCACTCCCTCCTGGCTATCCAGGTACTAGTTACTTACCAATCTCTTCGTAGAGACATCTGGTTTACTTTCTTTGTATGCCTAACCCTAAGATCAAATAACTCAATGGATTTTTTCTTCCATTGTGCCTATGACTTTCAGAGCAGCCAAAAACTTTCGTCAAAAGGATATATAATAAGGACCTTGGACACAAATTGGCTGTTCTTCTAAGAGAAAGGTAAAGGAAAAAATTGCTTATTCTTTTTCTCCTACACCAGCAAGACCAAGATAGAAATTAATACCTCATGTCCTGCCACAGCACTTTTGGCTCATATGTGTAGGTAATAAAAGATCACACTCTCATGCACTTACCCTGGGTAGGAATGTTTTTAGCAATTTATATCTATTAACTTTACATATATTTGTTACACATGTTAATTCATTTAATTTTCACAAGAATCCAGTGAAGTAGATACTGTTCTTAAAAATTTTATAAATAAAACAAATTGAGACATGGATTGGTTGACCGACTTAGCCAGGTCCCAGGCTGGTAAATGGCAGGGGTGGGATTTGAATCTTGGCAGTCCGGTGCCAGTGTTACGTTTCTCAGCCATCACATTAGATTATCTCCCCAAAGATCTCTAGCAAAACCTGATAGAACTTTAAAAGGACAGGTACTCATTCATTATTTTCTCTATGTGCCAATGGAGTAATCTTTTTTCATTTGAATTTGACTTTTCAAGGCATGAATATCTATTGAATACTTTCTGTTAGCCTGGTACTAACTATTCAGTTTTACCAATGTCATTCATTTTGACCCTTCTAGCTCTACCTTGTAAGGTATTACTTCTGATTTACAGATAATAAGCTGAGATAAACTCATTATTTGCTATCCAGTCCTAAACCCTCAAGATCTCTCCTCTCTAATTGTATAAAGGCAGCATTGTGCTCTCAGATTGACAGCACCTAACTCTAGTAGCATTTTGCTGTTTTCCTTGTGTTATTATATTTGCATAGATTTACTAGGCTCATCCTCAAAGCAAGATTTTGAAAATGAAACCACCAGTGGAAAATAATTGAAGTTGTTAAAATAACACAATTTTAATTTTAAAAATATTATTTTTAGGTTTGATAGCTAAGGAATTAAAATAGAAAGGAAAAAAGTAAAATTTTTTCTCAGAAGTATTCTTTTAGTATATTTGATTAAGAGTCTGTATCATGTTTGAGCTATTAAAATTTATGTTTTTAATTTATTTATTTTACATCTTTATTGGAGTATAATTGCTTTACAATGGTGTGGTACTTTCTGCTTTATAACAAAATGAATCAGTTATACATATACATATGTTCCCATATCCCTTCCCTCTTGCATCTCCCTCCCTCCCACCCTCCCTATCCCAGCCCTCTAGGTGGTCACAAAGCACTGAGATGATCTCCCTGTGCTACGCGGCTGCTTCCCACTAGCTATCTACCTTACCTTTGGTAGTGTATATATGTCCTTGTCGCTCTCTCGGTTTGTCACAGCTTACCCTCCCACCCCCCACCCCATATCCGCAAGTCCATTCTCTAGTAGGTGTGTGTCTTTATTCTTGTCTTACCCCTAGGTTCTTCATGACATTTTTTTTTCCCTTAAATTCCATATATATGTGTTAGCATACGGTATTTGGCTTTCTCTTTCTGACTTACTTCACTCTGTATGACAGACTTTAGGTCCATCCACCTCATTACAAATAGCTCAGTTTCGTTTCTTTTTATGGCTGAGTAATATTCCATTGTATATATGTGCCACATCTTCTTTATCCATTCATCCGATGATGGACACATAGGTTGTTTCCATCTCCGGGCTATTGTAAATAGAGCTGCAATGAACATTTTGGTACATGACTATTTTTGAATTATGGTTTTCTCAGGGTATATGCCCAGTAGTGGGATTGCTGGGTCATATGGTAGTTCTATTTGTAGTTTTTTAAGGAACCTCCATACTGTTCTCCATAGTGGCTGTACCAATTCATATTCCCACCAGCAGTGCAAGAGTGTTCCCTTTTCTCCACACCCTCTCCAGCATTTATTGTTTCTAGATTTTTTCATGATGGCCATTCTGATTGGTGTGAGATGATATCTCATTGTAGTTTTGATTTGCATTTCTCTAATGATTAATGATGTTGAGCATTCTTTCATGTGTTTGTTGGCAGCCTGTATATCTTCTTTGGAGAAATGTCTATTTAGGTCTTCTGCCCATTGTTGGATTGGGTTGTTTGTTTTTTTGTTACTGAGCTGCATGAGCTGCTTATAAATTTTGGAGATTAATCCTTTGTCAGTTGCTTCATTTGCAAATATTTTCTCCCATTCTGAGGGTTGTCTTTTGGTCTTGTTTATGGTTTCCTTTGCTGTGCAAAAGCTTTGAAGTTTCATTAGGTCCCATTTGTTTATTTTTGTTTTTCTTTCCATTTCTCTAGGAGGTGGGTCAAAAAGGATCTTGCTGTGATTTATGTCATAGAGTGTTCTGCCTATGTTTTCCTCTAAGAGTTTGATAGTTTCTGGCCTTACATTTAGGTCCTTAATCCGTTTTGAGCTTATTTTTGTGTATTGTGTTAGGGAGTGCTCTAATCTCATACTTTTCCATGTCCCTGTCCAGTTTTCCCAGCACCACTTATTGAAGAGGCTGTCCTTTCTCCACTGTACATTCCTGCCTCCTTTATCAAAGATAAGGTGACCATATGTGCGTGGGTTTATCTCTGGGCTTTCTATCCTGTTCCATTGATCTATCTTTCTGTTTTTGTGCCAGTACCATACTGTCTTCATTACTGTAGCTTTGTAGTATAGTCTGAAGTCAGGGAGCCTGATTCCTCCAGCTCCGTTTTTTGTTCTCAAGATTACTTTGGCTATTCGGGGTCTTTTGTTTTTCCATACAAATTGTGAAATTTTTTGTTCTAGTTCTGTGAAAAATGCCAGTGGTAGTTTGATAGGGATTGCATTGAATCTGTAGATTGCTTTGGGTAGTAGAGTCATTTTCACAATGTTGATTCTTCTAAGCCAAGAACATGGTATATCTCTCCATCTATTTGTATCATCTTTAATTTCTTTCATCAGTGTCTTATAATTTTTTGCATAGAGGTCTGCTGTCTCCTTAGGTAAGTTTATTCCTAGATATTTTATTCTTTTTGTTGCAATGGTTAATGGGAGTATTTTCTTGATTTCACTTTCAGATTTTTCATCATTAGTGTATAGGAATGCCAGAGATTTCTGTGCATTAATGTTGTATCCTGCTACTTTACCAAATTCATTGATTTGCTCTAGTAGTTTTCTGGTAGCATCTTTAGGATACTGTATGTATAGTATCATGTCATCTGCAAACTGTGACAGCTTTACTTCTTCTTTTCCGATTTGGATTCCTTTTATTTCCTTTTCTTCTCTGATTGCTGTGGCTAAAACTTCTAAAACTATGTTGAATAAGAGTGGTGAGAGTGGGCAACCTTGTCTTGTTCCTGATCTTAGTGGAAATGCTTTCATATTTTCACCATTGAGGATGATGTTGGCTGTGGGTTTGTCATATATGGCCTTTATTATGTTGAGGAAACTTCCCTCTATGCCTACTTTCTGCAGGGTTTTTATCATAAATGGGTGTTGAATTTTGTCAAAAGCTTTCTCTGCATCTATTGAGATGATCATATGGTTTTTCTCCTTCAATTTGTTAATATGGTATATCAGGTCGATTGATTTGTGTATATTGAAGAATCCTTGCATTCCTGGAATAAACCCCACTTGGTCATGGTGTATGATCCTTTTAATGTGCTATTGGATTCTGTTTGCTAGTATTTTGTTGAGGATTTTTGCATCTATGTTCATCAGTGATATTGGCCTGTAGTTTTCTTTCTTTGTTACATCCGTGTCTGGTTTTGGTATCAAGGTGATGGTGGCCTCGTAGAATGAGTTTGGGAGTGTTCCTCCCTGTGCTATATTTTGGAAGAGTTTGAGAAGGAGAGGTGTTAGCTCTTCTGTAAATGTTTGATAGAATTCACTCTTCTGTAAATGTTTGATAGAATTCGCCTGTGAAGCCATCTGGTCCTGGGCTTTTGTTTGTTGGAAGATTTTTAATCACAGTTTCAATTTCAGTGCTTGTGATTGGTCTGTTCATATTTTCTATTTCTTCCTGATTCAGTATTGGCAGGTGGTGCATTTCTAAGAATTTGTTTCTTCCAGGTTGTCCATTTTATTGGCATAGAGTTGCTTGTAGTAATCTCTCATGATCTTTTGTATTTCTGCAGTGTCAGTTTTTACTTCTTCTTTTTCAGTTATAATTCTATTGATTTGAGTCTTCTCCCTTTTTTTCTTGATGAGTCTGGCTAATGGCTTATCAATTTTGTTTAACTTCTCAAAGAACCAGCTTTTAGTTTTATTGATCTTTGCTATCGTTTCCTTCATTCTTTTTCATTTATTTCTGATCTGATCTTCATGATTTCTTTCGTTCTGCTAACTTTGGTTTTTTTTTCTTCTTTCTCTCATTGCTTTAGGTGCAAGGTTAGGTTGTTTATTCGAGATGTTTCCTGTTTCTTAAGGTAGGATTGTATTGCTATAAACTTCCCTCTTAGAACTGCTTTTGCTGCATCCCATAGGTTTTGGGTCATCGTGTCTCCATTGTCATTTGTTTCTAGGTATTTTTTTTACTTCCTCTTTGATTTCTTCAGTGATCACTTCGTTATTAAGTAGTGTATTGTTTAGCCACCATGTGTTTGTATTTTTTACAGATCTTTTCCTGTAATTGATATCTAGTCTCATAGTATTGTGGTTGGAAAAGATACTTGATACAATTTCAATTTTCTTAAATTTAACAAGGCTTGATTTGTGACCCAAGATATGATCTATCCTGGAGGATGTTCCATGAGCACTTGAGAAAAATGTGTATTCTTTTGTTTTCGGATGGAATGTCCTATAAATATCAATGACGTCCATCTTGTTTAATGTATCATTTAAAGCTTGTGTTTCCTTATTTATTTTCATTTTGGATGATCTGTCCATTGGTGAAAGTGGGGTGTTAACGTCCTCTACTATGAATGTGTTACTGTCAATTTCCCCTTTTATGGCTGTTAGTATTTGCCTTATGTATTGAGGTGCTCCTATGTTGGGTTCATAAATATTTACAATTGTTATATCTTCCTCTTGGATCGATCCCTTGATCATTATGTAGTGTCCTTCTTTGTCTCTTCTAATAGTCTTTATTTTAAAGTCTATTTTGTCTGATATGAGAATTGCTACTCCAGCTTTCTTTTGGTTTCCATTTGCATGAAATATCTTTCTCCATCCCCTTACTTTCAGTCTGTATGAGTCTCTAGGTCTGAAGTGGGTCTCTCGTAGACAGCATACATATAGGTCTTGTTTTTGTATCCATTCAGCCAATCTGTGTCTTTTGGTGGAGGCATTTAGTCCATTTACATTTAAGGTAATTATTGATATGTATGTTCCTATTCCCATTCTCTTAATTGTTTTGGGTTCGTTATTGTAGGTCTTTCCCTTCTCTTGTGTTTCTTGCCTAGAGAAGTTCCTTTAGCATTTGTTGTAAAGCTGGTTTGGTGGTGCTGAACTCTCTCAGCTTTTGCTTGTCTGTAAAGTTTTTAATTTCTCCATCAAATCTGAATGAGATCCTTGCTGGGTAGAGTAATCTTGGTTGCAGGTTTTTCTCCTTCATCACTTTAAATATGTCCTGCCAGTCCCTTCTGGCTTGCAGAGTTTCTGCTGAAAGATCAGCTGTTAACCTGATGGGGATTCCCTTGTGTGTTATTTGTTGTTTTTCCCTTGCTGTTTTTAATATGTTTTCTTTGTATTTAATTTTTGACAGTTTGATTAATGTGTGTGTTGGCATATTTCTCCTTGGATTTATCCTGTATGGACTCTCTGTGCTTCCTGGACTTGATTAACTATTTCCTTTCCCATATTAGGGAAGTTTTCAACTATAATCTCTTCAGATACTTTCTCAGTCCCTTTCTTTTTCTCTTCTTCTTCTGGAACCCCTATAATTCGAATGTTGGTGCGTTTAATGTTGTCCCAGAGGTCTCTGAGACTGTCCTCAGTTCTTTTCATTCTTTTTTCTTTATTCTGCTCTGCAGTATTTATTTCCACTACTTTATCTTCCAGGTCACTTATCTGTTCTTCTGCTTTAGTTATTCTGCTATTGATCCCATCTAGAGTATGTTTAATTTCATTTATTGTGTTGTTCACCTTTGCTTGTTTCATCTCTAGTTCTTCAAGGTCCTTGTTAAATATTTCTTGCATTTTGCCTATTCTATTTCCAATATTTTGGATCATCTTTACTATCATTATTCTGAATTATTTTTCAGGTACACTGCCTATTTCCTCTTCATTTGTTAGGTCTGGTGGGTTTTTATCTTGCTCCTTCATCTGCTGTGTGTTTTTCTGTCTTCTCATTTTTCTTATATTACTGTGTTTGGGGGTCTCCTTTTTGCAGGCTGCAGGTTCGTAGTTCCCGTTTTTTTGCTGTCTGTCCCCAGTGGCTAAGGTTGGTTCAGTGGGTTGTGTAGGCTTCCTTGTGGAGGCGACTAGTGCCTGTGTTCAAGTGGATGAGGCTGGGTCTTGTCTTTCTGGTGGGCAGGTCCATGTCTGGTGGTGTGTTTTGGGGTGTCTGTGGACTTATTATGATTTTAGGCAGCCTCTCTGCTAATGGGTGGGGTTGTGTTCCTGTCTTGCTAGTTGTTTGGCATAGGGTGTCCAGCACTGTAGCTTGCTGGTCGTTGAGTGAAGCTGGGTGCTGGTGTTGAGATGGACCTCTCTGGGAGATTTTCGCCATTTGATATTATGTGGAGCTGGGCGGTCTCTTGTGGACCAGTGTCCTGAAGTTGGCTCTCCCACCTCAGAGGCACAGCACTGACTCCTGGCTGCAGCACCAAGAGCCTTTCATCCACATGGCTCAGAATAAAAAGGAGAAAAAGTAGAAAGAAAGAAAGGAAGAAAGAAAGAAAGAAAAGAGGGAGGGAGGATGGAAGGAGGGAAGTAAGGAAAGAACAAAAGAAGATAAAATAAAATAAAGTAAGGTAAAATAAAATAAAGTCATGAATATAAAAATTATTAAGAAAAAAATTTGTTTTTAAATAGAGAAAAAAAACAAAAACGGATGGATAGAACCCTAGGACAAATGGTGGAAGCAAAGCTATACAGACAAAATCTCACACAGAATCATACACATACACACTTGCAAAAAGAGGAAAAAATCATAAATCTTGCTCTCAACGTCCAGCTCCTCAATTTGGAATGATTCATTGTCTATTTAGGTATTCCACAGATGCAGGGTACATCAATTTGATTGTGGAGCTTTAATCCGCTGCTTCTGAGGCTGCTGGGAGAGATTTCCCTTTCTCTTCTCACAGCTCCCGGGGCTCAGCTTTGGATTTGGCCCCGCCTCTGCGTGTGGGTCGCTGGAGGGCGTCTGTTCTTTGCTCGGACAGGACGGGGTTAAAGGAGCAGCTGCTTTGGGGCCTCTGGCTCACTCTAGGCGAGGGCGGGGGGAGGGGTCGGAGTGCCGGGCGAGCCCGCGGCGGCAGAGGCCATCTTGACGTTGCACTAGCCTGAGGCGCGCCGTGCGTTCTCCCAGGGGAGTAGTCCCTGTAACACGGGACCCTGGCAGTGCTGGGCTGCACGGGCTCCCCGGAAGGGAGGTGTGGAGAGTGACCTGTGCTCGCACACAGGCTTCTTGGTGGCGGCAGCAGCAGCCTTAGCGTCTCATGCCCGTTTCTGGGGTCCGCGCTTTTAGCCGCGGCTCGAGCCCGTCTCTGGAGCTCCTTTAAGCAGCGCTCTTAATTCCCTCTCCCAGGTACGTGGGGGGTTTCTTGCCTTTTGGGAGGTCTGAGGTCTTCTGCCAGCGTTCAGTAGGTGTTCTGTAGGAGTTGTTCCACGTGTAGATGTATTTTTGGTGTATCTGTGGGTAGGAAGGTGATCTCCGTGTCTTACTCTTCCGCCATCTTCCCCTCATCTAAAGACATTTACTATTAAATATAATTACACTCTGAAAATGTTTTGCAAATGTGCATTTTTTTAATGAAAATTAGGAAACCCCTGCTTAATTTTTCCCCAAATGTAATTTACTGTCAACATGATTTTACCTTTCCATTGTCTTCATTAACACAACCTTTCTATTCTAGGAGACTTTTGATAAGGGAAACTTCCAGAAAAACCCTTCACCTCTTCAGTGAGAAGTATCAGCAGTTTAAGCCCTTAAAATTCCCCCAAAAACTTGGCCTCAAAATCCTCAGTCTGCTGTTTGCAGCAGTTCTGAACTGTGATGCTCCAGTCCTTACACAATCAATCCTTATCAGTTCCACTGCATTGAAAGACCCAGCTGAACCAAACTTTAAATTCTCAGTAAATTCCGACCTTGCCTTTTTCTCTCTGAGACCCTAAGAAATCTTTGTCAGTCTTTACTGCAGTGAGGAAAAACTCTGAATTGTCTTATCAACAGAGCTTGTGTTGGTGATATTTGGGGAGTCAGTATTCCATGGCAATTTAAACATAACTGGTGTTCCATAAGTTTAGTTAAAAGAACAAGCAAACCAATAACAGTATTTACTAAAAGATAAACCTTTACAGGTTTTGGTAATTATAAAATATTAGTGTATTTGATCTCTGGAAGTTGGAAGCTGGAGCACAGACACTGTGGTTGAAGCTGATACAAACTTACTAACGTTAGTGTTTAAGTGCTAAATAACAGTGAGTGTTAACTCACAGAACAGCTCATATTTCACTTGGTGATTGGAGTTCATTTTGATACTTGTTTCATGAAAGCCTTTATCAGTTACAGGCAGAGGTTAACAGTAATCAAATCTTTCCCACCTGGTTTTAATAAATGCTATTAGGGCATTTCATTCTGTTAAATCAAGCAACAGACAAAAACGTAATGCACTGCTAATCTCTAAAGTGTGTGAAAAACTTAGTTTATAAAATATTTATGAAGAACACAGTGTTGCAATGATAATGATACCTCCTCTCTGGGTTATTCTGCCCAAGGAGTTGGTACATTAGCGTCTGTAGTTCTTGATTTCTTTTGACTGGAGTTGTTCTTACCTCAAATTGTATTTAGTTATTCAAAAAATGTTCTATTAGCATACACAGACATATGATGGGTTTTTTTGGGGGTGCAGTTGCCACAACTTTACATGAGCTGTTTTAGGAACTCATATACAGCATTCTTCTCTAGAGAAGGAATACTTTAAAAAGGAATTAGTGTGTATCGAAACATCAAATTTATGTTTATGTGAGCAAAAGTAAGTTCTTTTTCAATTTTTTATTGTGGTAAAACAGATAACATAAAATTTATTCAACCCTAAAAAGTAAGAGAATTCTAACATGTACAACATACACGAATCTTGAGGACAACACGCTAAGTGAAATAATCTAATGAGAAAAGAAACTGTATGGTTCCACTTATATGAGGTACTTAGAGTAGTCAAAATCAGAGAGACATTTTGATCTAATGCCATCATGGTAAACATGGATTCATATGAGATAGTTTCTTACACATACTCTGTTAAGAGCCACCAGTGTCTTTAAATGAATTAGTGCTATACATTCATCACAATGTATCCTTCCTTTTTTGGTGAAAAACTATAAAGCCATAGCTTTTTCTTCTTCACTAATCAGTCATTATCGCCATATTAGAAAGATACACTGTTTGATATCTTTGGAATTGTAAGTACGCTTATCCCATTTTAAAACACAGCAAAACTTAATTGATGTGGGTGTTACTAATTTAGAATATATATAAAAAAATAGGAACATGAATGATATTTGGATAAATTCTTCATTTGTAGTAGGTATGTGTAACTGAAGGATGCTTTTTAAAAAGTGAGTAAACAGCAATTTAAACAGTTTAAATAAACCGAAACTTTAAAAGCAGGATTAACATCTGGATCAGAAAAAATTATTCCTGGCTAGGTGGTAAAGAATGAACCTTATTTAAAGAGAGGTCTGACCTTTGCCCTCAGCCCCTGGGAAGTGATCTCTAAGTTGTTTGAATGTCCTGCTTAATATGAGTGCCTTTGTTTACCTGGGATCCTGGGTCCACCACACTGGATAGTCTAACAATGTGATTTATGGTGCGGTCTTTGGGCCATGCAGTATCGTTTCCACCAAGAGTCTAAAGGTCAGCCGCATGGGCAGCCCAGCATGTCTACGTGCTAAAGCCCCCCAAAAAACCCTGCATACCCAAGCTCAGGTGAGCTCCACTGGTTGGCAGTACTCCATGCATTTTGTCCCACATCATTCCTGGGAGAAACTAGTATTGCCTCCAGTTCCACTGAAAGAGGAGATCTAGATGCTCTGCATGTGGCTTTTCTGGATTCTGTCCCATGTGTCTCTTCTCTTGACTGATTTTAATATGTATACTTTCACTGTTATAAACCATAACTAAGAGCATAGCAGCCTTTAGTGATTTATTTGACTCCTTCTAGCAAATTATTAAACCTGAGGGTGGTCTTGGGGACCCCCAAGTTGTAACTGGTATCAGAAGTGCGAGTGGACTTGGGACTGCCCCCTGACTTTGTGTTGGCAATTTATTAGAACAGGCTTTCCAGGGACCTAGATGAGATGGCATTTCCTCTTCCCAATATTTATTATAACCATCTGGCTGTAAAATGATATTTCATAATCTCAATCTTTTTCTAAATAAGAATGGCCTGTAATTCAGTTCACATTCCTGAAGTTTCTCAATGTTATGGGGTTTCATATTATAAGTATATGATGGTTTATATAGTAGTAAAGGTAAATTGTTTACCACCACTAAGTGCAAATTAGTGTTTTGAGATGTCTGACGTTCAATTTACTTGAACTGAAAATTTCCAGAACTTTGCATGATAGTTCACTCTAAGACCTTCAGAATCAAAAAGTCACATAGGGCTCTCACCTCATATAGATGTGCCATGCCTTATTTTATGGGAGTTGGCTAATATTTTTTCAGCATATAACAAAGAGAAATGTCAAAATATCATTTCAGTTTCTTATAACATGTGCCTATTCCTTCTTCTTGATTACTGACCAAACTTATTTTAATATTGAGGCTTAAAGGAAAGGATATGCTGGTAGCTGGGCTTGGTGTCTGCCATCATGGGTGTGCAGCAACGCTAATTTCTAAAACTTTCTTTTCATTAGATTCTCCAAAAGCTGGCCTGTATCTCTGTGGGTACTCTCTGGTCTCTCACACACCATACACCCTGCCTCCTCATTCATGTCCTTGCTCTTTCCATAATGGTATGTGTCCCTAAAATTTAAAGACAGACTCATGGTTGTCTGCCATTGAGATGGAAAAGAAGTTTGTACCTAAGAGCCATTGAGTCAGAGTAATTTGGTGAAGAATGTACTATAGCTGAAATCGTTAGAGAAGAATTTTTAGAAAGCTGTTAGCTATCCTTGAAAGGCCACTTCCCTAAGAATCAAGGCAGCCTAGGGAATGCCAATAAAGTGCAAGTTAGCCATCAGGAATCCTTGGTCGGTAACTGTTTTTACGCATAATTCTGATTTATTACATTTCAAAACCCAATATTTGGGGTATTAAAAAGGAAAGCTATTTTTTAAAGTGTTGCCATAGGAACCTGTAAGGGACTTTGCTACACTGGTAGCTTAGAATTTTGAGTTCTGCTTCCATCCCCAACTGTCCCCTGCACAACACACACACACACACACATTCAGGTGTTGTAGAAAGTATATGGTTCAGGAAACTGGCAAGGGCATGTGTGTGCACAGGAGTGTGTGTGCGTGAACACAGAAACACGCAGAGTCAGTGAGAAGGAGTTTGAAAGATGACAAGTTAAGGATTTGTTGTAGGAAGAAAAGCTCAATAAGAATTGTATTAGGGAAACAAAACTTAATCAGGAGAACTCTGTGTGATGTACTGGTTAGTCGTTATTGGTAAATTATATTAAATGAAAAGTTAGTTATGATGTTTACTTATAGTATAAATAATGAAATTATAGTTTGGCTTTTTGTCAGTTTAGATCACTGTTAATTGATAGAGATAAAATATTGTATTCTTTTACAGAACTGTCAATGAGAATTTTGAAAATTGTTTTGATCACCCCAGTTTTAGGCAATGTAAATATATGTAGATAATGTCCTAAATAAGATCCGGAAATGCTGCCATTAGCTTTCTTATGCAGAACTTAGTCTCAGTTATCTTTATAACGAAGACTGAGTCTACTGAATAAATTAAATATAATCACAGGAGCATTGAAGGGGTTTTCCAAGCAAATAGGGAATAGCTCTTTTTCAATAGGTGAATGGTTATATCAGAATTATGAGTTAAAGGAAGTCGTTCTTTTCTGTGACTTAGGTCAGGCTGACCATTTATTTTTATTATAAATGGTCAGTGCTCACCATCACAGTTAACAGCATACCTTATCACAAAATGACTCTAATTCATATTTGAGTTATTTATTCCATCTTCATAGGGAGGCAGGAAAGAGAAAAAGATTAAAGATACACAGCCTGACATGGCACATGGTAATGGAAGAAATACTCCAGTTAAAATTTTTTTAGCTGGATGATTTTTAAAAGTTTACATCTTCATGAATGGGAATTAATAATTAAGCTGCTAATATTTCTTTCCCCTCAATTTGTTATTTACCATGTAAGGTAGTTCTGGCACTAACTAGCGTACTTAGTGCACACCTTACATACTGAGGTCACCGTCCTCAACAAAAGTGCCCTCACATCAGACACCAGCAACAAGCTCCAGGGTTCCCAGGCTACAAATTCAGGGATTCCTGCTATCCTCTCAGGTCTGATAGTTTGCTGGAATGATTCATTGAACTCAAGAAAGTGCTATAGTTTTAATTACAACTTTTTAAATAAGGGATAAAATCGGGACAGCCAAATTAAGAGACACATAGTTTGAGGTCTCAGAGTCCCAAATGTGAAACTGCTATGTAAAGTCCAGGAACTCATGGCGAAGACCAGACAAAATCTTTATTATGCAAAATTCCCTAACAGTTTTTTCCTGATACATTTTTTTTTTTAACATAAGAAATGGTGCATTACTATTAAAAGGAAACTCCTTTTCCTGGGCACACATATGCTGTGTCTATCTTTTCCTTTTCTCTTTAAAACTTTCTTCTAAGTTATAAATAGCATACAAGGAACAAGAACAATAAAAAGTAGAAAATCTTGTCTCAAATAGTTCTGATTTCCCCTCCCAACCTTGATTGCTTTTGCTCCTTTGTGTTTTTTGGTTACTTTGCATCCCATGGGAATTTGTTTCTGGTGAGGGGACTGAGGCTCTGAGCCTAGGAAGCTGTGGGCTGGGCTTCCATATACTCTGATTGGCCTCCTGGGAGGCTGTGGTGAGGGTAAGCGTGTATGGGAGGAGTCAATGGCACAGGCAGCTCAAACATCTATTGGCTGGTAGTGATATCTTGTTAAAGTTATTGGCTGGATGTTGATGTGTTCAGGAACTTAGAGTGGTGATTGATTCTTGGGACAAGGAAATAAGTAGCGGGAGCCTCTTTTATTGTCATGATTTTCTGAAAATATTTTAAAAAGAAAATTACATCTACGGTTTATGGAAGGAAACATCTTTTACAAAGTGTATTGGGTACCAAACATCATTACTCAAGGTCCAGTGGTAACCTTCTATTTATTACCTCAAATCTAAACTTCTAAACCTCGTATTGAAAGCCTATATTGGTGTTTTGCCCTTCTTGTTTCCTGATTACAGTGCATGAAATTACCTTCAACCTAACTGCACCTTGGTACACACACAAGATAAGCAATGCATTATTTATTAATTACCTTCTATGGACACCCATTGTGCCAAGTACTGTGGGGAGAAAAGGAGGTAAAAAGATTAACAGATACACACTACTGTATACAAAATACTACTATACTATTATATCTATCTATCTATCTATATATATTACTATATATAAAATACTACTATATATGAAAACAAGGACCTACTATATAGCATAGGGAAGTATATTCAGTACCTTGTAATAACCTATAATGGAAAAGAATCTGAAAAAGTGTATATATATATGTGTATATACATACATATATATGTATGTGTATATATATATATAACTGAATCACTTTGCTGTACACCTGAAACTAACACAACATTGTAAATCAACTATACTTCAGTAAAAAAGATATTAACAAGAAGGATGTTGGGATATATTGGGAGAAGAAAACTAATATAATATGTGAGAAGGAATAAAGACACAGAAGGAAAAATATTTGAATGAAACTAGTGACCTTAGAGTTCCAAATAAAGACCCTGAAGTTTCGGTGTATAATATTTAGCAATTCCATTTTATCAGTATGGTCAATGGCAGCAAATTTGCCTGGCTCAGGAGTCTACAGAGTCTTCTGGATGAAGAAGGAATGACATAGTTGATAGAGTGCTTGACCATATACAGCTTGCCTTGTGTTAGTGTACATATGTGGTGTCTACACATAACTATTGTATTGAATTTTATTTTCAGTAGGCATTGGATCATATGCAAAATTTCAATTACAGCATACAGAAAACGTATATACTCAATGTAAGAAATGCGTCCTATTTTAAAAAGTAATTTTTCTCAAGAGTGGAATACTTTAAAAAGCTAAAATAATTACTTCTACAAAAATTACTATTTTCTACATTTCTTTCAAGGAAAGTAGAGTCTACTAGATTTCTTGCCCCAGAATAGCTTTATCTCACCTATTGCTCTAATAGCAGCCTTGAGTGAAAGTACACACTTTCTGGTGGAATATTAAAATAAAAACCTCAACTGAAGGGAAATGGTAATTTGATTTTATTTAAAAGTATTTAACATTGATATTTTATGGTAAATGAATAATTGAGAAATTAAATGAACTGAGGCAAATGTGTTTCTTTTTGAATCTGAGGAAGTAAGATTTGCCTATAATAAAATTACTGTTTCCTCAAAACTGATCTTTCCCTTTGATTTATTCCCTGACATTCTCTCAAATGTTTAAAGGAGCAGCAGACATCGTCCTAACTAGAGATAAATAAATGTGTTGTACCACTGCCTTCAAATCACCCCCAGTGTCCTTTATTAAAATAGAGAAGAAACACATTTGAATTAAATGATGAGTTGCCTTCTCCAACCCCATTTAAGAATCTTTTGTCAAATTAGACTCTTTTTGACCTTTCTTTGTTGCTGTGTTTTCTTTCTTTATTACACTTCTGCTTTGTGGATGGTACTGTTTTATTTGTTGTGAGAGAGGTAAAGAATGTAAAATTCTGGTCTCTGTCCACACTGATTTTCTTCTCATTCCTTTAAAATATTCCCTAACCAAGTGTATCTCTATATGTGCTCTTTTAAGGTCTTATCCTTTTCTTCCTAAAAGACGTTCTCCATTGATCTGTAGCTAGACCTCCATTATTTTGCATATATCCTTATTTGGGATTATCTCTTTTTAGCAGTTTTAAAAATTTCAACTCCTCTTCCTTTTACTCTTTACCAGGGCTTCAATTCATCTATATGCCAAAAATTCCTGACTTCTAATCTCTAAATCAATCTTCTCCTTTGAACTCTAAAACTGCATTGTAAACTACCTACCTGTTATATCCTCTTAGTTCTCAGAGACACCCCAAATTCAACATGTCTACTACTGAGTCCCCAACAGTCCTGATTGAGCAATCTGTGTTTCAGTAAATAGTACCAACAGCGACAAGCCATAGATCTTTTATCTCCTAAATATGTACCCAGTTTTTCCATTTATCTCTTTTTACAAGCACTTGCCCTATTCTAAACTATAATTGTCAAGTGAATTATTTTGTGAATGTGTGTTGTACCTGCTAAGGATTTTGTCCATATTAACTTTTTCTACCTACTGATTTATTCTCCACTGTGTGTAGTCTTTGTGATCATTTTTGTACTCAAATGGCTTACATACTTCCATTTCTTCCAATTGCTCTTTCTTGATCTTTACAAAAATTCTTTACAGAGTCTATCCGGAAGGCGTCTATGGTTGGGTTGTGGCCTACTTCTCCCAGCTCATCCAATGCCAAACTTGCCTTTGCTCACTTTAATGCTGCCATTCTGACCTTTCTATTCCTTAAATAGTCCAGGTTTTCTTCTTCATCAGAGCCTTTTCAAGATCTGTCAAGGGAGTTCTTTCTGACCCCTTCTTTACCTTGTTAAGCTACTCATCCTTCAGATCACAGCTGAAATGTTCCTCTTCTATCTTCCTGGGCTCAGTAAATTAGGTCATGATCTCCTTCCATATGCTCTCATGGCCTGGTGTAATCTCCCTTCAGAGTACTTACCAGCTTGCCGTTGCATATTGTCTATATCAGGGGTCCCCAGCCCCCAGGCTGCAGACCGGTACCCGTCCTCGGCTGGTTAGGAACCAGGCTGCACAGCAGGAGGCGGGTGGCATGCAAGCAGCGGGTGAGCCAGTGAAGCTTCATTTGCCGCTTCCCATCGCCTCCCATTACTGCCTGAACCATCCCCCACCTGTGGCGGAAAAATTGTCTTCCATGAAACTGGTCCCTGGTGCCCAAAAGGTTGGGGAACCACTGGTCTTTATGATGTGCATGTGCTTTATTTCTCTCTCTAGTACTAGATATAAGACTCCCTGAAAGCAGGGAGTGTCTGATTCACTCATTATTTGATCTGTAGTTATCCATGAATATTTGTTAAATGTAGAAAAAAAATACCCCTTCTGACTCAGAGTTTACCTTTTTTGTTCCATCATCCATTTTTTTCCCCAGATGGTTCAGTATACACTGGCTTTTGGGGCAGTTGCTTTTCTTCCTTTTTCATTACCTTTTAATGAGATTTTAATGCAGCATATTATTTACATAGGGTTTAGAGATCATATAGCATGGAATTTTTGTTTAAGTTGGTAAATAGTCTCATACCGTGGATTTGATGTACATAATGCAACCATTTCAACGTTCATGCCACCTACATAGGATCTCAAAGTCACCAAAGGGCAACATCATATGGATGGTATGACATCTTTACTGTTTATCAGCCAGAATTCTGTGCCCCTTTGAAAGAAATCTCATAGATGGGTATCACTATGATTAGTTCATAGTTCATTAGTTCCAAGATATCACTGTTCCATGTTTTGGCAGAGGAACCAAAACCAACATGGGTGAGATGAATGATGAGGAACTAGCCAATAAACAGAAGATGGAGATACATGTGTGTATGTCTATGGTCCATGCTGTGAACAACGTGGATACTGTGAGGAGGTATTGAAGAAAATGGGATAGAGGCTCTGGGTACCACCTACCACTCCAGAATAATTCTAGGCAAAACAAGCCAAAAGATTAGATAGCTGGATAGAAAGGCATCCTGCTCCCAAGAATCATTTAAAAATACAGATAAATCAGAATCTAAAACTTTACCATTAATGATTTATTTAGGTAGTTTAAACATTGATAATACATTTGGGAGAGACAATGCATTACACACTTACCCTCTTGATGTATATTTGTCTATAATTTTCCTCATTTATAGGGGGGATTTGATAAATTTTGGAGAGATGGGGGGGAGGGGAGGGAAAGGATGTTGGAAAGGTCTAGAAAGGCAAGTGGAGTGCCCTGAGAAAGCCTTTCTAAATATACCAAGAACAGATTTTGCCTCAAGGACGTTTTCTTCCTTTCTCCTCTCCATGCCCAGGGTTTGTGTTGCCTAAGAAATGGGTTCTGACTGCTTACAAGAAGTACAGCAAGCCTCTCCTAGTATAGGGGCTCTTACTGACCTGTACTTAAGCACAGTTTGAAGCCACAAATGTAGAGTTACATACACAAAGACAAAGTGAAAAAAAACGTGGATGTCCATAAGCAAAAATGTAACCAAGGAAACTCATTAAAAAAAAAAAAAAAGAGGGAGGAAGGGGAGGAGGGAAGGAGAGAGAGGGAAGAAACACCTAGTTTGGCAAAGAATCCATTTGTGAGTGCTTTAAATAATTCTATCACTTAGCTTAAGTTATTCCACTGCCTCATTATTGCTTTTGGGGACACGAAGAAAGATCTAGGAGCAATTCAGTCCAATTAGAAGGGAAAAGAGGAATTTTCTCTGGCAATTGCTACGCAAATATGTGACAGGAAACAGAAAAAGGTGACACCAAGCATCACATTTGGTTGTTGACAGCAGAATTCCTCTTCATTTCCCAGGTTCCAAAGCATTTAAAAAGCAACCTTAACCTAAAAGAAAAATGTCCTGGGTAGTCCTGTCAAGGTCAGGGCCAGCTGTCAACATGCCCTGCGGAAGTGCAAGCTGGGCCACGTAAAACCCGTCCCGGGGGGGTAGCTTCCCCCTTCTCATTATATTCAATTGTCATATTCCTACTTTCAGTAATAGGCATTGCTGGTATGTGACACTTTTTGAAACTCTTGGTATTGTGGGCTTATAAAACATTTCAGTGGGTAATAGTGTCAGACAGCAGTAACTAATCTTGGAGGAGAAAACTGTTTTTGAATTGGAGCATTGCTTAAAGGTATGACAATTTGGCATCTATTCATTAAAATGTGTGTGTAGGCTTCTACCTCTTACTTATAGCTAAAAAAAAAAAAAAACATGTTAGGACTTTGCAACTGGATTTTGAATGTTATGAAACATGTACCCCGAGTAGCCCCATCGAACCTTTTCTCAGCTGTGCGCATGGCAACGAGAGCTGGGAGGCTGGGGGAGGAAGCCAGCAGCACAGGGCTCAGAAGGTTAAAGATCTTCGAATCTAGAGCAAAACCCTCACTTTACTAAGAATACGAAGCTCAGAGAGGTTAGGAGACTGATCCACAATCTTTCAGCTAATTATTAGCAGGCAGAAATCCAAGACCTTCCATTTTAATTCCACTCAGCCCCAGGGCAACTTTATCATTTCAGTCCTGACCTTCACCTTTAAAACTGTTAGCATAGGAGGGTCTGGAGACTCCTCCTCCCGTGAGCCTTGATTCTTGGTAAGGACGCAAAGAAGAATCTGAGGTCTTACCCTTTGCAAGAGAGTTTATTGAAAATGAGAGAACAGAGAGAACACCTCCAGAGAGAGGTGGGCCGGGCCAAGGAAGGCAATGGTCTCAGAGGGCTGGGGTGTAGAGTTTTTAAGGCAAGGTTTTTGCATAATCCAGGAGGTCGTTGATTGACAGTCTTAATGGACAGCTGCAGGTTATATGATGAGAGGCTCTGCTGCGTATGTCCTTCCCATAATTCAGTCTGTTATAATTAGATATATGTATACATAGAATATTTATGAACATTTAATGAGCCCAATGGCCGCCAAAGGTTATCTAAGGACATGGTAGTGCGAGGTAGCGCATGTGCCAGAGTGGGGAAAGTCCCTCCAGTCCGCCAGTGGGGGATTTTTCCGGTCCCCTGACCATTTTGGAGTATTGATGGGGGCGTGTTTGGCAAATAGCTTGGCGGGATTAGGTGGCTATTGGACAGTTCAGCTGACAGGGCCGCCTCTTGTTGCTCATGGCTAACTTCCTGACTAACAAAACTAATCTCTCAGAAGCAAGCAAGAGAATTCTTGGGCATCCATGGATAAAATGGAACAGTAGGCACAGCAGAGCAACTGTACTTCTATGAGAACAAGAAATGAGTGAGGTCACGCTAGGAAGGTCCTAGGGATGGGGCTCATAGTCAAATAGGAGACACAGGTATACACATGTGAACAATAGAGAAAATTAGAGTGCTGCAAGATGTACAATGTCTTTCAGACTTTGGTTATTGAAAAATAGCTGCTAGAGGTGGGTATTGAAGGTAGTCATATATTAAATAAAAAAGAACACTTTCGATGTATAATCAATTTGATGGGATTTTTATGAAGTTCTAATCATTCTGATATTTTCAGTGTCAACGTGAAACCAAAGGTATAGCTACTTTAATATCCTTTTCCTCTCATCTTTACATAAAATGTGGTGATGAAACCACAGTGGCAGCGATGCTATTACCTATTTGATGGAGATTACATGTATAAAGCTTTTCCCCCAGACTTGTTCCACTTCAGCCTTGCATGCATGTGTATAAAATGTATTTATAGACTACACTGTATAGCCTTTTGGTTTATCAGATAGATTCATTTTCTGTTCTACAGATATGTTCAGAATCCAGGCATGAAAATGATTGATTCAGTCACCTCTTTCTGAGTCTCTTAGTTATCCTGTGAAATTTTTGTTAGTGTAAAACTTTTGGCAACTAAGACTTCAAATCTTTGAGTTAAATAAATGTAGAAGGAAAGAAAATTTTACAGAATTCTGTAGCTGACAATCCTGTTGCAGTGGAATCAATCCTGGGATTTGAGCCCCAAATTTCTTTACAGCAGAGCCAGGATACATAAGCAGTTCAATTGAACAGTGAGCAGAAATGGAAAATGCTAGTGGTAGGAGCTTGTTTTTACCAAATGCTGGTGATTTCAGTCTGTGCATTTTAGTTGGCATCTAGGGTTTAAACACTAGCCAAAAAAAAAAAAAAAAAAATCAACTGTATATACAAAGAGCCTACTTGGATAGAATTATTGCACAGCTTACATTTGATAAAATTCAAATCTAGAGTAAATAAGAACAATTTGATAAAATTTTAAAAAGTGATTATATCTATAAATCTGTATCATCTCATTATTGAAGCCTTTTTAATATTAAGCCACAACTTTTATACAGGATGTTCCACAGATTAAAACTTCAGCGTTTGAAATTAATTTGAAGTTATTTTTCATCCTGAAAGGAATAGAAACCTCATTTATCGTTACTAGTTTTTTACTCTTCAGTACCTATGCTAAGAGGAAATAAAAAATGGCCCTTAACATTTTTTAAAGTGTACGTAAATTTTTTTTATTATACCACACGTTTATATTTTAAAGTAGTTTTTTAAAAAAATTGAGAATGCAAAACATACATATGATTAAAATAATTTCAGCTCCAGTTAACATTATACCTGAGAACAACTTAATCAAATGGGGTTATTTTTTTTGTAGAGCAGTGATTCTCATACTCTGATGTGTCCGTGAATCACCTAGAATCTTGTCAATAATGTGCTGTTTCAGATTCAGTAGTTCTGGGGTGAGGCCTGAGCTTCTGCATTTCTAACAATCTTTCAGGTGATCTGCTGAAGCTGGTAGGCACGTATTTGTGATCTTAGAAAACAAGAGGTCAGGAGGTTCTGGCTTTGATTTTCTGGTTCCACAATGTAAGGATCAGAGTGTCTGATTCTTTTGTCCTTTCTCAGTATGTTAATATGTGTGCTCCAGCTCCAGCCAGCAGTTAGGCATTTATGGCAAGAAGAGAGGAGAAAGGGAAAAGGCTGTGCCATGTAGTCTACTTATAGATGATTTTTTTGTAGAAGTAAATTGCGTGCTCCCCCTCATTTCAAGGGGGCTGGGAAATCAGGGAGCATAATTGTCATGACTCATTGCCAAATATGTAGTCATGACATAATTGTTATGACTAATGTACATTTGAAATCCATCACTTGGGGCTGGACACACCGCTGTCCTGAACAAAATCAGGGTTCTCTTGGCAGGAAGGGGGGAACGGCAGGAAGGCCACAATGCCGCATGGTAAGGAAAGAAAAAGGCTCAAACACTATGTAATATATACAAGGAAGATTCTTCTCTATCCCCAATGCTTTTCTTTTTCTCTAGAAGTAGCCACTTAGCATTTCCTGCTATGTACCTCTAAAAATTGTCCGTATACTTACAAATAGATATATGTATTTTAAAACTCAACAGATTTCAAAATAACATTTAAAAAAGGATGAAAAGCCCAATTTTCCCCCTTAATAAACTTAGCTTTACTGTTTTTTTTAAAAAGCGTATTTTTTGATATTTTAGGGAGTGCAACACAATCTTATTCAAAGGTACATCTTACCCTTCCTGTGTTTTGATGTGTAGCCAGTGGCTTTCTTCCTTCCAGGAAGAAGTGTGGTTGATTTTTCTCTCCACACAACTCCTGCCCCACTTGGTAGCTTTTGTTTTGTGTCCTCATAAAATTATAGCAGATGGAGAAAGTTGATGAGAGAGGAAAAGGATAGGGTGATTCTTGGCTGAGTGATTTTGCATTCTTTTAGTTCAGCAGATGGTTAAGGATGACACTGGGGCACTTTCATGAATTCCCACTGCTGCCCTGCAGATTACTTTTCTGCAGTTCTCAGCCTGGGCAGATGCCTCTCTCTTCCAGACAGTTGCTTGCAACACCTTTTTCTGGAATCTGGTGTTCACTTCTACTTCCACGTACTTGCTACTGGTTGTTCTGTAGAACATCCAATTCTATAGGTTGTTCTGTAGAACAGCACCCAAGATCTGGTCATACTGGCCCTCTTCCTTGTAGTTCATGCTTACCCTAGGAAACATCCACATCACCCTTGCTTGAGAAACTTGGGAGTCAGGACAAACTATACGAACTCTATTCTGCAGTGTTCGCCGACGTTTATCAAGTGTGAGTTAGGGACAAATCCTCCATGAATCCAACTCCAAACTCTCCAAGTGTTTCCAGACACCTCCTTTCCCCAGGCTTGAGGAACAATGGAAAGTACTCCATGTTCCCTACCAAAGGAGGTGGTGGGGACCTATGTAGCAAAAATCTCTCTCAGAAGGGTCTGCAGCAAGTTCATTCTCCTAAGTCACTGACCACTTTTCATGTCCTAACTGGCTGAGGGTGCAAGAGTCACAAAAGTAGCTCTTGACCATTTCCATTATAACTGTTGCACATGGAAATCGAGTGATTTAGTCTATTGTATTGGTGTCTCAATTTTTAGTATCCTTTTACACGATTCAGAAGGTTCATCTCCTTAAAGTATTCTTCATTCCTTTGCATAGATCTGTATTTCGGTTTGGTATAATTTCTTTCAGTCTGAAGGGCTTCCTTTAACATTAGTTGCACTGCAGATCTGCCCGTGAAGATTTCTTTCAACACTTTGATGTCTGGAAAAGTAATTATTTCTCTTTCAGTTTTGAAAAATAATTTGACTATGTGTAGAATACTAGGATGATAGATTTTTTTCTTCCCACTTTATAGATACTGCTCCACTGCATTTTGGATTGCATTGCTTCAAATGAAAAACATACTATCATTCTTTGTTCCTCTGTACAAACTGTGTGCTTTTAAGATTTTCTCATGGTCACTTTTGAAGCAATTTAATTATATTACCCTTGAATAGCTAGTTTTCTTCATGTTTCTAGTACTAGGGGTTCATTAAAATTTTTGGAGCAGTGGGTTTACAGTTTATATAAAATTAGGAACATTTTTGGCTATTATTTCTTCAAATATTTTTTCTCTTCTACTTTTTCTCTTCTCCTTTGGCAACTCCAATTGCATGTATACTGACAGCCTGAAGTTGTCTCCTAACTCACTGAGGCTCTAGTCCTTTTTATTATACTCCTCTTTTTCTTTTTTTCCAATTTGTATTTCATTTGGAATAGTATCTATTCCTATGTCTTTAGATAAACAGTGCAGAAGATTGTTTAAATCTGCTGCTAATCCCACCCCGTGTGTTTTTCCTCTCAGATACTATAGTTCTCATTATTGGAAGTTTGATTTGGGTGTATGTCTCTACTTAACATGCTCAATCTTCCTTCTACCTTCTAGAATATATGTAACATAGTTCAAATGGCTGTTTAATAAGTGGTTTGATGTCCTTGTCTAAAGATTCTATCATTTGTGTGATTTCAGCATCTGTTTCTATCAATTTATTTTCCTCCTTGCTCTGGGCTGTATTCTCTAGCTTCTTTGCATGCTGAGTAATTTTTGATTGGATACTTTGGGTATCAACCAAAACTGAAGTTTTCCTTATTAGGTGATGGATATTTTTGTATTCCTCTAAATATTCTAAGGCTTTGTTCTAAGACATCATTAAATCTCTTGATCTTTTAGGTCTTCTCAGGTTTGTTAGGTGGGACCAGGTCTTTTCAGATGTGTTAGGTGTTTTTCCCCACTTATGAGGCACTCTGTAGCCCACTCTGAGCACTCTACCTGATATCTTGTGAATTACAAGAATTTTTGTCATTCTGGCTGGTGGCAATACGAATTATTTCCAGCCCTGTGTAAACTCTGAGGGTTATTTCCCCTAATCCTGGCCTCAAGTCGTTTTCTTACACTCATGAGTTAGTCAATACTAAGACTGGTTTGGGAGCCGTGTAGATCTTTGGAGCTTACTATTTGTGCATCTCCTTGCCTTTGAGTCCTCTGCTTTTCAAAGCCACCTGGTTTCCCTTGGACCCCCAGCTCTGTCTCCTCATTTAAGTGAGACAGTCAGGCTTTATCTGGTACCCTTCCAGGTGCTTTAGCTAACTTTTTCAAGAAGGTAAGCTGGGGTAATCTCAGGGCTCACCTTGTTTGTTTTGTTCCCTCAGGAATCAGTTCTGCACTGCTTGATGGCTCATGTCTAAAAACTATTCTTTTAACTATTTAGTCTAGATTTTTAGTTGTTTTAGTCAGGAAGGTAAATATGGTTCCTCTTAATCCATCTTGGCCAGAGAGGAAGTCCATGTCATGGATTTTCGAAGTGTAACAACTTAGCACATCAGCCAGGATCATCTGACACGCAAAATCTTATTTCATGTTGGCACTGTTGGTAAGGGTATTGTCTCTTCTCCAGGTTATGAACTTACATATTTTTATTTCTTAGCAAAAGATAAAATACACACAACCCTAAAAAATGTGCAGTAGATGACACAAATAAGTTTTCAACCTCAAAGTGTATGAGATTTAGAAGATCTTATTTCACCTTTTGGGCATAATCCCATTCTACATTACTGGTGGCACTTGGTATTAAAGGTAAGTGCTCACTTTAAATTGAAAAACTAACCATATCTACTTTGAAGGTACAATGGAATTGACCCCATTGATAGGTTCAGCTCTACAAGTTCAAAGGCCACCTGACAAAAGCTCCCTCCTGATTTAAGAAATCTCTTTCTCAGCCTGGGTTTTTTGTATAAGAATTAAGTCTATCTCAAGAGCTTTAGTTCCAGGAAAAAAAAGGAATCAATCTTGTCTTTGGTTAAAATGTATACCTAGAGTTCCCTGTTCATTTCCCTCTGCATGCTGCGTTCTTTTATTATATTATAATACAATAATCCTTTTTAATTAGCTCTTCGGGATAGTCAGGCGATTCTGATCATTACTGTTATAATTCACCACCGCGTGGTGAAAGGCCTTTTAATTTTAAGCTCTTTGAAGTGTGTGGGGGAGGAGTTGGGGTTAGACAGAAAGGAAACTGCCATGAACCTTCAGAAAGTCAAGGCATGGAAAAATGATTCTGAGCATAAACCTCAGTAACATTTATCTACCCCTGGTGCCTCTCTGTAGATAATTAATCAGAAGCCATTGAACAACAACAACTAACAAAAACCTGAACTCTGTGGTCTGGCCAAATATTGTGGTTGAGATGGGTTTCTTAACTCTTTGCCTGTTGGTGAAATATGTTGGTTGGTGGAAGCGAATCAATGTGATGGATGATTTAAGACTATGCTGTGAATTTGTGTGGTCTGCTGAGGTCCTACAGAAATGTGTCCTTCTAGATTCTTGCCATTTCACAATGGGTGGAGTGATGGATTATGGTACTTGTTAGTTACATTCTCCTTTTTGTTTGCTTATTCTTACTCCCTACTAGACCAAACACTTCTGTGCATCAGTTTCTATTCATTGCCCTTGTCTTCTCGGTGCCCAGTATGGTGGTAGGTACTTGATTAACATTGATAGATAGTTGTTGAATGAAATAAATGAATACGCTTTACTTTAATCAGGTTTGATTTTGATGTGAAACATGTAGTCCTAGAACTCATTTCTTTGTAATTTTGGTATGTCTACCAATATATTTCAGGGAAAGGTTATGTTTCTATATAGGTGAAATTTTACTTTTTTCTGGGCACTAAACTTTGTTTATAACTGCACTAAATTTAGTGGCTCTTTTACCCTAAATATTAAGGGATTAGTTTAAATAACCTGAAGTGTGACTACTTTTTTAGTAGTCCAGATTATTTTATTGTCCAGATTTCAGTATTGCCCTGTATCTTTGCTTCATGCTATATAGCCCTAGTCTGATAGTAATTAGATTAAAAGTTCATCTCAAGATATATTTTCTTAGAAGAAGACCTTTAGGTTGTCTTTTTCTTCTACATCTATAATCGCTATCCTCCTATGGTGACCCCTTTCCTGAAAATAAAAGTAAAATGTCATGTCTATACTACTGTCAATCTACGGGGAATGTATTAGAAATGCCCCTTAAAAATCAGCAAAGGATTTTTGCCTAGTTAGGAGAGTTTTATCCACTTCAAAGAATTCAAGCTCAGGCAACAGTAGGAATAATATTTGGATCTATAATAGCATCTTGTGGGGCTGTTTTTCTGAATCATCCTAGCGTATGAAGATATTCAATCCATATCAATAAAAATCAGATTAGGGACTGGCAGCATCTGGACTTGTACTGGTGACTAATAAGGTGAAAAATATAGCTTTCCCTATGACTTTAACAGAAGCTGTTTCTGCTAGTTTTGAGCAGAAAGTCTAGAGGTTGGGAAATTTATCCAATTTGGAGAATAACACATTTGCAGCAGGTAGTTGTGATTGTTTATCTGGCTGGCGAAGGTAGTGTCATCGAAATAAACTTTAATTACCATGAAGAATGAAAAAATCCCCAACCTATGCAAGTATTTCTAGCATGGGGTAAGTCATCAGCAACAGAATAATAAAGCAGATAGAGGGATTCAATGGGGCTATGTTCCAAACAGTGGATGCTGTAGATAGCTATAAGAACAGCAAAGTTGAATCCTATATATATATATTTTCTGATTAGGAAGAGCACAGAACCCATTTTTTTTTAGTGAAAAGTTTGCTAGAGAAAGAGGCTTAGAAGCAGAGACCTAAAGAATGAATCAGAGTTAGCCAAGAAGATGTAGGAAGGGACTGAGTATGGGAAGGCAAGTGAAGAAAAGCTAACCCAAGCAAAGGCTAGGGTCCAGAGAGAGGTGATGTGGTGAGGTGGCTAAATTGAATTATGGGCTGGAACATCAAATTGCTATTTTTATAGTCTAAAAGTTTCAATATTGGCAATTTCATATAGCTCAACATAATAGTGTAATTATGTAGCAGAAATTAGTAATTGTGTAGCAGAAATAATGAAGGCAAGTGGCAAGAGTTGAGACAGAAGAGATTAGAAGGCACTGAATACACAGCCATGTAAGCCACATGGGATGAATGAATTTCACAGCTGTCTTTCCGAATAACTCAAAGCCAAGTGTCAAGTAGGAACACTCCTATTAGTATAGAAAAGTAACATCTAAGGTGTTGTTAGAAGGAATGCTATATTTTTCCACCTTATTAATATTTAACCCATCATTTCCTTGCTTCACCATGCCCACTCTGCACAAAGAAATTTGCCGAAGGAGAAGATTGTGCCAGCATTTTATCTCTGCTTCTGTATGAGACATGAGTCCAGATAATAGTATGTATGTGCATCTGTGCGTGTTAGGATATAGAAGGCAGTGTGGCATGATGAATCTTTATTTTTACTTTATGCACCTTCACAGTGAAGCGGAGATGGTGACTTAGCTCTCTTGATCTGTAGTCTATCTAGATTTTTTACCCAGACCATGGGTCACCACGCTATGGCAAGGCCTGCCACTTACCTTTTACCAACATTATTCTATTGATATAACTCAGTAATATTGTTTTATCTATATATGTAGAATATATATATATATTCATCTTAATACAGAAATATGTGTATAAATGTTGTGCTATTGGATAAAAATGACTTTCTTCTTCCTGTTCTAATTTCCTTTGGCTGATAATAATTTCCAGAGGACAAGCAAGATTTAAAAGATGAGAAAAATGTATCCTTAGTAAATGAAGGGATCTCCCAATAGCTCAGAGAAAATCAGCACTACAATTAAATAAGAATCCGAGGGGACCGAAATCCAAGACTGTAAGATATCAAGAAGAGAGTTGAAAGGATGTTAGCAACCAACCCTTTCAATGATATTTTAATAAATGCATTTAAAGTCAGCTGGAAACTCTCTCTTTTTGATTTTTGTTATTTATTAGCTTTTCTGGGTCTGAATTAGAAATACCTTTGTTTTCTTTATATTACTCCCATAAATGTTGATTTTTTGGCAATTTTCTGAGTACATCAAACTAAACAGAGAGGCATTTAAAATGTACTATTCTTTGAAAATTTTGTCTGATGGTTATGCATCACTTCAGTATGTAGCAGCATCTTGTGACACATGTCAACCCTATATGACAAGCAGCATGAAAAATAGATTTGAAACCTGGAAGAAATAAATGCAGGAATCAATGACTTCAGTGAACTGTGTAGTCCTGTACGCTTGACAATTTCATGTTTTACACAGAAGAAAAACACTTGGAGAATTCATTGGGGAGTCTAGACTCAAAGCCATTTGCAATCAATGAAAGAAAAGAGATATAAGCACGTGAGAAATACGATCACCTATTATTTCCCAGGGACTTTGGGAGTTATGTATGTCAGTATTCCAAAAGGGGGCAAACACCATTTTTTTCCTCAGGAATTTTATAGGTTTATATAGCTCATCAATGTATCTGTTTCTGGTAAATCCACTGTAAGAAAATATCAGGAAAGAAGAATTATAGACCAGGCTGGCCTTTGGTAACAGTGGAAATAAGAGAACTTTAAATTTTCTTTACCTTAGGCCCTTGATCTGTCATCCAGCTATGATGCCATTCTTGGCTTTTATTCTAGCATACAGGTGACAGCGGATTCTTCTTGAAGCACTGACTGAAAATGAAGGCATCCCCTCCTCGGTAGGAACATGGGGTATGGTCCCCTTAAGGGTATCTGCTTTAGTGGATTCCTGAAGATAGAGAAGTCTTCATAACTCCAAAGACCAAAGAAGAGTGGAATGGAGTAGAGTTCAGATTAAACTGGATTTCATTTCCAGCTCTACCACTGTAAACTTGCATGTCACTGGTCAAATGTGTTTATTCTCTTTGAGACTCACCTTCTTCATCAGTGAAGTTTGGATGACCTTCCTTTCGCGGTTAATATGAGGATTAAATGAGATCACTTGTAAAAACTTCTGATATGGTGTCCAACATATAGTCAGCACTCAAAATGTGACTTTCCATTCTTTCATTTTAGGTGAGGTATATGTGGCAGTATTAATCATTGAACACAAGATGAAACTCCACCTGGTATCTATTCAAATTAGGCAATGTAGTCCAGTGGTTTCCTAATAGCAGCATAATTTCAGCACGGTACCTAGAAAGTAGCAGACCCTCAATAAATGCTTACATACTGAATGGTGTGTAGGTGAACATGTGCTAATGGTATTGCCATGATAAAGCTATAGTCACATGATTTCTGATTTGAACTCTTCTCCTCAGAATTTGAATATTTACCAAAGTGAGAAATGCTATTCCCATGAGCAGAGAACCTACAAATGTGCCGGCACTCTCTTAACATGAGAAGAAATGGGACACTTACTTCCTCTGTTACCAGTTCGCTTTTTTTTATATTATCAAGAAGAAAAGATGAAATTAATGATAGATTACAATGAATATCCTAAAACCAGTTAAAATAGAACACAGTTAAAATAAGGATAAAACTATGCACAATATCCAACTCTGGAGAACTGGGTAGTTAGGGTTAAGAAAAGGATGATGAAAAACTGACTTTAAGATATGATTTAAAAGTCTTTTCTGTCACATACTGACTGGAATGATTGATGATGCTACCACCATTGACAATGCGAGTTTGATAAGATGTGAATCACTTTCAATGCAGTATTCAGACTCAGATCATCTACAAATGAACTTGTGTTGCTGTTTCTTAATTTTATACATTAAAAATTCAGTTCTAGGAATATAAATTATTTGTAGCAGTGTTGAATTTCAACTTACTTTCTGTTAGCAGAGGTATGATAAATGCTTTGTTATCTGGTTGTATTGATGGTCTGAAATCCTTAAACTACAGGGGAGAGCACATGCCAGCCATTTTCAGCATGTCATAAAAAACATTAGCCTTCTAAAAGTCAGTCTGTGGTGCTTCTTCAAAATGGTTGTTCATTCAAAGAAAACAAACATGAACCTAGTGACTTATAATGATGTAACTTTGTTCCCCTCATCAGTAATAATGGGGTAACACGAATATACTCTTGACAATTTCTCTCTTGCTCTCACATGCATTTCAGCCTCTACTAATCCTCAGGGGAGGAGGGATACTCATTGTTTGGCTTTAATCTTCACCCCACTTTCCCAGTGTGATCTGTCCAGGAGTACAGACTAGTCTGAGAAGATAAACATGGAAGCAAATACAAGCCTGCATTTCCATTTCCTGCGTGAGCAGACAGAGCTACAAAAGTCTGGCCTATGTACATTCCCCAAGAAGCTGAGAACAGTCTCGGAAGGGAGTGGCTGTATTGTATTCTTTTTTTGTACCTGCTGCCTGACAAATTTCCTATGATATTAAATTGTTTGCTGAATAAATGAATGAAAGTCATTTAGAACCAACATGACATAAACAATTCAGAATCAGCCTTTCTGTTCTAGCTTTGGCTCCTTGGACCCTTGCAAATCAGCATCTTCATCAGTCTTTGTTGGAGCCTGCCTTCTCTTCATCTTCATTTTTTAAAATTGAAGTATAGTTGATTTACAATACTATATTAGTTTCAGGTATACAGCATAGTGATTCGGTATTTTTTTAATTGAAGTATAGTTGACTTACAATGTTGTGTTAGATTCAGGTGAACCACAAAGTGATTCGTTTTTTTCTATATATATATAATGTTATATATAGAATCTGTATATATATAATCTTTTTCAGATTCGTTTCCCTTGTAAGTTATTACACAATATTGAGTATAGTCCCCTGTGCTATACAGTAGGTCCTTGTTGGTTATATATTTTATATATATTAGTGTGTATCTGTTAATATCAAGCCCCTAATTTATCCCCCCTCCTTTCCCCTTTGGTAACCATAAGTTTGTTTTCTATGTCTGTGGATCTATTTCTGTTTTGTAAATAATTTCATTTGTGTCCTTTTCTTTTTTTTTAGATTCCACATATAAGCAATATCATAGGATATTTGTCTTTCTCTGGCTTATTTCACTTAGTATGGTAATCTGTAGGTCCATCCATGTTGCTGCAAATGGCATTATTTCTTTTTTATGGCTGAGTAATATTCCGTTTGTGTGTGTGCATGTGTGTGTGTGTGTGTATATATATATATCTCACATCTTCTTTATTCATCTGTTGATGGACATTTAGGTTGCTTCCATGTCTTGGCTATTGTGAATAGTGCAGCAATAAACATTGGGGTGCATGTATCTTTTAGAATTATGGTTTTCTACATATATATGCCCTGGAGTAGGATTGCTGGATCATATGGTAGGTCTATTTTTAGTTTTTTAAGGAACCTCTATGCTGTTCTCTATAGTGGCTGTACCAATTTACATTCCCATCAACAGTGTAGGAGGGTTCCCTTTTCTCCACATCCTTGCCAACATTTGTTATTTGTAGACTTTTTGATGATGGTCATTCTGATAGGTGTGAAGTGATATCTCATTGTTGTTTTGATTTGCATTTCTATAATAATTAGTGATGTTGAGCATCTTTTCACGTGCCTGTTAGCCCTCTTCATCTTCTGAGACCTAGGATCATGCAAAAATTAGAGCAGGAGGTCTACACACCTTTGGCATGTTAATGACAGATAACTTCCAGGACTTCTATTTAATCTAAAGACTTATACCTAAGGAAAGTAGAATTTGATTTTTAACATTCCCGAGTATAGTTAATCCTCATTATTAGCCAATTCTGTGTTTGCACATTCACCAACTTGCTAAAATTTATTTGCAACCCCAAAGTTAATACTCTTAGCACTTTGAAGGCCATTCACAGACATTCATGTAGTGGTAAAAATTTTACTTGCTCCAGCCTACCATTCCCAGCTGAGGCTGATCAAGACTATGCCCTGCCTTCTGGTTTTGGCTCTCAGATGGAAACATGTCCCTTTGGAGGTCTATTTCATTTGGTATCATGTGTTTCACACCTTTGTGCTTTTAGTTGGTGATTTTGCTGTTTAATATGGATAACAAGCACAGTGCTGTCTACTATTCCTAACTACAAGAAGGTTGTGATGTGCCTTATGGAGAAAAATACGTGTTAGAAAAGCTTCACTCAGGCATTAGAGTGCTGTTGTTGTCCGTAAGTTCAAAGTCGATGAATCGTCAGTGTATATTAAATCAGGTATCTTTAAACAGAAACAAACATAAAAAAGTTTAATATTCATTGGTTGATGGAAGTGTGACCAGACTCACAGCAACCAAACCCTGTATTTTCACTAGGAGCATTGGTACAGTATTTGCTCCTTTAGTGTTTGTGGCAACTGTATAGAACATATCTACCTCGAATAATGACAATCAAATGTAGACAGTACTGCTGTCTCAGTTTTACATAAGAGGAGAAGCAGTCGAATCAGGTAAAATGTGACTGCAAGACATCATATCACCGGAAGTAGCACAACTAGGACTTCCAAAATATTGCTTTTTTAGCTAAATAGATACCTATATGTGTGAGTGTATGTGTGTGGGTACACAGGGACATGGCATTTTTTAAAAGTATTTTTTAAAGGTGAAGAACAAGAGATACAAAATCTCACAAAAATAATGCATGGGTACCTTAATAAGTTAATATTATTATGATAAACCTGAGCCATTATTTGTTGAAACTTTTATACTGTTTTGAAAATGAATATTAATTGCTGCCTGGCACTCAGATATTCCTTAGAAGCCACATATCCTTTGGATGTATAGATAGCTAGGGAATTAAGCCCTGGAAATACTATCACTGTGGCATTTTCTACGGCTTTTCCCATGAGATTCCTTTGGAAATAAGAAATGGGCTGCAAATGCACCCAAGTATTTTGTGGGGCTTTTTTTAAATCTATAATTCTTTTAGTGAAACTTGTCTTCATAGATTCATTTTCTTTCACACACAGGATGATAGATAAACATGTCTGCCTATGGGTGGAAGAAATTTTCTGAGATGAGTGCTTCAAGGTCAGAAGGTTTTCAGAAGACACATTTTCCTGCCAGCTTGCTTGGTAGGGTCAAGCCTTTTCTTGGTGCTATAAAAACTTAGGAGGCAATTAAGCTATGAACTGTTTGACTCCACTTGGTTTCCCATAACCATGGGTCTGCATTGTTAGAGAATATACCTCATGGCAGACAGTCTGTAAGGCTTCCTGGTGACAGTGACTTGAACTGCCCCTGTCCCTCCATTCCTCTGCATTCATTATTATTTTAAGAAGACAAGGCTTGTTGGAAGATTTAAAAAGATACACAAGCAGCTAAAGAGTACATTTCAACTGAATAACGCTTTATTAGGAATCTGCACTATGGCAAAAGCCCTATTCTATCTGAAACATATTCTTACATTAGATGGGCCTTTGTCTTCTGGATTGAGAGGGTTCTAGTGTCCCTAGAAGGCTAGAATACAGAAAGAAAGCTTTCTTATAGAGTATTGGTATGGAGTAGAGTGGCTTTGGTAGAAATAGACTGATTATATAACTGATCTTAAAGCTAGCCCTTGTGACAAATGACAAGATGGATTATTGTAGACAAGTTACCTGGTATCTTTAACCTTCATTATTGTGAGGAATAAGAGACACATAAAGTACTTAGTACAGGATGTGACACATTAGAATTGATCCATACAGGTTTGTTACCTTGTTGCTGATGATCAGAGGAGTAGATACAAACAGCTTAGAGGATCAGCAGTTCGGCCCAATTTCTCCCTACCAGGGAGAACACTTAGCACTTACTGGACCTTAGGAAAATGAGAAAGAGCATTTTTTTGTGCCTGGCATCAAGACATCACAATGGACAACATTACTTATTTTATCTATTAAATTTATAACCTGGTGCCACTCTAGATTGACTTGCTAAAGGACATGGCTGAAAAATAAGCTACTTTTACTTAAAATACATACAGCAGAGTGGCAGTAGCAATTGGAAATTATTACATTATCAACTCTGAGGTGCCATTTAAAATGCTTTCTTGCTATGCCTTGCACTGTTGCCAATTGGAGTTTTGTTGAATGCTGATGAATTGGTCAGTCCTTGAGCTAGGGCCACCCAGGGGAAAATTCTTGACTCCTAGGGTCTGTAGGCAGAAAACTCAATTTTCTGCTGAGGCCCCAGTCATGCCTAGATATCAAGAACCTCTTAGGTATACTTGAAGCAGATATTGTAAACAAGAAAATTAAGTGAGCTTTTCTATATTCATTTCCAATGTTTTCCTGAATGATTGACAAGTTAAGGGTTATTCTGTGGAAAGGGTATAAGTAATACCACATGAAACTATCTGATAGCTGGTGGGAACCTGCTATAAAGCACAGGAAGCTCAGCTCGGTGCTCTGTGATGACCTAGATGGGTGGGATGGGGGTGGGTGGGAGGGAAGTCCAAGAGGGAGGAGATATATGTATACATATAGCTGACCTTCATTGTACAGCAGAAACTAACACAACATTGTGAAGCAATTATACTCCAATTAAAAAAAAATGATCCGGGCCATGACATTATTATTAAAGGAGGAGTAAAAATTTAAGAGCTCAAATTGTGAGCTCAGATAAGCTGAATTACATGCCCCATTTCTCTGTGTGATTTTCACAGAATATTTCAAAAGCGTATCAGAATTGTTCTCATAAAAGACACCTTTTAGCTTATCCAATTACATCAAATTTCTCTCTCTCTCTCTCTCATTTCACTTCAGCATTTCTCCATTACCCTTACTTCCTTCATTTCTCTGATTTCTTTCTGATTATTATTTTGCTTTACCCAAAAAGTAGCTTTACAAAAATAAAGTCAAGAACTTGTATACTGTTTTACAAATCTCCATTGACATAAGAATTGTGATTGATACCTGGTTTCCATCCCATTTTTCTTTCTTCCTCTTGTTTGTAAAGCCAAGATAATCTTTTTCCAGCTTTTCTTTAAGCTAGAGGTGGCCTCATGATCTAGGTCTAGTCAATGAGACAGAAAAAAAATTCTTCTAGAAAGCTTCTGGTAAATATTCTTGTTTCCTGATGAAGGAGATAGATACCTGATGGTTGCTGGTACTACCACTTACGCTTCTTCCCTTTTTGAACAAGGATTTGCTGCCTGATCAAAGCAGCCCTCTTACCACAATAAAGTAATAAGAAGAGTCATTATGGAAAAGGCTGCAGTCCAGGAGCCTGAGTACGTGATGACATCATTATGTTGCTAAATCAATCCAGAGACCACCTACGTCCACACTTCTTATTGAACAAACAATTCATGGTTTATATTCCTGGTAGTTGGGTATCCTGTTACTGATGATCTAGAGCCTCTCTAACTAATATAACTACCAAATTCATTAAATAATATATCTGGGGCTTACAACATTTTTTGTCCTTTTTTATTGTGAGAGAGAACCACAAGGTAAGAAAAAGTATATTATGTGATTCTGAGAAGCATGCTGTTCCATTGGGTAGGATCTTAAACTGTGCAGACTTTAGCTTTGGTGAGGAATTGGATAAAATAAGTAAAAACTTAAAGGCTGAGTATAGATTAAATAAGAAGTTTATATATAAGTTATATATATGAGGAAAAGGGAGAGATAGGAGTACAACCGAGTGATTTTCCTCTTAGGGACGTTGGTTTTCATCTATGACAGTCATAATATTGGTTATATTTATCAGCATGTAGAACGCACGTATCATTAATACTTACTGCCTTTGACACAGTTCACAAGGAGTGTACTCACAATGATGCAGCCTTGTGCTAAGGCATTGGAGAAACAGCGAAGATGATTATTCCTGGCTCTAAAATAAACTTGCTCCATGGCCTCAGGCAAGACACTCAATCTCTCTGCTCAGTTTTCCCAATCTGTAAAGACAGAATGATGATTCTTGTGTAAAATGTTCCTTCAGAGGGTGATTGAAAGGATTCTTAAAAGCACATTGTGAGTCCATTGGAGAAAAAGTGCTTTATAAAAGTAGAAAATTTTGGTTATTTTCCCAGGAATGGAGAAAAGGAGACATATTTCATGGCTGCCTGTGGCCTTACACAGCCTGTAATAACAGCTCAGAAAAGAGCCTGTGGGGATGGAGTCAGTTATAGGCCTGATCTCTGATCCCCATTTCCTCTGCAGTGCAGAAAAGCAGAGGGTACCATGCCCGGCTCCTAATGCAAAGCAGAGGGTACAATGCCCAGCTCCTAGTGCTGTGTTGAAGGGACAGGGTAAGACAGAGTGGCCATCTTAGGCTATTCCATCAGTATATGGGAAAGAGAATGTGATAAGGAGTTAGCATTCGTGAAAGGAAGAGATGGCCAGGCTATTTATTATGAACGCATCCACCCCCTTCAAAATTAAGTACCTAACTGAACGAAGTTCTGTAATAGATATTTTATCCAGAGAACTGCGTAGTACCACCTGGGGGCTTATGGTTCAGGCCCTTGTTAATTATTTCCTGAAATAGAATTCTATTGATGTCCTAATATCTCATCAATCTCCATTACAATATTACTTTCACATTGCTACCAGATTTATCTTTTTAAGGCAAAAAAAATTTATTTCTTGTTCAAACACTTCTAGTATTTAACATTGCTTACAATTTCAGGACCAAATCTTAAGCATTTAAGATCCTTTACAATATGATTTACATCTACAGTTCCCTATACATAAATTTTCCGCTGCCTGAATTGTCCTTTCTTTTGTATCTATTCTTGCCCCCCCCACCAAACCCATCCCATTTTTTCCAATTTAATGAGAGCCTAAGCATACATCAAGGCTTATGCCAAATGCCATTTCATAGAAGCTGTTTCTCATCCCCTTGGTATATAATAATTCCTAAGGATTTTTATTTTTCTCACATGCCATCTCATCTTCTATTTCAGTCATTTGGGTGTCATTTTATTTCACCCTCCTAGAATGAACCCTCTTGGAAGGAAGAGGCTATATTCTGATAATCTATTCCAGCCCACTGGTCATCACAGGTGCTCAATTAAGAAAAAAATGTGTTAGGTTAAATTACACTGAATGTGTACTGTGTTATGATAGCAGAAATGAAATATTGGACTAGAACATGAGTGGAAAAAGTATTTTATTTGAATTCTGATCACAACTGGGGGAAGTTGAGGGGTGGTTAAGGAAGGCTGCAACTTATGTCCACATGTCTGTGGGAGCTCAATCTCACATACTCACCTAAAGACTCACAGTTATGACTTGTAAGCTGTTCATAGCTGAGCAGGCATTTAATGTAATTGATCAACCTTAAAAGAGGAGTGGGGAGACAATAATCCTAGAAAACATTGCTGTAAGTAGGTGGAATAGCCTAGATTTTTATTCTGTGACTATAAAGCTCATAACATTTTAGCAAATACAAATATTCAATAGATGAATTAAAACAGTTATTTGCAATCAAATAATAATAACCTCTAACACCCATTGAATTTTTCTAATGTACCATTCTGTGTTCTTTTCTAATTCCACGCTGTGACTTTCATACATTATAGTTTTTACTCCCAACAACCCTATAAAATAGGCATATTTTCCCCCGTATTATGGAAGGGGAAACTGAGATTAGGAAACTTGCCCAAGGTCACCCAGCTGGTTAAGTAGTAAAGCCATTATTCCCACCAGGTCAGTCTCACACCAAAGCTTACATTCTTCCTCTTTTGTTTTATTCTCCCAAATGATCTAAGCTTTCTTGCAAGTTTTCCACGGTTTGACAATTTTAGAAATTTCCAGGTTGGAAATATGAGTGGCCCACTGAGGCACCTGCCTGGTCAAGGTAAGAGAATGACTCCTTCCAGCTCAGGACAAAGCTCTTATTCTCTGTGCACCGTGCAGAGAAAGACCAACCTATTTGTTGTACATTTAAGCTCCATCACTTCCCTTTTGCCAGCCTAGATCTCACAGGTGTCCACCTTAAACATTGACGATTTAGGGCAGTGAGGCTGGAGTTCACAGCTTAAATTCTTCGGGCAGGAAGAAATAATTTTGAGTTCTTCATTGGCCAGGTGTATATGACAGCTGCATAAGCAGGAGGAGGGAAAGTTCACCATCACCGTCAGTGGGATGGATTTTAAAACGTGACCTCATCAGTCCGTTTTGGAGATAAACAGTATGTTCAAGGATTTACCTGTAAGGTCTGGAAGTATAAAGTTCATAGAGAAACAAAAGTGAATTGTTAAAAAGTGACTAGAAAATTAAAAATAGTAAAAAAAAAAAAAAAAAAATCAGTCCACTTCAGCCGGGATGATATCCTTATATAATCACTGAAAGCAATTTATTTTATAGAATCAGAACAAACCCCTCAAAATTGACTTCTAGTTCCCTTTGTAAAAGGTAAATTGGGGCTGGGAGCTGCTATGCTAATATTCATCCAGATAAGAAGTGTGTTTGCTTCCTGACAGACCCCTTGCAATGGGGTTTGTGAAAATGAATGCACTGCCTTCACCAGAACAGCCGCGCCGCTGGTCCTGCTAGCAATAAATCCAGCAATTCGATTTTGACTTGGATGTTTATCATCTCTCCACTTCTGTGCACTGCGTTGCAAAGGGGGAGGGGAAACGACTGCAGTTCAGCTTGCAGGCTGCTGGTGTCATCCCATTACCACAGAACAGAGAGGGTGCCCTGAGTGTTTCTATTCAAGTGTTTAATATATCAGTCTGTAATTTTTGTCTTGGGGGTAATGAGGCCTGACAGTTTTGGCTGGTGCATGATAACAATCCCACACTGGTATCTTTGAAATTCTTCAGTGCCAAATTCCTAAAGGAAGAAGTGACTTTTGCGAAATGACAGTAAACACGCTTCATTTTATGACCTCGTGGTTAACAACCTGAAACAGTGAAGTGTTTTTTGAGCTAGGGCTAAACTAATTTGAGCTGTCTTAAAAGTGCTGATGTAGGTGCTCAGCCACTGTTTTCTGTTTGTTTATTTTTGTTGGCTTTTTGTTGTTGCTGTTGGGTCGGGGGAGTCATCTCAGGAAAACACATATTAGGCAATAATGTTCAGAGACTGTTAAGAGTAATAGTGAAAGTGATAATAAGAATCTCATCCAGTATTTTTCCTCCATAGTGCCTCCTCTTGAAAAATAAAAAGAAATCAAGCAGGATGGTTCTTAGAAAGGCTGGGATTCCTATGCCATGTTGTCACTTCAGTACATGGATCAGCAGCCATGGAAGACGGGAGACATGCACCGCTGCTGAGCGCCTCCCCAGGTGAGTACCACGGGGTTTCAGTAACAGCGGAGTGCAAAGGGGCTTTAATACAACTGAGCAACCTTTGGAAAAAGTTCCTTGTAAAACCGTGCTGACAATGAACTTGTTCTTAAGCATAATTAATGGAAGAAACCCACTGTAGCAATCATTTGTAGCAGAAATTAGCTGACAATCCAAGGCTACCTGGGAGTTGCTGGCATTTGATATGTGGACTGTTGCCAGATGCAAGGAGCAGTGCATTTGCTAGGTAAAAGCCCATGAAGTACTCTTGTACCCTGTAAACCAGGGCATGAAAGAAAGGAGCCCGTTGATCAGACACGACGTTTCTCTTTTTGAAAGCTGTTCAGTCCCAAATGCAAAATTCTAAAAAGAACACCAGAATAGAAATAATGAATGGCGGCAAGTCTGAGAGGAATGACATTACCAGTTAAAATAATGAAATTGCTCCCTCTGTTTAGAATAAAGCCAGGCTTGAGAGATGTGAGAAATTTGGGAAAGAGGAGCAAAGATGCATTGCTTTGAGTATCTTTATTTATACCTAAAACATGTGATCCATTTTATTTTGTAGTAACTATGTGAATTAATCCTTGTTGATAATTTTTGTTAAAGGAAAAGAATTAACTTTAAAATTTCAAATTGTCTTGGACAGTGGTTAAAATAGAAGTCCTAGGATTATAACTGCTTTTTAAAAATATATATTTATTTATTTAGTTGCACCGGGTCTTAGTTGCAGCAGGCAGCCTCCTTAGGTGCAGCTCCAGGGCTTCTTAGTTGGGGCATGAGAACTCTTAGTTGCAGCATGCATGTGGGATCTAGTTCCCTGACCAGGGATCAAACCCGGGCCCCCTGCATTGAGAGCGTGGAGTCTTATCCACTGTGCCACCAGGGAAGCCTCATATAACTGCTTTAAAAAAGATATTTAATCATATCCCAGAAAGTTTATAGGCTAGGTTATTTATAGCACATAATGTGCATCTTTTAAAGGAAAATAGGGAAGTCAAATTGGTCAGGTAAGTAAAAGATCATGTAAGAAGTGAGCACATTTTTCTAATAGAAAATTTATTTTAAAAAGATGGCTTTCTGGGCTTCCCTGGTGGCGCAGTGGTTGAGGCCGTCTGCCAATGCAGGGGACACGGGTTCGTGCCCCGGTCCGGGAAGATCCCACGTGCCGCAGAGCGGCTGGGCCCGTGAGCCATGGCCGCTGAGCCTGCACGTCCGGAGCCTGTGCTCCGCGATGGGAGAGGCCACAACAGTGAGAGGCCCGCGTACCGCAAAAAAAAAAAAAAAAAAAAAAAAAAGTAAAAGATGGCTTTCTGCTTATTCAAATGTCTCTTTACTGCAGACAATACATGACCGTTTAGTAAATTGTCTCCTTCAGAGCTGTAAACGTTTAAGAGATAGCACCTGATGTGCCAGACCAGGAAACATCTTAAAATGTTTCTAAGAGACATAAAAATGTTCACATCAAAAGAGTTTATGCTCAGAAATGATTATTACATGTAGTAGTTAGCCAAACATTTTGATATTTGTCTAAATTCTTAGCTTTTGAGAATTCAAATCCAAAGTTATATCACATACTCTAAGATTTTAGACAGACTTTGACTTTATTTTCCTTATGTTAAATAGGACAAGTGTTTTAAATACTGCCCCCCCCATAACATTCACTATTGCATACAAGAGTTCACTTTGCACAAATGGATAACTTGACTTAAAAGTTTAATTCATAATTCAGTTTATGTGATCATATCTGAAGACAACTTGAAACCAGATGTTAGGACCTACTTTCACTCTCCTGAGACACTACTGTTACTCAGAATGCTGTGGACTCTTCCAGCAGTCTACTGGCAGGATTCCAAGACTGCCAAGGAATATGTTTCTTGCTCTCTCTCTTTTTTTTTTTTTTTTTTGGCTGTGACGCGTGGCATGTGGGATCTTAGTGCCCCAAGCAGGGATTGAACCCGCACCCCCTGCATTGGAAGCACAGAGTCTTAACCACTGGACCGCTAGGGAAGTCCTTGCCAAGGAATATCTAATAAGAGACATACACAGTCAGACTAGCAGAAGGCTGGGGACAGCTTTTCAAGTGAATTTAGGTGGTCTAAGGAAGACTAATGTCATGTCTTTTCAACACAAAGACATAGAGAAAGGTTTTCTTTGCATTGTATCCTTTTTCATATACTAATACAAACATGTGAAGTTGGATTAAGAAGATTAAAATATAATTTCCTATATCTTAGTTATTGTTTTATTCCAGGGGCCTATTTTATGGAAGACAGTGGCAAACTGGCATATTAATAGTGAACAATTATTAATGCACTGAGGGGATTGATAATTAGCTTGATGTTGGGCCTGAAGAAGTCTTAATAATAGCTATCTTTTGCTAAATCGTTGTATCTGCATTTATTTCATTCTGGCAGGAAATAAGAGGTTTCTGGCTCAGAGATAATCTTTTAATTACTCACGGAATATTTTAATCATTTCACTACCTCCCCACGCCCCATAGGGTAAAGTAATGAAAGAAGATGTCACCTGCACAAACAATAGGGACAGGAGCTCCAAAATTATGAATCTCTGGGCTTATTTAGAGCCTCGTGGCACAGCTGTTCCTCCTCAACTCTAGGAGGATGGAGAGAGAGGGAGGGAGGAATGGCGGATGGCGGTGAATATGGAGCCTTGCTCTGTAATGTAAACCATCTCTGGAGAGATGGTGATGATCCGTGGATATATTACCTTTTGAAATATAAATAAATGTCTACAGGGGAGATACCTCTGTCTTTAACTTTCAAGACTTGTTTGCCATTCATAAATCTTTTAACCCAAGTAGTATTTGCCAGTAGTATTCGCTTAGTCATCCTTGGCTATGCCAAAGCATGAACATATTCATGTGGTATTGCTTCCTGACATGTTTAAGAGTCTGAAGAATATTAATAGAAGAAGAGTAGGTTTATTTTATATGAATTCAAATAATTTAAATGGGAAAATGGGCAGAAGTCATAGGGAAATATATTTCCATTCAGTTTGGAAACTAAGATCCATTTAGCAGTGGAACTGATTCCCTTGTAAGTTTGTAAATTCCTTATATCTGGAGATACACACATATACTATCTATGTTGAAGATTTATCACAATTATCACAGTGGACAAATGGTATAGGTAATCTCCAAGGTTCACTCCATTATTCTGACTCCATGTTTGATGTATTTCAAGATGGAGGCATTTTAATTTCAATAAGACCCCAATAAAACTAAAATTCTGTACAGTATGAACTAAGAAATATGGTTATATTTGTTTGCCTCTGGCTTTGAAGAATCATGTTACCTGGGCTACTTTACTCTCAGCATTCATATTTGGTCATTTCTGGTAGGATAAATTAGGAACAACATAAATAAGGAAGGAAGACTTAATCCACATGCAGATCTGGTAAATTCAAATTTGAGATAATTTTATGGGGCAGATAAATTACTCATTCTATACCTGCCTCTTCCATTAGGTAGTAAGCGCCTAAGGACAGGTTAACATGTCTCTTTTATTCACTGTGTTATCTTCAGTGTACCGCACAGGGTCTCAAACAAAAGAGCCACTGAATAAATAATTTTTTATAATAATAAATCAATGGATGGATAGATGAGAGGTGTTAAGGTGTCTATAGCTTCTTTTCAAAGTCTTAAAAATGAGTTTAAAAGTTCTGAGAAGACTCTAAGAAAAAAGTCATACTGTTTATTAGCAAGAAAGGCATTAGGATTACTTATGTCTTTAGATGCAGAATAAAATTTTAAAAGGAAGACTTTGTAAGTTGTGGTCAAAGGGGTCTTTGTCTTTACCTGCGTTCTTTGAATACTTTTTTTGTACAGTAAGTAGGTTTTCATTACTTTTATACCATTTAAAAGTATTTATGGCTTCAGAGGAGATCAGCAGGAGAAAACTATCAGAGGAAATAGATAATCGATGATGACTGTTCTGCCAATAGAGCAAGTGGCTTGTAACAGAAGGGGTCCCTTCCCAGGTTAACTAAACTTACTGGAGGTACAGGGCTTTCAGCAAAAACTGTAGTTCTTAAGCATGTTGGAAAGGTCTCTTGCTTTAAGAGAGAAACGGTCTAAGTTCCATCTCAAATGTTGTAAATAGCAGGATTTCTTTTTTGTGTGTGGTCAAACAATATTCCAATTAAAATTTTTTTTTTAAAGAAGATGTTGGGGGTAGGAGTTCATTAATTAATTAATTTATTTTTGCTTTGTTGGGTCTTCGTTTCTGTGCGAGGGCTTTCTCTAGTTGTGGCAAGCGGGGGCCACTCTTCATCACGGTGCGCGGGCCTCTCACTATTGCGGCCTCTCTTGTTGCCGAGCACAGGCTCCAGATGCGCAGGCTCAGTAGTTGTGGCTCACGGGCTCCGCGGCATGTGGGATCCTCCCAGACCAGGGCTCGAACCCGTGTCCCCTGCATTAGCAGGCAGATTCTCAATCACTGCGCCACCAGGGAAGCCCCTCCAATTTAAATTTATATGTGTGTGTGTATTTGTATATTTATATACATATGTATGTATATGCCACATTCTTTATTCGCTCATTCATTAGTGAAGACAGGTTGTTTCTATGCCTTGGTTATTGTAAACAATGCTGCAGTGCACATGGGAGTGCAGATATCTCTGAGGTAGTGATTTTGTTTCCTTCTGATTTATACCCAAGAAGTGGATTCCTGGGGCATATAGTTAGTTTAATTTTTTGAGAAAACTTTATATGTTTCATAATGGCTAAACCAATTTACATTCCCACCAACAGTGCATAAGGGTTCCCTCTTCTCCACACCCTCATTAACACTTGTTATTTTTTATCGTTTTGATGATAGCCATTTTGACAGGTATAAAGTGTTATCTCATTATGGTTTTGATTTGTATTTCCCTGATGATTACTGATGTTGAGCACCTTTCCATGTACCTGTTGGCCATCTGTTGTCTTCTCTGGAAAAAATTCTGTTCAGATCCTCTGTCATTTTTTGATCAGATTGTTTGGGGTTTTTGGCTATTGAGTTGCATGACTTTATATATTTTGGATATTAGCTCCTTAGCAGATAGATGGTTTGCAAATATTTTATCCCATGCTGTAGGTTGGCTTTTCATTTTGTTGATAGTTTCTTTGCTGTGCACAAGCTTTCTTAGTTTGATGTAGTCAAACTAAACTACATCATCATATTTTTGATTTTGTTCCCTTTGCTTTTGGTGTCAAATCCAAAAAATTCACATCAAGACCACTATCAAGGAGCTTACCCTCTGTGTTTTCTTCTAGGAGTTTTATGGTTCAGGTATTACGTTCAAGCTTCTAATCTTTTTTGAGTTGATCTTTGTGTACAGTGTAAGAGTGGGATCCAGTTTCACTCTTTGGCATGTGGCTGTCCAGTTTTTCCAACACCGTTTATTTCAGAGACTATCCTGTCTCCATTTTATATTTTTGGCTCCTTTGTCATAAATTGGTTGTGACCATACATTCATGTGTTTATTTCTGTGCTATTTTGTTCTATTGTACATGTGCCTTTTTAATGCAGATATCATACTGTTTTGATGACTATAACTTTATAGGTTAGCTTGAAATCAGGAAGTTTGATGCCTCTGATTCTTTCTCCTTTTTCTCAGAATTTCTTTGGGCATTTGAAGTCTTTTGTAGTTTCATACAAATTTTAGAATTTTATTTCTGTGAAAAATGACATTGGAATTTTGATAGAGATTGCATTGACCTTGTAGATCACTTTGGGAAGTATGGATATTTTCAAAATATTCTAACCTATGAGCACATAATAATCTTTCCATTTATTTGTGTCTTCTTCAATTTTTTTCATCAGTGATATAGTTTTCAGTATATAGATCTCACCTTCTTGATTAAAGTTATTTCTAGGTATTATATTCTTTTCGATACAATTGTAAATGGAATTGCTTAATTTCTCTTGCTGATAGTTTGTTATTAGTGTATAGAAATGCACCTGATTTTCGTACACTGATTTTATACTCTTCAACTTTACTGAATTTGTTTGTTCTAACAATTTTTTGGTGGGCTGTTTAGGATTTTCATAGTGTAATATCATGCCATCTGTAAATATTACTTCTTTCTTTCTGATTAGATGTCTTCTTTCTTTCTTTATTTTTATTTATTTATTTATTTATTTTGACTAGTTGCTCTAGTTAGGACTTCTACTACTATGTTTAATAAAAGTGGCAAAAGTACGCATCCTTGTGTTGTTCCTGATCGTACACTGAGTATGATGTCAGCTATGGGCTTTTCTTATATGGCCTTTATTATGTTGAAATATGTTCCCTCTATATTCACTTTGTTGAGAGGTTTTATCATAAGTGGATGCTGAATTTTGTTAAATGCTTTTTCTGCAACTATTGAGATGATCATAAGATTTTTATTCATCATTTTATTAGTCTGATGTATCACATTAATTAATTTACAGATGTTGAACCATCCTTGCATCTCTGGAGTAAATTCCACATAGTATGTGATCCTTTTAATATAGTGTTGAATTCAGTTTGCTAGTCTTTTGAGAATTTTTGCATCTATGTTCTTTAGAGAGATTTACCATGGAATCAATTTGAGGAGTAGTGTGGGTGGTTTTATTTTCAACCTTAATTTTCCTCCATTATCCATCCTGTTTTCTTTGTTACTCCATCCATCTCATTTTCCTCCCTTTCTCTCTTTCTTTCTTTCTTTCCTTCTGTTTTCATTCACATTTCATTTATGTTTACTGTGTGCAAAGCACCATAGTAGGTATTCAGACAAGTGGTGAAATGTTGAACATGGTTCCTTCAATCAGGAAATGTACAGTTTACTTTGGGAAGTCAGAGTCTTAAAGAAGTGTTGAATATTTTAGAATGGTGTTATGGGTATACGTAGGAAGAAATGTTTTCCCAAAGAGTGATGCCCTTGTACTTGCATAGTCATTTTTTCTTGGATTCCATTAATCCTATCAACAAATATTTTTTGAGCACCAATTACAAACTTTGAATATTTTAGGCACTGATGATCTGCCTTCTTTTCCACTGGTCTGTAACCATGCTCCCATTCTCAAATCTCCTATCTTTTTAAGGCATGTCCTTATTTCCCTGACTTAATCAATATTAAACTCTTTTTTAAGAAACTTGCTCTTTTCTTTATTTTTCTTTCTTTCTTTCTTTCTTTCTTTCATATATATAAATATATACTTTATATATATATATATATATATATATATATATATATGTCTTAGTCTCCCATACCTGGTTATACCAGGAAGCAGAAGTGATGTTACCACATTTATCCATTCATTTTTAATTCACTTGTTCAAGAAACACCTATTCAGCAAACATTTATTCAGTAAACATCTAGTTAGTGTGTAATCTTTTTCAGGCCCTAGATTAGGCTCTGCCTTTGATGTTCTCCTTGTTCCTATTGTCACTTTTATATTCTTCTGCTTTCAGGTATATGCCGCCTACATGTGTGACCCAATGCCCCTCTGGTTGCTTCTTCCTTCTGAGCTCCCTGTTAATCTGTCTTCTTTGAGGGCTTTGACACCTGACATGACTCTTCTTTTCTACCATATCCTCTGACATCAGAAAAAATAATATCAGCACCCATGTGGGTAAATTAATGCTCTCTAAAAACAATTGAAGAATTTACTCTTCAATTATTTCTCTCTCCAAGTAAATATTACTTGATTTATTTCTTCCACATAGAGCAAAATTAGCTGAGTACAAAGTTAACTGGTAACTGGTATTAAGTAGATGTTTTTTCCAAATTTTATATTGATGTACAAGAATGTGGTATCTTAATTATGAACCTTGTATTTGTCTACTTAAACATTACTCTAACTTTTAAGATTTTTAAGTTCTTAGGTAACTGGAAAAATAGATAGTTAAATTTATTTACAGTATTTGTGACTTTCCCAAGATGACTGAGAAAATATTTCAGGTAAAAATATAAATTAGATTTATGAACACTTTAAGAGACAGTCTTAGTACTTTATTATGACCAATAAAGAAAATAAAACCTGATTAACAACAGTACATGTAGCCATAAAGCCCTCAATTGGTTAGATACAAAGTTACAATTAATAGTTCATTCAGGGCTTCCCTGGTGGTTAAGAATCCACCTGCCAATGCAGGGGACATGGGTTTGAGCCGTGGTCCGGGAAGAGCCCACATGCTGCGGAGCAACTAAGCCTGTGGGCCGCAACTACTGAGCCTGTGCTCTAGAGCCTGCAAACCACAGCTACTGAAGTCTGCACGCCTTGAGCCCGTGCTCTTCAACAAGAGAAGCCACCACAATGAGGAGCCTGTGCACTGCAACAAAGAGTAGCCCCCGCTTACTGCAACTAGAGAAAGCCTGTGCACAGCAACAAAGACCCAACACAGCCAAAAATAAATAAAATAAAATAAATTAAAAAAAATAGTTCATTCAAAATCTTAATGGGATGTAGTATTAAATTGATCACTATAATTTATTACGTTGAATAAGATTTTGAAGAGTCATATTTGAAATAACCTACTGGAAAATGTTAGCAATTATGTTAAAATCTGATTACGTGATATTTCATTCAGTTAATTAACTTGAGAGAGATGAAGTTTTTTTATTATAGAAGTAGTCCCTTTTGAAAGCAATGAAATTCAGCTTATAGCTTAATTAATTTTGTAACATATTTGCTTGAAATATAAACTCAGCATATTTCTAGTGACAGAAATGTTTAAGTTACCTGATGTTAACTGGTTTAAGTGTGGCATTGTTATCACTTTAGTAGATACTAAATTCTATCTGTAAAATAAGAAGTTGATGATATCTTGGTCATTATACTGGACAAAAATTAGATGTATTGCTGTTAGGTAATATGAAAGTGCAAATGTCCTTTCTAAGTGCATAGCATAGAATAGTTTTGTAATTCACTGGAAATTTATAAACTTATAAGTATTATTTATAAGGATGCCCTATAAATCATTGGATTTGTTAAAAAAAAAGATGCATTGAAGAGAAATCATAGAATACTTCTGTGGAATAACATCAGTTACTTTATTTTATTTATTTATTTAAAAAAATTCTTTTCCCATGTAGGCCATTACAGAGTATTAAAAAAGTCCCCTGTGCTATACAGCAGATTCTTATAAATTATCTATTTTATATATAGTAGTGTGTATATATCAACCCCAGTCTCCTAATTTATCCCTCCCCCCGCCCTTATCCCCTGGTAACCGTTTGTTTTGTACATCCATGACACTACTTCTGTTTTGTAAGTAAGCTCATTTGTACCCGCCCTTTTTATAGATTCCACATATAAGCAATATCATATGAGAGTTGTCTTCCTGTGTCTGACTCACTTCACTCAGTATGACAATCTCTAGGTCCATCCATGTTGCTGCAAGTGGCATTATTTTGTTCTTTTTTATTGCTGAGTAATATTGCATTGTATATATGTACCACATCTTTTTTATCCACTCCTCTGTTGATGGCCAGTTAGGTTGCTTCCATGTCCTGGTTATTTTTAATAGTTCTGCAGTGAACGTTAGGGTGTGTGTATCTTGGAATTATGGTTTTCTCCGGGTATATGACCAGGAATGGGATTGCTGTGTCATATGGTTGTTCTATTTTTAGAACTATTTTTAGTTCTATTTTTAAGGAACCTCCATACTGTTCTCCATAGTGGCTGTACCAACAGTGTAGGAGTGTTCCCTTTTCTCCACACCCTCTCCAGCATTTACTGTTTGTAGATTTTTTTGATGAACGTCAGTTACTTTAGCTTCTTGAGCTAAAACACAACTACAAACTGAAGTTAGACCTGGATTTGAGATTACTTGTTAGAATAAGTTTTGGTTTAAGACCTTATTACAAGTTTACCTTAAGAGTATTTCAGAATTGATTTTATGTCCTGGTGTTTTAACTTGTTTGGCTTTTATCAATATGCTTTACTTTAAGTTGATTCAGAAAGAGAGAATTTTAAGATTTTATAAAAATTACATTGCAAACATCTCAATCTCAAAACTCACTGCGATAATACCTCATTATTTATTTTTTCTTTAAATTGATTTATCACCCTTGCGTTCTTAGAATAAACTCCACTTGGTCATGTTGTATAATCCTTTTCAGGTATTGCTGAGGTATATTTACTAATATCTTGTTAAAGATTTTTGCAAGTATGTTTATGAGAGAGACTAGTTTGTAGTTATAGTTTCTTTGGTCCTCATCAGCTCTTTGAATCAGGATTGTGCTAGTCCTTCCAAAATGTGAGAGACATTTTCTTTCTTTCTTTTTTTTTTTCTCTTTATTATCTAAAAGGGTTTATGTTAAATTGGCTAGGAAATATTTGTGGATAAAGGTATGGGAGCCAGGAGTTACATTTTTGGGAAGATTTAAAATAATGGATTCAACTGCATTGTCATGTATTTTGATTTTCTATTTTATTGGTCTGTTTTAGTAAGTTGTCTTTTTAAAGAGATTTGTCTGTTTCATCCAAATTTTCAAATTTATTGGTGTAAAATTATTCATAATATCTGTTTACTTTCCTTTTAATGTCTATAGTTCTCTTCATCTTCTTTATATGGTAATTTGTGTTTTCATTCTGTTTTTCTTGATCAGTATTGCTAGTGGTTTATAAAGTTTACCAGTCTTTTAAAGAACGAATTATGGTTTTAAAATTTTTTATTTCACGTTTATTATCTACTTCACTGATCTCTACTTTTCTCTTTGTTATTCCATTTCTTCTATTTTTTAAAGTTTTGTGACCTCTCCCATTGTGGAGCACAGGCTCCGGACACGCAGGCTCAACGGCCATGGCTCACGGGCCCAGCCGCTCCGCGGCATGTGGGGTCTTCCCGGACCGGGGCACGAACCCATGTCTCCTGCATCGGCAGGCAGACTCTCAACCACTGCGCCACCAGGGAAGCCCATATTTTTTAAAGTTTTGATTTGCTGTTTTTCTAGCTTCTGCCTTTGGAAGCTCAGATCTTTGAATTTTCAGCCTTTCCTCTTTTTTTATATGTACACTTAAATCCGTAAATTTTCTCTACAGCACTGCTTTTACTGCATCGCACAATTCTTAATATGTTGTACATTTAATATCCTTTGAATTAAAAGTATTTTAAAATGTGTTTTCATTTTCCACCTGAAAATAGTCTTACTTTATTTTTATGTCCTATTTTTCTTTCCTCATCTATTTGAGAGAGTGTTAGGGAAGTACTAATTGTAAGATATATTTTCTTATATGAACAAATTTAGTTTATTATTACAAAAGTTTTGTAATTTTCTAGATGAGATGCCAATGAAAAATTTCATTGGTGCAGGTATCAAAAAATGTTAGCTGTGTATATTACATGGTATGAACTATTGATATTTTTAATCTGTCAGTGAAGTTTAACTGACATGGGGTAGTTTTGTTTTGTTTTGTTTTGTTTTGTTCTGCTCTGTATTGTTTTGGAAAACACTCCATTGAATGTTATAAGTCAGTAATGATATTAATATAAATATATCTTTCTATTACAAATGTGCATTTTTTAAAACTTAAGTTATTTTAAAGTATCCATATTTTTGTATAAGTCTGCTAGGGCTGCCATCACAAAATAACATAGATTGGGTGGCTTAAACAACAGAAATTTATTTTCTCACAGTTCTGGAGGCTGGAAGTCTAAGATCGAGGTGTAAGCAGGGTGGTTTCTGTTGTGGCCTCTCTTCCTGGCTTGTAGCTGGCTGCACCTTCTTGCTGTGTCTTCAACATGGCCTTTCTTCTGTGTTTGCAAACTCCTGGTGTCTCTTTCTCTTTTTATAAGGACATCAGTCCCATTGATTAGGACCCCACCCTAATGACCTCATTTAATCTTAACTACCTTTTTAAAGGCCCTATCTCCAAAAACAGTCACACTGGGGTTAGGCTTTGCCATATGATTTCTGGGGAGACATAGTTCAGTCCATAACATGTATCATTATATTTTCTAGTGTGAAAATATATTTTCTTACCCTACTGTAGTAGCATAGCCTATATTTAGTAATTTATAATAATTATGTTGAAATACATATATTATCTATCTACCTATTGTTTATTTTTTATTTTATTAGTTTGAGAATGTGGCTAATATTGATACTTACCAGTGTTCTTAGTCTTCCTTAATCAATAGAAATTGATTAGAGGCCAAACAAGAAATTCAGGCAGGGCTTTATTGGGGCCCCTGCTGCAGCAAGGGGGAGTGAGAACAAGTAACAGTTTCTCTTGCTCACCCCCCCACCCCGAGGTGGAGGCAAGCTGGTTCCTTATATGGGGTGAGGGTAGGGGTGTGTCCAGGGGTTGGGCCAGAGGGGTGGCTTAGGTGGCCTTGGTGGTGTTGAGTGCAGGGAGCATGTGCAGCACCCTGCTTTTGCTCCCGACATCCTGTTTTTGCTCCTGGCTCTTCAGAAGTAACAGTTGGACTTCTGGGGTCTTTTTGTATATTGCTGTCCAGAATTTTCCCCAACTGCACATGCACAGCTATTTTTAGTCCCTTATAGTTTCTTAGTATTTTGTTGCTCAAGGAGACGTTTGTCCAGGTGCAAGCAGTGCAGCCAAGGGTCCCAGGTCCCAGCCTGTCTCAATATAAGAGCATAAGAATTACTCAAGGGAATTTAAAGTAATCATAAAATGTGGTCATTTTAACATAATCATAATAAAAATATTTTTAAAATTCTGTTAAACAGAAACATTGATTTAGATTTCCCTTTTTGTAGCTGCATGGCAGAAGACGTATACAAAATGAAATATTTTAAAAACGTTTTAAATGTATTTTGGGGGAGCATAAAAGTAAGAAACCTTGAATTCAGAAAATTACTGAAAGGACTGAAATACTGAATCCAGTTTTTGTCCTGAGGATCTTTGTTGATCACTGGTGACCTTTTCTGATTCTGATGGACTTAGTGACACCCTTTCACCTTGTATTAGTCAGGATCCTCTGAGAGTGAATAACCAAGTGGTGAACTACAGAAATATGTGCCTCTCAGGGACTATGGAGGGAAATGTGTCTATATCGTTCTTGGCTTGGGTAGAATGATAAAGGAAATGTCATCCAAGAGCACTTCTAGCCTAGGGCAAGGATTCAAACCTTGTGAATTTAGTGGGAAATTTAGTTTCAACCAGTGTCTGGTCAGATGTGCCCCCAGATGCCTGGAAGAACCAAATGCAAATCCTCTCTAGAGGATTGCAGACCTCAAAAACTTACCATAGAAAGAGGTGCAAAGATTATGAAAACAAATTAAAAAATCATAAGGTAAGAAATTTACTCACCATGTAGAAGCATAAGCTGGAAGAGCAAACAGAACAATCTGAACTGTGTGGATGGCAGATATCAGAAATAACAGATACAAAATAATAAAATGTGTATGTTATGTTTGGGATAAAAAAGGTATCACAAACAGTGAAGGAACAAGAGAATATAAAAATTGACAAAGTTTTAAGAAAATGAATCAAATAAAACTTCAATACTAGAAACTATTATACTTAATAATTGGACTTATTCAATAGATTGTAAAAATTCAGAAAAGTACAATGAAGAGTGTATAGTGGTTTGAAACTAATCTAAAGAAAATATTCAGAGGTAAGCACAAGCAGAGAAATTTAAAATGTTAAGGAGTTTTAGAGATATGGAGCATTGATTGAGAAGACTTAAAATGTCTCTCTTCAAAGTGCCAGAGAGGGAGAATGGAGGAGATAAAACATTCAAAGGGAAAAACAAGTAAGGGTACATTTTCCAGAACTGGAGAAAAACACCAGTAAAGAATTTTAACAGGTTTCAGAACAGCAAAGCAAAGAAAATGTTTAAAGTGATCAGAAAAATAAAGAGAAATTACTTAAAAAGGAACACAGTTAGCCTGTTGGCTGATTTCTCAGTAGCAATAATGGAAAACAGAAAACAATGGAAAAGCATTTTCAGTGTGCTTAAAAAAAAAGCAATTATCAATTTGATATTCAATACTTAGTGAAGCTGTCTTTCAAGAATGAAGATGAAGTTATACTTAAAGAAATGAAAACTGAGTTTTTACAATGAATAGACACTCATTAAGGTATTTATAAAGAAGGTATTCCAGGAGGAAGGAAAATCATAATATAGTTGATTCATGTTATTTGCTGCAGTTATGTTCTATGAAGTCACAATGAACACTGAACTGGAAAATACTGAGCTGTTTTTCCTAGGGGAAATACAGAGTTAGATTTCTGTGAGTCTTTGGTCATAATATTTTTGCCAGCCAATCCATATATGACCTTATTTTATGAATATTTCTGTTTAATATATATTGTTGAATTATTTAATATATATTATTGAAACATTAGCATTGAACTCATGGCCAACAGCACTGTAACTCATGTCTGAACAAACTAACACATAAGTTCTCTGAAAGGCACATCACAGCCTCCGTGTGCTTAAGATCACTAGACCGAACCTCAGCACTATGGTTGGGGGCTATCTAAACAGTGAAATCACCAATAAAAATGCAAAAACATGGCACTAAATAGACCATGAAAAGGACCCTTGTTTACAGGATGAAAGCTGAAAGAAAGCAGAGTGTCACCTTATTTTATCTCATCTGGGAACATGTGCATTGAGTGACTCAAATTTTTTGTTACTCTGAGCATGTGTGTATCTGTGAATGACTGAGAAAGTGCCACAATGATTGATTTGGGGGTTATAAATTTTAGCAAGTATGCAAATCTCACAAATGCAAAAATCTATGAATGGTGAGGATTGACTGTATAAAGAATACTTAAGAAGCAGGAAGACATGGCAAACATTTAGATAAACTGCTAAGCAAAAAGTGAGGAAGTATGACATTAATAGTCTAATTTGAAGGAATATAAGATAAGCAAGAGAAATGAAATTATTATTAATTTGTAGTATTTACATAAAGGGAATAATTAAAGTTTAATCACTGTGGTGTCCTTGTTAAGAAGAATGATAAATAAATTGATTAACCATATATATTTGTCAAGTTAAATACACATTTGAGTATTTTTATGGTAATTGGAGTGCATTTTCTGCTCGAAAAAGTGGAATGAGAGTTAAAACTAAGTTGGAAATAAAATAAAAATTAAACAGAAATAGTAGAAAAACATAAGGTGCAAAATAAGAAGGTAGAAAGGAATCTAAATATATCAGCAATGAAAAATAAATGTAAATAAAGCACATTTTCCAGTTAAGGCTGTCAGATCTACATATATGTATAATAATCCAATTAACTTCCATTTATAGTGATATATAAAGATGAACCATACTAATTGGATGAATATTGCTATAGATATATTAATGTCAGATAAGATTATTTTCAAGGCAAAAAGCATTGCTAATGTTGATAAGCCCACTATATATAGAGATTAAAGATTCAAGTCACCAAGAGATATAGACATTTTAAGCTTGTATGCAGCTAATAATATAGCTTCAAGATACATAAAGCAATAGTAATTGGAAATACAGGACAAATTGATAAATTTATCACTTTTATGAGAGAGATTAGCCTGTTTTTCCTAGTAGTTAATAGATTGATGAACAAAATGTCAATAAAGATATAGATGATTTGAACAAACTGATTAAATGACTAGATCTAATGGTTATGAATAGAATCATACAACCAACATTTGTAAGATAAAGATTCTTTTCAAGCACACATATATCATGCAAAAATATCAATCATGTGGCAAGTCATAAAGCAAGTCTGGACTTCTATCATATATTTTCTCTTAAACATGCCAAGTCATCTTTCCAAAAAGAAATTAAGTTAGCATCAACAATGACACAAAATACAAAATGACACTTATTAGGTATTAAGAGGATGCTTCTAAATAATTTATAGGCCAAAGATGAAATTATAATGACACATAGAAATACTTACAATTAAATGATAATTAAAATACTATATAACAAAATTATAGGATGCAGCTAAAGCATTATTTACATCAAGGATTAGAGAACTTTTTCTGTAAAGAGCCAGTGAGTAAATATTTTAGACTCTATGAGCTACACATGGTTTCTGTTACATATTTTTTAATTTTGTATTTACAACTCTTTAAAAATGTAAAAAACACTCTTAGTGTTTCCATACAAATTGTGAAATTTTTTGTTCTAGTTCTGTGAAAAATGCCAGTGGTAGTTTGATAGGGATTGCATTGAATCTGTAGATTGCTTTGGGTAGTAGTGTCATTTTCACAATGTTGATTCTTCCAATCCAAGAACATGGTATATCTCTCCATCTATTTGTATCATCTTTAATTTCTTTCATCAGTGTCTTATAATTTTCTGCATACAGGTCTTTTGTCTTCTTAGGTAGATTTATTCCTAGATATTTTATTCTTTTTGTTGCAATGGTAAATGGGAGTGTTTTCTTGATTTCACTTTCAGATTTTTCATCATTAGTGTATAGGAATGCCAGAGATTTCTGTGCATTAATTTTGTATCCTGCTACTTTACAAAATTCATTGATTAGCTCTAGTAGTTTTCTGGTAGCATCTTTAGGATTCTCTATGTATAGTATCATGTCATCTGCAAACAGTGACAGCTTTACTTCTTCTTTTCCGATTTGGATTCCTTTTATTTCCTTTTCTTCTCTGATTGCTGTGGCTAAAACTTCCAAAACTATGTTGAATAAGAGTGGTGAGAGTGGGCAACCTTGTCTTGTTCCTGATCTTAGTGGAAATGCTTTCAGTTTTTCACCATTGAGGATGACGTTGGCTGTGGGTTTGTCATATATGGCCTTTATTATGTTGAGAAGTGTCCATCATCGGATGAATGGATAAAGAAGATGTGGCACATATATACAATGGAATATTACTCAGCCATAAAAAGAAACGAAATTGAGCTGTTTGTAATGAGGTGGATAGACCTAGAGTCTGTCATACAGAGTGAAGTAAGTCAGAAAGAGAGAGACAAATACTGTATGCTAACACATATATATGGAATTTAAGAAAAAAAATATCATGAAGAATCTAGGGGTAAGACAGGAATAAAGACACAGACCTACTAGAGAATGGACTTGAGGATATGGGGAGGGGGAAGGGTAAGCTGTGACAAAGTGACAGAGAGGCATGGACATATATACACTACCAAACGTAAGGTAGATAGCTAGTGGGAAGCAGCCGCATAGCACAGGGAGATCAGCTTGGTGCTTTGTGACCGCCTGGAGGGGTGGGATAGGGAGGGTGGGAGGGAGGGAGACGCAAGAGGGAAGAGATAATGGGAACATATGTATATATATAACTGATTGATTTTGTTGTAAAGCAGAAACTAACACACCATTGTAAAGCAATTATACTCCAATAAAGATGTTAAAAAAAAAAAAAAGAAAACCACTCTTAGCCCTGGGGGAATAGACCATGACTCGATTTGGCCTGCAGGCTGCAGTTTGCCAATCTGTGATACAGAGGGATATTTATATGGCCTTCATTTTTATAGTTGAAAAGGAGAATGACTCGCAATTAATGAGCTTAGTATCCAAATCAAACATTAATGAAAGAACAAATCAAAGAAGATAGAATAAAAGTATACAGATAGGAATAAATTAAATTGAAAATACATTCATGAAAAGAATCGGTACAGACAAAAGATGGTGCTTTTAGTGACTAATAAAATTGAATTAGTATATAACTATTTAATTTGATCAAAGTGACAAAGTAAGAAATGACAGATAAAGATAATCCATTTATCAGATTGAGACATAAACTGATGTGCAGTTAATTCTAGATGTGTTGTAATTGCAGGATAGACTATAATCTGGGTATCAGGGAACATAATTATTCATGAATTGTTATGAGAAAGAAAGCTTTATACATGGCCAGATGGTTGTTATAATGAAATCTGAAATGCTTCTAATATAGTTTGACATTATACTCATAATAAATTATTGTTTGAGCTTAATTTAAAAAAATTGTTAAGAACCAATCACCAGGGTTCCTTGGAAAACAAGCTCAAGGTGATCTAAAGTTTTTTTTTTTTTTTGCGGTACGCGGGTTTCTCACCGCTGTGGCCTCTCCTGTTGTGGAGCACAGGCTCCGGACGCGCAGGCTCAGCGGCCATGGCTCACGGGCCCAGCTGCTCCGCGGCATGTGGGATCCCCCCGGATCGGGGCACGAACCCGTGTCCCCTGCATCGGCAGGCGGACCCTCAACCACTGCGCCACCAGGGAGGCCCTAAATTTTTTTTTAATATAGCAAATGATCAGGAGATAGATATTGCTTTTCTACCATGTGACAGGAGCCAAACTAGGGACTTTGCATGTAGTGGAGAAGAATTCAGTGTGGTTCCTGACCTCATGGAGCTTATCTCCATTAAATGTCTAAACACAAACTTGAAATAATAATTACAAAAAATGAGAAGTATTAAGAAGGAAAACTCAGGATGTTACAAGAAAGAAAAATAGGAAGGAACAGAGTTTTATTGGGAAACAGAACTTCTTTCTGTGGAAGAGATACTTAGATGGAAAGCCTGAATATAAGTAGGAGTTAGCCAAGTTAAAGGTGGAAGTGGGGATGAGGGTAGGCCAGAGGTCATGCCAGAAGCAGCAGCTATGGGAGGCTCCTGATTTGTGGAATGATGGAGGCTAGTGTTTGAATTACGTTGTGAGAGGAGAAGTGGGGTGTACAATGGATGGTCTTTAGTAGTTAAAGAGGGGATAGAGCACATAGATATTGAAGGCCTCGGCAAAGAGCTTGGGTTGTATTCTCGGAGAGATAAGAAGTCATAGAATGATTTTAAAGGTCAGTCTAAATGGTGGGTGGTGAATGGTTTGTAGTGAATGAAGCACATAGAATTAGAGAGGCTGATGGAATCTCCAGAGATCAGGTATGAGATGACGGTGGCTTGGGCCAGGGTTGTGGCAGTGGAGATGGTGAGATGTGGAGAAACTGGTTACAAAATCTGGAGCTAGCATTGACGGGGTTTTGTGGATTTGCTGTAGGAAGATAAGGGAATTCTCATCTAATGGCTTCTGTTTCTCACAGAAATTTGAAATGGGATCAGCAGCTAAAAGTGGTAAAGGTAGTGTTTTTTAACTTTGGCTGCACATTAGAATCATCCAGGCAGCTTAAGGGCATGCTAAACTTTGCCTAACCCCTAAATATAGGTTTAGTTGGCATGGGATCATGCTCAGGCATCTTTAAAATTTCCCAAATAATTTGCCTGGGGCTAGGGAAGACACTCCCTTGGGGGCAGAAGCAGAGTTTAAAGTGTATTTGAAGTTGGCAGCCACACATTTATAGTGCTGAAGCTCTTTTCTGGTTTCAAGTGTCAGGGACTGAAAAAGCAAACAGTTGCATTTATTTAGGGGGTTGCCAGGCAAGTGTGATGGGAGAGAGAAGGGCAAATGAGGTATTTATAAGAGCATGATTGTGACGATGAGTCATGGAATCTAAATTGGCTGAGGGAAGACAAGGAACTTCTGGCCCAGAGGAAAGGGGTAGAGTCACTGGGCAAGAGGTCCCAGGAAGGTCACTAGATGCTGAACAAGGAGGAATAGCAGGTGGGATTTGAGGGAGAAGGGAAGAGATTTGGTCTAAGAATGACTTAGAGGAACAAGGTAGACACACCTCTTCTACCTCTGGGAGAGAATATAACAGCTACAATGGCTGAAGAGGAAGAAGTACCCTCAGGGAATATGTGTGTCAGTTAAAGCAGAAAAGTGAAAAGGGGTATTTGAAGGTTAGGGGTTTTGCCTTATGGATTATGTTATGTATCATCATCATCATCATCATCATTCTGAGTTACTTGCTAAGGAAAACTCACATTAGACACTTGACCACGAATCCCTGAAAGGCCTCCTTCGGTGGGAAAATGGAAAATAGTGGCAATTCCCCAACTCATCGTACTTAATAATATGGTCTACTTGGAAGATTAAAATGTGGAGTAAATTTTATATGAATTATTTGACACACAATTTGTGTTGTAGGTGAAGGGTACATCAATAACCTTAGACTGACTGGGCATTGATTTAATACTGTGTTCCATGATGGTTAAAACACACCAGCGCTTTAGTCATATTGCTTGGGTTCAAATCACAGCTCTGCCACTTGCAAGGTGTGTTACCCTGGGCAAGTGACTTGACTTGCTGTGCATCAGCTTCCTGATCTGTAAAGAGGGATAGTAATAATACCTGTTTCATAGGATACTATGTAAAGCCCTTAGAATATTAACTGGCACATAAATAAGCATTCAGTGTGCACCTGTACACATTGATAGGTAATTAAAAATTTTAAAACATATTCTTTTAAGAACATATCTGATCTAAAACCTCTACTTAAAAACCTCGACTGCCTTCCTATTACTCTTGGAATTAAGTCAGACTCCTTCCTGCGATCTGACTCCTTCCTACTTCTCTGGTCTCATCTCTGTATCATTTTCCCACTCACCATACCTGAAGGTCAAGGCTCCAATCTCTCCCAGCCGTTGGCATTTGCAAAGCTTTATGCTCCACAGAACTAACACTCCTCGTTGGGGTTCATTTGTGTTCCTAATATCCCTGGTGCATTCACTTGAGCTTCACTTGCCCTTTTTCTTAATGCTCCACATTTGATAATAAGAGGAAGCACCCCTGACCCCACATAAAGAATCACAGCTTGAAGCGTGAGGTTCTCAGAAGCAAAATAAAACACTTCGGTATTTAAAAGTTAATCAGCATTTTAATTATTGAGCTTTAAGCTTTACTCTTAAAAGGAGAAGCAAAGCACATCCATGCTGACAAACTGAGTTTGAGTCTGACATTACTTGAAATGTCAATTAAAAACACTTGAAAGAAGAATCAGAAGCAATAACATGGTCAGAGTGAAAGAATTCCCTGGGAGTAGAGAACCCTTATCTGATGACCTGAGCTTGCAGGTGGGGTTTGGGGTTCCCGGCATCCCCAAGCACAGGAGGTGGGTTTTACACATGCCTTGAAAAAGCAGCAGAGAGGCTGAGTCAGGGATGTTCTTCTGCCATCAGAGGCTTTTGTTCCTGGCACGCTAGGAAGCTAAGCTGGCTGCAAAGGAAAAGTGACATGAGCTCACGGAAATGCGGGCTTTGATTAAACCATTATTCTAAATAAAGCTGCCTTTACTCCCTCAAAATCCAAAGTTGAAGCTCAGGAGTGGGAGAAACCCAAGCATACCCCCCTTCCCTTGCCACCCTCAAATAATGGCTTGTTTAAAATACCCATTTTTTTGGTGAAGTTTTGACAGTTCTCAGCCCAGCAGGCAGTTTCTTTCTTGTCAGTTCCCCAGCCCTTCTCTGGCAGCCTGAACTATTTCATTCTGAGCTGTGTTCTGCGAGTGGGTCCTGACTTGATAATTCTTCAGGGTCATAGAGGCCTAGGTATTTCCAGTGTTAATGACAGAGAATTTGAAATGAAAAATAATCTGTTTTCTTTTTCAAGCAGTGGAAATATCCTACGGCTGTTCATTATTTGGTACTTTTTTGATCAATTTTGAGTACATAGCTGACTTAGCCAAATTGTTCATGCATTTCCCTTCAGGAAGCTTTGTCATGGCCCTTCATTTACATACTGTAATAGTGCTGGCGCTCTCATTCCACTTACTCTAATCTGGTTTGTGACCTTATAAAAACATTGGACAGGGCCAAGGCATCTTCCAGAAAGTAGAAAAGTGTACACGAGGGCCAGTTTTTCCTGAGTTTACAGAGGGTCAGTTTGAAATCTCATTTTCTGGACAGTGGTCTGTGAACCTCTCGTATGACCTAATAATTGTTTTGGTCTTCCATGATAAAAGAAAATAAATAATAAATTTCTCTTTAAATGATTTAAAGAGACAGAGCTGAGGAGATGGAAGAAAAGATGAATAGCAAGAAAAACAATATTAGAACTGTTTCATAATTGTGGAAGCGGGAGGGAATCTTAACCGTTTTGCAGATACTGACTTAAGACTCACCCAGCTAATTAATGTTGGCAATGGGCCCAGGGCTTAGGTCTTCTTGTTCCCAGGCTAGTAGTCTTGGTTTTTCCACTGCCCAGCTGCTAGGCATTAAATGGTCCAAAGAGCCTCCAGCAGACATAATGGTGGCTCTTATAAATTAAAATGAATCATACCAAACAACAAATTAGCCTCTTCCATAGTCACGTTCCACCTTAAAAATAGTCAGTTGTAACCGTATCACATTTGGACTCTTTGTTTCTACATCTGTCTTCCTTTAGATTGTCTCCTTGTCTTTTGAGTATTCTCAGGGCTTCTATATTTCCTTTCATTCCCAGTTTTAATGAGAAATAATTCACATGCATCACTGTATAAGATTAAGGCATACAGCATGATGTTTGATTTATAGATATTGTGAAATAATTACCACAATAGGTTCAGATAACATCCATCTTCTCATAATGATACCATAAAGTGAAAAGAAAGAAGAAAAAAAAGAGAAAAAAAATTTCTCCTGCGACAAGAACTCTCAGGCCTTACTCTCAACAACTTTTCTATATGTCATACAGCAGTGTTAGCTATAGTCATCATGTTGTACATTATGTCCCTCATACTTATTTATCTTATAACTGGAAGTTTGTACTTTTTCACTGCCTTCATCCAATTCCCTTCTACCCACCCCCCTCTCTGTCTCTGTCACAAATCTCATCTTTTTTTCTATGAGTTTGTTGGTTTGTTTGTTTTTGAAGTATAATTGACCAACAATAATATGTTAGTTCCTGTTACACAACACAGTGATTAGATATTTCTATGCATTTCAAAATGATCACCATGATAAGTCTAGTTACCATCAGTCACCATATGAAGAAAGGTATTACATAATTACTGACTATATTCCCCACTCTGTATATTTCATTTTTTTTTTTCTTGCAGTATGCGGGCCTCTCACTGTTGTGGCCTCTCCCGTCGCGGAGCACAGGCTCCGGACGTGCAGGCTCAGCAGCCGTGGCTCACGGGCACAGCCGCTCTGCGGCATGTGGGATCTTCCCGGACCAGGGCACGAACCCGTGTCCCCTGCATCGGCAGGCGAACTCTAAACCACCGCACCACCAGGGAAGCCCCCCACTCTGTATATTTCATACCCATGACTCATCTGTTTTGTAACTGGAAATTTGTACCTCTTAATCCCCCTCACTTATGTTGCTCGTGCTCCCACCCTCCTCTCCTCTGGCAACTACATGTTTGTTCTCGTTATCTATAAGAATGTTTCTGTTTTGTTATGTTTGTTCATTTGTTTTGTTTGTTTAGATTCTGCGCATAAATGAAATTATACAGTTTTTGTCTTTCACTGCCTGATTTATCTCACTTAGCATAATACCCTCTAGGTCCATGCATGTTGTTGCAAATGACAATATTTCATTCTTTTATATGGCTAATATTCTATTGTGTATATATGTATATACTAGATCTTTATTCATTCATCTCTTGATGGGCACTTAGGTTGCTTCCATATCTTGGCTACTGTAAATAATGCTGTAATGAACATAGAGGTGCATATATCTTTTCTAATTAGTACTTTCCTTTTCCTTGGAAAAATACCCAGAAATGGAATTTCTGGATCATATGGTATTTTAATTTTTACTTTTTTGAAGAATCTTCATACTGGTTTCCATAGTGAACGCACAGCTTTACATCCCCATCAACAATGTATGAGGGTTTGCTTTTCTCCACATTCTCACCAACACTTATTTGTTGTCTTTTTGGTAATAACCATTCTGAGTGGGGTGAGGGGATATTTCATTGTGGTTTTGATTTGCATTTCCCTGATGATTAGTGATGTTGAACATCTTTTGGTGTGCCTGTTGGCCATCTGTATGTCTTTGTGGAGAAATGTCTATTCAGAACTGCCCATTTTTTAAAAGGATTAGTTGTTTTTTTGTTGTTGAGTTGTGTATATTCTTCTTATATTTTAGATATTAACCCATTTGCAAACATCTACAATTCAGTAGGTGGCCTTTTTGATGTGTTGATAGTTTCCTTTCCTGTGTGAAAGCTTTTTTAGTTTGATGAAGTCCCATATATTTATTATTGCTTTTCTTTCCCTTGCCTGTGGAGACATATCCAAAAACATATTGCTAAGAATGATGTCAAAGTGCATTGTGCCTATGTTTTCTACTAGGAATTTTATGGTTTCTGGTTTTACATTTAAGTCTTTAATCCATCTTGACTTTCTTTTTGTTTATGATGTGAAAAGATTCTTTGCATGTAGATGTCCAGCTTTTCCTAACACCCTTTATTGAAAAAACTGTCTTTTCTCCATTGTGTGTTCTTGTATCCTTTGTCACAGATTAATTGCCCATATTTCTGGGATTTCTGTTCTGCTTCATTGATCTATGTGTCTGTTTTTGTGCCAGTACAGTACAGTTTTGATTATTGAAGTGTTTTAGTATGGTTTGAAATCATGGAGTATGATACCTCCAGATTTCTTTTTCTTTCTCAAGACCGTTTTGGCTATCTGGGGATTTTTGTCTTTCTATACACATTTTAGAATTATTTATTCTAGTTCTGTGCAAAATGCCATTGTTATTTTGATAGAGATTGCATTGAATCTGTACATTACCTTGGGTAGTATGGTCATTTTAACAATTTTGATTCTTCCAGTACAAGATCACGGTCTATCTTTCCATCTGTTTGTGTCATCTTCAGTTTCTTTCATAAATGTCTTATAGTTCTCTGAGTACAGGATTTATTCCTAGGCAATTTGTACTTTTTGATGCAATTTAAAATGTTACTGTTTTCTTCATTTTTCTTTCTGATAGTTTGTTTTTAGTGTATAAAAAAGCAACAGATTTTTGTATGGTAAATTTGAATCCTGCAACTTTACAGAATTAATTTATTAGTTCTAATAGTTTGGGTGGCATCTTTAGGATTTTCTATGCTTTCTATCATGTCATCTGCAAACAGTGACAGTTTTACTTCTTCCTTTTCAATTTGGATGCCTTTTATTTCTTGTTCTTGTCTGATTGCTGTGGCTAGGACTTCCAAAACTATGTTGAATAAAAGGGATGTGAGTGGGCATCCTCATCTTGTTCCCGATCTTACAGGAAATTCTTTTGGCTTTTCACCATGATGTTAGCTCTGGGCTTATGATGTTGAGGTACGTTGCCTCTATACCCACTTTGTTGAGTGTTTTCCTCATGAATGGATATTGAATTTTGACAAAAGCTCTTTCTGAATCTATTGACATGAAAGTGTGATTTTTATTCCTCATTTTGTTAATGTAGTGTATCACATTGATTGATTTATGGATATTGAATCATACTTGCATGCCTGGGATAAATCCTACGTGATCATTGTATGATCCTTTTAATATGTTTTTGAATTCAGTTTGCTAATATATTTTTTTATAAATTTATTTTATTTATTTGTTTTTGGCTCTGTTGGGTCTTCGTTGCTCCTCATGGGCTTTCTCTAGCTGCGGCAAGCGGGAGCTACTCTTCATTGTGGTTCATATGCTTCTCATTGCAGTGGCTTCTCTTGTTGCAGATCATGGGCTCTAGGTACACGGGCTTCAGTAGCTGTGGCATGAGGTCTAAGTAGTTGTGGCTTGCAGGCTCTGGAATGCAGGCTCAGTAGTTGTGGCACATGGGCTTAGTTGCTCCACAGCATGTGGGATCTTCTCGGACCAGGGATCGAACCCACATCCCCTGAATTGGCAGGCAGATTCTAAACCACTGTGCCACCAGGGAGGTCCCCTCAGTTTGCTAATATTTTGTTGAAGATTTTTATATCTATGTTCATCAGCGATATTGGCCTGGAATTTCCTTTTTTTGTGGTGTCTTTGTCTGGTTTTGGTATCAGGGTGATGCTAGCCTTGTAGGATGGGTTGAAAAGCTTTCCTTCCCCTGAAATATTCTGGAGTAGTTTCAGAAGGATAGGTGGTAACTCTTTCAGATAGGTGGTAAATCTACATGTGTGATAAAATTTACTCATGAACCCATCTAGTCTTGGACTTCTATTTGTTGGGAGTTTCTTTTTTTTTAATTTTTTTATTACTGATTCAATTTCATTTATCGTAATTGGTCTGTTCATATTTTCTATTTCTTCCTGATTCAGTCTTGGGAAATTTTACATTGCTAGGAATTTGTCCATTTCTTCTAGGTTGTCAGTTGTTTTTAGCATATGATTGTTTGCAGTAATCTCTTATGATCCTTTATGTTTCTGTGGTGTTGGTTGTGATTTCTTCTGTTTCATTTCTGATTTTATTGATTTTGGCCATCTTTTTTTCTTGATGAGTCTGGATAGAGGTTTATCAGTTTACTTTATCTTTTCAAAGAACCAGCTCTTAATTTCATTGATATTTTTCTATTTTTTTAAATCTCTGTTTCATTCATATCTGCTCTGATCTTTATGATTTCTCTTCTCCTACTAACTTTGGGTTTTGTTTGTTCTTTTCTAGTCCATCTAGGTATAAGGTAAAGTTTTTCATTTGATATTTCTTGTTTCTGAGGTAGGCTTCTGTTGCTATAAGCTTCCCTCCTGTATCCCATAAATTGTGGGTCATTGTGTTTTCATTATCCTTTGTCTCCAGGTATTTTTTAAAATTTTCTCTTTGATTTCTTCAGTGACTCATTGGTTTAGTATCTACTGTTTAGATTACACATGGTTGTGCTTTCTGCATTTTTTTCCTTGTAGTTGATTCCTAGTCTCTTAGCACTATGGTCTGAAAAGATGCTTGATATGATTTCAGTCTTCTTAAATTTACCAAGACCTGTTTTGTAGCCCAGCATGTGATCTATCCTGGAGAATGGTCCATGTGCACTTGAAAATAATGTGTATTCTGCTGCTTTTAGATGGAATGTTCTATATCTGTTAAGTTCATCTGATCAAATGTGTTGTTGATGGCTAGTGTTACCTTAATGATCTTCTATCTGAATAATAATGTTAATTGTTGTAAGTGGGTTGTTAAACTCTTCTATTTTTCTGTAACTGTTAATTTCTCCCTTTATGTCTGTTACTATTTGCTTTATGTATGTAGATGCTCCTATGTTGGGTACATATATATTTACAACTGTTATATATTCTTCTTAGATTGATCTCCTGATCATTATGTAATGCCCTCTTTGTCTCTTGTTACAGTCTTTTTTTTTTTAAGTCTATTTTGTCTGTTACAAGTATCATTGCCCCAGCTTTTTTTTGGTTTCCTTTTGCATGTAATACCTTTTTCCATTCCCTCACTTTCAGTCTGTGTGTGTCTTTAGATCTAAAGTGAGTATCTTGTAGGCAGCATATAGATGGATCTTGTTTTTGTATCCATTCAGCAACTCTGTGTCTTTTGATTCAGGATTTAGTCCATTTAAATTTAAAGTAATTATCAACTAGTATGGACTTATTGCCATTATGTTAATTGTTTCGGGGTTGTTTTAGTAGTTCTTTTTTGTTCCTTTCTTCTTTTGCTCTCTTCCATTGTGATTTGATGACTATCTTTAGTGTTATGTTTGGATTCTTTTCTCTTTTTTGTGTGTCTATCATAGATATTTGGTTTTAGGTTACCATGAGGTTTATATATAGCAATCTCTATATATAGGTGATTATTTTAAGTTGCTACTCTCAAGTTTGAATGCATTTTAACAACAATGTATTTTTATCCCCCACCTCACATTTACTGTGTTTTGACATATTTTACATCTTTTTGTTTTGTGTCTCCCTTAACTACTTTTTGCAGACATAGATGATTTTACTAATTTTGCTTTTAACCTTCCTACTAACTTTATACATGACTGACTTACTACCTTTACTATATATTTGCCTTTACCGATGAGATTCTTCATTTTGTAATTTTCATATTTCTAGCTGTGTTCTTTTCTTTTCCACTATTTCCCTTTAAAATATCTTGTAAGGCTGGTTTTGTGGTGCTAAACTCTTATCCTTTGCTTGCCTGTAAAATTTTGATCTCTCCTTCAAATTTGAATGATAGTCTTGCAGGTAGGTTATTCTTGGGTTTTCCTTGTCATCATTTTAAACACATTGTACCACTACATTCTGGCCTGCAGAATTTCTGCTGAAAAGTCAGCTGATAGCCTTATGGGACTTCTCTTATATGTAAGTTGTTGATTTTCCCTTGTTGCTTTTAATATTTTGCCATTATAATTACAATGTGTCTTGGTATGATCCTCTTTGAGTTGATCCTGTTTGGGACTCTCTATACTTCCTGGACTTGGATGTCTGTTTCCATTCCCAGGTTAAAGAAGTGTTTAGCTATTATATCTTCAAATATGTTTAGGCCCCTTTCTCTCTTCCTCCTTCTGGAGACCCCTATAATGTGAATGTATGGTTAATATTGTCCCAGAGGTCTCTTAAGCTGTCCTCATTTTTTAAAATTCTTTTTTCTATTCCATTTGAGTGATTTCCACTACTATGTCTCCCAGTTTATCTATCATCTAATCTACTGTTGATTCCTTCTAGTATATTTATTTTAGTTATTGTATCCTTCAGCTCTGTTTGGTTCTTCTTTATATTTTCTCTTTGTTAAACTTCTCACTGTGGTCATCTATTCTTCTCCTGAGTTCCTTGAACATCTTTATTATCATTACCTTTACTCTTTATCTGGTAGATTGCTTATCCCTATGGCCCTGGTGGTCCAGGAGTTGATTTCTGCCTGTCGGTGGGCAGGGCCTATTCCTGACATGGCCTTGCTCTGTGTCCAGGGTGTCTCAAAGCTGGTGTCAATTTGCTGGTATGTGGGACCTGATCCCAGGGGTGCTAGCTGAGGGTGCCCAAGGTGTCCCAGAGCTGGTGTTGGTTTGCTAGTTGTCTGGGCTGGGGCCTAGGAAATCCCAGGGCTGGTGCTGGCATGCTGGTAACTAGCCTAGGTATTGATAAGGTAGGCTGTGGTAGTTCAGGGTTGATGTCCTCCCACTGGTGGGTAAGACCAGCTCCTGGGGTCTCTGGCTGCAGGGCCCTGGGGCCCTGGAGCTGATGTAGGCTCATTGGTGGGCAATGCCAGGTGCTAGGGGGTCCTGGGACTAGTGTTAACCCACTGGTAGGCAAATCCAGGTTCTAGAGTCCCTGGGTGCAGGGCCCTGGGATTTCTAGAGCAGATACTGGCCTGCTGGTGAGTGAGCTCAGATTCTGAGATGGCTGGTTGAGGGGCTCAGTATTTTCCAGAGCTGGTGTTGGCTCACTGGTGGCTGAGATTGGGGGCCTAGGGAGTTCCAGGGCTGGTGCCAGCCTGCTGGTGGATGGGCTGGCTTCTGACACAGCTGACTGTGGGGCCATGATGGGCTTGGGGCTGGTGTCCATTCACTGGTTTTTTGAACCAGGTACTGGGGTCTCTGGCTACAGGGCCTAGGGGATCCTGGAGTTGGCGGTGGCCTGCTGGTTTGTGGGGCCTGGTCTCAATATTTGGCTTCAGGTCCAAGGGCCCCTGGGGTTAGTGTTGGTACCCTGGTAGGAGGGCAGTTCCTGGGCTCTCTGGTGGGTCAGGCTGGGTCCTGGGGTGGCTGGAGGTCCAGGTGGTCCTAAGATAGCTTGTTGGTAGGGCTGTGTCTCAGCATGGCTAGCTTCTTGGCCTGAGGTGTCCCAGGTTTGGTGCAGACAGGCTAGTGGGTGGGGCCAGGTACTGGTGCTAACCAGAAAGAGGGAGGATTCCAAAATGGCACTTGCCAGTGTCGTCATGGTAAAACAATCTCCACAGATGGCTGCTGCCAGTGTTTGTGTCCCCAGGGTGAGTTCCAGTTACCTCTTGCCTCTCTCTGGGAGTCTCTCTAAGATCAGTAGGTGGAGCCAATCTCCTTTCAAATTATTGATTCTGCCCTGGATCCCAGAGCATGTGAGATTCTGTCTGTGCCTTTTAAAAGTGGAGTTTCTATTTCCCGCGGTCCTCTAGGACTCCTGAAAGTAGGCTCAGTTGGCCTTCAGAACCAAATGTTCCAGGGGCTTGTCTTCACAGTGCAGGATCCCTGGGCTTGGGAGGCTAATGTAGGGCTCAGGTGCCTCACTCTTTGAGTAGAATCTCTGTAATTGTAATGATCCTCCCATTTGTGGGTTGCCCACCCAAAAGTATAGGTCTTAACTGTATAGTATCTCTGCCCCTCCTACCTGCTTCATTGTGGTTCCTTCTTAATTTTATTTTTAGAACATCTTTTCTACTAGTCTTCAGGTCTTTCTCATCAGTGGTTGCTCTTTAAATAGCTAAAAGTTTGGTGTGCCCATGTGAGGAGGTGAGCTCAGAGTCTTCTTACTCTGCCATCTTGGCCACTCCCCACTTCTTTCATTCTATTAATGTCTTGTATTACATTGATCAGTATGTGTATATTGAACTGTCCTTGCATCCCAGGGCTAAATCTCACTTGATCATAGAGAATGATCCTTTTAATGTGCTGCTAAATCACTTTGCTAGCATTTTTTTGAGAATTTTTGCATCTATATTCATTAGGAATATTGACCTATAGTTTTTATTTCTGGTGGTAGTCTTTTCTGTTTTTGGTATTGGCATAACACTGGCCTCATAAAATGGTTTGTGTTTCCTCCTCTTCAATTTTCTAGAAGAGTTTGACCAGGATTAACATTTATTCTTTTTTTAAATGTTTGGTAAAATTCACCAATGAAGCCATCTGATTCTGGGCTTTCTTCATTGGAAGATTTTTGATTTACTGATTCAGTCTCCTTACTAGCAATTGGTCTATTCATATTTTGTATTTCTTCCTGATCAGTCTTGATAAGTTATATGTTTCTAAGAATTTTATATTTCTTCTAGGTTGTCCAGGTTTTTGGAGTATAGTTGTTCATAGTAGCCTCTTATGATTCTTTGAATTTCTGTGGTATCAATTGTAATGCATCATTTTTAGTTTATAATTTTGTTGACTTGAGTCCTTTTTTTTCTTGGTTAGTCTGGCTAAGGGTTTGTTAATTTTTTAAATTTTATTTATTTTTTGTCATTTCAAAGAACCAACTCTTAGTTTGGTGTAGCTTTTCTATTGTTTTTCTGTTCTCTATTTTATTTATTTCTGCTCTAATTTTTTATTATTTCCTTTCTTAGCTAACTTGGGATTTGGTTTGTACTTCTAGTTTCTTATGTTATAGAAATAGCTCGTTTATTTGGAATCTTTCTTGCTTCTTAATGTAGACATTTATTGCTATGAATTTCTCTCTTAGAACTGCTTTTGCTGTGTCCTATAAGTTCTGGTATGTTGCATTTCCATTTTTGTTTGTCTCAAGAAACTTTTCTATCTCACCTTTAATTTGTTCTTTGATCCACCGGTTGTTCAAGAGAGTGTTGTTTAATTTCCATGTATTCGTGAATTTTCAAGTTTTCTCTTACAGATTTCTAGTTTCTTGACATTGTGGTCAGAGGAGATACTTGATATGATTTCAGTCTTCCTGAATTTGCTAAGACTTGTTTATTGGCCTAACGTATGGTCTGTCCTAGAAAATGTTCCACGTGTGCCTGAGAAGAATGTGTATTTTGCTATTGTTGGAAGGAATGTTTTGTGTAAGGCTTTTTGGTCTATTCAGTCTATAATGTTCAAATCTACTGTTTCCTTATTCTCTGCCTGGATGATCTATCCATTGTTGAGAATGGGGTATTAAAGTCTTCAACTATTATTGTATTACTATTTATTTTCTCTTTTAACACTGTTAGTTTTTGCTTTGTATATTTAGGTTGAATGTATAAATATTTACAATTGTTATATCTTCTTCATGGATTGACCACTTTATCATTATATAATGACCTTCTTTGTTTCATTTTACAATTTTTAGTTTAAAGTTTATTTTGTCTGATATATAAGTATAGCTACCTCTACTTTTTCTTTTGGCTACCATTTGCTTGAAATTTCTTTTTTCATCCCCTCTTTCTCAGTCTATGTGTGTCTAAGGCTAAAGCAAGTCTCCTGTAGGCATCTGTCATTGGATCTTGTTTTTTATCCATTCAGTCATTTTGTGTCTTTTAATTGGAGAACTTAATTGGTTTATATTTAAAATAATTATTGGCAGATAAGGGTTTACTGTTACCATTTTGTTAATTGTTTTCTGATTGTTCTGTAGATCCATTGTTCCTTGTTTCTTATCCTTCTAACTTCTGTTGTCTTTTGATATCTTTTGGAATCAGTGTGCTTTGTTTCTTTATCATGTTCTGTTGTGTAATTATTACAGGATTTTCCTCTGTGGTTACCATGAGGCTTACATAAAATATCTTAAACTTACAACACCCTATTTTAAGCTGATAACAATTTAACTTAAGTAGACTTCATAAACTCTGCACTTTTACTTTTCCTTCCCCTCACATTTTGGTTTATTGCTGTTCCGATGTACATTTGCTTTGTATTGTATAACTAATAACAGATTATTATAGTTGTTTTTTGAACTTTGGACTAGAGTTGTAAGTGAATTATGCACCACTTTTACCATATTGCAGAATCTAACTATAACTATATATTTACCATTACCAGCAAAATTTATGCTACCTTTTTATGTTTTCATGATGTTAATTAGCATTCTTTTACTTCCATTCAAAGAACCTTTAGCATTTCTTGTAAGGCAGGTCTGGTGGTAATGAACTCCCTCAGCTTCTGTTTGTTCAAGGGAGTATTTATCCCTCCTTCTCTTCTGAAAGACAGCTTTACTGGGTATAGAATTCTTGATTGACAGTTTCTTTTAATATTTTGTATATGTCATTCCCTTCTCTCCTGGCCTGAAAAGTTTATGATGAGAAATCTACCAATAGTCTTATGGGGGTTCTTGTGTATGTAACATCTCTTTCTCTTGCTGCTGTTAAAATTCTTTGTCTTTGACTTTTGACAATCTAATTATAGTCCTTCTTGGTGTAGCCTATTGGCTACACCAATAGGCCTACTCAAGTTTGCCTATTTGTTCACCTTCGGGCCTCATGGATCTGGATGTTCCTTTGTTTCCTCAGGTTCAGGAAGTTTTTAACCATTATTGCTTTAAATATACTTTCTGTCCCTTTCTCTTTCTCTTCTCCTGGTATTCCCATAATGTGAATATTGTTTCTGTTCATGGTGTCCCATAACTCCTGTAGGCTTTCTTCGTTCTTTGTCATTCTTCTTTTCTTTTTTCTTCTCTGGGTAATTTCTAATGTCCTGTCCTCCAGATCACTGATTCTGCTGCTTATTGGAATCTACTTTTGAATCTCTGATGAATTCCTGAGTTCAGTTACCGTGTATTTCAACTCTACGACTTCTGTTTGTTTGTTTGATAGTTGCTATTTCTTTGTCTAACTGCCTGTTTTGTTCATCCATTGTTTTCCTAATTTTGTTTACTAATCTGTTTTCTTGTAGTTCACTAAACTTTCTTAAGAGGATTATTCTGAATTGTTTTTCTGACAGTTTATAGATCTCCATTTCTTTAGGGCCAGTTATTAGAGCTTTATTAGTTTCCTTTGCTGGTGTCATATTTACCATTTATTTTTTGTGACTCTTGACTCCTTCCATTGGTATCTGTGCATGTGAGTAATTGGGCTCCTCCTTCAGACTTTACAGGTTTGCTTTGATAGAAATCATTATTCACCAAGTTAGCTCAGTTAGATGTCTGTGTGTCTGCTGGTAGTGGCCTTGGGCAGGTGGGATCTGTTATTATGGTATAATTTTGGGTGAGGCAATTGTTTAAGCTCTGAGGAAGGGAATGGGGGCCTGTGCCTCTGGCTGAGAATAGAAAGTGGGGCTGTAGGATGCGCTCTGCCATTGCCTGGATTCTCTGGTCATGCTTACTAGATGATTGGGACAGGGTACTATATTTAGTAGTATCTGGGGCTATAAATTTGCTTCCCTGCCCTGGCAGGACAGCAGGATGGGATGCAGGGCCTGTACAGCTCAGTGTATGGGCACCCAATTCATGCTAGAGTATGCAATGAATTCCTTGGTTAGGTGAGGCCCTTGGTTTTTGCTCTGCAGATGAGGGAAGTTACAGGATATGCTCTCTGTTAAAGTGCCACAGTATGTAGGGCTGTTGGATGGGCTACATAGCTCCCTGTGTGTTATGTTCCCTTGTTGGTCAGGTAAATACTGTATTCAGCAATGAATGAGGCTATGAATTAGATTCCCTGCCTGGGCATAGTCAGAAAAGCAGCTGTAAAGTCACTGTTTGTTGTCTTAACTCAAGCTGACCCACACCTCAAGTTTCCTGGCTGAATACGGCCACTGGCTTGGCTTTGCAAAGCATCAGCTCTGCCTGCCCTTCTCTAGGCTCGAGCACTGCTGGGCAGCAACAGCTTCCAGAAGTTGTCGACAACGCTTCTGTTCAATGGGACCAGAAGACACTGTTCATAGTAGGTTGGGCTATGTCTCAGTTCCCTTGCCTTGGCAGGAGGGGGAGAAGGCACTCCAAGCTACTCTCAGGTTCCCAAACAGGCTCCGTTTGGTAGGGGCCAGGAGTGACTCTCAGCCTTGGCTATGAATTAATCCTCCCATCCATGCATAGCATGGGGACCCTCCACGCCCAGTATTGGCTTTTGTCTGGGATTAGCTCTGCCTGCCCACCTCTGGGCTAGAGAACCACTGGGCCACAAATCTTCCAGGAATTGTTGCCAGCCTTTCTGGTCCTAAGGGTCCAGAAGACCCTGTCCACAGTAGGTATGGCTATAATTACTCCTTGCCTAGGCATGAGTAAACCAGGCTTTTAGGGCTGGCAAAACCCTTGTTTGAGGAGCCAAATTAGGCAGATCTGCACCCTGCTGAGATCCCTGGTTAGAGTGTGCCCCCACCATGGTTCTACAGATGAGCAAAGCTATGGTTGTGAATACGATTTGGGCACTGCAGGTATGAAATCAATCTGCCAAGGTCCCTGTGCTGGTAGTTGCAAGCTCCTCTCCTCTCCTCTGTCGCAGTCAGATTCCCTGTAGTGCAAGATCAGAATAGGAGTTCCCACAAAGTGACCTCAATGCTGGGAGAGATGGCTGTCTTCTGTGGGTTGTCTTTTCCCACTGGAGGAACTGGAGGCTCAGGGGAGGCCTCTCTGTGTGGTGCTTCGCTGGCCTGGAAGAGGGGTAATGTGGTCAATGTGCAGCCACTTTTCTTACCTTCTCATGCAATCTGTCTTGGTTGCTGAGGTGCAGGGAGGTACCTCAGCCTCACCCTCACATTCTAGGATTCGCTCAGTGGTGTCTTGTTCTTGAATTGTTAGTTGTTCTTCTTTTGATGTGGGAGCAAAGTCAGGAGTGACCTATTTTATCATCTTGGTAACCTGAGTTTTCACTTTTACAATTTTTGGCAGGATGTCTAGGCTCAATAAACATTTCTAAACATTGTCTAGGCTCAAAACATTTTGTTTTGTTTGTTTGTTTTGTTTCTTAATTCTACATATATGGGAGATCATATGGTATTTCTTTCTAGGTCTGACTTACGTTACTAGTATAATACCCTTTAGAACCACCGATATTGTTGCAAGTGGCAAAATCTCATTCTTTTTTATGAGTAATATTCCATTGTATGTATATCGTGTGTGTGTATATATATATGTATATACATATATGTATTTACACATATTTATTCATCTGTTGGTAGACACTTAGGTTACTTCCATATCTTGGCTACTATAAATAATACTGCAATGAACACTAGAATGCATACATCTTTTTAATTTTTTTTGTTTTCTTTGGGTAAATTCCTGGAAGTAGAATTGCCGAATCATATTATAGTTCTATTTTTAATTTTTTAAAGAATCTCCATACTGTTTTCCATAGGGGCTGCACCAGTGTCACTATGGTTTCTTTTTCTCCATATTCTCACCAGTATCTGTTCTTGGTTGTCTTTTTGATGATAGCCATTCTGTTAGCCATTGTGGTTTTGATTTTCATGTCTCTGATGATTAGTGATGTCAGCTATCTTTTCATGTGTCTGTTGGCCATTTGTATGTTTTCTTTGGAAAAATGTCTATTAAGGTTCTGTGACAATTTTTAATTGGGTTGTTTGTTTTTTTGATATTGAGTTGTATGAGTTCTTCATATGTTTTGGATATTAACCCCTTATCAGATATATGGTTTCAAAATATCTTCTTACATTCAGTAGACTATCTTTTTGTTTTGTTGATATTTAACTTCACTGTGCAAAAGCTTTTTAGTTTGATGTGGTATCATTTGCTAAGTTTTGCAAGAAACCCTTGCCTAAGGAAACATATCCAAAAAATATTGTTAAGATCAGTGTCAAAGAGCTTACTACCTATGTTTTCTTCTAGGAACTTTATGGTTTCTGGTCTTACATTTAAGTCTTTAACCCATTTTGATTTTCTTTTAGTATATTGTGTGTGAACGTAGTCCAGTTTGATTCTTTTGTATGTAGTTTCCATTTTCCAACACTATTGAAGAGACTGTCTTTTTCTCCATTGTATATTCTTGCCTCCTTTTTTGTAGATTAATGGACTGTACAAGTGTGCGTTCATTCCTGGGCTTTCCATTTCTATTCTGTTCTGTTGATCTATATGTCTGTTTTTGTGCTGGTACAATACTGTTTAATGATTTTTTTTTCTGAGTGATCTGTCCATTGATGTAAGTGGAGTGTTGAAGTTCCATACTATTATCTTGTTACTGTCAGTTTCTCTATGTCTGTTAATATTTGCTGTATGTATTTAGGTGCTCCTATCTTGGTGCATATATAGTTACAATTCTTACATCTTCTTGATTGATTCCTTGATCATTATGTAATGTCCTTCTTTGTCTCTTGTTACAGTTTTTATTTTAAAGTCTATTTTGTCTAATATAAGTATCAGTACCTCAACTTTCTTTTTGTTTTCATTTGTATGGAATATCTATTTCTATCCCCTCATTTTCAGTCTGTGTATATCTTTAGATGTGAAGTGAGTCTCTTGTAAATAGCATATGTATGGGTCTTGTTTTCGTATCTCTTCAGCCACTCTGTGTCTTTTGATAGGCACATTTAGTCTATTTACATTTAAAATAATTGACAGGTATGTATTTGTTTTCAATTTTTTAGTTATTTTGGGGTTGATTTTGTAGTTCAGTTTTGTTCCATTCTTTTTCTTTATTCTCTTCTCTTGTGATTTGATAACTGTCTTTCACATTATCTTTGGATTTATTTCTTTTTTGTGTGCTTGTATAGGTTTTTGGTTTGTGGTAACCTTGAGGTTCATATTTAATAACCTATTTTTATTTACATGACTATTTTAAGTTGCTGATCTCTTAAGTACAAATGCATTTTAACAACCCTGAATTTTTACTCCCCACCCCCCCAACATTTACTGCTTTTGACAGCATATTTTACATCTTTTCTTTTTGTATATCCCTTAACTACTTGCTGTGGCTATAGATAGTTTCACTCCTTGTGTTTTTTAACACTATTAGCTTTATACATGGTTGATCTATTACTGTAAATCAAGTGGTTGATATACTATTGTATATTTGCCTTTACCAATGAGATTCTTCATTTCATAGTTTTCATATCTCTAGTGGTGGTCTTTGTTTTTCTGCCTAGAGTAGTCCATTTAACATTTTCTTATAATGCTGGATTAGTGGTGCTGAACTCTTTTAGTTTTGCTTGTCTGTAAAAGTATTTATCTGTCCTTCAAATCTGAATAATAGCCTTTCTGAGTAGATTATTCTTTTTGTTTTTTAGTACACGGACCTCTCAGTGTTGTGGCCTCTCCCGTTGCGGAGCACAGGCTCTGGATGCGTAGGCTCAGCGGCCATGGCTCACGGGCCCAGCCGCTCCGCGGCATGTGGGATCTTCCCGGACCGGGGCACGAACCCATGTCCTCTGTATCGGCAGGCGGACTCTCTACCACTGCGCCACCAGAGAAGTCCCCTAGATTATTCTTGATTGTGGGTTTTTCCGCTCATCCCCTTGACTATATTGTGACACTCCCTCTGGATTGCAAAGTTTCTGCTGAAAAGTCAGCTGATAGTATTATGGAAGTTCCCTTGTATGTAATTAGTCTTTTTTTGTTTTTTCTGCTTTTAAGATTCTTCATCTTTAATTTTTGCAATTTTAATTATAATTTTTCTTAGTGTTGACCTCTTTGGATTCGTTTGTTTGGGAATCTTTGTGCCTTCTGGACCTGGGCATCAGTTTCCTTTTTCAGGTTAGGGAATTTTCAGATATTATTTCTTAAAATAAATTCTCTTACTCTTTCTCTCTCCCTTCTCCTTCTCAGACATCTATAAAGCAAATGTTGGTATGCTTGATGTTGTCCCAGAGGTCTCTTCAACTGTCATCAATTTTTAAAATTCGTTTTTCTTTTCTTTCTCTGCAGCCTGGGTGATTTACACTACTCTGTCTTCTAGTTCACTGATGCACTCTTCTATATTATCTAATCTGTTGTATTTTAAATTTCAATTATTGTATTTTTCAGCTCTGTTTTGTTCTTTATATTTTCTACCTGTTGAAATTCTCATTGTGTTCATTCATTCTTCTTTTGAGATTTTTGAGGATCTTTATGATCATCACCTTGAACTCTTCATTGGGTAGATTGCTTATTTCTACTTCATTTAGTTCTTTGCCTGAGGTTTTTTCCTTCTTCCTTTGTTTGGAACACATTCTTTTCATTTTGCTGAATTTTGTGGTTATTTCTGTGTATTAGGTAGGTCTGTTTTGTTTCATGATTTTGTAGAATTGTCCTTATGTAGGAGACATCCTATGGGGCCCAGCAGAATACTCCCCTGCAGTCACCAAAGCTATATGCTCTAGTGGTGCTCCATATTTAGGCTGCATGAATCCTTCTGTTGTGGCGGGACTGACTACTGTAAGCATGCTGGTAGGAAGGCCTTAGCCTGGTTGGCTGCTAGGTTCTTCCTCATGTGGTGTCTGCTGACCCACTGGTGGATGGGGCTGGCTCCCAGGGCCGCTGACCATAGACCCCAAGGGTGTCCCATGGATGGTGCTATCCAGTTGTTGGGTGGGCTTGGGTCCCTGCAAGGCTGTCTGCATGGCTCAAGGTTTCCTGGTGCTGGTGTGTCTCACTGGTAGGTGGTGCCTATCCTGGGGTGGTTGGCTGTGGGACCCATGGTTGGTGCTGGCCCACTGATGGGCCGGTAAGCCCTTAATGCTAACAAGCTAGAAGGAGGACTCCACTATGCCTCTTTCTTGCATTGGCGTTCTTGGATAGAACAAGCTCACATAAATGGCTGCTGCCAGTGTCTATGACCTCAAAGGAAGTCCCAGTTGATTCCTGCTTCTCTGGGAGGTTCTTCCAGCATCAGCAAGTAGATCTGACCAGCTCTATTCAGATTACTTCCTCTGTACTAGGACTTGGAGTGATTTTGTACACACCATTTAAGAGAGGCGACTGTTTCCTACAGCCCTCCAGCTTTCCTATATACAAGCCCTGCTGACTTTCACAGCTAGATGTTTTAGGGGCTGGCCTTCCTGGTGCAGGAGCCCCAGGCTGCAGAACCTAATGTGGGGCTCAGACCTCTTGCCCCTTCTGGGGAACCTCTGCAATTGTGATTACCATCCTCTTTGTGGGTTGCATACCCAGGGGCATGGATCTTGAGTATACTGTGTCTCTTCCCTTTCTACCCAACTTGTTGTGTTTATTTCTTTTTATCTTTAGTTGTGGAAAATATTTTCTGCTAGTCTTTAGGGCATTCTCATATGGTTGCTCTATAAATAGTTGTAATTTTTTTGTGCCCCTGGGAGAAGGTGAGCTCAGGATCTTCCTACTCTGCCATTTTGGCCACACATCTCAAGCAAATATTATTGATATCTGAAAAAAATCACATATGACAACCCAGTTATTTCACACACATCCAACAATATATTAAAATTCAGTAGATTTCAATTCAAACCTTACTGAATGGTTGTTTTACTTAGGCAAAATTCCATCAGTTATGGCAGTAAAAATATTGGTACCTGACTTTACATTATAAGTGATGCTGTCCTAAACATAATTTCATTTGTTTCTCCCAAAGGTCTTGGGAAAAGTGCATCATCTACATTTATATATGAAGAAAGTAAGGCTCAGAGACTTGGTCAGCCTCCCAGAGAGAGCAAATAGTAGGGCTAGGATTTGAACCCTAGGTTTTGGATTTAGTGTTTTCAGTATCTTCATTATCATCATCATCAGTGCAACAACCATACCAAAACTTTTTGAGTAGTTATCAAGCCTTTTATAGGCCCTAAGTACTTTGCTAAACAGTTTCCATTAATCCTTACCTATCTTTAAAAACAAAAGGATGTCATTTATTACATGCTAATTGTGTCTGGCATAGTGCCTGACACTTGACATATACACTTATTTAACCTTAACAATAACCCCACGCAACAGAAGGCAGACAAATAACTTCCCTAAAGTGTGTCTTAGATAAGGCAGATTATCAGTACTTTTATATCTGAGTCCTCGACCTAAGAGTGTTGTATGAAGAGATATGGTATATATCCCCTAGGCATGGCCCTTAAGGAGAAGAAGTCATTAGTAGCTGTGGAGCAGTGTTAGGTTGCAGAGACTATAGGGTCCCTGAACTGGGTGGAGAATGGAGCAACACTAACTATTTTTTTCTCATTCATGCTGAGAATCACTATAAACTATGGAACTCAGTTCTGAAAGCAGCAGTCAGTACTGAAACACCAGGGGATAGGAACTTCCTTGTTGAGGACTTTGATATTAACTCTAAGGAATGCAGTTGTAATGGAATTTTAAGCAACAGTACTAAAATAAAAGAAAATTCATGATGGGATGATTCTGATACAATTTAATCATTCTTGGGAGTGGGAAGGAGGTAAGTGCCTTCTACATTTATGGTTCATGAAGAATGCTGAGACACCTCATGGTAATTCATATGAATAATTGCAGACAGGTGATTCTTTAAAAGAACTCTATGAACATAAAGTGTGAGATAAAAAATTAACCCCCACAGAAGGAACACATATAAACAGTGCCTATATAGATGCATAAATCTTTAACAAAATACTAGCAAACTGAATCCAGCACATAAAAAGTATTATAGAATATGACCAAGTGGGCTTTATTACAGGGATGCAAGGTTGAATTAACATCAAAAATATCGTTTAATGTAGTACACCACATCAGTAAAGGACAAAAATCAATAAATGCAAAAAAAAAAAAAGCTTTTGAAAGAATCTAACATTCTTTCATGATTAAAAAAATTCAAGGAACTAAGAGTAGAAGGGAACTTCTCAAACTTTTTTTAATCTATGGAAAAAAAAATCCATTGTTAATATCACACCTAATGGTGAAAAAGACTCAGTACTTTTCCCTAAAATCAGGAACAAGACAAAGATATTCACCCTTGACACTTTCATCCAACATTGTACTGAAGGTTCTAGATAGAGCAATTAGGTTTAAAAAAAAAAAAAAAGAAAGAAAGAAAAAGAAAAGCAACCAAATTAGGATGGAAGAAATAGAATTATCTATTTTTAGTTTCAAAGATGACACAATTTGCAGACAACATGATCTTGTATATGGAAAGTCCTAAGGAGTTCACTAAAAAGATATTAGAACAATAAAAGAATTCAGCAGAATTTCAAGGTACAATATCAATATACAAAAATCACTTGTATTTATATATATCATATAAAACTGAACAACCTGAAAATAAAGTAAAAGTGATTCCATTTTTCATAGCATAAAAAATAATAAAATAGGAAAAAATTTAACAAAAGTAGTGCTATTCTTGAGCACTGAAAACTACAAAACTACTGAAAAAAATTAAAGAAGACCTAAATAAATGGAAAGACATTTGTGTTCATGGATTGCAAGACAGTATTGTTATAATGGGAATACTCCCTGTAGTGGGCTAAATTGTGGCCCCCTCAAGAGACGTGTCCTCTTTCCAATTCCTGGAACCTCTGAATGTTACCTTAGTCAGAAAAGGAGTCTTTGCACTTATTATTAAAGATCTTGATAGATGTTCTTAGAAGAGTGAGGCAGAGGAGGCTTGATACAGATTGAAGAAGAGACAATGTGACCACAGAAGCAGAGATTGTTGTGATGTGGCCACCAGTCAAAGAATGCCAGTAGCCACTAGTAGCTGGAAGAGACAAAGAACAGATTATTCCTAGAGCCTCCAGAGAGAATGTGACCCTGCTGACGCCTTGTTTTAGAATTCTGGCTTTCAGAACTGAGAGAGAATTGATTTTTATACTTTCAAGCCACCATGTTTGTGGTGATTTGTTACAGCAGATACAGGAAATCAATACACACTACAAATTTATCTACAGATTCAGCACCATCCCTGTTAAAATCCCAGCTGACATTTTGGCAGAAATTGAGAAGCCGATTCTAAAGCTCATATGAAAATACAAGAGACCCAGAATAGTCAAAACAATCTTGAAAATAAAAGAGCAAAGTTTGAAGACTCATACTTCATGATTACTATAAACTTATAGTACTCAAGACAGTATGGTTCTAGCATAAGGATAGGGATATAGATCAGTGGAATAGAATTGGGAGTCCAGAAATAAACTCTTACATTTACAATCAATTGATTTTAGACAAAGTTTCCAAAATGTTTCAGTGGAGAAAGGATAGTCTTTTCAACAAATGGTGCTGGGACAGCTGAATATCTACATGTACAGTAATGCATTTGGACCACTACCTCACACCATATGTACAAAAATTAATTCAAAATGCATCATAGATTAAATGGAAGAGTTAAAACTTAACATCCTTTGAAGGAAACATAAGAGTAAATGTTTGTGACCCTGAGTTAGGTCATGGCTTCTTATATATGACACCAAGACTTTGGTGACAGAAAAAATGAATTGGGCTTCATCAAAATTAAAGACTTATGTGCTTCAAAGGACACCATCAGGAAAGTAAGAAAGACAACCTCCAGAATGGGAGAAAACATGTCTAATTCATACATTTAATAAGGTACTGGTATCCAGAACACATAAAGTACATTTATAACACAATAATACAAAGACAGCCTAATTAAAACATGGGCAAAGAATCTGACTTGAATTACCCCAAGGAATATATGCAAATGGGCAATAAGCACGTGAAAATGATGCTCAACATCACTAGTCATTAGAGAAATGCAAATCGAAACCACAGTAATATACCACTTTATACTGATTATCATGTCTAGAATCAAAGGACAGACAGCAACAAGTGTTGGTGAGGATGTGGAGAAATTGGAATCCATATAAATTGCTGGTGGGAATGTAAAGTGGTGTAGCCACTGTGGAAAACAATTTATCAGTTCTCAGAAGTTAAATGGAGTTACCATATGATCCAGAAATTCCACTCCTAGGTATATACTCAAGAGAACTGAAAACATTTGTTTATTTAAAAACTTGTACATGAATGTTCATAACAACATTCTTCTTAATAGCCCTCAAATAGAAACAACCCAGATGACCGTGAGTTGACGAATAAACAAAATGTGGTATATCCTTACAGTGGAATATGTTATAATTTGGCCACAAAAATAGACGAACCTTTAAAACATTATGCCAAAGGAAAGAAACCCGTTCCAAAAGACCACATACTACACGATTTTATTTATATGAATTGTTCAGCATAGGCAGATCTATAAAGACAAAGTAAATTAGTGTTTGCTTAGGGCTACGGGGTGGGGTTGAAATTTGGGAGAAATGGGAAGTGAATCTGTATGAGGTTTCTTCTTAGAATTATGAAAATGTTCTAAAGTAGTGGTTATGGTTGCACAATTCTGTGAATATACTGAAAATCTTTGAGTTGTGCCATTTAAACAGTGAATTGTATGGTACATGAACTATATTGCAATGAAGTTGTTAAAAAATCAAACAATTGCAATATAACCAAAACCTAATAATAGCTCCTTCTAAGAAAAGCATCCTTGGTAGATTCTCTAACCTTTTTTCTTTTTGTGTAGAGTCCTCAAGGAAAAGGCTGCTGTAAAAAGAAAGATAGGGAGGGAGAGAAGAAGGAAGAAAGAAAAGAGGGAAGGAAGGAAGGAGCTACTGTTTTATTTGAATTTAGGTATAGAACCTCAAAAGTATATAGGTTATCATCATAAATTAGTGAAGCATTCAGAATTTTAAGACAGACCTATGAGTCAGTTCTTCTTTCTCTATCAATCTTCATGTATATGTATATATTCCTTTGTGTGTGTGTATCTCTCTGTGTGTATTTTAAACAAAGTATTACATTAAGTAGTAATTAGGTACGACACACACTTTGGTTACAGTTTCTTGGTTCTCTGATGAAGTTTTTCTCTAACCATGGAATTGTTTCAGAGTTTGAGAAGAAGACTTAAGAATGCTTCCTCTTTCCTCACTTCCATTATATCTTGAGAGTTCATGATCAAGGATGTGTAAATATGGCTTGTCCTCCCTCACCCTATAGCACCCAAATGATGGACAGCCATGATGTCTAATTATAACTTTATCATTAACGTTAGGGCACTTTGTATGGGCTTATTCTGTTCTCTTACAGAGAAATTACAAAGTAAAAGTAAGTAAAAATTCTCATCACATTATGCAAGATGAAGACTAGAGAAGAGAAAATCTGTTTGATTTCCTTTTTTTATAACCTGTAGAAGTTATCTTGTTACATCAGAACAGTCTACCTTTTCCTGTACCATGCTCTCATAGGGTCAGTAAAGTAATTCCACAAGATTCATGGATGAAGGAAATATTGTTCATAGGATTGCCCACTGGTCCTTAAAGGAGCTACCTTTTCTGTTCCTAGGAATACTAACACCTAACAAGCTCAATTTCGTGCTTCGTTATACTGCTGAGAGTGTATTTTCAACATCAAGAACCTGGGGATCAGTCCCATGAATAAATCCTTGGTTAATCAGTGCTCTAAATCACATGTGCCCAGAGAAACCTGACTTTACCTCAAATTCTCTGCGCTAGAATTACTGGCTTCCATATAAACATAGTTTCAACTTACAGTAGATTTGCTTCTGCTTCTTACTCTCTTTTTCATTGCCTCTATTCAGTACAAGCATATCACATGCTCACATGTTGGCATGTACACATATGTACGAAAGACAAATTCCTGATTTTCAGATATTTTTGACTACCAGATGTTGCTGTACTTGCCACAGACACTAATATCTTAAACCTAGAGAGAATATTGGCGTCTGCACTAAAGCTACCAGACTATTAAGCTTGAGTGTCCACTGTCCTCCAAGAACCAGTCAGAAGTAGCCATCTGGCCTCTTATCTATATTTTCCTTTTCTAACTCCTTGAGTGTAAAGCAGCTCATGTTTCAGTGATTTAATAGCTCCTACAACTGCTAGCCAGAACACCTGCACAAGTCCTCCCACCCCTACTAAACTTTAACCCTACCAGTTTTCCAGCACATTGATCCTGATATATTCTCTCTAACCATCTTCCCTTTCCTTTGTGCACTCCTGCATCTACCTAGCTCATGTTTATAATGTTGATCAATTCACTCCTGAATTCCCAAGCTTTCTGTCCTTTTGTTCTACCCTCAAAAGAAATAAGTGCTTGAGGAACCCAGTGATGTGTCATTTCTGGATCTGTACTCTTGTTAAAATTAAAAGTCTGATTTAGGAGATCCAGGGTGGGACTGAGGTTCTGTATTTTAACAAGTCCCCAGGGGAGGTCACAGAACACACTTTGAATCTCAAGGATGTAGGTCAGCACTTTGGGAAAGATTCAAATAGGATAGGTAGGTACAGCTCTAACATCAGTCCCCTCTTCAGTTGGGCCTACATCACTGCCTAACTTCTGTTATTTCTGTGTAGAAACTCACCTTTCTAGCATTCTGCATATGTTCTCTAAAAGCTTCTTCACAATCCCTTTTCTGTCCCCAACTTTTTTTTTTTTTTGAGTCAGTCACTCTTCCTGTACCTCTGAAAAGAGTGGTCCTCAACCTGTTGCACCTTAGGATCACCTGGGAAAATTAAAAAAAAATATTCCTCTATCACACTCCAGAACAAAAAAGTCAGCATATCCAAGATAGGTGTCATTTTAGAAACTCACCTGGTTATTCCAAAGTTGCAACCAGGTTTGAGATTCTCTGATCTAAAATGTAATCAACTACCATCTACCAAGTATTAAAATTGTGTGCAACCACACTCATGCTTCAGTTCCTTCCTATCTAGTAAGGCCAGTTTCTCCATGTGTGCTCTTATTCATATTCTCTCCCACTTTCTCAGCAGTCATGCATTATTATTTCTTACACATTACTAGGTATCTGCCATCTTGAAATACAGAAACAAAACTTTTAATGTGTGAGCTATTAATGATTAGGAGTGAGATATTTTTTAAAATGTTGAAAATCACTTAAGAGATTAGACAGTTTTGTTTCTAGCTGATTGTGATCTTATAATGATTTCATTAAAGTTAAAAACAGAGTAACTTAATATTAAATTGAAAGTTGCATTTTTCAACTTTCAGTTTGGCACTGGGTAGATAAATTCTATGGGTTGGACATGTTTGTTTTCAGTGGTGTTGGCTAGTTCAGCCTAGTTCTCATTGTGTAGTGCCCATTGTAGCATTCTCTGTAGATAAGGACACATACTGTTTTTAGCACAATATTACATCCCACTCTTTGCGTTTACTGGAGGGGAGAGTAGGTTAGACACTTAGATTCAACTAACCATCTTTATAAAAGTCCTTTATGTTATGTAAAACAGTCTCATCGTGCGTAGGTTGGAGAATGTTCAGAAAAGAGCAATATTTATCTATTTTTATATATAGAGAGAATTTCAGAAAACAGTATGCTATTTAAATGCCACCAGATATTTAGAGCTTTGTGCTATAGAACAGATATACAGGACTCTTTGAAGTTATTCATTTTTGGGTAAGGTATATAAGTGCCCAAGGGTGAGTATGCCTACATAAACAGAAAATATGCAGGGACTGGAGTTCTCTTTTAAAGTAGCTTTACCTTTCAGCAGCAGCTGGAATCTTTTTAATGTCAGAAGGAAGCATATCAGAAAAGAAGTTGGGTATTGCCATCCTAGGTTCTTGAAATAGAAGCTGTGCTGAACTGGCTAATAATTTTGCTCCAGCAATTTAATGAAACTCAGGGGAAAGTAAAAACTTTCAGAGGAGACTCTCCAATACTAGGACTTCTCACAGTGGTAGCATATTCCCCGCTCCCCACAGGACACTGAATTCATGGTCTTGCTATTACAAAAATTTAAATTGCTTCTGATTTGAGAAGAACTTCTAATGAATTTAAGTGAACAATGAGGGGAGTCAGTGATAATCCACCCACATGAGTTTTGGGCAAATGCCTGCTCTGAATAAATTCTTAATCAAGAATGAGTAACAATATCTTTCTTCCTACACGGAGCTTACTCAAAGTAATTGCAACACAAATGGAGATAGACATAGTATTCAAGTGGGGAAGAAGGGCATAATTTGAAAAGAAATGTTTTTTCCACAGGAAAATGGAGTAAATTTCAGAGTGAGTTTGTGCCCTTAAGAAAATGAACTGAAAATGTGTTTTATAAGTGATATAATAGATGATATAACAAGAAAATAGTCTGAGATACAAAAAGGAGCAGACTTATAGAAGAGACTTGAAAATAGACAAGGAAGGAAATATCTAAGAGAAAACATAAAATAAATCACTGAATTAACAACTGCTTTAGAAACATTGGTAAACTCAAAATACAGATGATGAATGTAAGCTTATGATATGTTCACCAAACCCTGAGGAAAAACATAGACATTAAGTCTGAGAGACGGTTGATGAGTACTGTCACCAGAAGAATATGATGAGTTTGATTTTTGAATACCGAGTTTGTGATGTCTGTAGAATGCTTATGGTTGATCAGCCAGTAGGCAAAAGAATATGAGAGGAACTTTATATACTGTGAGTAGCTAAAGCAATCTTGAAAAGAAGAAGAAAGCTGGAGGCATCACATTTTCTGATTTCAAACTATATTACAAAACTATAATAATCGAAACAGTACCACACTGGCATATAAAAGAGAACACTGGCAAAAGACAGTAGAATGGTAGTTGCCAGGGGTTGGGGTTTGAGAGGAAGTGAAGAGATGTTGGACAAGGGCTATGAACTTTCAGATACAAGATGAATAAATTCTGAGAATCTAATGTACAACATGGTGACTATAGTTAATAATACTGTATTGTATACTTGAAATTGGTTAAGAGAGTAAATCTGACACAAAGATCAATGGAACAGAACAGAGAGGCCAGAAATAAACCCCCACATATATGGTCAACAAATCTTTGGCAAGCACACTAAGAACACACAGTGAGGAAAGAATAATTATTGATAGTTTCTGCAGAAAATGGTGTTGGGAAAACTGGATATCTATATGCTAAAGAATGAAACTGGACCCCTATCTTATGCCACTCACAAAAATTAACCCAAAATGTATTAAAGACTTAAATGTAATATTCAAAACCATAAAACTCGTAGAAGAAAGCACAGGGAAAAGGCTCCTTGATGTTGATCTTGACGATGATTTTTTGGAAATTACATCAAAACACAGGTGACAAAAGGAAAAATAAAAAAATGATAACAAATTAAAAAATCTTTACTGCAAAGGAAACATTCAAGAAAATGAAAAGAGAAACTATGGAATGGGAGAAAATATTTGCAAACCATGTATCATATAAGGAATTAATACCTAAAATATACAATGAATACATATAACTCAGTATCAAAAAACCAAAAGTGATCTGATTTAAAAATGGGCAAAGACCTGAATAGATACTTTCCCAAAGAACACATACAAATGGCTAACAGGTACTACAAAAGATGCTCAACATCACCAATCATCAGGGAACTGCAAATCAAAATCACAGTGACTTATCACCTCACACCTACCTCAGGATGGCAACTTCCAAAAAAAATAAGAGATAATAAATGTTGGCAAGGATGTGGAAAAAAAGGATCCCTCTTACACTGTGGTTAAAAATATGAATTGGTGCAGCCACTGTGGAAAACAGTATGAAGTTTCCTCAAAAAATAAAAAATAGAACTACCACATGATCTAGCAATTTCACTTTTGGATATATATCCAAAGGAAATGAAATCAGTTGATATTTGTACTCCCAAGTTCACTGAGCATTATTCATAGTAGCCAAGGCATGGAAACAACCACATTTCTGCCAATGGATGAATGGATAGAGAAAATGTAATACACACACACACACACACACACACACACACACACAAAAGAATATCATTCACGCTTACAAAGAAAGAAGTCCTGATATTCGAGACAATATGGGTGAATCTGGAGGGCATCATGCTAAGTAAAATAATCCAGACAAAGATAAACAAATACTGCATAGTAGCACTTATGTGGGATCTTAAAAAAAATGTGAATTAATGGCAAAAGAGAACAGAATGGTGGTTGCCAGGGGTTGGGGTTTGAGAGGAAATGTAGAGATGTAGGACAAGGGCTACAAACTTTCAGATACAAGATGAATAAATTCTGAGAATCTAATGTACAATATGGTGACTATAGTTAATACTGAATTGTATACTTGAAAGTTGTTGAGAGTAAATCTTTATTCTGACCACAAAAATAAAAAGGGTGACTATGTGAGGTGATGGATGTGTTAATTAACTTGATTATGGGAATCACTGCATAATACATATGTGTATCAACTCATCACGTCATACACTTTAAATATATATATATACTATTATTTGTCAAATATACCTTAATAAACCTGAGGAAAAAGACAAAAAATATCCTTTTAAAATCTCAAAAGAAATAAAATGATTTGTGTCAAATAGATGAATGAAGAGAAGAGAGCTGAGCAAACCACAGAGAACCCATGATTTTGGTGGTAGACGTAGGAAGAGAAGCTGTTAAAAGAGAATGAAAGAGGCAGCCAGAGTTATAGTAGGAAATGTGAGGAGGAGATGCTATTGTAGAAGCTACAGGAATAAAACATTCCAAGAATAACAGCAGGTTTAGCAGTGTCAGATCCTGTGGAGAGGTCAAAAAAGATGAGAATTTTAAAGAGGTCTTTGGATTGGCAAGAAAGAAGCCATTGGTGTATTCTATATGCTTGAAATTTGTGAGAAAGAGTTGGAAGCTCTGCACAGTAGTGAGTTGCTGCTTTCTATAGAAGAAGTCTTTTTTTTTCTTTTCTTGGTGAGACATCTAAATGTAAAATTTGAGGGGTGGGGGCAGAAAGAGAAGGATAGAAATTATTGCTTAAAAATGAACTCTAGTGTCTAGTAAACATGGAGAAATAAATTTAACATTTACTTGTAACAATTTTCTCATATTTCTATATATTTTATGTGGATTCTGTTCTTCTACCATCATGAAAATCTTTTGTGGTAAACATTTGGGTTGAGAAAACAGGCTCAGTTTGTCATTATTTGTTTAGGGAGAGGCAGAACTGAGACTTCAGTACTGTTTCCATTAGGTGATATTTTGTCCTGCCAATTTCCCAGAAAACAACAGGAGAAGTCAATGTGATGCTTTTACTGCAGCATATACGGAAAATGTAAGAAAAATGACACTGTTGACTTATTGTATGAAGAAGAAATGAAAACAGAAATAGTGATTTTTTAAATAGATATTTATTGGCGTATAAGTGCTTCGCAATACTGTGTTAGTTTCTGTTGCACAACAAAGAGAATCAGCCATATGCATACACATGTCCCCATATCCCCTCCCTCTTGAACCTCCCTCCCACCCCCCCTATCCCACCCCTCTAGGTCATCACGAAGCACCAAGCCCATCTCCCTGTGCTATGCAGCTGCTTCCCACCAGCCAACTATTTTACATTCGCTAGTGTATATATGTCGATACTACTCTCACTTTGCCCTCCCACCCCACGTCCTCAAGTCCATTTTCTATGTCTACCTCTTTATTCCTGCCCTGCAACTAGGCTCATCAATACCATTTTTTTTTTTTTTTTAGATTCCATATATATGTGTTAGTCTACGGTATTTGTTTTTGTCTTTCTGACTTACTTCACTCTGTATGACAGACTCTAGGTCAATCCACCTTGCTACAAATAACTCAATTTCATTTCTTTTTATGGCTGAGTAATATCACATTGTATATATGTGACAGATCTTCTTCATCCGTTCATCTGTTGATGGACATTTAGGTTGGTTCCATGTCCTGGCTATTGTAAATAGTGCTGCAATGAACATTGTGGTACATGTCTATTTTTGAATTATGGTTTTCTCAAAGTATATGCCCAGTAGTGGGATTGCTGGGTCATATGGTAGCTCTATTTTTAGTTTTTTAAGGAACCTCCATACTGTTCTCCATAGTGGCTGTATCAATTTACATTCCCACCAACAGTGCAGGAGGGTTCCCTTTTCACCACACCCTTTCCAGCATTTATTGTTTCTAAAGATTTTGATAATGGCCATTCTGACCAGCTTGAGGTGATACCTCATTGTAGTTTTGATTTTCACTTTTCTAATAATTAGTGATGTTGAGCATCTTCATGTGCCTCTTGGCCATCTGTATGTCTTCCTTGGTGAAATGTCTATTTAGGTCTTCTGCGCATTTTTTAACTGGATTGTTTGTTTTTTTGATATTGAGCTCCATGAGCTATTTGTATATTTTGGAGATTAATCCTTTGTCATTTCATTTGAAAATATTTTCTCCCATTCTGAGGGTTGTCTTTTTGTCTTGTTTATGTTTCCTTTGCTGTGCAAAAGCAAATAGTGTTAGTATCTGTTGAAAGAAATTGTTGCATTTTTTCCTACTGTGGAAAGAAAAGGATGCTCACTCTCTTGCTGTCTTTTTCTATTTTTAGATCTCTCGCTTTGTCTCCCCTGCCCCCTTCCTTTCTGCCTCTCTCCTTCCTCCTACTACAGGCATATTCCATTCATAATATTAGATTTTCAATTTGTAAGTTAGCTAAAAACATTATGTAATTTTAAAAAATGGATATAAAAGAAGCAAATATGTAAATTATTTCTCTAGGTTTCAGATCAGACAAGGTGCTAACAAACTGGAGATGATGAAGAAAAGTGTCTACCAAATGCCTATTTGAGTGATCTAAAACTTTCATTATCAAATGGTGATCATGTTATATATCCCATTAACAAAATTTTGTTCTTAACAAAACTGATCAATAAACCAACAAATAACAGACAGACAAAACTGGAAGAACTGTTAGATATTTTATGTTTAAAAAGGATAAATTATAAGCTATTTTAAGGTATCTCAGTGTTATGGATACTACTTCACCAAATAATTCTGTCCATATTATTTTTTTTTCTGACAAGCAGATCATGATGAAGGTGTTTTGAGATGTGGTTTTTGTTTGCGTGGTTGACTCACTAGCTCCTTTTTGACAAATTTGTCAAATCTGTGATTAAATGTGGGCTTCAGGGAAATTGTAAATTGCTATAGCTCTTGGGTCTTAAAAGAAACCTGCAAGTAGTTGAACTGAAGAATGTAAACTCCAGGAATGTTGTATATCTGCTTTAACACATCTGGTTCACTATTTTTTCAACAATCATGTTTGTGAACTAATTTAATATCACGTTATTTGTGACAATTTTTCCCCTGGTGAATAACTAAAACAATAATGTAGTCATTAGTAAAGTGAATGTGTTGATTTATCAAATCTTTGTAGCCATAGTGTGTTATACAACAACAGTACTATTAACTGTTGTTGTAGAATAAAAGTGATCAGAACAAAAAAATAAAAATGCCAATTTGATAAAATCATTTCTGGGACCAACATAATAACCAGCTTACTCAGCATGATGGAATATACTTTCTGATTTTAAGCTATTCTTTCTTGTATTACTCCTAAAGTAATAAATTCATGTGATTTTTTAAACAGACTTAGACACATAAAAAGGTTGAGCTCCCAACCTATCTTGAAGTTAGGAAGAAGTTGGAAATCACATCTATTTGACATCATTATAAGTCCAGGGCCTTTACAGTATGACAGGCATTGTATAATTCTCCAAAATTACCCAGCTCTGCAGTTAAGAGTTAACGCTTAAATCTAAAACGCTCCTAAAACTTAATTTTACATTCTCTTTATAGTAGGCAGGAAGGAGTAGACCAATGTCTGGATATAGAATCTCAGGATTCTATAGAAGACATTCCCACATCGGGTAGGATCATGAAGTATGTATGGTTCTAATGCTGTTTTGGTTTTGCACATAATATCCAGTAAGACACTAGTGATATCAGATTACATGTCGGAATTCAACCTAAGAGAACCATTAGGATTTTTAACAAGGAACTGGCTAAAGCAATTGTGGATGCTGGCTAAGCAAAAATGGAATCTATAGGGGAGGCAGTCAGGAAAGGAAGATGATGAGCAAGCAGGCTAGAACTCCAAAAGCATAAGCTGAAGCTTGGAGTCTCCATGAATCCTAAGGTCTGTGAACAAGTGTGTATGAATTACAAGTTGGACAACTACTTTTCAAATACTTCATCTTTCCTACTTATAGATTTTATTATGTTTTCCTTAATAAATTCTGAGTGAAACTTGTTGCAATACATAGGCTTTAAAATGCATTGTTGGTATATTATGGCTACATTGGAAATGCAGCAAATAAATTTGTGAAATTAGACATTTGGCATAAAGAACATGTATGCTGGCTCCCACAAGAATGTGACTCTGTGCATCTACTATATTGGGTGTAACTATTGCCTTCTGGGTCAATAGTGGATGGTCCTAAAGAAAGGTCATTGAAATCTTTGAGAAAGTAGGCAGCAGGGGGTGGTGGGCAAACTTGTACTGTGAGTAGGAAAATTATAATGTAACATTAAAGTGAGTATGGGAAAAGAACTCAGGGTTTCTGCTTCCTTGGCTTATTTCTATTCCCTATCCCAATGCTAAAGGAAGCACGTCAATTCTGAACTAGTATACTATGAGTTAAGATATTAGAATGCTTTCAAAACTACAAAGTGTTAAAAAGGACTAATATTTAAAATTAGGAAAAGAGAGGCTGTGATTTTCAAAGAAAAAAAAGACCTATTTGGAGGTTGAAAGAAAAGTCACACTTAAATACTTAAGCTTTAACTTTCCATCAGTTTAAAGAGATAGACATTTTTATTAGCATTTGGAAAGTGTGTTGAAAATAGTTAAAAGTGGATGATCCCAGGACAGTATCAGATGTGAATAGTCCAAAAGCATTTCTGCCAGAGTATTAGAAGCTAAATAGAGATTGCACATTTGTGTAGCCCAGTCAAATTTATAAAGGAAATGTTTTATATGAGTATTTCTGCTTTGAAGCTAAAAAATATGTATTTTGAAATTAAAAATTTAAGCCCACATTAAGAAATATTTGTATTAACTATGTTTTAGTAATTTTATGTACAATATTAGGATTAAAGAGAAGTTTAGATGGATGTATCCATAAGCAGATTACCAAGATGTTAAGTGGGGTCTAAAAGATGATTTATGGAGTCTATTCATATGCAAAGTCATGACTCATTTACTAATACAAATGATTCACATGTTATTTCAAATCCTACTTTTAGAGTTTCAGTAAAGCAGTAAGATAAGTTTTGATATGTTCTTGAATGAGATGGCCTGAAACCTTTTGAACATAATACAGGGGTGCTTTAAAATCAGTGTTTTTCACCTATGTTTATGTGCTTCTATAGGAGATTAATTACATTTGTTACTTAACCCTTAAAGAGGAAGAATATCTGGTTGCAATAATGGCTAAGACATAATGTTTCCAAAGAAAGTAATCATTCATATATTAGTTAAAGGAGCTTTGAAAAGTCCCTGTATGAATTCAATTAAACTTGATAATTTTTTATTTCATGCCTATTATTTACCAGGCAGCATTCTAAACTCTGGAAATTAAAGATGATTACCATTTAGACATTTTAAAGAGTTCTTTGTCAAATAGGGAAGGTAAGCACGAAACTGAAAAAATTGCAATGTAGTGTGGTAAATCCTCTAACAAAGACATTGATAAGCTACAGCATTCAAGAGGAGTAAACTGAGATGGGCAGGAAAGAAGATTTGAATAGGGAGGCATGTTCATAATAGAAATGTTCCAGCCTTACATACTCATTGTTGATGGGGCCTGTGTGTGCTGCAAGGAATGAAATAGCAATGATTTTTTCCTGCATTTCAGTTTGGTTAACACATGTGACCTTGTTTTCCTTGATAGAAATAAAAATGTTTGTTTTATCCATGAGCAACTTGTACCTTGGAGTTAAAGTTAAGGCTAACTTTATCTTTATTCCATTTATGAAAATCTGTATCTACTTAGTAATAGCATCGACTATTAAACAGTGACCTCTTATATGTGATAGATTTCTTGACCTTCTTGTCCCAGCTAAGCAGTGAAATGATGCTTATCATATGAAATAGAAATAATAGCCATAATATATAATATTTATCATGTGCTTATTTTGTGTGAGGCTCTTTGCAATTCACTTTTTATGTTGCCTTATTTCCTCCCCATAAGAATTCTTCAAAGTAGATAAAAATGTTATTTTCATTTCCCAGATGAGGAAACAGAAGTAGAATGGTTATTAAATTTATCTAAAGCCTCACACTTAAGAAGTGATGTCATTGGGATTGAAGCTCAGGTTTACCTGTTAACAAGGCCTGTGTCCTTAGCCACTTTACTAGATTTAATATAAATGAACTCTGAAGCAGAAGACGAAGTATGGACAAAAAGGAAAACTTTAACATAAAGTCTTGTGAAAATGACTGTACTACCCAAAGCAATCTACAGATTCAGTGCAATCCCAATCAAACTACCAATGGCATTTTTCACAGAACTAGAACAAAAAAATTCACAATTTGTATGGAAACACAAAAGACCCCGAAGAGCCAAAGCAATCTTGAGAAAGAAAAATGGAGCTGGAAGAATCAGGATCCCTGACTTCAGACTATACTACAAAGCTACATTAAGCAAGACAGTATGGTCCTGGCACAAAAACAGAAATATAGACCAGTGGAACAGGATAGAAAGCCCAGAGATTAACCCACACACAAATGGTCACCTTATCTTTGATAAAGGAGGCAAGAATATACAATGGAGAAGAGACAGCCTCTTCAATAAGTGGTGCTGGGAAAACTGGACAGCTACATGTAAAAGAATGAAATTACAACACTCCCTAACACCATACACAAAAATAAACCCAAAATGGATTAAAGTCCTAACTGTAAGGCCATACACTATGAAACTCTTAGAGGAAAACATAGGCGGAACACTCTATGACATAAATCACAGCAAGATCCTTTTTGACCCACCTCCTAGAGAAATGGAAATTAAAAAAAAATAAACAAATGGAACCTAATGAAACTTAAAAACTTTTACACAGGAAAGGAAACCATAAACAAGACGAAAAGATGAAAACCCTCAGAATGGGAGAAAATATTTGCAAATGAAGCAACTAACAAAGGATTAATCTCCAAAATATACAAGCAGCTCATGCAGCTCAATATCAAAAAAACAATCCAGTCAAAAAATGGGCAGAAGACCTAAATAGACATTTCTCCAAAGAAGATATACAGATTGCCAACAAACACATGAAAGGATGCTCAACATCACTAATCATTAGAGAAATGCAAATCAAACTACAATAAGGTATCACCTCACACGGGTCAGAATGGCCATCATCAAAAAATCTAGAAACAATAAATGCTGGAGAGGGTGTGGAGAAAAGGGAATCCTCTTGCACTGTTGGTGGGAATGTAAATTGATACAGCCACTATGGAGAACAGTATGGAGATTCCTTAAAAAACTAAAAATAGAACTACCATATGACCCAGCAATCCCACTACTGGGCATATACCCTGAGAAAACCATAATTCAAAAAGGGTCACGTACCACAATGTTTACTGCAGCTCTATTTACAATAGCCAGGACATGGAAGTGACCTAAATGTCTATCAACAGGTGAATGGATAAAGAAGATGTGGCACATATATACAATAGAATATTACTCAGCCATAAAAAGAAACAAAATTGAGTTATTTATAGTGAGGTGGATGGACCTAGAGACTGTCATACAGAGTGAAGTAAGTCAGAAAGAGAAAAACAAGTACTGTATGCTAACACATATGTATGGAATCTAAAAAAAAAAAAGGTTCTGAACAACCTAGGGGCAGGACAGGAACGAAGATGCAGCCGTAGAGAATGGACTTGAGGACATGGGGAGGGGGAAGGGGAAGCTGGGACAAAGTGAGAGAGTGGCATGGACATATATACACTACCAAATGTAAAATAGATAGCTAGTGGGAAGCAGCTGCATAGCACGGGGAGATCATCTCGGTGCTTTGTGACCACTTAGAGGGGTGGGGTAGAGAGAGTGGGAGGGAGATACAAGAGAGAAGAGATATGGGGAAATATGTATACATATAGCTGGTTCACTTTGTTATACAACAGCAGCTAACACAATATTGTAAAGCAATTATACTCCAATAAAGATGTTAAAAAATATATGTAAAGTCTCTAATTTAACAAGACTCATGGAATTAAAAAAATAAGAATGAAAAAAAGCCAAAAAACTTGAATTTCAAAGAAAATGCTTCTCTCCCCCCAAAACATTCCCTTGTATTTATATTGTATTTTCTTTGTTTAGCTTTTTAGAACTTTATGTAATTGCCATTGATTCTCCCATTATCTGTGTCATATGAGGACATAGGGAGTATTGTTTTTAGTGGCCCATAGATTGAAAAGCACTTTTCAAATTTCTCTAAATGGAGAGAAAACCAAGACTTAGTTCTAATATTCTTGGCTTTGGTCCACATTTATTTCCATTATTCTATTTTCAGAAGAAAATTCTAAACAATATTTGTCATCTCTCTAACCCATTGTGATGACAAATTGGTTTGGAGAAAAATATTTATTCTGTATTCTAATACATTTGGATAAGAAAGATAAGCTAAACATTTCTCTATAATGGTATTAATATTTAAATTGAATTTCATGTCATCAAAATTTTAACTGAAGTAAAAATAGATGTTTTTATGCCCTTAGCATTATTTTGCCTTTTGTACCTTTTTTTCTTTACTTATACTGAAAATGCTCAAAGCCTCCTCTGGTTTAGTCTTCTGCATTCAGTCAGTTAGATGGTGTTCCTGTTTTGCAGATAAAACCACCGAGGACCTAGAGGTTGAGAAATTTTGCCAAGGTCCTACAACTTGCCAAGTAGTCATGGGGCTTTATCATCAGTCTGCATTTTCCAAAGTTCCAGGAAGCCATTTCCCCACAGAAAATTAAGTTAAAATGTAGAAAACACTCTGGCTTTATGTAATATGATTTTACAAAGAAAATACACATTTCTTTCCAATACTATACAGAGAAATTGTTCTATAACAATTAATTTTAACTAGCACTAAATTTGAAAATAATTGTTAGCTCCACTTCTAGGAGGAATATCACATTGATTTTTTGTAAAAACTGGCATTTAGCACTCTTCATACTAGACTGTATGACATATTATCAAGCAGCTCAACCTCAGCTGTGGATAAAGTGGGGTTCTTTTCCTGTGGATTTTGGCAAAGTCAAATTCTGTCTGTAAGGTTTGTTTCTTCTATTCATGAGACACAACACTGCTGCTGTATAAATTGTTTACTATATAACCCTCTGAACTGACTATAAAAGTAATTGTATACTGGGCAACCAAATATAATTTTTGAAAAAACAAATACAGAATGGGCCCTGGAGGGATAAAACTTTAGTGGACTATACCCAGGATGTTTTGAATGATGGAGACTGGGGATGTAGTGGACATCTGTTGTTTTTGCCTGATTAGTATCCACTCTCTGGTTTTCTCATAACAACAACTTGATTTTCTTTGGGGAACTATCTTACTCAGTTCTGACTCAAATCCAAGTCAGACCTTCCAAACCTTTTTAATGTGCATTTTCCCTGGGGATTTTTTGGGGAAACTGTTGGAAAACGAAAGCTGTCCTTCTGCTGGGGTAGCTGATCTAGATGGATGAAAGCCTGGCCGTCATTCTACGACATGTGGAGACCATTCTGAGAAAGAAGTCAACACAGAGGCAAGCTGAACCAAAAGATGGAAAGAGAAAGGTTTCTGACATCAGTGGATGCACTGGTTCATCCATGCTTGAAGCCAGTTCACGTGTTGGCTAAAATTCCTTTGTGCTTAAGCCAGATAAAGTTGGGTTTCTCTACTTGATGATAGAATTCTATTTCATGTAAAATTTCATGGGGGTGACTATGGTGATTCCAGATAATTTACCGATTTTAGAGCAAGTAGCTTTCGGTTCTAGGTAACGATGGAAACGTCAGTGTTCATCAGCCTAATTCTGGAAAATATCCTGCCTCATTAACTGTGGAATTCTTTGTACTGGAGTGGGCTTAGAGACAGTGTCAGATATCCAGACACAGAAGGTAGGTTTCAGTTTCTGTGGCAAGGGTAAAGGCCCTCTATTCCCCAAACTACCCCATCTATTCATTAGTCTTTGCACTTTAAAATTATTTGGACCTTCATAATTTAAGAAAATATTCAATGTGCAGAGATAGTGCACTGACTTAAATCATACATGACAAATAGGATGTCAGCTACCTTACTATTTGTAATACTTTTTCATGTGTATTATCTGCACAAGCCCACACCATAACCTGGTGAGGGGAGTCTTACCTACCTTTCATGGGTTAGGCATCTAAGAAGTCAAATGATTTCTTCAAGTTTATGTTGCTAATAAAATTCATTTTCTGACTATTTAAGACTCCTCCTCCCCACCCTCACCCCCCATTATAAGAAACCTGACACAAGCACGGCTACTGGGATTAGAGGAGAAGCTTTGGGCAATGAATTCTTGATTTTGTAGGAAATCGATGCCTCGAAATGAGGAAAGCTCTTAGAAAGCAAGGCTGAGTATTGCAAAGACAGCATTATCAATTTCCTAAACTTACCAGGACCAGCCATGACCCAAATGGATTTCTGAGGGTGAGGATTTAGGATATGTGGGGTTAGAATTTAAATGTCTATATAAGTTCTCTTTTAGACGGCTATCAAGCCATCCTTCAGCTTTCAAGATAATTATTATACTTCTTACAGTCATGTGAAATCTTTCTGTTTACATTTTCTAGACTCTAGAGTTGAGAAATTTTGTCCTTTACAATGCCTTTTAATAACTGTAGAAATAGGAAAAATCAAATCATATTTGTTGAAATTTTATGAGCTTCTCAGAGACAATTTTCTGATGTGTACTCCACTCCAAAATCAGGATATGTTTGTGACAGGGAAGGAACATAATGGCAACAACGTCGTGCCTTTTATGTAGGATGATTATAATAATTAGTGCCAGTCAACAGAGATAGCTCTCCTGGGGGAGAAGCTCTTGGAGATTCTGTTGCCTGAGAATTTGTACTAGCAAATTTAGGTCTCTGTAAAATGAAATGCACCTGTGTTAGGTATATGCAGGTATTTTCACATCGATCATAGTATGGTAGCTACTGTTACTCCATCTGCAGCATATGCCCCGTGTGGTTTTCCTCAATTAGACAAAGTTGGAACACAAGGGAGAGATAATAGTGAATGAAAATGTGTCTTCCACATTTCCTTTCAGGTAACATTTAGGTATTTTGCAGTATTACTTTGATGATCGTGTACAGTATAACTTCTGAGAGACTTTAAAATGATCCATTTGTGGCTCATAATAAATTTGGGTGAAATTTTACTGTCATTCTTCCCAATAGAATGAAGTTAAGAATATGCTTGAAAATGTGCAGGTAGTTTGAAAAGCAGGAAATAAGTTTCCTGTTTAGATAGAAACTTATGATGAGGTTGGGAATTTGAATAGGTCAGTGGGAAAGGTGTGGTATCATTTTATATTTAGTCTCATATTAAGCTCCATTTTAAATCTTTGTAAGATGGCTCATTGATCTGCAGTGGGGTTGAATGGGAGTTATTTTTTATATATATAAGAAAAAAAAGACCTAAAATAAAATTCGGAGTTTTAGAAGCAGCAAATCAGAATTTGAGACCCATTATGGCAATCATTAGCTGGGTAAACAGGGCCAAAATAGGTTATTCTTTGAGGACCAACCTTTACATCTACAAACCGAGGGGGTACAAATAGATGATCTTTCAAATTCCTTCCAACGTGAATATCTATATTTCTATGAGTAAAAGAAGGAAGAGGCGACTTGTCAATCATAGTTTATAAAGGACCTATAGGAATAGAGTGCAAGACCAGAGGAATGAGTGACTTTTTTTCTTTCATTGTTATTGAGGAAGCATTTGGGAGATTTTAACTCCCACACTGTGTTTTTAATAGATGAGCTAGATGTATGTTATCTATTTATAAAAAGTCATGATGATGTCTTAAACCACCAATAAACAAACTATGTTTAAAGGTTAATAATAATGACCTAATTTTACTGAGTGCTTAGCGTATTCCAGACCTGTCTAGGTGCTTTGCTGCATTATCACATTTACTATCACAACAAATCTATGAGATTAAAAAAAAAATTTTTTTTTTGCAGTACACGGGTTTCTCACTGTTGTGGCCTCTCCCGTTGCAGAGCACAGGCTCTGGACGCGCAGGCTCAGTGGCCATGGCTCACGGGCCCAGCCGCTCCGCGGCATGTGGGATCTTCCCAGACCGGGGCACGAACCTGTGTCCCCTGCATCGGCAGGCGGACTCTCAACCACTGTGCCACCAGGGAAGCCCAAGATACAGCAACTATTAATGCCCCCATGGACTTGGACAAAAATATGAAAGAAAAAGTATTCATGACTCTCTCCTACCCCTTGCCTTGTTAGGAGGAAGATCTTTTTGTTTCTTTGTTTTTTGTTTCGTTTAGGCATCATCTAGCTTAAAATGCAAACAAAACCAAAAACAAGAAAGGTGGTAGACTGAGTCATATTTAAGGACTTTTCTCCTGGACAAGATGGCTTAGTTTATACCCAGGTGCAATAGAAACTTCAAACCCATAGCCATGGCAGATAAAATATAAAAAGATAAAACATAACTGATGAGTCAAGCAAATATCTCCAGGGATTAGAAACAGAAGAGAATCACAGAGAGTTGAATAGGCAGAAGCTACAGGCTTGTTGGGATCCGAGTCCAAAAAATGAGGTGAGAAACCAGCTCGTTCAGGGAAAATAACATAAAAAGAGCTCCTTGTGAGACTACAGACAAAACCAGTTTCACTGATGAAAGTCAGGGGTTGAATGACTCCTACTGCCCTGATTTGAGTTTCCAGCCTCATCATAACTGAGGAATAAGAAATGGTGACTCAAGGGGCTTCCCGGGGCTTCCCTGGTGGCACAGTGGTTGAGAGTCCGCCTGCCGATGCAGGGGACACGGGTTCGTGCCCCGGTCTGGGAAGATCCCACATGCCGTGGAGTGGCTGGGCCCATGAGCCATGGCCGCTGAGCCTGCACGTCTGGAGCCTGTGCTCCGCAATGGGAGAGGCCACAACAGTGAGAGGCCCGCGTACTGCAAAAAAAAAAAAAGAAATGGTGACTCAAAAAGTTGTCAACCTGTTGCCTGGGGCTGCAGCTTGATAGGCAGTCATGGACCTGCTTATCACCCTGCAACTAGGCACTAATTACAACCCTTCGCCCTCCACCCCCAGCAGCCAGATCTAAGATATTCCATACACTTTTGTGGAAAAGGAAATCTATAATGCTATTATAAGATAAAATTGCAAAACTGACTTAGAGGACCATGTGAGTAGAGAAAAAGAGACAGAGGTAAAACTAAGCCAAAAAATATAAAAGACAAATGACAATAACTTAAATTTAAAATGAATCTTCACTCCAGATTTCAAAATGCATAAATATATCCAATAAGAATTACTAATAAAATGAACAACTAGTAATGGAATTTATTCCAGATGAAAGTAATTTTATAGAAAATATGGCCAAATATTTCAAATAAGTATGTTTAGAAAACTCACAAAGGTAAATATTAATTTTACTTAGATACAAAAGACAAAATGGGCATATAGACACATATATACACATATACACATATGGGAAAGTATAATAACTTTGACTTCATTGAATTATTCTGCATGGAGAAATAGGAGCTATAAACAAATTAAAGAAAAGAAGAACAACAAAAAAACACAGATGGGTGGCTTCCCTGGTGGCACAGTGTTTGAGAGTCCGCCTGCTGATGCAGGGGACACGGGTTCATGCCCCGGTCCGGGAAGATCCCACATGCCGTGGAGCGGCTGGGCCCGTGAGCCATGGCCATTGAGCCTGCGTGTCCGGAGCCTGTGCTCCGCAACAGGAGAGGCCACAGCAGTGAGAGGCCCGCGTACCACAAAAAAAAAAACACAGATGGGAGAAGATATTTGTAATACATTGAGAGGAAAAAATAGTATTCCCAACATATAAACAACTTCTAAAATTTTTTTTTAAATGACGAACACCTTGATAGAAAATAAACATTTATATAAACAGATATCTTATAAAAGAGGGGAAGTAAATGCCAATAAACATTACCAAGGTTCAGCCTAATGGGGATAAGGGAAATTTGAAATAAAACAACAATAAAATATGATTTTGACTAAATTCTGTCAGAAACTTGAAAACATGACTATATTAATTATCGTTGAAGATGTGGAGAACTGAGGACCCTCAAACATTGCTGTTGCCTGTGTAAATAAGTCCACTCCTTTTGTAGAGCAGCATTTAGAAGAGTTGAAAATCTGCATATGCTAAATCCCCACAACTTCACTTTGTAGAGAAATTCTTGCACAATTATAAGGACACATAACAACCTTGGCAGCTGTAGCATCAATAGTAACAGTAGCACCTACAGTTGGAAGTAAAATAAATCTGTGCTTTTCAAATTTTCATTCACATACAAACTATAAGGTCTCCTTTTAAAGTGTATATTCTGATACAGTGGTCTAGGGTGAGCCTTGATAATCTACGTTCCTCACAAGCTCCCAGCTGATGTGGATGCTGATGCTGATGCTGCTTATCCCTGGACTGTACTTTGATGATAGGTCACATTTGAGGGCTTAGACATGCGGGGCATGGTTCTAAAACTCATTAGATCAATGAGAATGCTCATTGCAGCAAGTTTTATAATACAGAAAAGAGGGAAATAACTTCTGTGCACATCACCAGAGGAAAGAATAATTTTTAGTTTATGAATACAGTGAAATGTGATCCAGTACTTAAGATGACTAAATTGTTGAAGGAAATGAACAAGTTGTAGAATGAACATACCATTTATAGTTGAAAAGTACACAAAGCAATGCTATGTGTTATTTGTTAATACATACATAGACAACAGTAGCTTATAAAATTTCATAGGGATAACAATCCCTGTATTTAGATAGTGGTTAGTCCTGAGGGGAGGTGGGGAATATGAGGAAAAGATGGGAACAGGGAGAGTTAGACAGGGGGCTTTGTACCTTTAATGCCTTATTTTTTGAAAAAAATATATGAAGCAATTATTATAGATTATTACATGAGCTTAAGGTATTCACTAAATTAATCTTTAAATGTTTCTGTATGTTTATTTCTAAAGAAAGTAGAAGAAAGGATCAAAGGTAAGAAGGGAGGGGTTTCCGATGAAAGAAGACCAGTCAGGGCTGGAGATTCCAACCAAGAAAGGGGAGGTTTAGTGGAAGTTATTTCTGGGGTGAGCAGGATTTGAGGAAAAACATGAGGAAAGATAAATTTTTAAGGTTTCCCTTCTGTGTTACACAACGTCACACCTTACCTCAGTAAATACTTAGAGCAGAGACACCCACAGATGAAAAATGTGATATAATTTATGTCTGTCAAAAGTTTATCAGACCTAAAATATCTAAAGATTCAGACTGTAAAATTATTTTCTATAGAATAAACAAAAAGATTTTCTGTGGCATGAACAAAAACTTTTCACAATTTTCAAGTATAGTAGCTCTAGTAGATTGAAGACGAAACTTTTAAAAAAGTGCTACTTTTACATATTTAATGGAGAAGTTGAGAATAATTACCTCCAGTGGTTATGTAAGCTGAAGATCTGTAAAGATTAAATATAGTCATGTTTAATATATTTTGTTCATAGTTGACACAAAAGGCAGTAACCATGGCTTCTCACAAACTTCTCTTAGCCCTCCAATCAAAGGTTAGACCCCATGTGGCACTTCTTACTGTCTGATGGGTGTTCAGAAGGTTCTAGGCAACCCATTTAATATTAATGTGTACAATCTATAAATATATATGAGAGGTTTTTTCCTTTTGTATACTTTTCTTGCTATATTGATCTTAGCTTTTTTAAACTCGAATCTTTATCTAGAACAGACACATGTGTGTGTACCTTACGTTTACAAGCCCTTTATGTACCTTCCTCTCATTTAGTTGATCCCTAAAAACTGGTATAAGGTAGTACATTACTTGATCATTGCACCAGAATTTCAGTGACACCAAGTCTCAATACTAGTCATAGAATGATCGTTGAGTGTAATTGTGAAGCTAGAGCAGGTCTGAACATGGACATATCTGAGATATGAGTATATTAGGGTTCTCCAGAGAAAAAGAACCAATAGGAGTTATGTATGTATATTTATAATATATATAATACATATGTATGTATATATATGTGTGTATATAGATCATTATTTTGACTTTAGAGGCTCACGTGATTTTAGAGGATGAGAAGTCCCACAAGGAAAGTGGGTGTTCTAATTTAGTCTGAGTCCATTGGAGGAGAAAATGAGATGAGGTACTCCAGCTCAAGCACTGAGGCAGAACAAAGGGGTGAATTCCTCCTTTCTCTGCCTTTTGTTCTAATCAGGCCCTCAAGGTACCCACCTATACTGGGGAGGGCAATCTATTTTACTGAGTCTACTGATTCAAATGCTAATCTTATCCACAAACACCCTCACAGACACATCCAGATGTAATGTTTAATCAGGGCACCCTACGGCCAGTCAAATTGACACAAAAAATAATGATTACAGTGAGTATTCTAGGTCCTACCACGTGACAGTGAAGTGGAGAGGGAATCAGCAGAGTTGAGAAATGAGGAATATAAATAGGAGAGTAGTGAGAAGCAATGCACTTGGAAAAGAGAGAGCCACAAATAAGAACATTACATTGCTGATTTTTTAAAACTAAATATGTAATTGGGATTAGCCTAGATAAAATTTTGAAGAATGCGAAGATTGTCTTCACTATCCTTCTAGCTCAGTTAACTGTTTTTTTTCTTAATTCCTTCCAACACCTATTCCAGGCAACCAAAGCTCTGAATTATTTCTGACCACCTAGTGGCTTCTTCCTACTCTCCACGTCCCCACCCAGGGGATATTTCATTCAGGTTTCCCTTTTAATTTATGAACCATATTCTTGAATTTTCCTTGAAAATGCCCCATAACGAATAAGATATCTTTTTTAAAAAAATTGTTCCAGAGCCCTCCCCAACACCTGATTGATTCTGACACCCAAATCCAATGTGGAGGAGTTCTCCCCACCACCAAGCAATGTTCTGACAACAGCTGGATGTCCTACAATTCAACTCAATTCTAACGGCATCTACCCAGAGATAGCATCAGATCCCTCAGGTTAAGGGCTCAGTCCTACAAGACTGCCCCCACTTCAGATGCCAGTCACAAGTCCAGGTTGTTACCTGTGCTTCTGACCAACTGGCTATAAATCAAAGGTTCACACGACCCCTTCCTTGGGTTCAATTAATTTGCTTGAGTGGCTCACAGAACTCAGGAAACCTGTTTATTCACTGGATTACTCATTTATTACAAAGCATATTAAAGGATATGAGTCAACAACCAGATAGAGATATGTAGGGTGAGGTCCTGAACACAGGGGCTTCTGTCCAGTGGGGTTTAGGGTGCAGCATGGTGGCACATTGGGAGCATTCTGGTTCCCAAAACTGAAAGCTCCCCCGACCCCTTCCTTTGGGCCTTTTATGGAGGCTTCATTACATAGGCATGATTGACTTGACCTCCAGCCCTCTTGCCTCCCAGGAAATCAGTGAGTGGAATTGAAAGTTACAGCTTCTATTTTATGGTTGATTTCTATTTATGATTGGCTTCCCCTCCCCCTCATCTTTCAGGGATCTCCAAAAGTCACCTCATAACATAAAATCAGTTTTGGTGGAAAAAGGCTTCCTATGTATAACATGGCACATATTTCACCTTTATGGCTCTGAAGTGATTTCAGGAACTGAGGACAAGAGACCAGATATTATGACCAAAATGATCTCATTGCTCTTATTGCTCAGGACATTCCAAGGTTTTTGGGAACTGAGAGTCAAGAACTTTGGATGAAGTCAAATGTATATGACAAATATATATTTGATTATCTGAATGACCAAATATATATTTTTCATAATTCACAATATTGCACTGATTATGAGCACAAGCAAACCAATGGACCAGCAAGGCCAAGTGCAATGTCTTGCTGGCTAGCGCTCACTAGAACTTGGGCCAAGTGCTTCATCTCTTGAAACTCAGAGTAGTTGCCTCATTTTAAAAACAATCCTGTGATGCTATTGAATGCTAATCTGTATATGGAGTACAAGCATTTTATATTTAATATTATGACAACCTATGAGATAGGTAGTTATTATCTACACTGTAAGGTAAGGAAACTGATGCTTAGAAAAATCAAAGTGACTTATCCAAGGTCACAGAACTTGTAAATGGCAGAGCTGTCTGAATCCAAACCCTGTCCTCTTAACTTTCCCATTCTATACTGTCTGCATTTCTCTATTCCACAAGGAAAAATGTTTTTTAACATGTTTTCACGAATCAATATGACTAAGGGAAGTTAAAAGAGATTATCTTCAAATAATTTGGGGAAATATGGATTTAAAGAAAATTAAGCTAAGAGACTTCTCAAATCCTTTACTATAGTAATATATATTGTTTACACCAGGAAGAAAATATTATGCATGGTATTCCCAAACTCATTTTGACCATAGAATCTTTTTTTCTGAAAATCACATGGGGCTTGTGTTCTATGAAATGCACTTTATGAATCACTACACTGGAAAATTCCTACAGTTTGGTCTAGCCTTCCATTCTACACTCTGAGCTTCAGTGTTAGTGGGCCAAAGAAGCTGACTCTGTCCCACTTCTCAGATGACAATTGCATTTTAGTAAGCAAGCAAAAACTAAATATGTATATCAGTAGAAAGAACAAGGCCCAAAAATTCTAGGATGGGTAGGATTTACGATGTTCTTAAAATCGTTGTAATTCAGTTCATGAAGTTACTTCGTCTGTTTTTTTTTTTTTTTCTCAAAGAGAAGTTGCTAGCATTGTATCTAGCTTTTACAATCATCTTCTACAATCATTGTATATTTTGAGTGGCTGTTTTTCTCCCTTTTGGCTATTTTTCTTTCAAATAGAGTAGAGATGATGGCATGCCAGTAGTCTTTGCGAAAAGTTCTGTACTTGTGGGGTTTTTTTTGTCAGTTCATTCATATAGGTGATAATCATAGAATTCACACATATTGAGTTTACCTAAGCAAGTAAAATGGGTTGTAAGTAATAAATTTATCTTATTTAAGCTCTTTAATTTATTTTTTTTTACCTTCCTAAGCTTAAGTTTCATTCACTGTACAGTTGATTGGAATCTTTTTGGAAATTTTCATTTTCTACCAAACAAAAGTCCTGATTAATTACATCATTGGGCTTTTTAGGTCTTTTTCCTCAATGGAGTAAATTTCCAAAGTCCTTATCAAGGACTCATGATTTTCCCTGATTTTTCAACTCCAATCTCCCTCTGTCATTCTCAAATTACTTTCCTCAATTCACTTTCTCATACTGTATGTTTGAGTTAAACTTAGTTATTTGTTCTTTGTCACGGAAAGACAATGACATCTAATCACTCTTAAAAAATAAATTTCCACCTTAAATTATAGCTATTTTGTATAGTGGTCATATATTCTAATAAACTAGGTTCATTGATGGTAGAAACCATACTTATTTATCTATGCAACTTCTATAACTCCTAGTAAGACTATAATGAATGTATTGGATGCTATATAAATAGTTTTGCATGTATTATGCATAATATGAAAAGTCAGTAAATTTTGCATGCCTTTGTTAGATGTGGCTATTTAATGGTACCATAAAGACTCAAAGGATTAGAAAATGTTTATTTTTTATTTGTTAGAATTGGTAAATGACTCTAGTAAAACTAGAAATCTTTTAAAATTATCTCGACAACTCTTTACTATGTTGACTGTCTGATAAAAGAAATCACGTTATGCGAAAGTATTCATAATGGTGCTGGGAGGTATTCCTAACACACAATTAAGCATTTTAATGGGTCCCATCTGCTAACCTAGGTTATTAATGGTTTTCTGATACCTTGTTTTACATTGGTACTTTTTAGTTTGTCTATTAGCAATTTCACACCTACTTGAAGTTATATGTACTTGAGCTATCCAAAGCTAGACTTTAATTAAACAGAATGGCAAAAAAGAGATTTCATTGTTGCAATTTGTTAATGTTTTATGAAAAGGACTAGTTTTTTCTAATACAGGAAATTCATTTCTTAAAGAATATTCCCTGGGTAGAGAAAAATAAAATGTAAACTTGTGTCTTTTGAATACTTGGCAGGTAACATTCAGCCTACAATATATGCCTTCCAGAACTAATTAAGGAGCTACATTATTATCTATACAAACAGAATAAAAGCTTTGTGTAAGCATACATTCAATGTGTGGAAATTCTGTCCGGACCAGCTGTCAATTTCTGGACTCCCTTTTTTCCCTTGAAGACTATTCGTAAAATGGAGATAAACATATTCCCTGCCTGCAGTATAAGTGTACCAGCAAGTGTTTAATGCATCAGAGCATTCAGGAGATTATTTTAATAGATTTTTACCAAATCATGTCTTAACAGTCAGTTGAAATACATTTATGTTACCACTTTCACTTATGTTGAAATCCAATGGGAGACAGGACAGTTCTCTTATGAAATGATGGAGGAAGCTGATGATGAAGGCCCCATTCAAAATAGAAAACTCAGTAAAAGAAACATGAGTTAACCAAACTGCCATGGTTGCAAAAATATCCTTTCCCATACAAGTACCCTAGTCTAAGTCACGTAGATAGAAGGAAGCTGCTCCTATAAAACTCATATTTATTTCTCTTGATAACTGGTGAATTTTTGAACCAGTGTACTATAATTGTGCATACAAATAGTAAATAGAAAATATGTCTACTTTTTAAGTAGTGAAATAAAACTGCTGGTTTTTAAACAAAGTTATTCTTAGCTTCAGGAATAATATTCTTGATTTTCCTGTTTATACACCTAAAGTAAAAGTCATAGGACCTTTTCAGGATACTTCCATTCATTATATCATCATATCCTTCATGCTAAAGCTCAAGTATATGTCCATTTGTCTCTGTATTGTGAACAGTGACTAATTGTTCGGAGGAAGGTGCTGACACTTTAAACAACAAAAGCAGTTACTATAAAATGCTACTTCCTTGGCAGGCTGACTCTGGAAAAAGAAAATTTGAGAATAAAGTGAAATGCTATGAAGAAATGTAAGAAATGAAAGCCAATCCTCTTTAGGATTGCAAGGCTTTCAAAACTATTTCAGAAGGTCTTGCAAATATTAAGTAATGATTCCTTTACTCTTTGCACAAAAATAACATCATTAGCATTATAATTAGTTAGATGAAGAAGTTAAGGAGGTGCTGAAATACTTGCACATGGGAGAATATCCAGGCTGCTGGCCCAGTTATAAATGAGGGCATGAAATCATCCTGATCTTTATTGCCAGCTTTGGAATTGTATATGTCTATGAGTGAGTGTGTGTGTGTGTACTTATTAATTTTTCTTGACCGATATAGGCAGGCAAAGGTATAATCAGAATGTACAACACCAAAATGCTTCTCAGCTAAAATGACTTAGTAGTCCTCTATCATATTGATAAATATCTATACATAGAACTTGTTCATATTTAGTTGCCTAAGAAGGAAAGTATGCAGATAATAATGGAATTATGTATACTCATTGAGTCCTCAGTATGTACCAGCCTCTATGCTAAATGCTTTAGGTATATTACTTCATTTAATTTATTCAATAGTCTAGGAGGTTTTCATAACTATTTTCATTTTACACAACAGAAAATGGAGACTTGGGTCTATAATTTGTCCAAGGCCCCAGTGTCAGTGTGTAACACACCTGAGATTCAGGTTCAGGATTGCTAGTTTCAGAGCCTCTGTACTTTACCATAATACCTACCTGTGCTTTGCTGAAATAGGCTCCTGGTTTGTTACTTTCTTTCTTTTTAGAAATTATGCTACTTGTTAGTAAAAGCTTCATTGTTTCTCTATTATCTTTATGGTACTAATCTGTAATATTTCCTTAATCGTAAAACAGAAAGACATAGACATTGATCTTATTCTTGCTGTCCTTATTGGGTATGTCTTTTAGTTCATTTCTCCCATGCTTATTCAATTTAGGGTAGAGTTTATAGCTATTAAGCTTAAAGAGTATGTGCACATATATTTCTTCATTTCATTCCAAATGCGGCTAAAAATGGATCTGCAGTAACTAAATTTGTTCGCTGGGTCTAGGCCCTTCTTCCATGTCAGGGTGCTTTCAGAACCTTCCAGTGGCTGACCTCACTAGCAGTTATTCACAATTCACACCAGTCATCTTTCCTGCTAGCAGGACCCAGATTTTGTTCAGGTTATTTTGTTCAGAATATTTCCTTGAATGTTCATGATCAAATTCTTACGGCTACCACATGGCCTTTGGTGGTTTCCCCTTTTCCTGTTGTGGGCTCCATTTACAGTTTCCGCTCCTGAGGGCTGTGCTGCCCGTGGAGCCACAGGGACTAGACCCCATCCCCATAGTTTTTCTGTAGGTCTCCTCCTCCAGCAGCTCTGTGCTTCCCCCACAAGGATACAAGCGTGGGCTGATTATCACCATGTTGTTATTTTGCAGCCTGCAATGTGCCAAAACTGTGCTGTCAGCTGTGTTGAAATAAAAAGAATGTTTTTCTCCTAAACAGAGATACACTCTATTCTGTGAATTGTCTTATTTCTCAAAATCTTGGAATACATTTCAAAGAAAGGAGCCATGTAACCCATTCATCCTTAGCAGTCTCTTTCTCTAAGAGTTTGGATGTGACTCCATGGGGAACTGGAGTAAATGCGAGTAAAAACCACTATTTGGTCATCAGAGTCTGATGTCTTGTGGAAGGAGAGAGACACTGGTATTGGGAACATTTGAGTGCTTAGCTCTATTCTAGTGCTTCATTCCAGAAAGTTGTTTGTTTTCCTACAGAGAAACACCTGGTGTGCAGACTTCCATGTCCACTACTCATATTCAGATGTGTTTGAATTTCAGTGGTGAATACCCAATAAAGATCCAGCTGAGACCCCTTGTGTTCATTTTGTGTCAGTTTGACTCAGTCATGGGATGCCCAGATAGCTGGTTAAACAATTTTTCTGGGTGTGTCTTTGAGGGTGATTTTAGAAGAGATTCGTGAATTGATAGACTGAGTAAAGCAGATTGCCCTCCCCAGTGTGGATGGGCATCATACAATCCATTGAGGGACTGAATAGACCACAGAAGTTGGAGGAAGAGAGGATTTGCTGTCTTTGCCTGACTGTTCAAGCTGCCCTTGGGGTTCCTGATTCTCAGGTCTTCACACTCAGACTGAAATCTATACTGTCTGCTCTCCAGCTGTCAGGCCTTCAAACTACACAGATGGCCTTTATCATTTTGCCTTCCATGGATAATTATATCTCTTGCTTCCAAGTTCTTAAGAGGAAACTTTATTGTGAACCCCTTCACTGCAAGTAGAGAGAACTGCAAAAGGAGAAATAAAGTATTGTTATGTCTCATGGAATATTTAGAGAAGGAGGAATAATTTGGGGTCAATGAATTGGGGGTGATAGCTTGATTTCATTTATCGGTCAGCATGTAGGGTGTGTGTACTACATTCCCTGTTACTATTTGTTTACATAATTACTTTTGTCTAGAGTCATGAATCATCTATAAATGTCCTACATTTGAAGATATGTTTTTCTATTTGTTGTTTCTTTGATTCAACCCTACAGTTGCTATTTTGTAATCACATGACATGAAACAACATATGTGAAAATATATAATATGTAAAAGTACAGGATAAACAGAGTGCTAGGGAGGATATTAGCAGTGAAGTGTTTGCTACTTGCCAGGTTCTGTGTTTGGTGTTCTTGTGAGATCAGTCATTTCACAGCAATCATGAGAATTAGATGGGGGTATTCTAAGAGAATGATAAGAACAGATGAACAATGAGCATTCCTAGAGTCTCCATCTCCTCTTTCCCCTCAAGGAATACTCTCTACTTCTCCCAACTGTCATTTTAAGAGGGTTTCTGCTTAACCTATTTCTTTCTTGGTAGTCTACAGGTTAGAATAGTGAAAGTGAGGAGAAACTAGAAAACTCTGAGGCCAGTTAGATTTCCATTGGAAAAGGCAGAGAAATATAGTAGGCAGGAAGAAAAATTAGATATTCATAATGGAGAGTGCATGTAAGACAGGCAGAGAGGGGTGCAATTTTATAAAGTTGTGTGGGTTATGAATGTAATGTCAAAATGCCATTTTGCCAGTTGCCACAGAAAAGATTAATTACTAACACAGAGATAGAAAAGACACACGTGCCCTCAAGTACCCATTACTCAGCTAAAACAATCATCGGTGTACCTACTACCTTCCCTCTCCTTAGTTATTGCGACAAAAATCTCAGATTTTTATCTCTACGTATTTCAGTATGTACATCTAAAGACTCTTTAAAAATATATTCACAATTCTCATTCTTTTTCTCTATATGTGCATATATATATATTCTCTCTATATCAGTACTCAAATTTTTAAATGAGGTTTGTTATATATAATTTCCCATATATGTCAATTAACACTTCCTCACTTCCTCAGTACACACAAAATTTTTCCCATAGTCTCTTCCATTTGCACCATTCTGTCCCTTCTTTGTCTTATATATTATATTTTAGTTTTATGTGTGTTAAATCAATGTCATTTTTATTGTTCTTTTAGCCAGTCAATATCCCTTTTCATTTACACACTTGTTTACCCTGTCTATCACTCTTCATCCCTTCTTGTTTCCTTTGGAATAATTGTACCTCACATCAAAGAACTCTAACGTTTTTTGCAGGTCTTATGACAATAAATTCTTTCGGGTTTTCTTTAACTAAAATATTTTAATTTTTGACTCTGTTTTTTGGTAGGATAATTGTGCTAGGTATACAATCCCATGCTTTTTTTTCCCCATTCATTGCTTTCACTGTCTTCTAGCTTCCATACTTGCTTTGAAAAATCAACCACTGTTCTCATTTCTGCTCCTTCGGAATTAATGTACCTCTTTTCCTTTGTCTGTGATGTGCTGTTGTCTAATTCTCTGCATATTTATTTTTCTTGTTTTTTCTAACCGTATTAAATCTGAGGTTTTTTAACCTGTCACAAGATTTACAAATTCTCAGTCTTTATTTCCTCAAATAGAGTTTCCTTTTTACTTTCTCTCTCTCCTCACTTTCTTGAATTCCAGGTGGACACACATTAGACCTTTGAGCATGTCCTGCAGGTTTCTTATGCACTTCTTTATTGTTTTCCTTTGAATTTCAAGTTGGATATTTTTTACTGAAATATAGTACTATCTTCTGCCGTTTCCAATTTGATGTTAAACTCATTGAATGAGCTCTTATTTTTAGATTCTTTATCTTACTGTTTTAGAATGACCATTCATTTCCTGTAAAAGAAAATATATTTTCTTTAACATAGTAATTCTCTTAGTCTGTTTGATCTGCTATGATACAATGCCATGGATTGGGTAGCTTGTAAACAACAGAAATTTCTCATATTTCTGAAAGTTGGAAGCCCAAGATTATGGTGCCAGCATGGTCAGGTTCTGGTGAAAACCCTTTTCTGGGTGGCAAACCGCTGACTTAGTGTGTTCTCACATGTGAAAGGGGCTAGGGAGCTCTGTGAGGTCTCTTTTAAAGAGTACTAAAACCATCATGAGTACTCCACCCTCAAGACCTACTCACCTCCCAAAGTTCCCACCTCTAACACTGTCACATTGGGTGTTAGGATCCTAACATGTGACTCTTGGGAGCACACAAACATTCAGACCATAGCAATAATCATATATATTATTTTGACATTGCTGTCTCCTGTTAACATCAATAACTGGATCACTCATGTTCTATTTCTATTATCTATTTTATTTCTTGATTATCAATCACTTTTTCCTTCATCTATCTAGTAATTTGACTGCATATAGGACATTGTGATTAATATATAGTAAAGAATCTTGATTATATTATTATCCTTCAAACAGTGTTAAGCTATTTTTGGTAAACAGATAAATTACTAATGGATCTCCTTGATACTAATGGGGCACACTTTTAGGTTTTATTAAGGTAAGCTAGTCTATTTTTGCCCTTATCTTTAGGGACTAGCCCTCACACCTAGTATGTAGTTTTTATTCCTATGGTGTGTTACTCTTATGGTTTCTGAGGGTATCAACATAAGGCCAAGTTGTCAATTATGCCCTTTTGTCTCAGACCTAAATTCTAATGTCTCTCCAGTACAGGATTGCCTTTCAAATCTCTGCTAAGCTCTCAAACTTCACAGTGGCTCTTGTTCATTAGGACTCTCCAATTCTCACTTAGTACTTAGGAGTTTGCTAAGCATCAAAGGAAAATTTTTTCACATATTTTTTGGGTATTTATTCTATGATTCCTTTCCCCCAAATCTTAGTCAGCTGGACAGCTGTGAGCTCTGATTTGTGTCCCCTGAGATGCCTTGCTTTATGCTTGGGCTCTATTTTCCTTGCCATGATTTAGAAATGCCATCAGGGATAAAGCCAGCCTGAATATAAAGCTCATTTTGTAGACTTCCCTTTTCACAAAGATTGTAGCCTTGCCTTGATTGTTGTGTAATGTGTGTAAAAGTTATTTTATGTATTTTTTTCTAGCTTTTTAGTTATTCTTACTGGGGTGGTAAATCTGATACCTCTTATCTTTCATGGTCAGAATCAAAAGACTCCAACTCCTTGATTTTAACATAGATTATGTGTTTAAATCCATTACAGTTATTTTTTTGTTACTTCTATTATTTCATCTTTGACTGGGGGACTTTAAGATGCTTTAAAATTATTTTTCTAGGTGGATTAATGTTGCTTTGACTATGAGAGTCTTTTGAGGTTTGTTTTTAAGTCAGGCTTTACAACAGGTATAATCTCATACTAAGATGAGGAAACTAAGGTTCACAGCAGATAATTGTCTACCACAACAGAGTATATAATGGTAAAGGTAAGAATCAAATATCTGTACTCATTTTATTACAGCATCCTGTTATTATTTTACGTCTAATATGCAGTTAGATGGTTGCCAATATATTTTGAGTGTCTGCAACTTAATTTGGAAGTGAGTAAGGAAAGTGGAGTTTCATGATTTAACATTTAAAATGAATTAATTTTTAACTAAATTGGCCATTGTATAATTCTGTAGTCATGCTAAGGTGACCAAACTGATAGCTGTTTTCATTATTTTTTTTTATGAGTTAATGCATTTGACCTGCTGTCTGATGAGCTTGTAGGTGGAACTTATTAATGGATGTGTTAGTGGGAAGATCATGATAATCATATGAGTCATCTTTTGGTAAACAGAGTGTAAGTTAGTGTATTTTTTCCAAGAGAGGAAGAAAAATAATAATTATTTGTTGCCAGCTTTGTATTAGAGTGGGGTCTTCATGTAAACTGCTTTATATTTTAATGATTATTTGAGTGATAAATAATAATCCAACTGCTGTAATTGAAGAAATTGGGACTCGGTTTTGCAAGATTGGTCAAGATACCCTAGAGTTGAGATACAGCAGAGTTTGCATTTTCCAGTGCACAAGAAGGTCTAAATGCCTGGACCTCTCTAGCCCTGGGACATTAAGACAATGAATCAAACACTTTATATACAGAAAAATATAGCTATAAACATTAATATACCTAAAAGTGTTTGATTACCTAACTAGCAATAAAATATTTTAATATTATACCTTCTCTTTTACTTGTCAAATTAGCAAGATTTGTTTACCTAGAATGAAAATATTCACTGTTGACAGAGTTGCAAGAAAATAGAACTAGCACTTCAGGATTCTGGTGGTGCATACGTGAAATTCTTTGGGGTATCCTTTTGTAAATTTTTTATACTCTTGGACTTAGGTCCCAAATTATGGGAGTCTATTACAAAGAAATAATAAAATTCTAGAAATATAATGATGAACTTGATAGGGTTATTTACAGAGCAAAAATTTGGAGATAACCTGAATTCCCCAAAATAGATGATTGGCTAATTAAAATACTGATCTACCATAGAATAAATATTATATACTCATATTGATGTATTTTCTTTGAAAAAGGATAAAAATGGAGTTTACAAGATATTATATCAGTATATGCAGTGGAAAATATACAAGAAAGCATAAAGTATAAAGTATGCTAATGGTAATTTTCCCCAAGTTATGGTATTCTTGGTGATTTTTGAATGTTATTCTTCATACTCTTCTGTATCTGCTAAATTTTCAAAGCACATATTGCTTTAGTAATCAAATAGAAAGAGCCATTATATACACTTACTATACATGCATTGATTCTTGAGATTGAGATTGGCTACTGGAACCAAAACCACTATCTCTTCTTTGTATGAACACAAAAGACCACATTGCTCAGGCTTCTTTGCAGGATGGAAGTGTGATGAAGTTCCAGTCAGTGTATTGTGAGCATAAATGCTGTTCCTCTTCTAAGCAGAGCCAGTAAAAACCTCTTCCTTTGATCTTCTATTCTCTTTTCCGTTCTGTGTACTTCGTGTAGACGAGGCATCAAATTTTGATTATGCAGAACCCAGGTTCTCTGAATCTTGAGTTGAGGAGAGCCATAGAGGAAGTAGATTTTTGTGAATGATAAACTATCTTATTTTAGCCATTATGCATTTTATTGTTTTATTACAGCAGCTAGTATTACTTTAAAAACTATCTTTGCCTCAGTTTTCTCACCATAATGTGGAGATGATGTTGATGATGATAACAACACAACCTCATAGGATTATTGTGAAGTAAACGTACATAATCAGTCCTCCATAAATCTTAACAATTATAAACGTTATGTATTAATTTATATTGGCACTTGCCATCAGTATGTGTTGGGATAGTGTCTGATCTATTACTTGAAAAAAGTAGCTCCGTAGAGATGAAACTTTGATGTTAACTGTAACTTGTTTATTGAGGAGCTTGCAAACCTAAAACAAAGTAGTTGATTTCCTAAAATAAGGAACATTATAAAGTTCACACAACTTGATTCTTCTGTACTTTTAAGATCTCTCTATTTTGATAAGGAATTTATTCAATAAAAATATCTAAAGTTATTGATTTAAACTCTAATTTATAATATTAAAGACATATTTCTTTTTGTACATTTCCAAAATTATATTTTACTATCTCTCTTGCAGGAATTTTTCAGTGGTTTTATTTTAGGCAGAGTAGTTTATATAAGAGAGCAGATAAAATTAATGAGCATTGTATTTGTTATTTTCCTTATCAGATTCAAATGCACAAGAGGAAATCTTGTGATTTACCAGGTGCAAATCATGAAAAGAAAGATGTCAAAACAAAAGTGAGTTCATGGAAGCAAATCTATTAATTTCTTCAAAGGTGAACTTCTAGGTTACACAATTGTGTCTCTACCATCTCTCTGTCAAATCTTCTGGAGCCATTGGCATATACTAATCATTGAGACTGGTCATATGGAGCCAAAGTTGGGGCATTTTTCTCAAAGAAGTAATAAACATTGAGCCAGTGTTTTAAAATACTTCTTCACTGGAATGAGTTTTGGAAACTTTTCTAAGAAAATTTATTTCAGTATACATAGGAAAGACTATCATGTCTTTATTATCCCTTTTGACTAGGTGAAAATGTATAGAAAATAAGGTGCAAGATGGGAATTTCCTATATGGTATAAGTAAAAAAAAAATTGGGAGAAACCTGCTTTTAAATGCAGTTAAATAGGAAATTTGCAGAAATTTTACAGTGGACTCAACTATAGAGATGTAAGAATGGATTAAATGAAATAGGTCTCTGCTATGTGTTAACCATGAAACAAGAGACTCCTTGGTGTGTGATTTATTCTTCACTAAAATCTTTGACAGTCCCATGATTATAATTCACCAGAGAAAAGGGCAGTGAAGACATGAGATTTAAGGATTGATAGAAATGACTCCTCTCTCCCTCTCTCTCTCTCTCTCTCTCTCTCTCTCTCTCTCTCTCTCTCTCTCTCTCTCTCTCTCTCTCTCTCCCCACACACACACACACACACACACACACACACACACAGTCTTGTTCATTCATGGGAGGGCTATGGGGTCTGCAGTATTTTGGTGAAGAGAATAGTGTAGCTGAATGTCAAGACAGACTTGGGTTTGAATTCTAGGTTGGCCTCTTACTAGATACAACCTTAGATATATTACCTTACCCTTTTGAGACACAATTCTTTATCTGTAGAATTTGATTTACAACACCTAACTTGTAGTCTATTTTTATGGAGATTAAAGACTATAGTGAACAAAAAGCACTAAAGATCAATCCTGAAAAGTAATTGTCTCTTAACAAATTGAAGAAATTCCTTAAGAGTTCATTATTTGAATGATTTTTTTTCCAGCTAACTAGTGATGAGAACTGTGTCCCTCTTGATCTTAATGGAAGACAGTCACCATGAAAGTTACTGTGGGTGATGTGTCTAGAGGAGAAAGAAGAAATACATAAGAAATATATGTACTATATAACTTTTGATAATTTCATAATAATTTTTTATTAATTTTGATGCAGTACTTCCCTCTCTGAAATTCTATCTTGAGGAATAATCGTAATCATAAAGAAGCTATATATAACATATGTCCCTTGCATAATTTTTTACAGTAACATTAATAACAATAACAGTAGCAAATATATATGTTTAAAAACAGGAAAAATTTTAACTATATCACAATACAGCCATTGGTTAGAGTATTTTGCAATCATTGAAAATGGCTGGATACTATAAGAGAGAAAGGATATTAATACTTACAAGTCTAGAAAATATGATTGGGAGAAAATAGAGCAAAATATAGAAAATATAATTAATGGAGACATCTTTTCCTTACTTTTCTCTCCTCTGAAAAGAGCTTTTATTACTTTTAAAGAAACAAAACAAAATAAAAGATAAAGGATGAATTTTTTACAACAAACGTCCAGAGCTGTCTGTAGTCATTTGTGATGTCAGAACAGCTACCAGGCTGTCTGATCTGATAATAGCTTATATTAGTTTTCAAGCCTCAAGAACTAAAGTTCGTAAGTAGACACTGGTAAACGTAGTAGGTCAGTGGCACTTGCTTTTTATGTCTTTTGTGCATTTAGGCATGAAATCATACTATAGCAGAATTCAAGATATTCATAGTTATGAATATTGATCACCTTCAAACAAATGGCCCAATAGATTTGAAAACAAAATAGAAAAGTGTTGAATTAAGGCTCAGGCTATTACTTTCTTTTCTGAACACTATTCATTTACCATTTGTTGGCTCAGTTGAACTTAATCTTGAATTTCCCTTGAATTTCTTTTTCACATGGCACTTAGCTGATGCCACAGTTACATTCCTTCGGCGCAAGCTTGAAGAAAGCTGATGAACTAAATATTCCAATGTTAATTTTCTGTAATACTGGTAAAATGTAAGTCACAAAATTGTCTTGTATTTGAATCATGAACTCCTTTATCTTTTTAATACAATACATCAAAATAGTAAGTTACTAGGGCAAGGTAATGATGGATGTTTCACACACACCACGGTAATATTATGTTAAGAGTGCAACATATATGACTGAATTAATTTAGCCCTGATCTACAGATTCTCTAGCTTATGCTGCCTTTTAATTGGTACATTTCTTTTTTAAAATTCTTATTTATTGTTATTGAAGTATAGTTGACTTACAATGTTTCAGGTATACAGCAAAGTGATTCAGTTACACACACACACACATATATATACTTTTTCAGATTCTTTTCCATTATAGGTATTACAAGATATTAAACATAGTTCCTTGTGCTATACAGTAGGTCCTTGTTGTTTACCTCTTTTATATATAGTAGTATGTATATGTTAATTCCAGCCTTCTAATTTATCTCTCCCCCACTTTTCCTCTTTGGTAACCTTAAGTTTGTTTTCTATGTCTATGAATCTATTTCTGTTTTGTAAATAAGCTAATTTGTATTTTTTTTTCAGATTCCTCATATAAGTGATACCATATGATATTTGTCTTTCTCTGTCTGACTTATTTCACTTGGTATGATAATGTGTCCATCCATGTAGCTGCAAATGGCATTATTTCATTATTTTTTATGGCTGAGTAATATTTCATTGTAGATATATATACCACATCTCCTTTATCCGTTCATCTGTTGATGGACATTTAGATTGTTTCCATGCCTTGGCTACTGTAAATAGTGCTGCTATGAACATTGGGGTGCATGTATCTTTTCAAATTAGAGTTTTCATCTTTTCTGGATATATGTCGAGGAGTGAGATTGTTGGACCACATGGTAAACCTATTTTTTGTTTTTTAAGGAATCTCCATACTGTTTTCCATAGTGGCTGCAGTATGGTATATTTATGTTTAATTTCATCAGCAGATAATAGAAGATAAACTCCAGTAGCCAACTTTATAGCTCAGAAGCTCAGGAAATATATAAAAGTCCGTTGGAAAAGCTGAGCATATCTGCTTGATATATATATATTTTTTTACCAATTCACAATTCAGTTATGAATCTCACACTCTAATGTGTCTCTCTCATTATCATGTCAAAGAAGCAGCTGAAAGACAATTTTTCATTGGTCTTTCACATTTCTGCACATCTTTGAGCAGAGGTGCTGGCCATCTTTGTTCTAGACTATGCTTTCTAGGATGTTTTTATACCTAACAGTCTTGGTAGAAAGATTGTCTCCTTTGAAGCAGAGGACTGGTTTGTTTGCTGTCCAATATAGAAAATATACCGTCTCTCTCTGGGGCAAAAGTCAGGCAGGTCCGCTTGCTGCCTATTATAACACCATGGGAGTTTCTAAACTTGGTGTTCCTCGGCCACGAGCAAACCCACTGCATGTAACTTAACCCAAACATTCACTCTGTGTTGCCCTGTGGGATTTTGGGGGTGAGAGAAGGGGAGCTGATAATAACATGAAGCTTATGCTGCTTACTGCGCTGTGTCTTCTGCCAGTATCCATACAATGTGACCGTCTAACAGAGGAGGGTAAAACCCCAGGCCCATCATACTTCTTGAAAGAATAGACCTAACTTTGCTTACTGTCTTTAGCAATATCTCAGAACTTATTTTTATATATCTATGCCAATTCTTACATGATTTAAAAAGATCTCATTTTTTAATAGTATGTGTGCGTTATGTATGTGTAGATGTCTAAATATTTAAATGAAGGTTGAGATTTAGATCTCTTAGGATATACACATTGATTCTTTGGGATGTGGCTTTTTTATTGAAGAGGAATGGATCTGATACTGAAAAAAGAAAGAGGAGCAATAAGAGACTATAAATACTGGGCCCTGGTTTCCTTACTTCTTCCCTATTCCCTCTCTGCCTCTGATATCTTTGTATTTTTAAGTGGCCTAGTTTCACTCTTCGTTCATTCTACGGAGTCATTGTGATAAAGGCTGTGCAGACTCAAGGGAAAATAAAAGAATGACAGAGAGATAGAAAGGGAAAACTGAGAGACAGATTAGAGGTTGAATTTTCTCCCTTCTATCTACTCATGGCTCTTTATTCTGCTTTCTGTATGCTGCCACTAAATTTCAATTTAAAGGTTAACTTTTTAGTAAGTTGCCATTTAGAGGAAAAGATTAAGTGGATTCTTTCAACCCAGTATCTTTCTACTTTTGATGATGCAGATTGTCCTACATACAGTTTATTTCTGGTTTTACTTGGGAACCTCAGTTTGCCTAGATCTGAAATTTTCTTTACCAGTTTAGGAGAAGCAGTTTTGGGAATATAGGCTGGGATCTACATTTGGAGTGTTTTGTTGGACACAAGAAATGAAGAAGGCTTTTCTAAGCATAAAGAATATGGGAAATAAAGCTTAGAATTAGTAAGAAAAAACTTGGTCAGCGGACCAGAGGAAAGTAGATAACATGACGAGGACAGAAATAAAAGATTGGGAAATGTACATGGAATGAATAAATGTAATACTTGGAAAATCGCAGCTTGATGATTGAATTGATTTGGACAAAGTGTGTAAACAATAGTGGTAGCATAGAAGAGAGAATGCTGTTTTATTCATAATATTAGAAACTATAGGAAGGGAGGCGACAAAGGAAAGCATTAAAATTATAATTGATGACAGCATAGACTAAGAACCTGGAAATAGTTTTCAAGAATGAAATGATACATCTGAAGAGAAAGGATGTTTCTTTCTCTTCTGCTGTTCTTCACAGAGTGGAAATTGTTCCAGAGTTGGGTTTATTCATATACTGCCTGTATTCATTTCCTGTGGCAGATGTAACAAATCGCCACAAACTTAGTGGCTAAAATAATAGAAATTATGTCAGCAAGGCTGCACTCACCTGGAGGGCTCTAGGAGGGAATCTGTTCCTTGCCTCTTCTAGCTTCTGCTGACTGCCAGTGTTCTCTGACTTGTGGCCACATCACTTCAGTCTCTGTCTCCGTCTTCACACTGTCTTCTGAGTGTGTCTAATCTCCCTCTGCCTGTCTCTCATAAGGATACAGATCATGGTATTAGGACCCACCCAGGTAATCCAGCATAACTTCTTCATCTTAACATCCTTAATCTAATTACATCTGCAAAAACTTTTCCATGTAAGGTAACATTCACAAGTTCCAGGGACTGGGACTTGATACTTTGAAGCCTATCACTGAGCCCACTATCTTAACCAAGGGTGACCAGCCAAGAGGACAGCTGTTGACTGAGAACCCAGTCATTTCTCTGCCTAACAAGCTGGACCACCCAGAGTGCAATGGGCCCTTTTATAATTCGCACAATGGGTATTATCAGCACTGAGGGCATTTGGAAGAATATTGCCAAAGTTGATAGACACACCAGCATTTCATAAGGTAAGGTTTAACCTAGAAGGCAGTCCCAAAGAAATATTTAGACTATAAAGGGACAATGATTTTCAAGCTCTCTCTATTCATAGAAGATTAAAATGAATAGTATTTAGTAAGGAAAGACTCTTAGACAAGAAGGATTTCTTTATACAAACTATACTATTGATAAAATACTGCCTTTTGAAACGTTAACCTCACTGTCTTTGTCTTCTCCAAATAAGCATACTTCCTTTATTGATTTTTTAAGAAACAGTGTTGAGGGAAAGGCCATTATGGTAAGTATCTGAAGCAATTCATCACCTCTATTAAAACAGAAGTCCCAGCTGCTAAAATGACAAGAAACAGGTTTCTACTTTCATAGGAGCTGTTGGTGGCTTCTCGCAAAGAGGATTAATTTGGAGTTACCTGGCTATTCCACTAGCTGTGAATTTGCATATCATTGAACTTCTTTGAGCTTCAGTTTTCTGTACATAATAGAAATTATGATATTTATATCACAAGGAATCTGTCAGTGAAATAGGGTCATAAATGAAAACACTGCATGTGGTATCTAAAAACATAAATTTACATCCTATTCCTTTTTTTTAATGGAAATAAGACTTATGCAACAAAAATCAGAAATATATGCAGAAAGACCAGTCAAGCAGGAATTCTGCAAGTAATCTAATGTAGCTCTCTTTTGCCATTTATTCAAATGTTAAAAATACCAATTATTCCAAAGTATATTAATGGGTGTTAATATATATTTTTTTAATATCTGTCTAGCAGAACTATGCCAGCTCTGTCCTAATGATTTCCTTTTTGCTTTGGGCACACAGTGTGTGATGTTGCCCTGCTTTGCCTATAGTTAGGTAACCATCATACTGAATTATGACCAATAAAATATGGGCATAAATGATATATATGCCACTTCTAGGCCTGGCCCCTCATGAAATATTTCATTTACTGTTTATTTCCTTTTCTGGGAGACAGAAATTCAGTAGAAGTCTTTGAGGTCCTGGAGCAGAGTTTGGCAAACTACAGAAAATGGGCCAAATCCAGCTGGCTACCTTCTTGTGTAAATAATGTTTTATTGGAATAGACCCACACTCATTCACTAATGCTGGTTTCTGGCTACAGTGGCTGAGTTGAGTAGTTTGGCTGAGACCATTTGACTCACAAAGCCTAAAATATTTACCATCTGGCCCTTTACAGAAAAAGCTTGTTGACCCCTTCCTTAGAGGTTAATGGACCTGCAAGATAGAAGGAGCCTTGGTCCCTAAATGATTGCACAGAGCAGAACTGCTTCTATCCCTCCCTTCCAGCAGCCCTGTGCTGATCCATGTTGGATTATATTGTGAGTGAGAAATATAACTTTGTCACATTAAAATTAGGGGATTTCGTAGTTCTGCAGCTAGCATTTACTTTAACACAGAAAGTGGTACTGAAAGTGAGATGATGCTTTTACAAAACTTAAAATATGTGGCATATTTAACTATAGTCTAGTAAACTGCATAGAAACTGATATCAGAGGCTGGCAAAATATCTATCTGTATTATATGATGGCATGATATTTGGTAAAAGCAATTCCTATAGTAACATGGAAAGTGGACCACATGCCTCCTTGAGTCAGTAGTTCTATGAGAAGTGGGCAAAAATATAAAAGTATAAATGTGTATTGGCTACTATTTCTTGCCATTGACAAGATATTACAAGAACCAAGTGAGCTCTGAATTTGCCAATTTGCAGCCAGAGGTGAAAGGAAATGGAGTCTAGAGATTCAGGGTCTTTCACTGTTATAAAGATTTCTAGACCAAAGATAATGAGGGGTATGATTTCCAAAAAGCTCTGAGCTGTGAAGACCCATAGAATTTATGCAGTTGAACATTGACTCAGCCCTTCAGCAAATATGAGATCAGTGGTGCTACATTCACACCCTAGATAATTATTTCAGATACTTACAAGATAGCCACCATTAAATCGAGGGAGATGGGCATGTGGGTGTGGCAATGAATCAAAGAAACAAAAGCAGATCTGAGAACGATATTAAGAGCTTTGAATGTGGCTACCAGTTCAGTGAGTTGATTGGAGCCAAATAGATCAGGAGACTACTAAGTTTTTGAGATAATTGTATTTTCTAGGAAATGCCTAAATTTTTTTTTTTTTTTTTTTTTTTGCGCTACGCGGGCCTCTCACTGTTGTGGCCTCTCCCGTTGCGGAGCACAGGCTCCGGACGCGCAGGCTCAGCGGCCATGGCTCACGGGCCCAGCCGCTCCACGGCATGTGGGATCTTCCCGGACCGGGGCACGAACCCGTGTCCCCTGCATCGGCAGGCGGACTCTCAACCACTGCGCCACCAGGGAAGCCCAAGTTATCTAATTCTTGAACCTGCTTCCTGAACCACTACACTAGATGGTTGCATCCTACCTGCAATACTCTAATCACTTAAGGAAGCTTTATGACTATTAATGACCAGTTTCCACCCAGAACAATGAAATCAGATCTCTTTGGGTGAGGCCAGGGCCTCAGGACATTTTTTAACTTCCTGGGTGAGACAAATGTACAGTCAGTGTTAAAAATCACTGTCCTACATTGTATTGCCTCCAAGAATGCAGGAAACTATCTTCATTATTGCTCTGATGGAAAAGTTAGGTGTAGAACTGATTGGAGCAAAGGTGAGGGCACATTGAGAAGCGCTGCGTTAAGAATTATTCACTGAAAAAAATTATGGTGCTCATTTAAATCTCCCCATATAATGCAACAGAAACATTTTATTTTCAAAATGACATAAAACTTACACATATGTTGAAATTAAAATACCAACTGTCTAGACACCTAATTATAAAATTAGGCTTAAGTTCCTTAAAACTGCAATTTTCTAAGCTTGTGCTCTAACCTTAGGTTTTCTAATAGGGGAGGAAGAGCTCCTCCTAGGATATGATGTCTCACTTCTAGAGAACTCACAACCCTACCAACAGATAAATATTCTAATTCCCTGTGTCGATACAAAAAGAGCTGGACAGTTGAGTGGTCTTCATCTTCCCTCTTAATGCCTATAGGTACCCCACACCATGTCTAAGCTACAAGGGTAATCTGTCTTCTCTGTTTCTGATTTTTACTTTTAGCCCATTTTGGGAACAGTCTAGTTTTAAATCATAGTTGTGTTTCCAGATCATTATCCTTTGGGTAGTCTCATCTTTAGACTGACCATGGCCAGGACAATTACTGAGTTCCTTGTCAAGGTTCATAACCTGCAGATTTTGGTTGTTTAGATAACAGTTTGTATTGCTTGTCCTAGCAAGATCTGAAAGATTTTTCAAATACAAAACTAGTAGTGTAAGAACTTATTGTTCGGGGCTTCCCTGGTGGCACAGCGGTTGAGAGTCCGTCTGCCGATGCAGGGGACATGGGTTCGTGCCCTGGTCCGGGAAGATCTCACAAGCCACGGAGCGGCTGGGCCCGTGAGCCATGGCCTCTGAGCCTGCACGTCCGGAGCCTGTGCTCCGCAACGGGAGAGGCCACAACAGTGAGAGGCCCGCATACCACAAAAGAAAAAAAAAAAAAAAAAAAGAACTTATTGTTGGTCATCTTGCTTTTCTTGTTATAAATCTAGGCAAATCAGTGCCCATTACAGTCATATGAGTGGGACTACCTCAGATTTGTATTCAGAAGAATGAAAATGTCTATTCTTTTTCAAATTCTTTTCCCATTTAGGTTGTTACATAATATTGAGCAGAGGTCCCTGTACTATACAGTAGGTCCTTGTTGGTCCATTTTATTTTATTTATATTTATTTATTTTTTTAAACATCTTTATTGGAGTATAATTGCTTTACAGTGTAAAGATGGCTTTGAGACAGCCATTTAGAGTTAAGTACATTCCAGTCACTTCTGTTATTTCCTACAAGTGGCCTTGGTAAACTACTTTGTGGGGTGAATTAGGATGCTAAGTTGCCAGAAGCTGACAAGTTAAAAATGATTTGTCTGAAAGAGTGTGTGCAACCAGGGATTGTCATTGGAGACACAGATTATCCCCTATAACTAGCACATTGGCAAATACATATATGTATGATGCCAAACTTCCTGATAAACACTGAAAATTTTAGTTAAATATTTGGTATTTCCATGATGAAAAATTCACTTGCACTGAGAATTGTATCAAAATAGCCATACCATAAAACAAGAAGGTGATTTAGTAAGCCTAGCAAAGAGTTAATGTAATCTCTGCATCAAGCTCCCGACTAAAAGTCTGTGAAAGAAACAGCTTATAGGTCCATTGATTCACATTCATTCAGTTTAAGCACGCTGTATTCTTAAAGCTACTGTATTAAGTTTATAAGTATAGCACACATACAGAAAAGTGCAAAAATGTGAAGTGTGCAACTTGGTTACACTCATGTGTTCACCACTCAGATCAAGATAAAGAACATTACTAGTACATGCATCCTTCTCTATCACTACATCCCAAAGATAACCGTTTTTTTGACTTTATCATGATAAATTATTTTGATTTATTTTTGACCTTTAAATAATTGGAATCACGTGTTATGTACTCTTTGTTGTTTGGCTTCTTATATGTCTATGATATTTATCTACGTTATATGTAGAGTAAGTTCATTCTTTTATTTATTTTTTGTTGTAAAAAAAACACGACATAAAAGATATTCTCATAACAAGATTTTATGTGTACAATACAATATTGTTAACTACATGCACATCATTGTACAATGTACCTCTAGGACTGTTCCATCTTGTATGACTGAAAATCTACACCCATTAAAGAGCATCTCCTCATTTCTCCTTGCCCGTGAGCCCCTGACAACCACCAGTCTACTTTCTGCTTCTATGAATTAAACTACTTTAGATATCTCATGTGAATGAAATCATGCAGTATCTTTCTGTGACTGGCTTATTTCACTTAGCATAAGGTCCTCGAAGTCCTCACATGTTGCAATATATGAGAATATGTCTTTCTTTTTTAAGGCTGAGTAATATTCCCTCGTTTTTGGTCATTCAGCAAATATATATTTTTTTTAACCTTATTTTATATTGTAGTATAATTGATTAACAATGTTGTGTTAGTTTCAGGTATACAGCAGAGTGATTGAGTTATACATATACATGTATCAATTCTTTTTCAAATTATTTTCCCATTTTGGTTGTTACATAATATTGAGCAGAGTTCCCTGTACTATACAGTAGGTCCTTGTTGGTCCATTTTATTTTATTTTTATTTATTTATTTTTTTAACATATTTATTGGAGTATAATTACTTTACAATGTTGTGTTAGTTTCTGCTGTATAACAAAGTGAAGCAGCTATATGTATACATATATCCCCATATCCCTTCCCTCTTGCATCTCCCTCCTACCCTCCCTATCCTACCCTTCTAGGTGGTCACAAAGCACCAAGCTGATCTCCCTGTGCTATGCAGCTGCTGCCCACTAACTAGCTATTTCACATCTGGTAGTGTATATATGTCCATATGTTGGTCCATTTTAAATATAGCAGTGTATACACGTCAGTGCCAAACTCCCAATCTGTCCCTTCTCCCCACCCTTCCCAAAGGTAACCACAAGTTCGTTCTCTAAGTCTGCGAGTCTGTTTCTGTGTAGGACTTCCCTGGTGGTCCAGTGGTTAAGACTCCATTGTATTTATATAACAAATTTTCTTTATCCATTTATCCATCAAGAGGACATTTGTTTCCACCTCTTGGCTATTGTGAATAATACTGTAATGAACATGGGAGAGCAAATATCTCTTTGAAATCCTGATTTCATTTCTTCTGGTAGAAGACCCAGAGTGGGATTTCTAGATTATATGGTAGTTCTATTTTTAATTTTTTGAGGAACCCACATACAGTTTTCCATAGAGGCGTATCATTTTACATTTCCACCAACAATGCACAGGGATTTCAATTTCTCTGCGTCCTCACTAGCACTTGGAATTTTCTCTTATTTTGATAATGGTCATCCTAACAGCTATGAGGTGATTTCTTATTGTGGTTTTGATTTGTATTTCCCTGATATTAGTGATGTTGAGCATCTCTTTATATACCTGTTGGCCATTTGTATATCTTCTTTGCAAAAATGTGTATTCAAGTCCTTTGCTCATTTTTAATTGAGTTATTTGATTTTTGCTATTGAGTTGTAGGTGTTTCTTACATATTTTGGGTATTACCACCTATCAGATCATATGATTTACCAGTACTTTCTCCCATTCTGTAGGCTGCCTTTTCACTTTGTTGATTGTTTCCTTTGCTGTACAGAAGCTTTTAAGTTTGATATAGTCCCATTTATCTATGTTTGCTTTTGTTATTTGTACATTTGGTGTCATATCAGGACATCACTGTCAATGCCAATATTATGAAACATTTCTCCTTTGTTTTTCTCAATGAGTTTTATATTTTTGGATGTTATGCTCAAGTCTTTAATCAATTTTCAGTGACTTTTGTGTATGATGTAAGATAAAGGTCCAATTTCACTCTTTTGCATGTGGATATCCAGTTTTCCCAGCACCATTTGTTGAAGAAACTATCCTTTCTCCATGGTTTAGTCTTGCCATACTTGTTGCAGATCTTTGACCTTAAGTGCTTGGTTTATTTCTGTGCTCTCTATTCTGTTCAGTTGATCTATATGTCTGTCTTTATGCCAGTAACATACTGTTTTGATTACTGTAGCTTTGAGTTATGTTTTGCAGTCAGGAAGTGTGAGACTTTCAGCTTTGTTCTCGGAGTCTTATGTAGTTCCTCATGAATTTTAGGATTTTTGTTTTATTTCTGAAAAAATATGTATTGGGATTTTCACAGGGGTTGCACTTCTATTTACAGTTGGCTCTTGAACAACATAGGGGCACTTGACATCCTGCACAGTTGAATGTCTGTGTATAACTTTACAGTCAGCCCTTCATATCCATGGTTCTGAATCTGCAGATTCAACCAACCATGTATCATGCAGTACTGTCGTACATATTTATTGAAAAAATTACATATAAGTGGATCTGTGTAGATCAAACCCATATTGTTCAAGGGTAAACTATATTTGCCTCATCTTTAGTTTATTTAAGCAATATTTTATAGATGTCAAATCTTTCCCTTCATTGGATAAGTTTATTCCTAAGTATTTTATTCATTCTGATGCCATTGTAAATAGGATTGTTTTCTTAATTTTCTTTTTGTAACTTTTCTGAATTTACTAGTTCTAACATTTTTTGTGTGGAATCTTTAGGGTCGTCTACATATAATATCATGTCATCTGCAAATAGGGAAAGTCTTCCTTCTTCATTTCCAATTTTATTGTCTTTTATTTCTTTTTCTTGCCTAAATGCTCTGGATAGGACTTACAGTACTGTGTTGAATAGAAATGGCAAGAGTCAGCTTCCTTGTCTTGTTCTTGGTCTTAGGGGAAAAGCTTGCAGTTTTTCACCATTAGGTATAATGTTAGCTGTGCACTTATCATATATGGCTTTTATTAGGTTGAGATAATTTCCTCTATTCCTAGTTTATTGAGTGTTTTTATCATGAAAGGGTGTTGAATTTTGTCAAATGCTTTTATACATCTTTTGAGGTAATAATGTCATTTTTATCCTTTATTCTGTTAATTTGGTGTATCACATTAATTGGTGTTCATATGTTGTACCATCCTTGCATTCTAAGGATAAATCCTACTAAGTCATAATGTATGATCTTTTTTGATGTGCTATTAAATTAGGTTTGTTAGTATTTTGTTGAGAATTTTTCCATTTATATTCATCAGAGATATTTCTTTTATCTTTCTTGCCTGGCTTTCTTATCCAGATAATGTTGGCTTCACAAAATGAGTTTGGCCATGCTCTCTTCAATTTTTTGGATGAGTTTGAGGAGAATAGGCATTTTTCTTTAAATGTTTGATAGAATTCACTACTGTATCCATGTCGTCCTGGGCTGTTCTTTGTTGGGCGGCTTTTGATTACTGATTTAACCTCTTTACTAATAATTGGTCTCTTCAAATTCTCTATTTCTTCCTGATTCAGTCTTGGTAGGTTGTATGTTTCTAGGAATTTATGAATTTCTTCAAGGTTATTCAATTTGTTGGTGTGTATTTGTTCATAGTAGTCTCTTACGAACTTCTAAATTTCTGTGGCATCAGTTGTAATATATCCTCTTTCTCTTCTGATTTTATTCATTTGAGTCTTCTCTCTATTTTCCTTCATTGAGTTGAGGATTTGTCAATTCTGTTTATCTTTTCGAAAATCAATCTCTGATTTTTATTGATTTTTCAATTGTTTCTCTATTTCAATTACTTTTGCTCTAATCTTTATTATTTCCTTTCTTCTGCTAACTTTGGGATTAGTTTATTCTTCTTTTTGTATTTGAGGTATACAGTTAGATTGTTTGCTTGAGATAGTTGTTCTTTTTTTTAATTTATTGCTAAAATATAGGCATTAATTGCTAAAGACTTTCTTCTTAGTACTGCTTTTGCTGATTCCCATAAGTTTTGGTATATTGTGTTTTCATTTTCCTTTGTTTAAACAATTGCTTTATACTTTCATATGCTTTCTTGTTGGTATAATAATACTCATTAAATGACAAATAACCACCATTTACATAAAATATGATTTGTGAAATAAAATATATACTTTGAAAATCCAAAATTTTTTCCATGGAAAAAGCTACCATAGAGTCAAAAGACAACAAACTAAAAAAGACTATAATAAATAATAGAATTTAGTACAGTGTCAGATCTAAGATTGATTTACAGCAATCAGTAGACTTTCTTACACAAGTGTCAGCAAGTTAGAGGACATAGTTAAAGAAAATACCAAAAGAGATTTTAAAAAATTAAAAATAAACTTAGTAGAAAATAAGCAAGATCTAAGAAAATTTTAAAAACATACTGAGTAGAAGACTTGAAGAAATGGAAAGGCATATGACATTTTAAAAAGAAAAAGAAACATTATTATAAAGATGACAACTTTTTTGTCCACTGGTGAATCTAACATTTTAATGGACTCACAGTAAAAATGCCACTAGGATTTTAAATTTTACCTGGACAAACTGACTCCAAATTTTATGTGAAAAATAAAAAATCAAGGTTAGCCAGAAAAGCTCTGGAGGGGTAATGAAGGAGAAAAGGCTTACCAGATATTACAACATATGATAACCCGTGACAATACATGCACTAGAGTTGTGAAATATGGAGGCACACACATCAAACTGAACAGAACATGACATTCAGAAATAAACCCAAATATATTTAAATAAGGCAAGGTTAGGATATCAAATTAGCTAGAGAAGATGTATTGTTTTATAACTGGTGTTTAGGCAAAGGAATAGCTCTTTGGGAAAAAAATTGAAATCTGCATTTCTTACTAAAAGATTCATAATTAGTTGGTATTAGTGTTTCCAGGTTTCATGGATGAAAACTTACTTTTAAATATCTGCTTAAAAGCATACATGTTTTTAAAATGAATAAACATAATTATTTTAAAAAGGAAAGTAGTGAACCAACTCATTAGTTATAAGATACACAACTGAAATTTTTATTAATTAATGATAAAAAGAATTATCATCTCTGTTCCTCTGTCTTCTGGCACCAATAGAATGGATAAGCTGCGTAAAGTTAAGCAATGAAACTCTGTACAGCAGTAAAAAGAATGAACTAATGCAAGGTGCTGTCAGAAACACGGTGGAAAAGAAAACCCCAAATCTTCCTCCCCACCTCAGACACACCAACTCATCAATACATGGACCAATTCACTTTGTAAGAAATGCAGAAAGCAGTTAAGAATCTCTTACTCCTGGGGGTGGTGGATGTGCACAAAACCAGGCATGTCAAAGCTGTAGGAAAATTCGTGGCACTCACTTGCAGTTCTCTGTGTGGCACCATTGAGAGAAAAATCCCCACATCCTGGCTTCCCCGTGGAGAGGAAAATCAAAGGCTGAAACATACATTCAGTGTTCAGAGGTTTTAGAGGGCTGTCGGAGAGACTTGTTTATGTATTGGCTGAATCTAAGTACTGATAAGGGCACCAGGTTAAGGGTTGCTGAGAATGAAGGGGATGATTTGAACTGGCGAACACACACTTGCTTACCATAGCCCTTCCCCCAGCGGAATGAGCAGGATAAAACCCTCAACTCCCAGCTTCACCCTAGGGGACGGAAATAGTTGAAGCATGCATCCAGTGTTCCAGCTTTCCAGGTGGCTGCCTGATGGCTGGTTTCTGTCTTGCCCAGTTTGAGTGATGATGGTATCCAGCATATTCTAGAAGCCTGGAGTAGCTGAGAACAAAAAAGTGTTGGGGAGCTTGCGTAAAGTCCGAAGAAACTGTAGTACCACAAACAGACACCAGAGGGCAAGAGAAAAGTGGCTCATCACATAACAGCCACATCAGACTATCAGCACTTTTCTAAGCAGAAACATTGCAGGCCAGAAGAGAGTTGGATAATATGTACAAAGTGCTGAAAGAAAAAACCCTGCGAACCAAGAATATTATATCCAGCAAAAGTGTCATTCATAAAGGAGAAAGAAGGAAACTTTCCCAGATAAATAAAAGCTGGTAGAGTTCATCACCACTAGATCTGCTTTGTAAGAAGTGCTAAAGGGGGCATTTATGTAGCACTTATTGTGTGCTAGGTGTCTCATAGTTCGACACATGGTATCTCATTAAATCTTCACAAAACTATTTTAGGTAGGTATTTAACCCCCATTTTACAATTGAGGAAACTGAGCACCAGAGAGATTGAATAACTTGATCAAGTTTGTATAATCAGTAAGAGGCAGAATTTGAGTTCAAATCCAGGCAATCTAGCTCTGGAGTCTATACATTGTATCGCTATGATGTATCGTAACTCAAATTTATATATCTTGTTCCTCCTAAGTAGAGAAAAATTTATACTTTATATATTACTTTGGTATAAAAATTACGAAGAATTTTTAAAAAGTCAAACATTGTGAAGCCTGGATATTTGTAGGAATTAATTATATAATTGATGGTGTGGTGGGTTGCATTTGTTCATGATTGAACAGGTAAAATTCCTCTTTGAAACCCTAACATGCATTCAAAAGCCTTGAGGAAGGTAGGTGCTAGGGCCTGATTCTAACAGGGAATAAGTTGTGCATCGTTCATGTTCTTTTCCACATTAATTAGTTGTAATCAAATATATGATTTATTGCTATTACAACAAAGAGTTCACCTTCAAAAGAAAAGGAACTCTTTTGAATTGCTGGATCACTATGTTTTTACATTAACAGTGCCATCTTAGCACCAGGGATCACTTAATAAGGAAAATATGAATCACTTCCCAAATACGCCTCACAAGAAGTGATGCTAATGTGAAGTTCTCAGTAAGGGCGTGAAGATGCCGAATCCGCCGGTGAAAGCCATTTCCCGAGGAGTTCTGTGGCTGATGGCTACTGCTATCACGCCTTTAAATACATACTTCGGGGTGAACTTTTAAAGACAAAAATAGTTCTTTGTCATTCTTTCCCCTTTCTTCTTTATTCGTTTGTCACACTTTCATGTTCAACTGCTTCTGTGCATCCTTTAAATCTCTAAAGAAATTGCCTCTGCACCATAGCCTACAGCAAATGCTGCTAGCAGGGGCTGAGGTAGATGTAAAAGAAAGGCACATTTTCCCCAAAGACTGTGAATGTGTGCAGCTTAAGCAGCTACAAAATTGGCTACATTCTGCATCAGGAGAATTGAAAAGAATAGGGGAAGACTTTAGTCTAAAAATAAAAATTGTTTTTAAAATCCTTGAGTATTTTCAGAACAAAATGAGCAAAACTGATACCATAAATTCCTACCTTAAGTGTATATGCTTTTCATTATTTTGTGTCATATTCATTTTAAGATTTTTATGCCTTGTGATAAAACTATTACATTTTATCATCCTCTCTTTTCACTGTCGTCTGTTTTGGTATTTCCTTTTTATTCCTTATACCTTTACATGTCATTTTGTTGAATCCTGAGAACATAGAAATTGACCGAAAGTCTGTCACACAGGATTGGGGTAATACAAATTTTTTTTTCCCTTTTGACAGGCAAATTGTTTTCAAAGAGAAATTGTAATTTCATAATAAAATGCCTTTCAATTAAAAAAAACAATAAAGTCAAATTAACATATAATCCTAATAGTTTTTTATTGCACATTACAGAGATTTAGGAAGAGAACATCTTAAAACATTTTTATTTTAGCAAATATGTCTGAACAATGTGATCCAAATTTTAAAAAAAGATGGGAAAATTGTTTTGGGGAATTTGTGTACATATACAATTGTGACAAAAGTTTTGGGGGCCACTGTTGAAATATTTTCTTGCATCTGAACTATACCTAATAGGGGCTTGAAAAACATTTTCCTCAACCTGTATATTTAAAGAATAAATCTGAGTTACTGAAAATGCAAAAAAAAAAGACTTGATTATAAAATGTACTTAAAATTGTGGTAGAATTTTCATAGGAAAACAAAAAGATTAGGAACATATTCATTAGTATTTTAGTAATGTTTATTTCCGAGTAATAGAATTAGTAATTTCTGGTGGTTGTAATTTCCATTCTTTCTCCTTTTAATCATTTTTTTTTTACAGAGAAATTCTATTGCTTTCACACTAGATACATACACACACAAATACTCTCCCCTGACACATAGTCTATAATCACAAAAGTAGAGAAACCTGCAACATAGACTACCATTGCTGAATTTGAATCCCCAAAGGAGCAATTACTTAATAAATATTTACTGAGCACCTATAATGTGCTAGGCACTGTTCTAAGTACTGGATATACAGCAGTGAACAAAACAGACACAATCTCTAATCTCACTGATGCAGCATTCAAGTGTTGGCTGGCAGAAAATCAATAATACTTTACATGACAATAAGTGAAAAAAATAAAGCCAGATGAGAGAAGAAAAGTGAGAAAAAGGAGATGGAGTGGACAGTGGGTGGAGCAGGATACTGTCTAGGTATGCTGGTCAAGAAGGCCTCTGGCAGAGACCCGAATGAATTAAGAAAGAACTGGGTAGCACTTCATGGGTGAGTGTGTGGATACGTGTGTACGTAGGAAAAGTGTGGCTAGGTTTGATAGAGCAAAGGGGAATGGGGAAAAGATGACTGTGAGAAGTAGCCAGGGTCCAGATTCGATGGTGATACGGTCAGACCTTTTTAGGTTTTGAAAAGTAAGGGAAAAGAATGCTTTGTGGGAAATAGGCAGTCTGTCTTGGTGCGAGAGTAGTTGCAAGTAATAAAGTTTGGAGGCTGCTGCAAAAGCAAGGAGTATTGGTAGCTTGTACAGGTGGCAATGGTGGAGGTGATGAGAAGTGGTGAGATTTTGGATGGATAATTATAGTGAAGAATATTCCTAGTTTGAAGACCTACAAGTAATTCCTTAGCTTAAAGCATTTAAAGTTTTAGATTGCTGTTCTGATTTTCCAAGGCTCGTTGGCCTCTCTGGAGTGTCATATGAAAGTACAAAGTGTCTGACAGGTCAAGTGGAAGAATTTAGTTGATGTGCACATATAAATACAGCTGGAATCACTCTTATTTGGAGGTATGTTTTGCAGATATAGAGAGATAGATATATACACATTAATTATTAGGGTTATAGTGACAACATTGCTCTATGGAAATATTAAAAATTATATATATGTATGTATAGTTTAAAAATCTCCATATTGCAGTATTGTCATGAAAACCATAATTACCTATATTTCATTTTTTGTTGTGTTTTTTGAAGAATATGAAAGAACAACTCAAAACATTTATGTAATTGTATGTGTATATATATGCATTTTTTTCTCTCTTTAGATAATTATTTTTTCTGTGTGATGACTCTGGGTCATTGTCAATAAAATAAAAGTTATCACTAAGGATAGTCTAAGATAAACACCAAGGCAGCGCTGGATTACTTATTTCTTAGTTTAGAACTTAGCTTTAGTGGCATGATGCTATTATAAAGGTTTGCATTTCATTGAAAACAAATGATTGGTGAAGTGTGACTGTCTCTTCTTATGGACAAATATTTGCTTGTATTATTATTGAATCATTAAATGTGGTGGATTCTTAAAATAGGGTCAACACATTCAAAAGATAAGTTTTTAGATGGAATTTTAAAGGATGGCATCTAATTACTGCCTTAAGTGGATGACATTTTCAGTAAATACAAGTTAATCATAGTGTAGACTAAATGAATTTTGAAGGTCAGAGGCAATAACGTCTTTCCCAAATAAGGTATAAAACATCATCATTTTCCTCCCCACCAATATTTTTAAGATTATTGCTACTTTGAGTGGACATTACTATGATGAATGACGTTACTTTTCTTCCATTTCAGAAGAAAGTACTTGAGTGACTATTTACAAGCAGAAATTAAGGTGACTCACATGCTTGTATACATTTTTCTCAAGAGAAAAATTGCCAAGGCTTTGGGTAGCTTTTTTCAGTTTCGACATTTTGCCTCCCATGATGATTATCATAGGACATGGTGTATGTAATCTACATTCAAATTGTTTGTATGGTTCAGAATTTGAGACTGATAATCTGGAATGCAAATCAAAATGAATGATCCGGCATCTGAAAGTTTCTTAGCATAAAAGTAAAAAGGAGTAACAATTCTGTAAGTCAGTTCTATTGTTTCATTATAAAAATGGCATGGCTACACATTTCAGAATTTATTATCTTGCGTGTAGGCTAATTAATTTGTACAAATTAGAGGGAGTTTAAAAAATTATTAAATGACATCCATGGTTAGATAGTTTCAGTAGAACAGAGTTTTGTTATAATGTAGCAGACCTTTAGCGAGAAAGAACGGAGGGAAAGGCAAGATATTTATCAGAAAATAATCATCATGGTGAATAAGAAGACATTCTTTCTCAAATAGGGTGTTTTCACTCTGTCACTACTTTCTGCTCCCTTTTCCTTTGGCTTTTTCTCTATAGTTGTCTGTGATTAATGACTGCAGTTTGCTCTATTGTTTCAATCCTACTCGCTTCAGGTGGCACAGAAAGCTCCTTATGATTCAACCTGATTGGCTCATTTAGCATTTTTTTTTTCCAACCAGACTTCATTGAATACATATTCAGTCAAATATCAATTAATTAAAAATTCTGTTAAAAACTGTGCTTAGCAATTTATTGACAAGTGGCACCAGTAATTCTCTGATTGGTTCATGGCTTTGGGGACATTTTCTCTACCAGTTTCTAACGTTGGAGGGTTTTAATAGTCGTTGGATGTTTTTCTTGTTTTTTGTTTTGCGGTACGCGGGCCTCTCACTGTTGTGGCCTCTCCCGTTGCAGAGCACAGGCTCCGGACGCGCAGGCTCAGCGGCCATAGGTCACAGGCCTAGCCGCTCTGCAGCATGTGGGATCTTCCCGGACCGGGGCACTAACCCATGTCCCCTGCATCGGCAGGCGGACTCTCAACCACTGAACCACCAGGGGAGCCCCATTGGATGTTTTTTGATATTAAGGGGAAAATAAACTCACTTTGCCATCATAATCATTGGAATTTTCCTGGTTTGTCTAAGCTTGTGTGTGCGAATTACTGTTGCAATGGCAGTATCTATAATGATTTTGTACCTTTGTTTTTCTGTTTGTATCTAGTGCTTGCAATGTGCTAGGTGCCGGGCTGGTGAGAACACGGGGAATGAGTTTGTGACTGTTCACTTTCAAATTCCCTGTTACCTGTGACAGACTGTGAATACTTTTCAACCCTAAACTCCTATAAATATGTTTCTCCACTCTTACTAAAGAGTTATTTTTCCCTTGATTCTCTGGAGTAACTTGGAAGCTTCTAATAATGGGTAACTTTTGATCAGTATTATTGACTTAGCTTAACAAAGGAAGACAAAGAATATATAATGTGGCTTTTTAGGTGTATGGGGATAAACCACACAATATGGGAGCCTTTTCATAGCCTAATGGCACAAAAGACCACGCTCCAACCACTGTTTCTGGAGATAGCCAAATATTTTATATCACTAACAAAAGGATTTATTTAGTGTTTTAGATATCTTTTCATTAGCACTCTTGCATGGATGCACAGATGTTTTTCTTTCTCAGCATTCTTGAGACAATAATGACAGATAAAATAGTTGTTCCAGAACGTCATAAAAGAGTACTATGCAAATAATGATGTAAAGACAAATCATAGATAGCTATCATCAAAGAAAATATAGTACAAACAGAAATAGAAACAGAAAGCACATTTTTTCAGAAAATGAGGATTGCCAGCTGAGTTTATTTCATTCATTCATTCATTCATTCACAGTATTTCCAGCCAGTCAAGACAGATCTCAATACTGTAAGTCCATTTACTGTAGTTATAACTAATACTCAGAATCTCAAAATGAGACAATTTTGCAGGTAATAGAAAATGACAAAACATCAAAAACAAAAATCAGAAACGGTAAAGCAATCTTTTAGCATTTCTAAGTAAGATCAATTGAAGTATGGGTCCAATTTTGCCAAATTGTGTGCATGGATTAAATGCTCTATATGCATATTTCCCATTTTATGTTCCATGGTGACAAAAATCCACCAGAGAACATTAGATAATTTCTGATTTTTTTTACTGGAGTATAGTTGATTTATAATGTTGTGTTAGTTTCTGGTGTACAACAAAGTGATTTAGTTATATATCTATATATACATATATACATATATGTGTATATATATGTATATATATATTCTTTTCCATGATAATTTCTGATTTTGGTACTCCAGTACCTGGCACAGTGCCTGATATAAAGTAAGCTCTTGAGGGCTTCCCTGGTGGCGCAGTGGTTGAGAGTCCGCCTGCCGATGCAGGGGACACGGGTTCGTGCCCCGGTCCGGGAAGATCCCACATGCCGCGGAGCGGTTAAGCCCGTGAGCCATGGCTGCTGAGCCTGTGCGTCCGGAGCCTGTGCTCTGCAACGGGAGAGGCCACAACAGTGAGAGGCCCACGTACCGCAAAAAGAAAAATAAATAAAATAAAGTAAGCTCTTGATACATAGCTGTTGAAGGAATGCCTGGATGAAAAAATGACTACATTAAATTAGGATTCTTTTAAAATGACCCAACTCATAGATTCCAGCTTCGTGTATAATTCACGAGTTATAACACATCACATACCAACACTGCTCCTTTGCCAGGGAGGTTTCTTTTGTCAGTTCATTTCTCCTTAACACAGTACTGGTGTTGATTGTCCAATGATGTGTTTCCTACTCCCCACAGGCATATGCTATATTGACAAATTAAACATGGATCAACATGAAAAACCTCAATCTAGTTTCTCAATAGATAACATTACTTGAGTCAATTCCAAGAACATTTGCTCTGGCTGTATATAAATGTAATTAAAATAATACAGACATCGAATTTAAATTACTTTGAATTATCTACCATTTTGGTTTATCTGTATCTCCATTTGTGTAGATAATTTAGAATTAGTATTTTGCATTCATGATTATGGTTTGAGTACATAAGTGAAATTGTTTTTAAATGATATTGTTGCTACTGGAAACTGAATTGGATGCTAGATGTTTTTGTCCACTGTGATGAACAAATTTTAATTCTCCCACTGATTCACAAGTCATTATGTAATTGCAGCATATCTATACTGTTAGAAAGCAAATGCAAAAATCATCTATGAAGAACAATGCACAAAATAAATTATGAGTTCCTGGGCTTTTAATCCAGGCTTTCCTTGTTATGCTATGTGAATTTCTTCAGCTGGGATTGTATATATTTTAAACAGCTTCCCATTATCTTATTTTTGGAAATGAATATTGCTGATATGTCTATGAAACTATGAATTTACCTTATAGATACAACAGCTAATTGATAAACTAAAAGTTTTGGTTAGATTCGTCAGGTAATTGATGGCTCAGACATAATGATGGGTCACTCTTTCCTAACACAAAGTGTGCCTATCTGTTACAATTCAAACCCTTCTTGTAACTTTTTTGTCTTTTTTTATCCGTTATAAATGCAGGGTGATAAAATAATGGGTTGTACATTTATGTTGATGAAAATAAGTAGGTTGTACTTTCATCTTTTAGATGCTCTGTGCTTCCACTTCTTGCTCTCAAATAAAAAAGAGACAGACCATGGAGGGGTGAGGTACACCTAGAGATGGGAGTTCTAATTCAGGTTCTCTCAGTAACTCCAGTGCAGCCATGAAGAAGCCATGAACCCTCTCTGGGGTTCATTTCTAAAATGAGGATGTTCAACTAGATTTTTAAGGAGTTTTTGTTCAGTAATGAGATAAAGGGGTTCTTTCACAAAAGGGTTAAAACTCTCTAGTCTTTTGTCATGCTTGGACCCCATATTATTTCTTACACTTCATCCTCCTCTTCCTCTACTTCCTCAGCCTCACCTCATGTTGTGTGATGCCCTTTACCTTGAGAGGTAGTCAGGAGCCCATGCACTCTACCTTCCCTGCTGTCTATCCTTAATCTGCCCAGAAAGGATACATACTACAGGATCCTCTTAAATGTACTTACTTGTCTGTTTGCCTAGAGCATTGAAAGCTTACTGGGGAAAAAAATCGTCTTGTTCTCTAGTGCATCCCAAGAACCCAGCATTTTGCCTGGGAAATAGGTGCTTGAAAATATTTGTTGAATGATTACAATTTGTCCATGTTTCCTGCATCTTTAATCTTCCTTGTGGGATGTTTTATTTTGCCAAGAATGAAAATCTCTGCTCAGCTATAATGTTATCCTAGCTTATTAAAGGGAAAGAACAAACTTATGGTAAATGCATTGCTTGGAACTGAAAGCAGCAGCAGCAGCAGCAGCAACGTCTAGGATATTTGCATGATACTTGTAAACACAAGAGAAAATTCTAGGGGGGAAGGGACATCTAAGGTAGCTCTTTAGAGACATTGTTTCCTCTTTCAATATACAAGGTAAAAACACTGACTGTTCCTCTGTAAGGGCAGGTGTTTTTTTCTCCAATATATCTATAGCAGCTACAAGATATTCTGGAATTATAGGATAGAATTTTACATATTCTCTGGTTCAGTTGACTTACTGTTATTATTGACATGTGACTGTTGAGTTATTTTTGAAATAATTGAGAAAAGGTTCTTCTCATGTAAATAAAAAATATTGGGGGATAAAAAAATTTCAGGAATCACTCACCTTTTACTTTACCTATTGAAAACAGAAGCTCAGATAATTTGAGTTTTACCCAGAGTCACATAGCTTATCATAGAGACTTGGCCTCTTGACTCCATTTCCATTCTGTTAATTCCCATCCTGTGACTTAATATACTTCTTGTGATTCTGTGATGTTATGAAGATTTTCTCCTCTGTGGGAATATTTCTGTTGTTGTCACAATGAAAGTCATAGGGGAATGATTTTATTTATAAAATTAAATTTACACACTACTGACACAGACTGACTGCCATTCTGTAAAGTAAAATACATTTGTGTGTGTCTGTGTGTGTTTACTGAAGTATAGTTGATTTACAGCGTTGTGTTAGTTTCAGGTATACAGCAAAGTGATTCAGTTTTTTTTTTTAATGTGTCTATCTATGCATACATATTCTTTTTCAGATTCTTTTCCCTTATAGGTTATTACAAAATTTTGAGTATAGTTCCATGTGCTATACAGTAGGTCCTTGTTGGTAATCTATTTATATATAATAGTATGTATATGTTAATCGCAACATTTGTGTGTTTTTTTATACCTTGAAATGGATCATCCTGTTTGGCTCCTTTTTTGGGAATTGTCATATATATTTATGGAGAATATTCAGGAAGGGAATATCTTCATTTGGTAAGTGGCCCTTGTAGCCACAGTGACACATGGTAAGCATCCTCTGCCTCTCTTAACCAAGTGTCTGAACTCAACCAAGTGCATCTCACCCCACAGTGTAACATTCTGCAGTGAGGTCTTTAGCTCTTATGTTGACACAGAAGCTCAGCTGGGCAGAAGAGAACTACAAATCAGACTCATGTTCTTCCTTATACTTTTCACTCAATGAACCTATCCATGCCTGGGTTTTTCTAATCCCTTGATAGTCCAGCCTGCCTCTCTTACTTTCATTTTACCCTTCTGAGAATTTTGCTTAATTCAATAATTGACAACAATTATCAGACAAAGGGATAAATGTATCATCTTGTTATTAATGTATCACCTTCATTTTCTAATTGGAGTATGTGTGTGATTTCAAGGCAGGACTGCAAATTACAGACATACTTTTGGAGTAAATAAACATGAAAATATTTTATTGTATGACATTTAAAAAAATACTTTAGAAATTATTTTAGCTTGAGGATTGAAATAAGAAAGCTCACACAGGTGTCTGCATGTATTTGAAGACTTTTTTTTCCATATTTATTACCCTTTATTAATCCAGTTTTTTTCATATTTATTACCCTTTATTAATCCAGTGTTTTGTTTGTTTGTTTTTTAGTTTCTGCTTTCTAACAAAGTGACTCAGTTATACATATACATATGTTCCCATATCTCTTCCCTCTTGCATCTCCCTCCCTCCCACCCTCCCTATCTCACCCCTCCAGGCGGTCACAAAGCACCAAGCTGATCTCCCTGTGCTTAGCAGCTGCTTCCCACTAGCTACCTATTTTACGTTTGGTAGTGTATTGCAAGTCAATGAGGTAATCTACCACCATCATCCCTCCTTTGGAAAAACAGAAGCATAAAGTATACCACTCTTTAAAGTTCAGATAATAAGTAAAGTAACTAAAATGAACCAGAGATAACATTGCATTGCAAGATCTAGAATATTCAGACTATTTTTCATTGTATACCTATATTATTCTTTTATGTGCCAAGCGTGGTTCTAAATTCTTAACAAATATTAATTTATTTTTCATAATGACCCTGTAGGTTAAATATTATTATTGTCACCCTCATACAAATGAGGAAGTTGAGGCTTAGAGAAGTGGAGTAACTTACACAAAATTGCCCAGCTAGTCACGGAGGAACTGCACTGAAACCCAAATGCTGAGCTCAAGGCCATGCTCTGAGCCACTCACTGTGGCAACCTTATTTGCTCAAGGAGACAAAGCAGTTCATCCAATAACAATCAGAATCTTCTTTGCTTAGAAGGAATTAAACCAATGAGCTTTAAGGTCTTTCTCTCATCTCTTCGCTCCCACATGTTTTACTTAAGGGAAAGGTATTAGTGAAAAACACATCCTACTGTGCTGGACAGAAAGCACAGCAAACAAAGTGAGATCAGGATTTCTGTGTTTGACACTATAACCATTTAGTTAAGTGTCTTCTTGAGATCCAACTTGATTTCTCTGGCTCTTTCTTAATAGAACAGGAAGGTCGAAGTACACCTGAAACACCATCCAGAAAATGCACTCTGCTGCTTCTCCTGTTATGAGTGCCTTGTATCAAGAGATTGTGTGCTAACTTCAGATGAAGTAGAATTGGAACAGGCTGCTTGTAAATTACTAAATCCAATCCATTAGCCATTCTACATTTGTGTTTGTCCTATATGACACATTCCACTGATGTGAATTTACACTCAAGGCAGATGGACAGTCTATAGTAATTGTTATCTGATTGGAATTGAGGAAGATAGTTTAGATCAAAGTTTATCCAATTTGGGAGAGCTTAGGAGTCACCTGGAGAGCTTGTTCATACAGATTACTGTGGCCCAGTAGTTCTTGATTTAGTAGATATGGGCTGAAGCTCCAGAATTTGCATTTTTGGTAAGATCTCAGGTGATGCTCGGTGGACCATTGTTTGAGTAGTCCTGGCCCATATCATTTCCACAAATTGCTAGGATGATGGCAGTTTTTGTTCACTGGAGTTAGAGAATATACATCCCTCACTATGGTCCATCTGCTCTGTCCTAGAGATCCCCTTGACATTTTTTCACAGGTATCTGTTCTCTGTGATGTTTAGTGTTCTTCCTTGGAAAGGAATTTTTCTCAGATTTCATTATGGTGTATTTTCAATCAGCTCTCAAATAGGCTCTGGATTACCATGTAGAGGATTTGGCTGCTCACAAGTACACAGGTGCTGCAGAATAAATACTAAAGCACAGGCTGCTAATATTTACTTGCACTAAGAAATTCAGGGGTTTTGTGCTAACAGGGCTTCCATTCCTTGTGTGATAGGTTAGCATAGCACCTGGCCTTATCCCTGGTACACAGTAGGTCTTTATATGTATGTATAGCTGAATCAATTTGCTGTACACCTGAAACTAACACAACGTTGTAAATCAATTTCAATAAGAATTTTTAAAAAATGAGCGAGGTGAAATGACTAAAACAGTTTTAAGCATCATGATTCAATTGCTTTGTTTTTAGTTCTCTCCTACACTGACGGGGCTGATAAGAAAATCCTTTCAAAACAAAAAAAGAAAGCCCTTTCGCGTCTACTAATATTAATACAAATTTTGTAGACTTGTGGGGCTAAGTGGCAGTATATTGTTGATTTGGTGAAGCTGAATATGGCTTGAGAAGTTCCCTCTGGTCAGGGAGTACACTTAAGACATATACTCAGGAGCAAATTCTGTTTAGCAAAGTGTTAAAAATCCCTTTGTCTATTGCTTAGCCTTGTCAAAGAATTTGGATTAGAACATTTTTCACATTTAAGAATGCATTGTACTTTCATTCTATGTTTCTTTTGAACTCTCTGAAAATGCATTAGGACCATTATTTTGTTTCTTCTTACAACACCATTTAGAGGCGTGCGACGAAGTAGCGTTATCCTCATTGTACAGGCGCATAGAAGTTAACTGTCATTCTTCAGGTCGTGGAGAAGTAGGCAGAGCCAGCAATAAAAGAAACATTAGGCTGCTTTTATAGTGTGTGAGCACAGTGGCCACCACAGAACTTCTAACCCTGTCCCTCCACCACCTAACACAAAATATCCTCTGCCATGAGATGACCTGCAGGAAATGAGGCTTCTTCAAAGATGATTGCATGGATTACAGTAGTTTCAATTTAGGGTCAAATAAAAGCATCCTGCCGCTTGTGATTTCATAAAATGTTAAAAAACATCTTTTTCAGTGAGAAAGAGATTCGGGTAATTTTCAAACCACAAGAAATTGTTTTTAGGCACTTAGGCTCACGCACGGAACCCATTTCTTTTATAATGTGCCCTGAATATTGCTGGGAGGCAGTCTTCTCTGGGCTTGTTATGCTCCCACAAGTCTTGTTAAGCATGCCAAAACCCCCCAGACCATTCTTGCACCCTGGCCACTTAGCTGGATTGTTTCTGCAGCTGGCAATTTTGAAGAGTGATATAATGCCTCACAGGAATGCATCACATACTCCTACACAGCACTCAGCCTCTCTCTGGACAAAGATCTCTACTTGTAAAAGTGAGACTTTTTTTTTTTCCATCATGGTTTATTACACAATATTGAATATAGTCCCGGTGCTATACAGTAGAACCTTGTTGTTTATCCATTCTATTTATAATAGTTCGCATCTGCTAACCCCAAACTCCCAATCCATTCCTCCCCTCCACTTGGCAACCACAAGTCTGTTCTCTATGTCTATGAGTGTGTTTCTATTTTGTAGATAAGTTCATTTGTGTCATATTTTATATTCCACATAAAACTGATATTATATGGTATTTGTCTTTCTCTTTCTGACTTATTCACTTAGTATGATAATCTCTTGGTCCATCCACGTAGCTGCAAATAGCATTCATTCTTTTTTTATGGCTGAGTTGTATTCCATGATACATATGTACCACATCTTCTTTATCCATTCATCTGTCGATGGACTTTTTAGGTTGCTTCCATGTCCTGGCTATTGTAAATATTGCTGCAGTGATATAGGGGTGCATGTATCTTTTCAAATTATAGTTTTCTCAGGATATATGCCCAGGAGTGGGATTGCTGGATCACATGGTGACTCTATTTTTAGTTTTTTGAGGAACTTCCATACTGTTCTCCATAGTGGCTTCACCAATTTACATTCCCACCAAGAATTTCTCCACACCTTCTTCAGCCTTTGTTATTTGTAGACTTTTTTTTTTTTTTTTAAACATCTTTATTGGGGTATAATTGCTTTACAATGGTGTGTTAGTTTCTGCTTTATAACAAAGTGAATCAGTTATACATATACATATGTTCCCATATGTCTTCCCTCTTGCGTCTCCCTCCCTCCCACTCTCCCTATCCCACCCCTCCAGGCTGTCACAAAGCACCGAGCTAATATCCCTGTGCCTTGCGGCTGCTTCCCCCTAGCTATCTACCTTACTACGTTTGTTAGTGTGTATATGTCCATGACTCTCTCTCGCCCTGTCAAAGCTCACCCCTCCCCCTCCCCATATCCTCAAGTCCGTTCTCCAGTAGGTCTGCGTCTTTATTCCTGTCTTACCCCTAGGTTCTTCATGACATTTTTTCCCCCTTAAATTCCATATATATGTGTTAGCATACGGTATTTGTCTTTTTCTTTCTGACTTACTTCACTCTGTATGACAGACTCTAGGTCTATCCATCTCATTACAAATAGCTCAATTTCATTTCTTTTTAAGGCTGAGTAATATTCCATTGTATATATGTGCCACATTTTCTTTATCCATTCATCCGATGATGGGCGCTTAGGTTGTTTCCATCTCCGGGCTATTGTAAATAGAGCTGCAATGAACATTTTGGTACATGACTCTTTTTGAATTTTGGTTTTCTCAGGGTATATGCCCAGTAGTGGGATTGCTGGGTCATATGGTAATTCTATTTGTAGTTTTTTAAGGAACCTCCATACTGTTCTCCATAGTGGCTGAACCAATTCACATTCCCACCAGCAGTGCAAGAGTGTTCCCTTTTCTCCACACCCTCTCCAGCATTTATTGTTTCTAGATTTTTTGATGATGGCCATTCTGACTGGTGTGAGATGATATCTCATTGTAGTTTTGATTTGCATTTCTCTAATGATTAATGATGTTGAGCATTCTTTCATGTGTTTGTTGGCATTCTGTATATCTTCTTTGGAGAAATGTCTATTTAGGTCTTCTGCCCATTTTTGGATTGGGTTGTTTGTTTTTTTGTTATTGAGCTGCATGAGCTGCTTGTAAATTTTGGAGATTAATCCTTTGTCATTTGCTTCATTTGCAAATATTTTCTCCCATTCTGAGGGTTGTCTTTTGGTCTTGATTATGGTTTCCTTTGTTGTGCAAAAGCTTTGAAGTTTCATTAGGTCCCATTTGTTTATTTTTGTTTTTATTTCCATTACTCTAGGAGGTGGGTCAAAAAGGATCTTGCTGTGATTTATGTCATAGAGTGTTCTGCCTATGTTTTCCTCTAAGAGTTTTATAGTTTCTGGCCTTACATTTAGGTCTTTAATCCATTTTGAGCTTATTTTTGTGTATGGTGTTAGGGAGTGATCTAATCTCATACTTTTACATGTACCTGTCCAGTTTTCCCAGCACCATTTATTGAAGAGGCTGTCCTTTCTCCACTGTACATTCCTGCCACCTTTATCAAAGATAAGGTGTCCATATGTGCGTGGGTTTATCTCTGGGCTTTCTATCCTGTTCCATTGATCTATCTTTCTGTTTTTGTGCCAGTACCATACTGTCTTGATTACTGTAGCTTTGTAGTATAGTCTGAAGTCAGGGAGCCTGATTCCTCCAGCTCCTTTTCTTGTTCTCAAGATTGCTTTGGCTATTCGGGGTCTTTTGTGTTTCCATACAAATTGTGAAATTTTTTGTTCTAGTTCTGTGAAAAATGCCAGTGGTAGTTTGATAGGGATTGCATTGAATCTGTAGATTGCTTTGGGTAGTAGAGTCATTTTCACAATGTTGATTCTTCCCATCCAAGAACATGGTATATCTCTCCATCTATTTGTATCATCTTTAATTTCTTTCATCAGTGTCTTATAATTTTCTGCATACAGGTCTTTCGTCTCCTTAGGTAGGTTTATTCCTAGATATTTTATTCTTTTTGTTGCAATGGTAAATGGGAGTGTTTTCTTGATTTCACTTTCAGATTTTTCATCATTAGTATATAGGAATGCCAGAGATTTCTGTGCATTAACTTTGTATCCTGCTACTTTACCAAATTCATTGATTAGCTCTAGTAGTTTTCTGGTAGTATCTTTAGGATTCTCTATGTATAGTATCATGTCATCTGCAAACAGTGACAGCTTTACTTCTTCTTTTCCGATTTGGATTCCTTTTATTTCCTTTTCTTCTCTGATTGCTGTGGCTAAAACTTCCAAAACTATGTTGAATAAGAGTGGTGAGAGTGGGCAACCTTGTCTTGTTCCTGATCTTAGTGGAAATGCTTTCAGTTTTTCACCATTGAGGATGATGTTTGCTGTGGGCTTGTCATATATGGCCTTTATTATGTTGAGGAAAGTTCCCTCTATGCCTACTTTCTGCAGGGTTTTTATCATAAATGGGTGTTGAATTTTGTCGAAAGCTTTCTCTGCATCTATTGAGATGATCATATGGTTTTTCTCCTTCAATTTGTTAATATGGTTTATCACATTGATAGATTTGTGTATATTGAAGAATCCTTGCATTCCTGGAATAAACCCCACTTGATCATGGTGTATGATCCTTTTAATGTGCTGTTGGATTCTGTTTGCTAGTATTTTGTTGAGGATTTTTGCATCTATGTTCATCAGTGATATTGGCCTGTAGTTTTCTTTCTTTGTGACATCCTTGTCTGGTTTTGGTATCAAGGTGATGCTGGCCTCGTAGAAGGAATTTGGGAGTGTTCCTCCCTCTGCTATATTTTGGAAGAGTTTGAGAAGGATAGGTGTTAGCTCTTCTCTAAACGTTTGATAGAATTCACCTGTGAAGCCATCTGGTCCTGGGCTTTTGTTTGTTGGAAGATTTTTAATCACAGTTTCAATTTCAGTGCTTGTGATTGGTCTGTTCATATTTTATATTTCTTCCTGATTCAGTCTTGGCAGTTTGTGCATTTCTAAGAATTTGTCCATTTCTTCCAGATTGTCCATTTTATTGGCATAGAGTTGCTTGTAGTAATCTCTCATGACTTTTTTTATTTCTGCAGTGTCAGTTGTTACTTCTCCTTTTTCATTTCTAATTCTATTGATTTGAGTCGTCTCCCTTTTTTTCTTGATGAGTCTGGCTAGTGGTTTATCTATTTTGTTTATCTTCTCAAAGAACCAGCTTTTAGTTTTATTGATCTTTGCTATCGTTTCCTTCATTTCTTTTTCATTTATTTCTGATCTGATTTTTATGATTTCTTTCCTTCTGCTAGCTTTGGGGTTTTTTTGTTCTTCTTTCTCTAATTGCTTGAGGTGCAAGGTTAGGTTGTTTATTCGAGATGTTTCCTGCTTCTTAAGGTGGGCTTCTATTGCTATAAACTTCCCCCTTAGAACTGCTTTTGCTGCATCCCATAGGTTTTGGGTCGTCGTGTCTCCATTGTCATTTGTTTCTAGGTATTTTTTTATTTCCTCTTTGATTTCTTCAGTGATCACTTCATTATTAAGTAGTGTATTGTTTAGCCTCCATGTGTTTGTATTTTTTACAGATCTTTTCCTGTAATTGATATCTAGTCTCATGGCGTTGTGGTCAGAAAAGATACTTGATACAATTTCAATTTTCTTAAATTTACCAAGGCTTGATTTGTGACCCAAGATATGATCTATCCTGGAGAATGTTCCATGAGCACTTGAGAAAAATGTGTATTCTGTTGTTTTTGGATGGAGTGTCCTATAAATATCAATTAAGTCCATCTTGTTTAATGTATCATTTAAAGCTTGTGTTTTCTTATTTATTTTCATTTTGGATGATCTGTCCATGGGTGAAAGTGGGGTGTTAAAGTCCCCTACTATGAATGTGTTACTGTCGATCTCCCCTTTTATGGCTGTTAGTATTTGCCTTATGTATTGAGGTGCTCCTATGTTGGGTGCATAAATATTTACAATTGTTATATCTTCTTCTTGGATCGATCCCTTGATCATTATGTAGTGTCCTTCTTTGTCTCTTGTAATAGTCCTTATTTTAAAGTCTATTTTGTCTGATATGAGAATTGCTACTCCAGCTTTCTTTTGGTTTCCATTTGCATGGAATATCTTTTTCCATCCCTTTATTTTCAGTCTGTATGTGTCTCTAGGTCTGAAGTGGGTCTCTTGTAGACAGCATATATAAGGGTCTTGTTTTTGTATCCATTCAGCCAATCTGTGTCTTTTGGTGGGAGCATTTAGTCCATTTACATTTAAGGTAATTATCGATATGTATGTTCCTATTCCCATTTTCTATATTGTTTTGGGTTCGTTATTATAGGTCTTTTCCTTCTCTTGTGTTCCTTGTCTAGAGAAGTTCCTTTAGCATTTGTTGTAAAGCTGGTTTGGTGGTGCTGAACTCTCTCAGCTTTTGCTTGTCTGTAAAGGTTTTAATTTCTCCATCAAATCTGAATGAGATCCTTGCTGGGTAGAGTAGTCTTGGTTGCAGGTTTTTCTCCTTCATCACTTTCAGTATGTCCTGCCACTCCCTTCTGGCTTGTAGGGTTTCTGCTGAGAGATCAGCTGTTAACCTTATGGGGATTCCCTTGTGTGTTATTTGTTGTTTTTCCCTTGCTGCTTTTAATATGCTTTCTTTGTATTTAATTTTTGACAGTTTGATTAATATGTGTCTTGGCGTATCTCTCCTTGTATTTATCCTGTATGGAACTCTCTGTGCTTCCTGGACTTGATTAACTATTTCCTTTCCCATATTAGGGAAGTTTTCAACTATAATCTCTTCAAATATTTTCTCAGTCCCTTTCTTTTTCTCTTCTTCTTCTGGAACCCCTATAATTCGAATGTTGGTGCGTTTAATGTTGTCCCAGAGGTCTCTGAGACTGTCCTCAGTTCTTTTCATTCTTTTTTCTTTATTCTGCTCTGCAGTAGTTATTTCCACTATTTTATCTTCCAGGTCACTTATCCGTTCTTCTGCCTCAGTTATTCTATTATTGATCCCATCTAGAGTATTTTTAATTTCATTTATTGCGTTGTTCATCGTTGCTTGTTTCATCTTTATTTCTTCTAGGTCCTTGTTAACTGTTTCTTGCATTTTGTCCATTCTACTTCCAAGATTTCGGATCATCCTTACTATCATTATTCTGAATTCTTTTTCAGGTAGACTGCCTATTTCCTCTTCATTTGTTAGGTCTGGTGCATTTTTATCTTGCTCCTTCATCTGCTGTGTGTTTTTCTGTCTTCTCATTTTGCTTATCTTACTGTGTTTGGGGTCTCCTTTTTGCAGGCTGCACGTTCGTAGTTCCCGTTGTTTTTGATGTCTGTCTCCAGTGGCTAAGGTTGTTTCAGTGGGTTGTGTAGGCTTCCTGGTGGAGGGGACTAGTGCCTGTGTTGTGGTGGATGAGGCTGGATCTTGTCTCTTTAGTGGGCAGGTTCACATCTGGTGGTGTGTTTTGGGGTGTCTGTGGCCTTATTATGATTTTAGGCAGCCTCTCTGCTAATGGGTGGGGTTGTGTTCCTGTTTTGCTAGTTGTTTGGCATAGGTTGTCTAGCACTGTGGATTGCTGGTCGTTGAGTGAAGCTGGGTGCTGGTGTTAAGATGGAGGTCACTGGGAGATTTCCGCCGTTTAATATTATGTGGAGCTGGGAGGTCTCTTGTTGACCAGTGTCCTGAAGTTGGCTCTCCTACCTCAGAGGCAGAGCCCTGACTCTTGGCTGGAGCACCAAGAGCCTTTCATCCACATGGCTCAGAATAAAAGGGAGAAAAAGTAGAGAGAATTAGTAGAAGTATGAGGAAAGAAAGAAGGAAAGGAGGAAAGGAAGGAAGGAAGAAAGAAGCAAAGAAGGAAAGACAGGAGGGAGGGAGGGAGGGAGGAAGGAAGGAAGGAAGGAGGGAAAGAAGGAAAAAAGAAAGAAAGAAGATACAGTAAAAATAAAATAAAGTATAATATAGTTATTGAATTAAAAAATATTTAGAAAAAAAAAAAAGGGACGGATAGAACCTTAGGACAAATGTTGGAAGCAAAGCTATACAGAGAAAATCTTACACAGAAGCATACACATACACCTTCACAAAAAGAGGTAAAGGGGGAAAAATCATAAATCTTGCTCTCAGAGACCACCTCCTCAATTTGGGGTGATTCGTTGTCTAAAGGAGGGAAGGAAGGAAAGAAAGAAAGAAAGAACGAAGGTAAAGTATAATAAAGTTATTACAAATAAAATTAATTATTGAGAAAAAAAATTTTTTTTAAAAAACCATGGACGGATAGAGCCCTAGGACAAATGGTGGAAGCAAGAGTATACAGACAAGATCTCACACAGAAGCATACACGTACACATTCACAAAAAGAGGAAAAGGGAAAAAAATCATAGATCTCGCTCCTAAATTCCACCTCTTCAATTTGGGATCATTCCTTGTCTATTCAGGTATTCCATAGATGCAGGGTATATCAAGTTGATTGTGGAGCTTTAATCCGCTGCTTCTGAGGCTGCTGGGAGAGATTTCCCTTTCTCTTCTTTGTTCTCACAGCTCACAGGAGCTCAGCTTTGGATTTGGCCCTGCCTCTGCGTGTAGGTCGCTAGAGGGCGTCTGTTTTTTGCTCAGACAGGACAGGGTTAAAGGAGCCGCTGATTCGGGGGCTCTGGCTCACTCAGGCCGGGGGTGGGGGGCGGAAGGAGGGGCACTGCGTGCGGGGCGGGCCTGCGGCGTCAGAGGCGGCGTGACGTTGCGGCAGAGGCCGGCGTGACGTTGCACCAGCCTGAGGTCCGCCGTGCGTTCTCCCGGGGAAGTTGTTCCTGGTTCCCGGGAACCTGGCAGTGGCGGGCTGCACAGGCTCCGCGGAAGAGGGGTGTGGAGAGTGACCTGTGCTCGCACACAGGCCCCTTGGTGGCGGCAGCAGCAGCCCCAGCGTCTCCCGCCCGTCTCTGGGGTCCGCGCTTTCAGCCGCGGCTCGCGCCCGTCTCTGGGGTTCGCGCTTTTAGCCGCGGCTCGCGCCCGTCTCTGGGGTTCGCGCTTTTAGCCGCGGCTCGCGCCCGTCTCTGGAGTTCCTTTAAGCAGCGCTCTTAAACCCCTCTCCTCGCGCACCAGGAAACAAAGAGGGAAGAAAAAGTCTCTTGCCTCTTCAGCAGGTGCAGGCTTTTCCCCCGAACTCCCTCCCGGCTCGTCGTCGTGGTGCACTAACCCCTTCAGGCTCTGTTCAAGCCGCCAACCCCAGTCCTCTCCCTGGGCTCAGTCCAAAACCGAAACCCGAGGCCCAGCTCGCAGCCCCGCCCGCCCCGGCGGGTGAGTAGACAAGCCTCTCCGGCTGGTGAGTGCCGGTCGGCACCGATCCTCTGTGCGGGAATCTCCCCGCCTTGCCCTCCGCACCCTGTTGCTGTGCTCTCCTCCGCGGTACCGAAGCTCCCCTCTCCGCCTCCCGCAGTCTCCGCCCGCGGAGGGGCTTCCTAGTGTGTGGAAACTTTTCCTCCTTCACAGCTCCCTCCCACTGGTTCAGGTTCCGTCCTTATTCTTTTGTCCCTGTTTTTTCTTTTTTTCTTTTGCCCTACCCAGGTACGTGGGGAGTTTCTTGCCTTTTGGGAGGTCTGAGGTCTTCTGCCAGCCTTCAGTAGGTGTTCTGTAGGAGTTGTTCCACGTGTAGATGTATTTCTGGTGTATCCGTGGGGAGGAAGGCGATCTCTGCGTCTTACTCTTCCGCCATCTTCCCAACTCCCTCTATTTGTAGACTTTTTGATGATGGCCATTCTGACTGGCGTGAGGTGATACCTCATTGTAGTTTTGATTTGCATTTCTGTAATAATTAGCGACATTGAGCATCTTTTCATGTGTCTCTTGGCCATCTGTATGTCTTCTTTGGGGAAATGTCTATTTAGATCTTCAAAAGTCACATATTTTTTAAGCTCAGAGTTCCTTAGCAGCAGTGCAACTCTCTGATTGTGTAGACATCCATCTGAGCCCTTCGTGTCACCTCATGGACTACAGGACAAGGGGAACCAGCAAAAATATGCTGATATGTCTGCTACTGTTTTTTTTGTGTGCGTGTGTGTGTGTCTGTGGTTGATCAAGACCTTTGTATCTGATCCAGGAGTCTCATGTCTTTTGTCAGCAACCCTGGATCTGTGACAGACTAACCAATGAGCTTGTGTTTGAGGGGAAATTCTACTACTACTAGCTTTCCTCCATACCGTAAAACATATTTAAGTAGGGCAAAATCCTCACAGCTATACTTAGTTTCTTCCCAGTAGATTGTTCCCAAACTTAGGTTATTTCATGGAAAAGGTTTTGTTTCATCCACATCATGGTGCTCAGTAAATTAAATGAGGCTTTAGCAGGATAAAATCAACATGAAATGAGAATATCAGAAGTGCAGGAGATCTGGCTTACATACCAGGAGACATATTTTCTTTGACATTATTATTTGGGGTCCTGTAGCAGAATATCCGTGTTTGTGTGTCAGGCAACTGTCACAAACGCAAATGTCTGCTACTGTCCATAGCAGTTGAATATGAACTCAGAGCTGGGCTGAGGCAATGGGGAGCAGGCTAACTACAGCATTTGTGACTGTAAAACACAATTGTGATGTATTCATCTTTTGATGTCATTGTGAGCAGTCTGAGAGTGAAAGCTATGTAGTATTTATCCCTGTTCTTCTGTGACACTAGTTATAATAGCTTCAACTTAAAGGTGTTTATTGAATGATTGTCAGATAAATGAAATCAAAGGCCTTATTGGAAGCAGTTAGCAGCAGCTGTGTAGATTCGCTCCTCATTTACTCCATATACAGGGCATAATGGATATCCAGCAATCTGGGTAATGTAACATTATCTGTGTTGATTGTAGATATGACAGCAAGATAATTATGTTTTTAAGAGTGCTTTAAAGTGAAACAACTATGTGATGGGTGTGGTGCCCCGAGGACAGTGGTGCTTCAAGGACAAAGGACGACCCTGCCTGAAAAAGTGTCAGCATTACACCCCCTACCAGACTTTTAATCACCCTCCCCACCATGTTGTCATGGTTACGAAATTACTGAGCCCACCTGGGCGATGCCCACCTGGGCAATGGGACATGTCCCAACTAAGGAAAGGCATCTGGCCTGTCCCACTCCACCCTTTAGAAGGAAGGTATATGTGCCTCAACCAATCAGTAAACGAAATTTTCACCTCAGACCATTCCTCTGTGTTCTGGCTATAAAAACAGATCAGTAGCACGTGTTTGGGCTCAACTCTCCCAGACTACTAGGAAGTCAGACTGCTGTTCTAACAGCAACCCTTCCCTCTAATAAATTCTATCTTCTTTACATTCTGCCTTGTGTCTGGAAATTATTTTCCAACCTGCATTTGGACCATGACAGCTAGCTATTGAATAACTCCCAATTCATAACTGTTAGGAAGATGACTAAGGCTGCTAAGGTAACCAATGAAGCTATGCATTCATCCAGCTTTACAAAAAAGAATTACAGCTGTTTCTCAATAAACAAGGAACAATTATTCACACAGTGCAACTAAAACTGTATGGTTCACCATCCTTAATCACTGCACTCTTTATTCTGTGGTGAAGATTGAGTTACTCTCTTGACAAAAGTTGAGGATTTCTGAGAGTCAAATATTGAGTTCTAAAAGACCTGAGTTACAAAACAGCATGGCAGTATAATTAAATCCTACTTCTGGTTTTAACAGAGAATAGAGATCATCACCCATTGTTGCCTATTTCAGTTTTATTTCTATACCATCATTTCAACCATCGAAAAGTGATATTGCACAATGCCCCTATTATGTCATTTATCAAACTGTTTTGCAATTGTCTGATTCCTTGACTGTATTTTCCAAACAACTGTGAGCTTTGTGAAAACTGGCACCAGGATGATTAACTATTTATCTCTCACATCTAGCACACCACTCTGCACAGAGTAGAAGCTGGTGAAAACTTTTTGTTTAATAAAGTAATCGATAATAAATATTTTAGTAAGAAAAAATACATCATATAAAATACCTTAAGAGTATAACTTTCCTTCTTTTTTAGTGTTCTGATTTTATATTGACTTCGAATTCCTTTTTGACATACATTTTGAAAATAGTGTTTCTACTTAAACCAGAAAATATCCCCATTCCTCATTCAACAGAATAATTTAGTGATTCACTTGTTTGCCACTACCAAAAACAGACATGTCAATTTGTCACATAAAGTGAAAACAATTATTCTGATTTAGTAAATAAGACAGAATATAATTTTGTGTTCTTAAGAACAAGACAGACAAGATGAATAAACAGTGGGCTTTGGATACTTTCCATTCTTTGACTTTTCAAATCATAGCAATAAGATGCCCTTTTCCTAACCAAAGTCCTTCTGATGTCAGTGCAAAGAGGACACATGCAAATAGAACTCAGTGGTATCTGTAGATAAGTATTGATACACCATAACTGTTCTGTTGTCCTATGATGAAATGTCTTAACCTGTCTTTTTAAAAAGGCATAGAGAAAGGAGATTATATTCACAGGGAAATTTATTTCCTTAAAATAATTTAATTGGCAAGATTCTAACACATATATACATACATTCCTGTCATAGAGCAAACCATTGGCTCAGCTGGTAACCAAAGGCAAAATTTAATCTTGACATTAGCAGACTTCATTTATTTGTAAGAGGAGGTGGATGATGATTGAGTTTAATTACAGTAAAACTTTTGTTAAAAGGAAATCAATAACAATGTGTTTAGTCCAAATTTGCTTGCTCAAAATATAAGTGAAAGGTTTTGAGGGAAAGTCATCAATATTAACAGGCAATTTTCAATCCCTAATTTGAAATCTTTATTTGAATTCATCAAACAATAAGATATTGTAGAGAGTATTAGAGGAATGGGCTGGAAGTCAGGAAACTTAATTCTAGATACATCTTTGCTACTAATTAAGTATGTGGCCTTGAGCAAGTTATTTGATTTTGTGGTCCTTACCAAGTCCTGCTGATTTTTTTTTTTTTTTTGGTAACTATTTCCCAGGCCTGTAAGAATTTTTATTATCTGCATTATTACAGATTGATGACTACTGTCACTGGCTTTAGTCCACTCTCTCTTCACAAACTCTGCTCCTCATTGCTAGTGCTGTTTTTTACACTTCTGCCAGGATGATTTTTTCTATAGAGCAAGTCTCACTCAGCACTTTAAATCCTTCAAAGGCCTGTCATTAGGTGTGGGGTCCATGGAAACCTATTCACTGAGACCCACTAGTTCCTCCATGACCTGGCCCCCTGCCCCCCCTTAATGCTCCAGCCTATTCTCCCCCATATGGAGCAAGTTACCAGTTCACATGGAATCACTGAAATTACTTACCACTCCTTTTACACCTTGTCACTTGGGTTTCTCGTCCTGGTAATGCCCCTCTGTCATTTCCTTGGCTAAATTGTTTTTCATCCTTCAAGACTGATTCTAAAAGCTACTTTGTCTGTGAAGTCTCCGCTGACCCATTCAGGAAAACCATAATACAGGTAGACTTAAGCTGATCTTACAGCTCTGTTTCCATAGTTTTCTGAATAAGCTGTTCCTGCAGACAATCATTTTATTTTTATTTTCTATTATTATACCCTTAATATTGTTTAATCATATGTTTCCCTTAATAGATTGTGGGATTTTTGAATGTGAGATATTTATCTGTTTATTTTTTTCTGTCCTCAGTCTCTTGGAATAATACTGTATGGGAGAATATGTAGGCATAAAATATGTTACTATAAGGAATGAATGGAATCTGTTGTCCATTTTGGTAACATGGCGGTGTTGTGAGAACATGATTTGTGGTCTGTGACTGTGTATCCTAAAGTCTTTAAATAACCTAAAATTTTGTGAATGGATTTGCATATATACTTAGGTCCTCAGGAAAATACCCAGAATTTCATCAAGTTTCCACACGGATCCATTTCCCAAAGACTGCACCCAGTTCTAATGCTGGGTGAGACAAAATTCACTAGACCACCAACAATATACAATAATAAAATGCCCTCTAATCCAGACCCTGCCTCTCCAACAGTCAGGAGGCCATTCAAGTCAGCCCTGGCTCCCTATTCTCCTGTAGAATCTTTTCCTTGCCACTTTGTGAGCCTAGGGAGGTAACAGGAGCAGTGCTATCCTTTGTACTCTTTTTGAGCCTCTGAAGACTGGTATAATCAGGTTTGTGCTACAAGATTTCAGCTGAGAAATGGACTGAGAAATTTCAGCATGAGAATCTGAGAAGTCAGAATTTATCTTATGTAGGTCAGTTTGCTTAAAAGCATCTAACTCTGTGTCCATAATTTCCTATTGTCCTCAGACAATTCAAAGAATTCAACTAATATCCTCAACTGACTTTTAGCATTTAAGAAACTAGTTTTCAGTTTAAGACTACATTGGTCCACTTGGAAAAGTTACTGGTTTCTGTTTGCTAAAAGAAAGTTTTCCTTCTCTAATTCGAACTGAATGTTTTCTTTGTCTTGTCTTAAATATATTAACAAATACATTAACAAATGCATCAGTTTATGTATTCAATAAATATATGCTTAAAAAGTGTACTTCTGGATACAATTAAAAAATCTGTTTTAGATCTCATTTTTTTTCCTAATTCAGTCAATAAATTATATATGCATAGTGTGTTTGTGTCATGATCCTGTTTTATTTGAATTTCTTTAGTCTTATGACAGCTTAATCACACATGAATGTAGACCAAGTTATAGAATATAAATTAAAACATACTAATCAAAATCTTTGTGTAAAAACACAATTGATCATGCAATGGCAGCCATAGAATTTGTTTGTAAAGTGGCTTGAAATATGATAGTTTGTTGGAAACTGAAATAATAGGAAAAAATACTGGTATCTACCCCAGGTTCCTGCCACAGAGATCCTGAAACACTTGTAGTTTCCTTAGCACTAGGAGCATCTTTTGTTCTAGTATTTGGTCTTTGACCATGGTTCCTAACAGGGTTCCTGAAATCCTTGTAATTTCCTGAGTGATAGGGGTGTCTTTTGTGTTTTGTTTGTTTGTTTATTTGTTTTTGTATTTTATTTTATTATTATAGCAGGTTCTTATTAGTTGTCTATTTTATACATATTAGTGTATATATGTCAATCCGAATCTCCCAATTCATCCCACCAACGCCACCCTCCACCCTGCTTTCCCCCTTAGTGTTCATACATTTGTTCTCTACATCTGTGTCCCTATTTCGGCTTTGCAAACCAGTTAATCTGCACTAATTTTCTAGATTCCACATATATGCATTAATATACAATATTTGTTTTTCTCCTTCTGACTTACTTCACTCTGTATGACAGACTCTAGCTCCATCTACGTCTCTACAAATGACCCAGTTTCATTCATTTTTATGGCTGAGTAATATTCCATTGTATATATGTACCACATCTTCTTTATCCATTTGTCTGCCGATGGACATTTAGGTTGCTTCCATGACCTGGCTATTGTAAATAGTGCTGCAGTGAACATTGGGGTGCATGTGTCTTTTTGAATTATGGTTTCCTCTGGGTATATGCCCAGTAGTGAGAATGCCGGGTCATATAGTAATTCTATTTTTAGTTTTTTAAGGAACCTCCATACTGTTCTCCATAGTGGCTGTATCAATTTACATTCCCACCAACAGTGCAAGAGGGTTCCCTTTTCTCCACACCCTCTCCAGCATTTGTCGTTTGTAGATTTTCTGATGATGCCCATTCTAACTGGTGTGAGGTGATACCTCATTGTAGTTTTGATTTGCATTTCTCTAATAATTAGTGATGTTGAGCAGCTTTTCATGTGCCTCTTGGCCATCTGCATGTCTTCTTTGGAGAAATGTCTATTTAGGTATTCTACCCATTTTTTGATTGGGTTGTTTGTTGTTTTAACATTGAGCTACATGAGCTCTTTATATATTTTGGAGATTAATCCTTTGTCCATTTATTCATTTGAAAATATTTTCTCCTATTCTGAGGGCTGTCTTTTCATCTTCTTTATAGTTTCCTTGGCTGTGCAAAATATTTTAAGTTTCATTAGGTCCCGTTTGTTTATTTTTGTTTTTATTTCCATTACTCTGGGAGGTGGGTCAAAAAGGATCTTACTGTGATTTATGTCAAAGTGTGTTCTTCCTATGTTTTCCTCTGAGAGTTTTATAGTATCCGGTACATTTAGGTCTTTAATCCATTTTGAGTTTGTTTTTTTGTGTATGGTGTTAGGGAGTGTTCTAATTTCATTCTTTTACATGCAGCTGTCCAGTTTTCCCAGCACCACTTATTGAAGAGACTGTCTTTTCTCTGTTGTATATCCTTGCTTCCTTTGTCATAGATTAGTTGACCATAGGGGCGTCGGTTTACCTCTGGGCTTTCTATCCTATTCCATTGATCTATATTTCTGTTTTTGTGCCAGTACCATACTGTCTTGATTACTGTAGCTTTGTAGTATAGTCTGAAGTCAGGGAGTCTGATTCCGCCAGCTCCATTTTTTTCACTCAAGATTGCTTTGGCCATTTGGGGTCTTCTGTGTCTCCATACAAATTTTTTGTTCTAGTTCTGTAAAAAATGAAGGGATTGCATTAAATCTGTAGATTGCTTTGGGTAGTATAGTCATTTTCACAATATTGATTCTTCCAATCCAAGAACATGGTATATCTCTCCATATGATTGTGTCATCTTTGATTTCTTTCATCAGTGTCTTATAGTTTTCTGAGTACAGGTCTTTTATCTCCTTAGGTAGGTTTATCCCTAGATATTTTACTCTTTTTGTTGCAGTGGTGGATGGGATTGTTTCCTTAATTTCTCTTTCTGATCTTTTGTTGTTAGTATATAGGAATGCAGGAGATTTCTGTGCATTAATTTTGTATCATGCAACTTTACCAAATACATTGATTAGCTCTAGTAGTTTTCTGGTGGTACCTTTAGGATTCTCTACATATAGTATCATGTCATCTGCAAACAGTGATAGTTTTACTTCTTCTTTTCTAATTTGGATTCCTTTTATTTCTTTTTCTTCTCTAATTGCTGTGGCTAAAACTTCCAAAAATGTGTTGAATAATAGTGGTGAGAGTGGGCACCCTTGTCTTGTTCCAGATTTTAGAGGAAATGGTTTCAGTTTTTCACCATTGAGAATGATGTTGGCTGTGGGTTTGTCATATATGGCCTTTATTACATTGAGGTAAGTTCCTTCTGTGCCTACTTTCTGGAGAGTTTTTGTCATAAATGGGTGTTGAATTTTGTCTAAAACTTTTTCTGCATCATTGAGATTATCATACGGTTTTTATCTTTCAGTTTGTTAATATGATGTATCACATTGATTGATTTGCTTATATTGAAGAATCCTTGCATTCCTGAGATAAACCCCACTTGATCATGGTGTATGCTTCTGGATTCTGTTTGCTAGTATTTTGTTGACGATTTTTGCGTCTGTATTCATCAGTGATATTGGTCTGTAATTTTGTTTTTTTGTAGTATCTTTGTCTGGTTTCGGTATCAGGGTGATGGTGGCCTTGTAGAATGAGTCTGAGAGTGTTCCTTCCTCTGAAATTTTTGGAAGAGTTTGAGAAGGATGGGTTTTAACTTTTCTCTAAATGTTTGATAGAATTCACCTGTGAAGCCATCTGGTCCTGGAGTTTTGTTTGTTGGAAGATTTTTAATCACAGTTTCAATTTCATTACTTGTGATTGGTCTGTTCATATTTTCTGTTTCTTCCTCGTTCAGTCTTGGAAGCTTATACCTTTCTAAGAATTTATCCATTTCTTCCAGGTTGTCCATTTTATTGACATAGAGGTGCTTATAGTAGTCTCTCATGATACTTTGTATTGCTGCAGTGTCTGCTGTAACTTCTCATTTTTCATTTCTAATTTTATTGATTTGAGTACTCTCCCTCTTTTTCTTGATGAGTCTGGCTAAAGGTTTATCAATTTTGTTTATCTTCTCAAAGAACCAGCTATTAGTTTGGTTGATCTTTGCTATTATTTTCTTTGTTTCTATTTCATTTATTTCTGCTCTGATCTTTATGATTTCTTTCCTTCTGCTAACTTTAAGTTTTGTTTATCTTTCTCTAGTTGCTTTAGGTGTAAAATTAGATTGTTTATTTGAGATGTTTCTTGTTTCTTGAGGTAGGCTTGTATTGCTGTAAACTTCCCTCTTAGAACTTTTTGCTGCATCCCATAGGTTTGGATCATTGTGTTTTCATTGTCATTTGTCTTTAGGTATTTTTTTTTGTGTGTGTGTGGTTTGTGGGCCTCTCACTGCTGTGGCATCTCCCGTTGCGGAGCACAGGCTCCGGTCGTGCAGGCTCAGTGGCCATGGCTCACGGGCCCAGCTGCTCCACAGCATGTGGGATCTTCCCGGACCAGGGCACGAACCCATGTCCCCTGCATCGGCAGGTGGACTCTCAACCACTGCACCACCAGGGAAGCCCTCTAGGTATTTTTTGATTTCCTCTGATTTCTTAATTGATCCATTGGTTATGTAGTAACATATTGTTTATGTGTTTGTGCTTTTTACATTTTTTCCCCTGTAATTTATTTCTAATCTCATAGTGTTGTGGTCTGAAAAGGTGATTGTTATGATTTCAACTTTCTTAAATTTATGGAGGCTTGATTTGTGACCCAAGATATCATTTATCCTGGAGAATGAACCATGTGCACTTGAGAAGAAAGTGTAATCTGCTATTATTGGATGGAATGTCCTATAAATATCAATTAAATCTGTCTGGTCTGTTGTGTCATTTAAAGCTTGTGTTTCCTTATTAATTTTCTGTCTTGATGATCTGTCCATTGGTGTAAATGAGGTGTTATAGTCCCCCACTATTATCGTGTTACTGTAATTTTCCTCTTTAATAGCTGTTAACATTTTCCTTATGTAATGAGATGATCCTATGTTTCGTGCATATATGTTTATAATTGTTATATCTTCTTCTTAGATTGATCCCTTGATCATTATGCAGTGTCCTTCCTTGTCTATTGTAACATTTTTTATTTTAAGGTCTATTTTCTCTGATATGAGTATTGTTACTCCAGCATTCTTTTGATTTTCATTTGCATGGAATATCTTTTTCCATCCCCTCACTTTCAGTCTGTATGTGTCCCTAGGTCTGAAGTGGGTCTCTTGTAGACAGCATATGTATGGGTCTTGTTTCTGTATCCATTAAGTGAGCCTGTGTCTTTTGGTTGGAGCATTTAATCCATTCACATTTAAGGTAGTTATCGTTGGAGCATTTAATCCATTCACATTTAAGGTAGTTATCTATATGCATGTTCCTGTTACCATTTTCTTAATTGTTTTGTGTTTGTTTTTGTAGGTCCCTTTCTTCTCTTGGGTTTCCCACTTAGAGAAGTTCCTTGAGCATTTGTTGTAGAGCTGGTTTCGTGGTGCTGAATTCTCTTAGCTTTTGCTTGTCTGTAAAACTTTTGATTTTTCTGTCGTATCTGAATGAGATCATTTCCAGGTAGAGTAATCTTGGTTGTAGATTCTTCCCTTTCAACACTTTAAATATATCCTGACACTTCCTTCTGGCTTGTACAGTTTCTGTTGAGAAATCAGCTCTTAACCTTATGCGAGTTCCCTTGTATGTTATTTGTCATTTTTCCCTTGTTGCTTTTAATAATTTTTCTTTTTTATTTTTGTCAGTTTAATTACTATGTGTCTCGGCATGTTTCTGCTTGGGTTTATCCTGCCTGGGACTCTCTGCGTTTCCTGGACTTGGATGGTTATTTCCTTTCCCATGTTAGGGATGTTTTCAACTATAATCTCTTCAAATATTCCCTGGCATCCTTTCTCTCTCTCTTCTCCTTCTGGGACCCCTGTAATGTGAATGTTGGTGCATTTAATGTTGTCCCAGAGATCTCTTAAGTTGTCTTCATTTCTTTTCATTCTTTTATCTTTATTCCGTTCCTTGGCAGTGAATTCCACCATTCTGTCTTCCAGGTCACTTATCCGTTCCTCTGCATCAGTTATTCTGCTATTGATTCCTTCTAGTGTATTTTTCATTTCAGTTATTGTATAGTTCATCTCTGTTTGTTTGTTCTTTAATTCTTCTGGGTGTATGTTCTTTAATTCTTCTAGTTCTTTATTAAACATTTCTTGCATTTTCTCAATCTTTGTCTCCATTCTTTTTCCAAGGTCCTGGATCATCTTCCCTATCATTATTCTGAATTCTTTTTCTGGAAGGTTGTCTATCTCCACTTCACTTAGTTGTTTTTCTGGGGTTTTTATCTTGTTCCTTCATCTGGTACGAAGTCCTCTGCCTTTTCAATTTGTCTATCTTTCTGTGAATGTGGTTTTGTTCCACAGGCTGCAGGATTGTAATTCTTTGTGCTTCTGCTGTCTGCCCTCTGCTGGATGCATCTATCTAAGAGGCTTGTACAAGCCTCCTGATGGGAGGGACTGCCGGTGGATAGAGCTTGTTGTTGCTCTGGTTGGCAGAGCTCAGTAAAACTTTAATGCGCTTGTCTGATGATGGGTGGGGCTGGGTTCCCTCCCTGTTGGTTGTTTGGCCTGAGGCGACCCAGCACTGGAGACTGCAGGCTCTTTGGTGGGGCTAATGGTGCACTCCAGGAAGGCTTATGCCAAGGAGTACTTCCCAGAACTTCTACTGCCAGTGTCCTTGTCCCTGTAGTGAGCGACAGCCACCCCCTGCCTCTGCAGACCCTCCAACACTAGCTGGTAGGGCTGGTTCAGTCACCTATGGGGTCTCTGCTCCTTCCACCTGGGTCCTGATCACACACTACTTTGTGTGTGCCTCCAAGAGTGGAGTCTCTGTTTTTCCCATTCCTCTCGAAGCCTGCAATCAAATCCCACTAACCTTCCAAGTCTGAATCTCTGGGAATTCCTCCTCCCATTGCCAGATGCCCAGGTCGGGAAGCCTGACATGGGGCTTAGATTCTTCACTCCAGTGGGTGGCTTTCTGTAGTATAATTGTTCTCCAGTTTTGTGAGTCACCCACCCAGTGGTTATGGGATTTTATTTTATTGTGATTGCACCACTCCTACTGTCTCACTGCGGCTTCTCCTTTGTCTTTGGATGTGGGGTATAGTTTTGGTGAGTTCCAGTGTCTTTCTGTTGATGATTGTTCAGCAGTTAGTTGTGATTCCAGTGCTTGCTCTCGTAAGAGATAGTGAGCTCACGTCCCTCTACTCTGTCATTTTGAACCAATTTCCCTTGTCTTTTATTTTTATGAGGCAGCTCTGGGCTGGCTCCTGGATGGGGGCTGGTCACCAGAAAGGCTAAGCCATGATTAGAAGCTTGGGATTTTCAGGCTGTCCCCACACCCCGCCCCCATTCTCCACATAGAGGAGAGGGGCTGGAAATGGAGTAACTTGATTTTCCTATGTGATCTTTTGTAAAATCTCAGTACTGTGGGGTTTAGGGAGCTTTTAGGTCAGTGATCTCATCCACGTACAGCGAAGGTGATATACCCCAACTCCATGCTGACAGAAACTCCTGTGTTCAGGACACTCCCAGACCTCGCCATTTGTATCTGTCTCTTCATGTGGCTGTCCATCTGTATCTTTTATTATTTCCTTTAATCAGTGGTAAATGTAAGTAAGTTCTGTTAGCTGCTCTACCAAATAATTAAATTCAAGGAGCAGGCAGTCATGGGAACCTCAAATTTATAGCCAATTTATACAGAGTTGTGAGTAAGCAGGGGACCTGCTACTTGCAATTGACATCTGAAATGGGGGCTAGTCTTGTGGGGCTGAGCCCTTAACCTGTGGGATTTGACACTATCTCCAGGTAGTGTCAGAATTGAGTTAAACTGTAAGACATCCAGCTGGTATCATGGAGAATTGCTTCCTTTGGGGAGAAAAAATCCCCGCACATCTGGTGTCAGAAATGTTGTGAGAGTAAAGGAGAAACACAGGAGGTAGGATGAACTAAGTTTTTCTAAAAAGAAACATAAACATGTGAGAAATTAAAATGCTTTCATTAATTGACATCCTTATATTAGCTGTCAATTACAAATGCAGCATACATGATGCTGCTAGGATATTGTAAAGAAAAACATCACATTTGTTCTTAATGATTTTGGAAATGCAAGGTCAAATTCATATATTAAAATCTTATATTCTGTACTAAAAATTGTCTCCTATTTTGAAAGTGGCTCCTAAGACATGGCTTGCCCTTAATTAGTATATGGGCTAAGTGCATAGGCTATCTTTGGTTTCAGAGTAGGAGAAAAAATATTATAGAAAACAACTTTGGAATACTATTTCCCTAAATTCATAGTTCTTCTTAAACTAAAAATATTAGTCAATATTGTTCACATATTTTTTGATTATTTTTTGGAAAAATCTCACCCAGAAACCAGCTCGTAGAGCAGATGACATTGGCTGCCCTTGTTGAAGCACCTGACTGAAACATCTAGATTGATGCCCAGAGCCGTTTTTCCCCCAAGGCGAGTCCTTTCAACGGGAAGTGAGGTTGTGTGCATTAAAGAACAATTTGAGAAACATTGGTATAGATTGTTGATAACTTCTGACTGGTACCAAGTTTTACAAGTAAAAATACATAACAGCCTTTAAGTAAATTCAAACTTTCAGATATGAGTTAAAATTACACCTTCATAAATTCAACCCTTTGTCACATTAACTTAATTTTCATCTTTCTACTTAAGAATAATATTTACTCTCTCCTGTGATGATTTCAAATGTTGAAAAAAATTGTTCATAGCAATCTCTGAATGATATCCTAGAAAGCTGTTTGGGGAATTTGTGTTAAAAATTCTATATTATGTCTTGTATGGGGGCGTTTTAATCTTTCTATATTATCTACTGCAGAGTTTTTCAGATAAGGGAAAGAAACAGAACAAAATTAAATCTATTTTTCCCAGGTCCCCATAGGGTCTTTGCTAACCCTATGATATACTTTTGGATTGTTTTTCTTATTTATTTATTCAACAAATATCTGTGGACTGTCTAACATATGCCAAATTCTATTCTAGGTAACAGAATATGACAACAAAATATTCAAAAATTCTTGACTGTATAAAACTTACATTCTAGTAGGAAGAGGTTGTCAATAAACAGACACAAATTTAAAAACACTGTATATATAATTATATATACATACTATAGCTATGTATAGTATGTATATCTACATAGTATGTAGATATATATATATACATGTATGATATGGGCTATGGAGAAAAATATAAATAAAGCATGAAAATGAGAATATTATATGAGGGAGAGATTGTGTAATTTTAAAGTAGGCTGGTAATGCTTCACTGTAGTGATGTTTGAACAAAGACTCTAAGGAGGTGAGAGTGAGCTTTGCCAATAATTGTGGGAAGAGGATTCTAGGCAGCTAAAACAGTAAGTGTAGAGACCCCGAGATGGGAGATACCTCAGCATTCATGTTTCAAATAGATCTGAGAGGTTGTTGTGCTTGAGCACATGAACGAGAGCCAGAGCCTTCGAGTGGAGGCTGGTGAAGCACTGGGAGGATGGTTACACATGCACTGAGTTGAGCATCATAAGGACCTTAGCTTTTATTGTGAGTGATATGAGAAGGTGTTAAAGGATTTTGAGCAGAGAAGCATGTTCTCACTCCTGTTTTCAAAGGCTCACTCTGACTTCTGTATTGGAAGTTAAGAATAAAAGGGGATCAGGGCAGAAAAAGGGGGACTAGTTAGTAGGCTATTGTAATAATCCAGGCCAAAGGTGTGGATGACATGGGCCAGGGTGGCAACAGGAGAGGTAGGTGGTGAGCCAAGGTCAGATTCTGAATCCATTTTGAAAAAAGCCTGTCAGACTTTCTGATGACTTGGGTGTGGGATATGAGACAAAGACAAACTCTAACTCCCTCCTTTCTGTTAAACATTACAAAACATTTGTGTGCAAAATTGTTTGTAAATAAAGTTATAACCGTATAGAGCAATTTCCTTATAAACCTGAACCATGAAAAACCTTGGCATGGAAAATACTCATACAACTGTCTGAATGAGAAATGAGCCTGATAATATTAGGAAGAAAAAATATTTTTAAAAATGAAATGTTATTTATAGATAAATATCCTCACCCATATGTATATATACATACACACCCAGAGTTCTGTGAGGGCACAAAAACAGCAGCTGGCAAGGAGTGAGAATTTTTTTAATTTTAATTTTCTGATTATAGCACAGAGATATATAAATATTTAATATATTATGCTGTATCATAGTAAATTCAGAAATTTAATATTGTTTTTTATATCCTACTATTTCATATTCAAATACATTTTGAATTATTAAATCAGGAGAACTTTAAGCACTCTAACTTAGGGTTTAAAATCAAGTGTTGAATACCGTTAAGGTAAAGACAGTAAATAGCTGCTGCGGTTGTAAACCATGTATAGTTATCTGTTATAATTCAGATTGCTACATTATTCCCATACAAATGCAATTTTAAAACTATTTGGAGGGGGGTGGAGTCAAGGTGGCATACTAGGAGGACACAGAATTCGTGTCTCCTCAGAACTAGGGCACCTACCAGACCCTGGTAGGGGACTATGGACACCTAAGGGGATGGGACGAACCCCCAGTGACCTGTTGTTTCAATTATAGTTTTATTTTTCCTACTATACTTTTTATCTTTCTAATTTTATTTTGTTTCTTATTCTTTGATATTGTACTGCTCCTTTTTTTCTTTCTTTCTTCCTTTTTTTTTTCTCCACTCCACAAAGCTTGTGGGATCTTTGTTCCCAGGCTGGAGGTTGGGCCTGAGCTCCTGTGGTGAGGTTTGAGTCCAAACCACTGGACTAACAGAGAACCTCAGACCCCAGGGAATATCAATCGGAGTGAGGCCTACCAGAGGTCCTCATCTCAGCACCAATACCCAGCTCTATCCAACTGCCTGCCAGCTCCAGGGCTGGATGTTTCAGGCCAAACAACCAGGAAGACAGGAATACAGCACCACCAATTAAAAAAAAAAAAAAAGAAAATGACAAAAAAATTTGTTACAGACGAAAGAGCAAGGTAAATATCTACAAGACCAAATAAATGAAGATGAAATAGGCAACCTACCTGAAAAAGAATTCTCAGTAATGATAGCAAAGATGATCCAAAATCTCAGAAACAGAATGGAGAAAATACAAGAAACATTTAAAAAGGATCTAGAAGAACTAAAGAGCAAACAGTGATTAACAACACAATTACTGAAACTAAATATACTCTAGAAGGAATCAATAACAGAATAACTGAGGCAGAAGAACGGATAAGTGAGCTAGAATATAAAAAGGTATAAATAACTTCCAGGGAGCAGAATAAAGAAAAAAGAATGAAAAGAATTGAGGACAGTCTCAGAGACCTCTGGGACAACATTAAACGCACCAACATTCGAATTACAGGGGTCCCAGAAGAAGAAGAGGAAAAGCAAGGTTCTGAGAAAGTGTTTGAAGAGATTATAGTTGAAAACATTCCTAATACAGGAAAGGAAATAGCCAATCAAGTCCAGGAAGCACAGAGACTACCATACAGGATAAAGCCAAAGAGAAACACACCAAGACATATTAATCAAACTATCAAAAATTAAATACAAAGAAAAAATATTGAAAGTAGCAAGAGAAAAGCAACAAATAATATACAAGGGAATCCCCATAAGGTTAACAGCTGATTGTTCAGCAGAAACTCTTCAAGTCAGAAAGATAGTGGCAGGACATATTTAAAGTGATGACAGGGAAAAACCTACAACCAAGATTACTCTACCTGGCAAGGATCTCATTCAGGTTCAACGGAGAAATTTAAACCTTTACAGACAAGCAAAAGTTAAGAGAATTCAGCACCACCAAAGCAGCTTTACAGCAAATGCTAAAGGAACTTCTCTAGGCAGGAAACACAAGAGAAGGAAAAGACCTACAATAACAAACCCCAAACAATTAAGAAAATGGTAATACGAACATACATATTGATGATTACCTTAAATGTAAATGAATTAAATGCTCCAACCAAAAGACACAAACTGGCTGAATGGATACAAAAACAAGACCCCCCCCAAAAAAAAAAAACAAAAAATACAAGACCCATATATATGCTGTCTACAAGAGACCCACTTCAGACTTAGGGATACATACAGACTGAAAGTGAGGGGATGGAAAAAGATATTCCATGCAAATGGAAATCAAAAGGAAGCTGGAGTAGCAATTCTCATATCAGAAAAAATAGACTTTAAAATAAAGACTATTACAAGAAGCAAAGAAGGACACTACATAATGAACAAGGGGTCAAGCCAAGAAGATATAACAATTGTAAATATTTATGCACCCAACACAGGAGCACCTCAATACATAAGACAAATGCTAACAGCCATAAAATGGGAAATCAACAGTAACACAGTAATAGTAGGGGATTTTAATACCCCACTTTTACCAATGGACAGATTGTCCAAAATGGAAATAAATAAGGAAACACAAGCTTTAAATGACACATTAAACAAGAAGGACTTAATTGGTATTTATAGGACATTCCATCCAAAAACAACAGAATACACTTTTTCTCAACTGCTCATGGAAAAATCACCACGATAGACCATATCTTGCATCAAAAATCAAGCCTTGGTAAATTTAAGAAAATTGAAATTGTATCAAGTATCTTTTCCGACCACAACACTATGAGGCTAGATATCAATTACAGAAAAACAAAAAATAAAACTGTAAAAAATACAAACATATGTAGGCTAAACAATACATTACTAAACAACCAAGAGATCCCTGAAGAAATCAAAGGGGACATCAAAAAATACCTAGAAAAAAATGACAATGAAAACATGATGACCCATAACCTATGGGATGCAGCAAAAGCAATTCTAAGAGGGAAGTTTATAGCAATACTATCCTACCTCAAGAAACAAGAAAAATCTCAAATAAACAACCTAAACTTACACCTATAGAAATTAGAGAAAGAAGAACAAAAAAACCTCAAAGTTAGCAGAAGGAAAGAAATCATAAAGAGCAGATCAGAAATAAATGAAAAAGAAATGAAAGAAACAATAGCAAAGATCAATAAAACTACAATCTGGTACTTTGAGAAGATAAACAAAATTGATAACCATTAGCCAGACTGATCAAGAAGAAAAGGGAAAAGACTCACATCAACAGAATTAGAAATGAAAAAGGAGAAGTAACAACTGACATTGCAGAAATACAAAGGATCGTGAGAGATTACTACAAGAAACCATATGCCAATAAAATGGACAACCTGGAAGAAATGAACAAATACTTAGAAAAGCACAACCCTTCCAAGAGTGAACCAGGAAGAAATAGAAAATATAAACAGACATATCACAAGCTCTGAAATTGAAACAGTGATTAAAAATCTTCCAACAGGGCTTCCCTGGTGGCACAGTGGTTGAGAATCTGCCTGCCAGTGCAGGGGACACGGGTTCAAGCCCTGGTCTTGGAAGATCCCACATGCCGTGGAGCAACGGGGCCCGAGAACCACAATTACTGAGTCTGTGCGTCTGCAGCCTGTGCTCCACAAGAGATGCCGCGACAGTGAGAGGCCCACGCACCACAATGAATAGCTTGCCGCAACTAGAGAAAGCCCTCTCACAGAAATGAAGACCCAACACAGCAAAAATAAAATAAATAAATAAATAAAAATTAAAAAAAAAATCTTCCAACAAACCAAAGTGCAGGACTAGATGGCTTCACAGGTGAATTCTATCAAACATTTAGAGAAGAGCTAACATCTATCCTTCTCAAACTCTTCCAAAATATAGCAGAGGGAGGAGCACTCCCAAACTCATTCTACGGGGCCACTGTCACCCTGATACCAAAACCAGACAAGGATGTCACAAAGAAAGAAAGCTACAGGCCAATATTACTGATGAACATAGATGCAAAAATTCTCAACAAAATACTAGCAAACAGAATCCAACAACACATTAAAAGGATCATACACTGTGATCAAGTGGGGTTTATCCCAGGAATGCAAGGATTCTTCAATATACACAAATCAATCAACGTGATACACCATATTAACAAATTGAAAGCTAAAAACCACCTCATAATCTCAATAGATGCAGAAAAAGCTTTTGACAAAATTCAACACCCATTTATGATAAAACCTCTCTAGAATGTAGACATAGAGGGAACCTACCTCAACATAATAAAGGCCATATATGACAAACCCACAGCCAACATCATTCTCAGTGGTGAAAAACTGAAACCATTTCCTCTAAGATCAGGAACAAGACAAGGTTGCCCACTCTCACCAGTATTAGTTAACATAATTTTGGAAGTTTTAGCCACAGGAATCAGAAAAGAAAAAGAAATAAAAGGGATCTAAATCAGAAAAGAAGAAGTAAAGCTGTCACTGTTTGCAGATGACATGATGCTATACATAGAGAATCCTAAAGATGCTACCAGAAAACTGCTAAAAGTAATCAATGAATTCGGTAAAGTAGCAGGATACAAAATTAATGCAATAAAATCTCTTGCATTCCTGTACACTAATGATGAAATTTCTGAAAGAGAAATTAAAGAAACACTCCCATTTACCATTGCAAGAAAAAATACCTAGGAATAAACCTACCAAAGGAGACAAAAGACCTGTATTCCAAAATCTGTAAGACACTGATCAAAGAAATTAAAGATGGTACAAACAGATGGAGAGATATACCATGTTCTTGGATTGGAAGAATCAACATTGTGAAAATGACTCTACTACCCAAAGCAATCTACAGATTCAATGTAATACCTATCAAACAACCAGTGGCATTTCTCACAGAACTAGAACAAAAATTTTTACAATTTGTATGGAAACACAAAAGTCCCCAAATAGCCAAAACAATCCTGAGAAAGAAATACGGAACTGGAGGAATCAGGCTTCCTGACTTCAGACTATACTACAAAGCTGCAGTAATCAAGACAGTATGGTACTGGCATATAGATCAATGGAACAGGATAGAAAGCCCAGAGATAAACCCATGCACCTATGGTCATCTTATCTTTGATAAAGGAGGCAAGAGTATACAATGGAGAAAAGAGAGCCTCTTCAATAAAAGGTGCTGGGTAAACTGGACAGCTACATGTAAAAGAATGAAATTAAAACACTTCCTAATACCATACACAAAAAATGGATTAAAGACCTAAATGTAAGGCCAGACACTATAAAACTCTTAGAGGAAAACATAGGCAGAACACTCTATGACATAAATCACAGCAAGATCCTTTTTGACCCACCTCCTAGAGAAATGGAAATAATAACAAAAATAAACAAATGGGACCTAATGAAACTAAAAAGATTTTGCACAGCAAAGGAAACCAAAAACAAGATGAAAAGACAACCCTCAGAATGGGAGAAAATATTTGCAAGTGAAGCAACTGACCAAGGTTTACTCTCCAAAATATACAAGCAGCTCATGCAGCTCAATATCATAAAAACAAACAACCCAGTCCAAAAATGGGCAGAAGACCTTAATAGACATTTCTCCAAAGAAGATATACAGATTGCCAACAAACACATGAAAAGATGCTCAATGTCACTAATCATTAGAGGAATGCAAATCAAAACTAAAGTGAGGTATCACCTCACAGTGGTCAGAATGGCCATCATCAAAAAATCTACAAGCAATAAATGCTGGAGAGGGTATGGAGAAAAGCAAACCCTCTTGCACTGTTGGTGGGAATGTAAATTGGTACAGCCACTATGGAGAACAGTATGGAGGTTCCTTAAAAAACTAAAAATAAAACTATCATATGACCCAGCAATCCCACTACTGGGCATATACCCTGAGGAAACCATAATTCAAAAAGAGTCATGTACCACAACGTTCAATGCAGCACTATTTACAATAGCCAGGACATGGAAGCAACCTAAGTGTCCACAGACAGATGAATGGATAAAGAAGATGTGGCACATATATACAATGGAATATTACTCAGCCATAAAAAGAAACGAAATTGAATTATTTGTAGTGAGGTGGATGGACCTAGAGTGTGTCATACAGAGTGAAGTAAGTCAGAAAGAGAAAAACAGATACCGTATGCTAACATATATATATGTAATCTGAAAACAAATTGGCTGTGATGCACCTAGCGGCAGGACAGTAATAAAGACACAGACATAGAGAATGGACTTGAAGACACAGGGCGGGCGAAGGGTAAGCTGGGACGAAGTAACAGAGTAGCATTGACATATATACACTACCAAATGTAAAATAAATAGCTAGTGGGAAGCAGCTGAATGGCACAGGGAGATCAGCTCAGTGCTTTGTGACCACCTACAGGGGTGGGATAAGGAGGGTGGGAGGGAGATGCAAGAGGGAGGGGCTATGGGGATATACATATGCATATAGCTGATTCACTTTGTTATATAGCAGAAACTAACACAACACTGTAAAGCAATTAAACACCAATAAAGATGTTTAAAAAAGAAAAATGAGGCAGTTATCCAGATAGCTCAGCTAAATGCTCTCCCCTTAGCACCAAAATCCTTTTCCTAATTTAGATTCTTAAAGCAAATAAAATATTGCTCCCTTCAGTTTATCTAAAAACAAAAACAAAAACTGTTTGGAGTTCTAGATAACTTTAATTGAAGTGCAAATATATTTTGCTTTTCTCAAAGATGAATCAGTTTGAGAGCTGTGTCTGTATGTATGTTTATGTATTTAACTTTATATATTACTTAGGTAATGATACTTCCTCATCAGTTTGAGGTCCCTTACTCTGAAAGATAAAAACACAATAAAATTAAGACATGGGTAAGTTTTAGTGGAATTCAGCACAAAATTTTTAATTCCTGATATTCTGGCAGCCGAAGTGAAAAGAGAAGCATTATAGATTATGGCTGCTTCATTAGCTAACAAAAGAAGATAAAAATAAAGCTCTTTAGGGTCCATAAGCATTTTAGTTGGTCTGAACTTAAAGAGGAATATAACGTACTAGGTTTTAAATAACCTCATTTGCTTGTGATGAACCATGCTTTTAATAGTAAAAGCTATGTGGAAAAATTGGATTCAGTTGAATTTAACAAACTTTTCTTGATGCTCATTTTCACACTAGGTTAAGAGTTGAGATAAAGAAAAAATATATAGAAGACCTTGCCCTCAAAACCAGTACTTTCGTATTGTTAGATGTTAAAGGGAGGGGGGGAAGATGAGAGGCAATGAGAGGATTCTGTAGGCCACAACTCAAACAAATGCCTTAGTCTTTACTCTTTTATGCAGGTAACGATTTCATGTGAAAAGTTTTATGTTGAATAAAAGGCATGTTGGGAATTGAATTTTTAAAATAACTTCACTCTGGCAATGTGTGAAGGATGGTTTATATAAAAGCAGAAATTGAAATCAGGAAAGCCAGTTAAAAATCGATTCAAAAGTCTAGGCCAATATTGCTCAAAATATGGACCACAGTTGCCTGCATTAAAATCATATGCTGCTAAGAAGGCAGTGTGAGATGTCTGGCTTCTGGCCAGAAACCTAAGTGTGATTCTTCAGGTCTGACCATGGGCAGTTACAAAGGATTTACCTGGCAGGCCCCTTGGGAGAAGCTGCACTCCCCAGCCAAGACTTTGTGTACAGACAGTGCATTATATCAAGGACTAACACCCCCTCCCCAAGCCCCCCCGCCCCCCAGCTGACCATGCTGTTACATGTAGCTGCATTCCCAGCCTAGATACCTGCAGTTGGAGGCTGCTTTATTAAGGATCTTCAGCAGAGGAATTCCTCAGGTGCTTCTGCCTGGACCTCCTTATCAGGGAAAGAGGGGCTCCTTGAAGACCATTTACTCCACTCTTATTCAGTACTCAGTACTTTTCCACTCCTAGTCTTTTCCTCCTGCCCCCAGGTCTCTGGGTCCATAAAACTGCAGGATCCCTGTGTCTATGCTGATCTACTTGTCCCTCAACTGGTGCCATTTGAATGAAGAAACATGGATCAGGAGGGGAGTCAGTGGGCACTTTCTCCTGTTTAGCTTTTGCTCATACTATCCCAGTGAGCAATTCAAGGCTTGACTGTTACTTTCATTTTGTCTTGTCTTAATCAGCTACCTTGGCACCTGGCAGCTCAGCTTTCTCTGAAGCTCAGCTCAACCCTTGGTAGGGAGCTCTCCCCCAACAAACTAGTTTAGGATTTGGAGTAGCAGACCTAGGAACCTGCATATTTAACAAGCTACCCAGATAACTCTTTTGTATATTTTAGTAAAACACTGGTCAAATTAGTGGATGAAATGGGTCTAAACTCAGCCAGTGGTGGTGAATATGGAAAAAAGTTTCCAGACACTCAGCAGTCAGAGTGAGAATTAGAGACTTATTAAAATTACAGAAGAAAAATGAGTGAAAAATGAACTAACATCAACCAAAAGTGGAAATAGAGGAGAAGGAGCAGTATGGACACAATGAGTTTTTAGATATGTGTAGGATGTTCAGATATAAATTTTCATCTTGCAGTTGGATGAGTGGATATATGAACTTAGATCTTAGGAAAAATCTAGATGTGAAATAATAATTTGGAAGTTAGCAATATGTGTAGAGGTGGGGGGAGGTTAAAACCATGACAGTAAATAAGAAAACCAGGGAGATAGTATGGACTGAAATGAAGGTGGATCATGGAACCCAAGAAGCCATTTGATAAGCAGATGGAAGAAGTGTCCAGTGGAGGCTGAGAAGAATGGCCGCTGTTTTTCACAAGTATTTCTTTTATGGGCTCTTGATAAATCCAAAAGTATAATTTGAAATTCCAACTCTGTGAAGGCATTTACTTAGGTAAGTCAAGTGATATTTCTCAGCTACATAGTTTTTTGGAGATCTGTCTTCCTGTGGGCTCTCCCATGCCAATAATTTCAACTGATTTTTTCACAAGAGATAGTTGCATAATAGATAACTCAAAATTAAGATTCTAGTCAAGAATGTGGATGTGGTTTTCCATTATTCTACCAACCAAAGTGGTAATGTGAGCATCTTCACCCCTAAATCTGTATTTATTATTATATATTGTGGCTTCAACTGAGGTAAATGATTGATAAGAGAATACAGAAATTTGCTTAGGGACCATTTAAATTTAATGAATTTCTTAGTAACATTTCCTGAAGTCTGTTTAATATTTTCTCTTGGAGACTATTCTGAGTATTCCTTGCTTCTTTTCAATCTCTCAATAAATTGCATCAGTGATTTTTATCTCTAAGTTGTCAGAATTGTTAGAATCTAAGCACTCTGAAGTACATTAAAATAAATATTAAAGAGTTATAAAATTTATAGGGTGAACTGGGCCAGGAGTAGTTTGTAGTAGTATATATTGCTTTTTAAGGAATCATTAGTAATATTGATAAGATGTCCAAATGCCCCAGATTGCTTGGAACTGAGGAGGTTCCCAGGATGGGTGACTTTCCGAGGATGGGTTTTGCGAGGGAAAAGTTTCTCACAAACTGGAACAAGTTGGTCACTCTATTAAAATACTCAAAATGCTAGAAGTTTGATTTCTTCTGTGTGTGTGTGTGTGTGTGTGTGTGTGTGTGTGTGCGCATGTGAGAGAGGGAGAAAGAGCACGAGCTCTATTTTGCTCTCTGTCCCTCAAAATCCATACTCACATTTTTCTAAAATAATAGAGATTTAGTTGGGCATATGGTAACAAACTAAAGACATTTTTGGCCTCCCTTGCAGCTATGTGTGGCTATGTAACTACATTCTGGATAATGAGATGTCAGTGATAATATTTGTGGAACTTCTGGGTTAGCTTCTCTAAGAAGGAAGCTGTTTGCCCTCCATTATCTCTTTCGTCTCATCCATGAGCTGAGAAGTGATGACTCATGGAACAGTCATCTTAGGTCCAGAAACGAAAGCCATGAAATCAGAACAGCAGGGCTACCTCAGTAGCCTTGGCTGATTCACGTTTAAATAGTTATTACATGAATGAGAAACATATTCCTATTTTATTTTGAGAACTCTCAGTTATAGTAACTTATACCCTAAAACAGAGGGATTGTTGTCAAGATCCTTGGCTTCTGATTTCCATGATCCATTTCTATTTCTTGTCTTCTCATATAACTCCTTACTCTCACAAGTGTGAGCTTTCTTCTCTTCCTCTTTTTTGTTGGAGAACACATAATATGAATTAAACTCTATGATATGTTATCACCAGATCAGTTTCTTGCATGTGTTAGTTGGGGGAGATGAAGAAATTTAGAAAATCCGTTTCTTTTCTTTCTCTTAACAAAGCCTGTCTTGCAAGGTTGCTTACTTTCTGGGTACTGGAATATCCTATCTTTGGTATGAGCTTATTCCTTACATTTCTTCTTTATTACAGTTCCTTGAAATGTCTTCATTATTTAAGTGATTTTCTACAGTGGTAGTATCTTTTTTTTTTTTATAACTTTTATTCATTTATTTATTTTTGGCTGCGTTGGGTCTTTGTTGCTGTGCCCGGGTTTTCTCTAGTTGCGGTGAGTGGGGGCTACTCTTGGTTTCGGTGCGCAGGCTTCTCATTGCGGTGGCTTCTCTTGTTGCGGAGTACGGGCTCTAGGCACGCAGTCTTCAGTAGTTGTGGCTCGCGGACTCTAGAGCACAGGCTCAGTAGTTGTGGCGCATGGGCATATTTGCTCTGCGGTATGTGGGATCCTCCTGGACCAGGGCTCGAACCTGTGTCCCTTACACTGGCAGGTGGATTCTCAACACAGTGGTAGTATCTTTAATTTAAGTCCATATCAGGAAACCTTCCCTCCTTTTTCTTGGTGGCATCTGGGTTCAGTAGAGTCATGCCTGATGTCACAGCACTGGGAGGACAATATCTGGTCCTCTGTTAGCATCTGTACTTACTGTTTCCTGCTGTGCTATAACTAACTGATCCTATCTGCCTAGTCCTAAGCTTCTCATATCTCTGCATTGTCATTGACTAAAATGGTCCCTTGCCAATCCAATCACAGGCTGGATGGAGGTATCTAAGCAGCATCGTCTGCTGCAAAGTTGTCTTGTTTCTGCCGTAACAATGACTTTCTTTGATCTCCAAAGATCAGCTCAGCAGTGTGTCTCCTCTTGCCATCACTCACCAAGGTACCCTGCATTTTAAGACCAACACTTGAACGCCTCATTTAGCACTTCTGCTTGTCTTGGCTGACCCACGAATTACACATACCTAGGGAATAATGGAAGAAATCCCCTGTGTTCTAGGTCTACCCAAAGTATCCCATAATCACATGTAACTCTTGCTTTATGTGTAAATATTATTCTATCCTGCTCCAAATAAGCTAATTTTGTGGCTTTATTTTATGGGGAGGAAATCTGGTTAGCAAGTTATTCTTTCTATTCTCTTTATTTCAGGACCTGGCTCTTGGATGTTGGAATTCCAGGATTACACTCTTCATTTCTCTTGGTATTTCTAAAGGAGCTTCTCTTTCCATTGGGCAGGGGAGATGAGGTCCAGTTTGAGAGAGAGAGGTGGTCAATTACACTAAGAATTTACAATTCCCAGAAAACTATTAATACATTTTAATTCTTTTTACCAATCCACCACATATATTTCCTATCTTGATCAATGTATCCTAATAAATAGACCTCTGTTCAAGAGCCCAGCTCTGTTCATCCTTATTCGGGACAGTCAGGTGAGTAGCCATAGTCCTCTCTTGACACAGATCCACCCAGGACACCTGTCATACATAACTAGGGTAGGTTTTATTTTTATCTTGTTCTTACCTGTAATTCTCCTCTCCCACCCTCTAGTTACTCTCCTTCGACAAAGAATTAGGTTAAATTTACACTTACGCATGTCAAGCTACTCCATAAATGGGAAGGTGAAATTCATATTGCTTCTTTTCAGTCAATAATGAAATCTAAATATAGACATGCTTTCCATTCCAAGGGGAAGATGTATTTTCTCTTTTCTGTAGCCAAGGAATTTTATGCCGTTGGGAGTAGGGAGCTGCATAGAACCCAGCAGGTGATAATCTTAGTCACCATCAGCTCAGGTGTGCTTATTTTATTCTTAGAGGCTCTTTAAGGGCAAACCAGGTCACTGGGAGGGGACGTTGCAGTGATTTATAGATGGACCTCCTTTGCCCCCCCCAACTTGAAAAAGAGCAGCCCTACCTTACTTAGCTCTTTTTATTGGGATTATACATAAGATGTTGGTTGGAAATTTTTTCCTCTACCATGGTGCCTACAATTTCCACAACTATAGTAGTTTGACATTGAAAACAATTTTTTTCTGGCCAAAGTTACAACCTAGTTTGCTTGAGTTAATTCTAAGTTCTAAGTTTAAATGGAGTTTGTTAGGGAAAATGCAATAACCAGTAAACTATATTATATTAATGAATGACTTTAATTAGAAGTATTAATTAAATGGCTTTAATTAGAGGCAGAAGTAATATTAAAAATATGTGACTTCAAATCATTTCTCTTTTCAGTGCTTCTGGCCAGAAAGTAGTATTTATCCACAATGCCAGAAGTGGAAATACTAATTGGTCCTAGCTTTAATTTACTGAAGATCTAGTTTAAATATAATTAAATTGAAAATCAGTAGATAAAATAATCAAGAAAAATTGTTAATTTAGGAAAAAGACTGAGTTTATTCTCTAATGTTTTGTATAATTAATTTATGTAACTAATTGCATGTAGGGTGTAGCCTACCATACTTTATTTTTATTCTAAACAATATTTGCACAGACAGTAATAGAGATGGTATAATTGGTTTAGTTGTATGGACATGTGTATCTATGAAATGTTAACTACTTAATACTCTTGGAACAACAAAAAAAGTTAATATAGATGTGAAAGGCAAGGTAAATGACTAATTCCAGAGTAAGGATCAAAAGTGTCTGGGTAAGGGTATTCCTGATCAGGATAGGGTCTTTAAAATAAAACTTCCTAATAATACTATACTGCTGCCTGTACCGATTTTAGGTAAAATAAATACATTGAAGTTGTAAATAAAACCATTCTGCAAACATTGATGGAAGTAGAGAGCAGAAAGTTTCAAAATTCCTTGAGCAATGAAAATAATTTTAATAATAAAACATCTTTAGAAATAGAAGAAGCTAGATGCAATTCTAAAGAATAGTAGTTGCCAAGTTAACCTGGGTCTAAGGTAAAGTGATTTCCCCTTTCTTTTGTTGAAGTATATTAACTTTAAGCCACTTGCTCTACCTTAAAAATCTTTACCTTTTGTACATATATAATTGATGCTATTCTCTGCATACTACTTACCCAAATGCAAGCTTCTCCTGAATTCTCTTAAATTAACCTGAGTGGTAGCCACCATCACTCTGTGCATAGGTCTGTTGCAAACTCCAAGAACAGTGTTTTGGCTGCAATTCATATGCCACATATTTCTCTGTAAACAAGTCATCTTAGTTAAGAGGAAGAATAAATCAAAATTTTTCAGACAGGATTCCCCTCGTGCCTGATCTTTAATTTTGTAAATACTGTGGGAAATCTTTTCACTGAGATTTCTCATGTCCTTTTATTTTTGCCTAATAGCTCCAGGTAGATCTTTAGTCTAAATATTTATGTTTTAAATTATAGCCTTTCACAATTTAATATGTATACTAAGGTTCTTTTTAAATGAAAGCTCTGATTCAGTAGGTTTGGTGTGGAGCTTGAGATGCTGCCTTTGTAACACGTATTGATAATAAGTGATATTAATACTGCTTGGTCCATGGGCCATACTTTGAGTATCAAGGTTCTAGATATTCTAGGCTTCCTTTGACTTCTGCTTAAAAAATGTCCTTAAGCACAACATCCAAATATGTTTTTACAAGTGTTGCAATTAATTTTGATCCTGGTAGGATGGACAAATTTTGAGAAATACTATGCTGTATTATCTGCCAGTTGCTTAAAGATTCTAGTCTCTTGGGTTTTCTCCAAGGTTCTGCTTGACCTGGTTACTGTAGTATTAATGTAACAGTTTTAGTGAAAGACATACCTTCAACTTACATTTTCAGAAATATTTTGATTTGGTAAATTAATCTTGTTCTTAATATTTTAGGTTTCCTGGGCTATATGATTCGTTGCAACTACTGAACTTTGCAATTGTAGCATGAAAGCAGCCACAGACAATATGCACAGACATGGGCGTGCCTATGTTTCAATAAAACTTTATTTCTGAAAACAAGAGGCAGACTAGATTTGTCCCAAAGGCTGTAGTTATCCCACCCCTGTTCTAGTCGATTACCCATAACATGTACATAATTTCTTCAAAATATATTAGTTTTAAAATAGAAACTAGTTTATGGCTCAATGCTATGTTATAATTAAAAGAATAACTTATGATTCTAACTATTTTAATTATAGGCATAGATTTATATTTGCTTTAATTTTTTTTAACATATTTCATATGAAACTAACTTCAATCTATGAGATTACCAACATATTATAAATGAGAAAGTTAAGATTAAGAGAGATTAAGTGACTTTTCAGTATTACATCTTTAGAAAGCAAAGGAGCCAGGTCCTGAGAAAGCCATATGGCTCTAAGTCCAGTGTTCCTAAGTATTCAACTTTTTTGAGGAGATCGCACAATTAGTAAACTCAGAGTAGCCATATTGATTCCATGAACTAACAGAAGCCATATTAACTCTTGTACTATCTTAAAAATGAGAAGAGTATACTATTTTAATTTTGCATTTCATGGGAATTGAGTTTTCTAGAGTCAGATAAAATTTTCTTGCCAAAGTTTTATACTTTTAGTTGTAGAGACAATTTTATTCAACTTATATTCTGGTACATTAAATATTCATTCATACAATGAAACTTAGATGGAGTCAAGAAGTAGAAAAATATGTCTTTGTGCATTCTTAAGGAAAAATTTCACTATTGGGAAAGTAGTATTGGTTTATTAACAACTGTGGCCATTTTGAAGATACCTCATTTAAATATTCAGCAGCACATCCAAAAATGTTTAAATGGATGCTGAAAATGATATTGAATAACTCATTTCTGTTTCTATGCTATTGTCTGGAAGAACATACAAATTTTGTAAATAAATTACAATACATGCAAAATGCATTAAAGTAAAAGCCACCTACCATGTAGGTAATATCTACATAGTGTTACATCATTAAAACAATTATTTTTAGTTGTAAGGATGAATAGATCTTCCCAAATAGCTATTTACCATACAGGCTTTCACTGAATGAGTGGGTACCAGATCCTGAAATGTAACAAAATGCTTTGTTTTCTTTTAGATATAATACATTATTTGTGATATCCTTAGAAGTTATTAAAAGTAATTTTTCCTTACCTAAGATACTTAAATATGATGTAAACTGATTATTTTTTTATTATTTAGCAGACCATTTATAGTACTATGTACGACTTTATATGATGAAAATTTTAGACAACCAAATGACTTTTCTTAAGGCAAATTGCAATGATTTTAGAATCTGTATTTTCTTATAAGAAAATAAGTTTTATGTAATCTTATATGTCATGGATCATTAGCCACAAAACCATCAGGCTTATGTCCCAAACGTTTATATCTAGGTGTGGAGGATAAGGGAAGCTCTAGGTTAGCATTTATCGAAGTGTAGTCCATGCAATTTGAGGAGTTCGTTAGACCCTTTTAGGGGGTCTGCATGGTCAAACTATTTTCATAATAATAAATTAATAATAATAACAATAGTCCACTATGCTGACATTTCCAATGAGAATACAAAAGCAATGGCGAATAAACTGCTGGTACTCCTTAGAATCAATGTGGTGGCACCACCACCTAAGACAGGAGTTCAAAAACATGAATGAAGTGAGGAATAGCTGCTGTTAGATGTTTGAAACAGTTTCGCAAAGGCTTGCTTCTTCCCATCTGCTATTCTTATATCTCCTTTTTCTTTCATTTTCTGATTATTGTATAACTTTGGGGAAAATGGCATCTTCATTCTTATTTTAAGAACAGTAAAGGGAAAGTACTGAGAAAAACAAGAAAAGAGAAACTTTGATGGGAAATAGGGGTGGAGGAAGTTTTGCACAGGGCAAGTGCAGGTATATATGTCTATGGAAAGAGAGCACGGAGATCAGCCTACTACTTTACTTTATTCGCCAGCTACTATGTGAGACTCCTTTTCCAACATCTCTTAATTAAAGTGGCCTGGTGTCACGACAAAGGAAAATGTTGCCAGTTCTTTGATCCCCTTTCCTGTCTCTGCCCCAGCTCCCTGTTACTGCCTCTTACCACCCGCCCTGTAACCACACGGTGTCATTTGGACAAAGGCAAGAAAAGTCTTAGCCCCTTCATCTAGTACCATTAAGTCATGCCTTTTAGCCCTGCAACCTTCAATCTGTATTAAGTGATGGAGGTACATGGATATTTTATCCTCTAAAATTTTTCTTACCAAATGCATTGCATATGTTGATAAAGCAGGGGAAGGAGGACCCTAAAGGCTATGCTCTTGTAATAAACAAAGGCACTATGATTTTCTTAAGGGAGTATGTCCAGGCAAGTGTTTATACCCTTGTTTTAATGCACCTGGAACTGAATTTCGATCTGTAATTTGGAAGTAGAAACTAGAGGAAAGCTGAATTGTTTTACACATTAGAAGAGAGAGGAATTTAGCAGATGAGTCAGGAGACAGAGTCCAGAGTAAAAGAGAGCCAGAGGAAAACAAAACCATACAGTGACAAGATGGGCTTTGTTGATCAGAAATGCTGCTTGAATAGTTTTTGTTTGCTGTGTGTAGTGTGAAATAAATGTTATTTACCACCTTCTATATAACAAGTATTCAGCAAAATGCACACTTCTCTCTAATGCATTTTTGTGATTGAATTCTTTCAGAGGACACAAGAAAATAGGAGTTATATGTGTGAATTGATAAGAAAAAATAGGCTGCTTCTATAAATACAAGGTTCAGGAATGATAGCTGATATCACAGTCCTAGTTCCAGTTTCCAGGAAAGGGCTCTGATTGTCTCAGTTTGCCTTTTTCACCCTTCCTGCACCAATGAACTGTGGCCCCAGGGTACAACTGTGTCACTTTATACAAACATGACTTCTTCTCCTGCTTCCATATGGATGAGGTACTGTTCTCAGAAAAGTAGGAGATGGGGAACGGAACATTTAAATAAATTGGTGTTCCTATTTCTTTTTTCCTTACAATAATATTTCAGCTAATAAGATACTGAGCCAGGATTCAAATTTTAGCATGTAGAACTTCAAACCAAAATCACTTCCATTTTGTCTCCTACTAAGAACACTTGCATAGAAACATGAAAACCAATAAAACATGCAAAAATTGATATATTGTAGATAGGTATGAACATAAGAAATGGTTACAGAGTTGGGTTTTCCAAATTTGGAAAATTATTTTAGGGTCATTAGTTTTGACTGCATGTATCCTTTATAAGAAAATTGGATGTTTTGTGGCCAATTATTATAGGGAAAAATATTATTGGAAGCAGTTGAAAGGTAATTAGAAAAAGGGAAATTAACTTATTTGCTTAGAGAGTAATTACATGAGTAAAATTTCCTTTTAATTTTTAATTAAGATTTTAAAGATTTACCATAAAATTAATAATAGGAGACTCAGACCCACTGATCTGTGATTTGTTTGAAAATTTGATTTTTTAATTTCTTTTATTGGTTGAGTGACTTATTTTCACTAAAATGCTAGTATTCTGTTAACAAGGTCTTGCTTTATGTTGCTTAAAAATAGTAATAAAGTCAGTTCTAAAATGTTAAAAATTCAAATTTCCTAAATTCTAGCCAGGCAATCATTAAATATTTAAGATTATGTACAGAGGAACATAATGAAGAATGGACCATATGAAAGTATAGAATTTGTCTCAGAGAAGAGTATTTCCTTAATGCAGCTAGATAATTTGAATAAATCAAAATTGATGTAGCTCTCAGTTAAATAATTATGAGTAATAGTGACTTTTAATGATAGTAAAAGAACCGTTATTATTTTCAACTTTTTAGTGTTTGGATTAATTTTATTTTCATTTGTTTTCTCACTTTTAACTTTATCCTTTTCTACCACAAATGGGAAACTTTTCTCAGCCTTCCTTAACAGTGGAACTAAAAGTTAAACTGAGACGCGATATGGTTTCTAATAATGCTTTGACTGTATCTTAGAGTACTGTAACTTGATTATTTGGACGGATGCAGAAATGGTTCACTTTAAAGTATGATAAAAACTTACATTCTCATCAGAGCAAAAGGGAACAAAATTATGTCTGGGTACACTGGCACCATTATCATCTATAATGCCTGATGGAGAAGGGTTCCGTGGTTACCGGAAAGAAAAGATGTCCCTACTGGGCAGAAATTGAGAAATCCTAGAACTGAGGCATAGAAGGGTCCTGGGGAATCTAATTCAACCTCCTTTCATCTCACAAATGAGGAAATTGTTGTTTAGAGAATTCAAACATGCTCAAGGTCACACTGTTAGTTCTCTCTCATTTTTAAGCGGGTGATGGAAAATGACTTCATTGTCTGAAAATGAAGTTTTTATTTAAAGATAATGCCAAAAAATTAAAATTAAAGGCCACTTTAATTAAGAGATGTTGGAAAAGGAATCTCACATAGTAGCTGGTGAATAAAGTGAAATAGTAGGCTGATCTCTGTACTCTCTTTCCAGCTGTTGAAGAGGGATGTGACTATGAAGTGACCCTTTCTGTCTACTGTTTAAGAGAAGGGAATAATTTCCACATGTTGTTTCTTACAAGAAACAGAGAAAATTTTCAACCTTATTACCAGTTTTCATTGGGCAGAGGCAGCTAGGAAGCAGTGGTAACAAGCCCACATACCAATGGAAATTGACCATGATGTGACTTTGCTAGCCAAGCCAAAGTGTTTAACATTTAGATTGTTTTCCAGTTAGCTGCTTTTAAAAACAATTTAGGGCATAATGCCTTATGATACTTTAAACCAGATGTCTCTGTTTCTAGGCTTTAAAAATTTATACAAATTATGCACTATAATATAGCAAACCAAATTTTAGTGTGATTCCACCTGTCTAAACACTTGTATTTCTCAAGTACAGTTAAAATTTGTGTATATATGTGTATGCATATATATATACATATAAAGTTTATCAAAATGATACATTAAAATATCAAGTAATACTTTCTTACCATTAGGTTTCCCTCTCCAGACTTTCAATTATTTTAGCTGTTTCTTTTAGTATTACCTCCACATATTTGATATTTACCAGATTTAGTTAATAACTGTTTTCTGTTACAATAAGGGTTTAATTCACTTATATAACTACCTGTTCCTCTTCCATCCTCCTGTTGTAATTATACATTATTTATTTATTTGCTTTAATATGTAAATTAATCAATGGAACACCGAAGACAATACTCATCTCTCCCTCCCTCCCTCCCTCCCTCCCTTCCTTCCTTCCTTCCTTCTTTCCTTCTTTTGAGGTTCTAATTGTTTTTCTTTTCTAACGTTTTCTAATACCAAATACTTACCTGGTCCTTTTTATCTACCTGGTACTATTTTAAGTGTTTCACATATATTTGCTCAATTTATCCTCATAATAATCTTACAATGTTGGCACTATTATCACTATTTTATAAACGGGGAAACTGAAGATCAGAGAAGGTGAGTCAATCATAAAAAGCCACAAGCTCCTAGTGAGGGGTAGAGCTAGGATTTGGACACAGACAGTGTGATTTCAGAGTCATACTGCTAAACACAATATTAGTTTCTTGTTATATTTAGTTTTTCAAAAGCTCAAACATATGAGACATTTCTATCATTTATTTCCCATCAGGAAAAAATTGCCTCCCAGAGTTTGTTTTTTATTTTATTTTACTTCATTTTATTTTAGTTAGCATTAGAAAATGAAAGAAGAAAAAGACTGTTAGACCATGTTTCCAAGTGACTGTGGAAAATGAGAATTACTGTTTGGACTTTTTACTGCTCCAGAAATTTCATCTGATCAGGACTCTAATGACATGTGAGGAATAGAAGAAAGTTTGTTTCAGGTTAAGAGAGAAACTTAGAGAAATGCCTCAAAGGGTCCTTTCCTCAATAGATCCAATCCCCTCAATTTTCTCGGTCAACCCTAGAACCTTCTCTTAGTTCCTGCATTTTGTTGATAGCTGAGGTCTCAATTTAACATTAATGAATTTTTTAAAGTGATGAGTTTGTATTTTATAGTTTCAGTTTTCTGTGCACTTTGTGGCTGTGACACAGTTGCCCATCTGGTGGTTTGTTTCCATGTGGTCTTCATTTCAGACCTGGCTGCTTTCCTCTCTTCCCCTCCCTGCTTAGTCTCAGCATCCCTTCCCTACACAAAAGGGGAAGGAGGGCCACCTGCCATCAGACAGTCAGCCACCCCTAACCTGCAGGCTCTCTGCTCTACCCTGTTTCCAGGTGGTCATCCTCAGGAATCTGTAAGGATGGACTTAGCGTTAAGGCTCAGGTATTAATCATTCTGTTCTCAACTTCTGGAACTTTCACTGAGTAAACTTAAAAAAAATGCTTAGATTAAGCTTACTGTTAAGAATAAATAACAGATTTGGCTTTATGATGTAGAAAGCTGGGAGAGCTATTTTCCCTTAGTTAATCAATTATTTTCCTCAGTAGAAACTTTTGGATGAATTGAACCTCTGGATAAAAATTGTAGTGGTTGCTATAATACAAAAAGGAATCTCACCAAATCTCACAAGCCCAATGTTATTTCATATTAAAACTTGATATAAACTCTTGTCTCATTTTTGTCTTTGCCATACAGTAAATATTCCTTTCTTTGGTTCCCACCAATCAAATTCTAGATGCTCTTGATTTTAAGCTCTTGGGAGGCTGTTAAAAGGCACTGCCCCCTCAGGAAGACCTGTGTGGTCAGGCCATTCAAAATGGCTGCTTTCTTGCTCTCTGTACATCCCCTGATCACCTAGGCCCTGCTTCACTCACATGACTATCCAATCTTTCTTTTTAATTATAGGGCTTAATTAGTCCTTGGTAACTGATTAGCCCCCCTGACATCAATTTCTCCTATAAATGGTATCCTCCTCCCGTGAGTAGCAAAGACTGCTACCATGTCTTGCCTGCCTGTCTGCAGCACACCGTGGTGTGTCCTCCAGCACCCTTTATCTAAGATCTTCCCCATAAACCATTAATATCTCTGTCGCTGTCTCTGGGTTCTTCCTTCCATCTTGAGGCTGGGCAACGTCAAAGCTTGCAGGCCTGCAGAATGCAGCCCAACACAGACTGTAAAGCAAATCAGAAGTGAAGGGAGCTAGAGTCATTGTGAGTTCATCAAGGACCATGACTTCAAGAGACATAATAAGTCACAGGTAGCGGGGAGGGGCAAGATAGGGGCAGGGGATTAACAGGTACAAACTACTATGTATAGAATAAACAGGCAACAAGAATATATTGTACAGCACAGGGAATATAGACAGGATTTTATAATAACTATAAATGGAGTTTAATCTATAAAAATTTAAATCACTATGTTGTATACCTGAAACTAATGTAATATTGTAAATCAACTAAATCTCAATTTTTAAAAAGTCACAGGTATTTTTTTTTTACATCTTTATTAGAGTATAATTGCTTTACAATGGTGTGTTAGTTTCTGCTTTATAACAAAGTGAATCAGTTATACATATACATATGTTCCCATATCTCTTCCTTCTTGCGTCTCCCTCCCTCCCACCCTCCCTGTCCCACCCCTCCAGGCGGTCACAAAGCAGCGAGCTGATCTCCCTGTGCTATGCGGCTCCTTCCCACTAGCTATCTACCTTACATTTGGTAGTGTATATATGTCCATGCCTCTCTGTCACTTTGTCACAGCTTACCCTTCCCCCTCCCCATATCCTCAAGCCCATTCTGTAGTAGGTCTGTGTCTTTATTCCTGTCTTACCCCTGGGTTCTTCATGACTTTGTTTTTTTTTTCTTAAATTCCATATATATGTGTTAGCATACGGTATTTGGCTTTCTCTTTCTGACTTACGTCACTCTGTATGACAGACTCTAGGTCTGTCCACCTCATTACAAATAGCTCAGTATCGTTTCTTTTTGTGGCTGAGTAATATTCCATTGTATATATGTGCCACCACTTTTTTATCCATTCATCCGATGAGGAAACTTAGGTTGTTTTCATCTCCGGGCTATTGTAAATAGAGCTGCAATGAACATTTTGGTACATGACTCTTTTTGAATTATGGTTTTCTCAGGGTATATGCCCAGTAGTGGGATTGCTGGGTCATATGGTAGTTCTATTTGTAGTTTTTTAAGGAACCTCCATACTGTTCTCCATAGTGGCTTTACCAATTCACATTCCCACCAGCAGAGCAAGAGGGTTCCCTTTTCTCCACACCATCTCCAGCATTTATTGTTTGTAGATTTTTTGATGATGGCCATTCTGACTGGTGTGAGATGATATCTCATTGTAGTTTTGATTTACATTTCTCTAATGATTAATGATGTTGAGCATTCTTTCATGTGTTTGTTGGCAGTCTGTATATCTTCTTTGGAGAAATGTCTATTTAGGTCTTCTGCCCATTATTGGATTGGGTTGTTTGTTTTTTTGTTATTGACCTGCATGAGCTGCTTATAAATTTTAGAGATTAATCCTTTGTTATATGCTTCATTTGCAAATATTTTCTCCCATTCATAGGGCTGTCTTTTGGTCTTGTTTATGGTTTCCTTTCTTGTGCAAAAGCTTTGAAGTTTCATTAGGTCCCATTTGTTTATTTTTGTTTTGATTTCCATTTCTCTAGGAGGTGGGTCAAAAAGGAACTTGTGGTGATTTATGTCATAGAGTGTTCTGCCTATGGTTTCCTTTTTTGTGCAAAAGCTTTGAAGTTTCATTAGGTCCCATTTGTTTATTTTTGTTTTGATTTCCATTTCTCTAGGAGGTGGGTCAAAAAGGATCTTGCGGTGATTTATGTCATAGAGTGTTCTGCCTATGTTTTCCTCTAAGAGTTTGATAGTTTCTGGCCTTACATTTAGGTCTTTAATCCATTTTGAGTTTATTTTTGTGTATGGTGTTAGGGAGTGATCTAATCTCATACTTTTACATGTACCTGTCCAGTTTTCCCAGCACCACTTATTGAAGAGGCTGTCCTTTCTCCACTGTACATTCCTGCCTCCTTTATCAAAGAGAAAGTGACCATATATGCGTGGGTTTATCTCTGGGCTTTCTATCCTATTCCATTGATCTGTCTTTCTGTTTTTGTGCCAGGGCCATACTATCTTGATTACTGTAGCTTTGTAGTATAGTCTGAAGTCAGAGAGCCTGATTCCTCCAGCTTCGTTTTTCGTTCTCAAGATTGCTTTGGCTCTTTGGGGTCTTTTGTGTTTCCATACAAATTGTGAAATTTTTTGTTCTAGTTCTGTGAAAACTGCCAGCGGAACTTTGATAGGGATTGCATTGAATCTGTAGATTGCTTTGGGTAGTAGAGTCATTTTCACAATGTTGATTCTTCCAATCCAAGAACATGGTATATCTCTCCATCTATTTGTATCATCTTTATTTTCTTTCATCAGTGTCTTATAATTTTCTGCATACAAGTCTTTTGTCTCCTTAGGTAGCTTTATTCCTAGATATTTTATTTTTTTTTGTTGCAATGGTAAATGGGAGTGTTTTCTTGATTTCACTTTCAGATTTTTCATCATTAGTGTATAGGAATGCCAGAGATTTCTGTGCATTAATTTTGTATCCTGCTACTTTACCAAATTCATTGATTAGCTCTAGTAGTTTTCTGGTAGCATCTTTAGGATTCTCTTTGTATAGTATCGTGTCATCTGCAAACAGTGAGAGCTTTACTTCTTCTTTTCTGATTTGGATTCCTTTTATTTCCTTTTCTTCTCTGATTGCTGTGGCTAAAACTTCTAAAACTATGTTGAATAAGAGTGGTGAGAGTGGGCAACCTTGTCTTGTTCCTGATCTTAGTGGAAATGCTTTCAGTTTTTCACCATTGAGGACGATGTTGGCTGTGGGCTTGTCATATATGGCCTTTATTATGTTGAGGAAAGTTCCCTCTGTGCCTACTTTCTGCAGGGTTTTTGTCATTAATGGGTGTTGAATTTTGTTGAAAGCTTTTTCTGCATTTATTGAGATGATCATATGGATTTTCTCCTTCAATTTGATAATATGGTTTATCACATTGATTGATTTGCGTATATTGAAGAATCCTTGCATTCCTGGAATAAATCTCACTTGATCATGGTGTTTGATCCTTTTAATATGCTGTTGGCTTCTGCTTGCTAGTATTTTGTTGAGGATTTTTGCATCTATGTTCATCAGTGATATTGGCCTGTAGTTTTCTTTCTTTGTGACATTCTTGTCTGGTTTTGGTATCAAGGTGATGGTGGCCTTGTAGAATGAGTTTGGGAGTGTTCCTCCCTCTGCTGTATTTTGGAAGAGTTTGAGAAGGATAGGTGTTAGCTTTTCTCTAAATGTTTGATAGAATTCGCCGGTGATGCCATCTGGACCTTGGCTTTTGTTTGTTGGAAGATTTTTAATCACAGTTTCAATTTCAGTGCTTGTGATTGGTCTGTTCACATTTTCTATTTCTCCCTGATTCAGTCTTGGCAAGTTGTGCGTTTCTAAGAATTTGTCCATTTCCTCCAGGTTGTCCATTTTATTGGCATAGAGTTGCTTGTAGTAATCTCTCATGATCTTTTGTATTTCTGCAGTGTCAGTTGTTACTTCTCCTTTTTCATTTCTAATTCTATTGATTTGAGTCTTCTCCCTTTTTTTCTTGATGGGTCTGGCTAATGGTGTATCAATTTTGTTTATCTTCTCAAAAAAACAGCTTTTAATTTTATTGATCTTTGCTATCGTTTCCTTCATTTCTTTTTCATTTATTTCTGATCTGATTTTTATGATTTCTTTCCTTCTGCTAACTTTGGGGTTTTTTTTTTTCTTCTTTCTCCAATTGCTTTAGGTGCAAGGTTAGGTTGTTTATTTGAGATGTTTCCTGTTTCTTAAGGTAGGATTGTATTGCTATAAACTTCCCTCTTAGAACTGCTTTTGCTGCATCCCGTAGGTTTTGGGTTGTTGTGTCTCCATTGTCATTTGTTTCTAGGTATTGTTTTATTTCCTCTTTGATTTCTTCAGTGATCACTTCTTTATTAAGTAGTGTATTGTTTAGCCTCCATGTGTTTGTATTTTTTACAGATCTTTTCCTGTAATTGATATCTAGTCTCATAGCGTTGTGGTCAGAAAAGATACTTGATACAATTTCAATTTTCTTAAATTTACCAAGGGTTGATTTGTGACCCAAGATGTGATCTATTCTGGAGAATGTTCCATGAGCACTTGAGAAAAATGTGTATTCTGTTGTTTTTGGATGGAATATCCTATAAATGTCAATTAAGTCCATCTTGCTTAATGTATCATTTAAAGCTTGTGTTTCCTTATTTATTTCCATGTTGGATGATCTGTCCATGGGTGAAAGTGGGGTGTTAAAGTCCCCTACTATGAATGTGTTACTGTCAGTTTCCCCTTTTATGGCTGTTAGTATTTGCCTTATGTATTGAGGTGCTCCTATGTTGGGTGCATAAATATTTACAATTGTTATGTCTTCTTCTTGGATTGATCCCTTGATCATTATGTAGTGTCCTTCTTTGTCTCTTCTAATAGTCTTTATTTTAAAGTCTATTTTGTCTGATATGAGAAATGCTACTGCAGCTTTCTTTTGGTTTCCATTTCCATGGAATATCTTTATCCATCCCCTTACTTTCAGTCTGTATGTTTCTCTAGGTCTGAAGCGGGTCTCTTGTAGACAGCATATATATGGGTCTTGTTTGTGTATCCATTCAGCCAATCTGTGTCTTTTGGTGGGAGCATTTAGTCCATTTATATTTAAGGTAATTATTGATATGTATGTTCCTATTCCCATTTTCTTAATTGTTTTGGGTTTGTTATTGTAGGTCTTTTCCTTCTCTTGTGTTTCTTGCCTAGAGAAGTTCCTTTAGCATTTTTTGTAAAGCCGGTTTGGTGGTGCTGAACTGTCTCAGCTTTTGCTTGTCTGTAAAGGTGTTAATTTTTCCATCAAATCTGAATGAGATCCTTGCTGGATGGAGTAATCTTGGTTCCAGGTTTTTCTCCTTCATCACTTTAAATAAGTCCTCCGAGTCCCTTCTGGCTTGCAGGGTTTCTGCTGAAAGATCAGCTGTTAACCTTATGGGGATTCCCTTGTGTGTTATTTGTTGTTTTTCTCTTGCTGCTTTTAATATGTTTTCTTTGTATTTAATTTTTGACAGTTTGATTAGTATGTATCTTGGCGTATTTCTCCTTGGATTTATCAGTATGGGACTCTCCGTGCTTCCTGGACTTGATTAACTATTTCCTTTCCCATACTAGGGAATTTTTCAACCATAATCTCTTCAAATATTTTCTCAGTCCCTTTCTTTTTCTCTTCTTCTTCTTGAAGCCCTATAATTCAAATGGTGGTGCATTTAATGTCCCAGAAGTCTCTGAGACTGTCCTCAGTTCTTTTCATTCTTTTTTCTTTATTCTACTCTGCTGTAGTTATTTCCACTCTTTTATCTTCCAGGTCACTTATCCATTCTTCTGCCTCAGTTATTCTGCTATTGATCCCATCTAGAGTATTTTTAATTTCATTTATTGTGTTGTTCGTTATTGTTTATTTCATCTTTAGTTCTTCTAGGTCCTTGTTAAATGTTTCTTGCATTTTGTCTATTCTGTTTCCAAGATTTTGGATCATCTTAACTATCATTATTCTGAATTATTTTTCACGTAGACTGCCTATTTCCTCTTCATTTGTTAGGTCTGGTGGGTTTTTATCTTGCTCCTTCTTCTGCTGTGTGTTTTTCTGTCTTCTCATTTTGCTTATCTTACTGTGTTTGGGGTCTCCTCTTTGCAGGCTGCAGGTTCATAGTTCCCGTTGTTTTTGGTGTCTGTCCCCAGTGGCTAAGATTGGTTCAGTGGGTTGTGTAGGATTCCTGGTGGAGGGGACTAGTGCCTGTGTTCTGGTGGATGAGGCTGGATCTTGTCTCTCTGGTGGGCAGGTCCACGTCTGGTGGTGTGTTTTGTGGTGTCTGTGGACTTATTATGATTTTAGGCAGCCTCTCTGCTAATGGGTGGTGTTGTGTTCCTGTCTTGCTAGTTGTTTTGCATAGGGTGTTCAGCACTGTAGCTTGCTGGTTGTTGAGTGAAGCTGGGTGCTGGTGTTGAGATGGAGATTTCTGGGAGATTTTCACAGTTTGATATTATGTGGAGATGGGAGGTCCCTTGTGTACCAGTGTCCTGAAGTTGGGTCTCCCACCTCAGATGCACAGCACTGACTCCTGGCTGCAGCACCATCAGCCTTTCATCCACATGGCTCAGAATAAAAGGGAGAAAAAGTAGAAAGAATGAATTAGTAGAAGTAGAAAGAAAGGAGGGAGAGAGGGAGGAAAGAAGGAAGGAATGAGGGAAGGAAGGAGAAAAAGAAAGAAAGAAGATAAAGTAAAATAAAATAAAGTAAGATAAAATACACTAAAGTTATTAAAATAAAAAATAATTATTAAGAAAAAAAATTTTTTTAAATAAAAAAAAGAACTGATAGAACCTTAGGACCAATGGTGGAAGCAAAGCTATACAGCCAAAATTTCACATAAAAGCATATACATACACACTCACAAAAAGAGGAAAAGGGGAAAAAATCATAAATCTTGCTCTCAAAGTTCACCTCCTCAATTTGGGATGATTCGTTGTCTATTCATGTATTCCACAGATGCAGGGTACATCAAGTTGAATGTGGAGCTTTAATCTGCTGCTTCTGAGGCTGCTGGGAGAGATTTCACTTTCTCTTCTTTGTTCGCACAGCTCCTGGGGTTCAGCTTTGGATTTGGCCCCGCCTTTGTGTGTAGGTCGCCAGAGGGCGTCAGTTCTTTGCTCGGACAGGACGTACTCCTAGTGCAGAATGTCCTCGGTCTGGGGGTGATCTGGACTTTGGTCGCTATAGTAACACATGCAGAAAGCAGTGCCTTGCTGAGGGTCTCTTCAGACTTCCAGGGTACAATGTGCCTCAGTACAGCAGTTCCCCATGAGGGAAACGGGTGCGGAGGGCACAACGAGATCTGGGTGGAAGTGGGGGTAAGGGGAAGCGGTGGGCTGCTGGGTGCGTGGGTCTCGCCGGGCACTGCAGGTCTCGCCGGGTGCTGCGGGGGGCCAAAGTCACAGGTATTAAATAGGTGCATGAAAAATCCAGTCAAGCTCCAGACAAGCGCTGAGATCCTAGGAATGTAACCCAGAGGGTAAAAATGTGTTACAACTTCAGATATGCTAGAGGACAGGGTGCCAGTAATTTCTAGGGTCACCCATTCACCAAGGATAGATTATTGAGAATCATGCCTTTGGGAAACAGGAGTAAAAAGGGTAAGATGAAGGCTGCCCTGGTGGCGCAGTGGTTGAGAGTCCGCCTGCCGATGCAGGGGACACGGGTACGTGCCCCGGTCTGGGAAGATCCAACATGCCGCGGAGCGGCTGTGCCCGTGAGCTGTGCCTGCTGAGCTTGCGTGTCCGGAGCCTGTGCTCCACAACGGGAGAGGCCACAGCAGTGAGAGGCCCGCGTACCGCAAAAAAAAAGGACAACAAAAAAAAACGGGTAAGATGAGAGAACATCCCCACAGTTGGCTGAAGACAACAGGACTCTCTGTTACCCCAAATTTAAAGCGATCTGTTGTGAGTGGTGGAGCTAGGGAGTAGTGGTTTAAGACACAGATGTGAAAGAGACGGAAAAACAACAGGACCCACCCAAGGGACTATAGAAGTGGGTGCCAGGTAAGTGGCCTTATTTCTCCATGGTCTGTTTAGAGAAGTTGTCACTTGATATTGTTTGTAAAGCTTTTAGCCTGTTGACTCTATTTTTTATTGTGATAACTTATACATACATAAAATTTACCATTTTAAACATTGAAGTGTACAATTCTGTGATATTAAGGACATTCACATTGTTTATGCAACCAATCTCCAAAGCTCTTTTCATCTTGCGAAACTGAAATTCTATGCTCATTAAACAACTCCCCATTCCCCCTTTGCTCCAGGCCTGGAAACTACCATCTACTTTCTGTCTTTACCAATTTGACTGCTCTAGGTATTTCATATAAATGGAATCATACAGTATTTGTCTTTTTGTAACTGGATTATTTCACTTAACCTAATGTCTTCAAGGTCATCCATGTTGCAGTATGAGTCAGAAATTACTTATTTTTTAAAGCTGAATAATATCCCATTGTATGTATATATCACATCTTGTTTATCCTTTCATCTATCCATGGACACTTTGGTTGCTTCCACCTTTTGACTACTGTGAATAATGCTGCTGTGAGCATTGGTATACAGATATTTGGTCAATTCCCTGCTTTAATTTCTTTGGAGTATATACCTAGAAGTAGAATTACTGGATCATAAGGTAATTCTGTTTAAGTTTTTGTAGAATCGCCACAGTATCTTTCACAGTGACCACGGAATTTTATAATCCCACTAGTAATGCATAAAGATTCCAGTATCTCAAAGAGAGAGAGAGGCATGGACATATATACACTACCAAACGTAAGGTAGATAGCTAGTGGGAAGCAGCCGCATAGCACAGGGATATCAGCTCGGTGCTTTGTGACCACCTGGAAGGTTGGGATAGGGAGGGTGGGAGGGAGGGAGACACAAGAGGGAAGAGATATGGGAACATATGTATATGTATAACTGATTCACTTTGTTATAAAGCAGAAACTAACACACCATTGTAAAGCAATTATACCCCAATAAAGATGTTAAAAAATAAATAAATAAATAAGTAAATATATATGAAAAAAAAAAGATTCCAGTGTCTCCACATCCTTCCCAACATTTGTTTATTTATGTACTTCCTACTTACTTACTTATGTAATAACAGCCATCCTCATGGCTAGGTATCGCATTGTCTCACTGTGGTTTTGCTGACCTGATGACTCTTAGGGCTAAGCACGTAAGACATTTCCAAAGACTTCTTCTGCTATGGCAACCATCTTAAGTACTGTCAGAAATTATGTGTATTGTACAAAATAACAGTAAAATAAATGGGCAATAAAGATGTGTTAGAACCCCAGATATATTATCTCCAAGAGAGAGGAGGTACAGCTAGCCCAGGGTTTGAGTTCTTGTTTTAAATGGCTGATTATTGTTGGAACTGATCGTTTGAATGACACTAGTCACTTAAAAAAAAATGTCCTTAGTCTTCTGGTTGTTCACAGTAGGGTTCCATTATAACCTTATACCACAGAACTCAGCTCTTAGATATTGTCTCATATTGTCTTCTAAACTTTTAATGTCAATTTTTATTGCTTCTATTAGAATTTGAGCTCTTTGGTATCAGAGGCCTGTGTCATGATTCTTCTCTACTTCATAGAACAGACATTGCTGAAGAGAAAAAGGTTAAATATAGTCTTTGTTTGCATTGTTAGCTATGTGATTGTAAAATATGGTGGGTTTTTTTAAATTAAAAATTGAAAATAATAAACGACAAAACTGAAAGAGAACTCACACTCTTGGCAATCCTGTCAGACTACTTTTGCAGGTTTAAGGAAGAGGGTATGTGGAACTAAAAGAATTTCCTTATTCTTTAGTGAGTTATGATATTGTAGCTCTTTGGGCTCAAGGCAATATATATCTGTGCTTGATGGGTTTTTACTTTACCCTGATTAAACCTTGGGGAAATAAGTGACTTTGTCAGTTGTTGCCCATTTTTTTTGTTTTGTTTTAGTAACCTGGATCCTGATTCAGTTGATTCAGTTTAAAGGGTAAGATTGAAACAGCAATGTAAGATGTAAAATAATGGTTGAGGGGCTTCCCTGGTGGCGCAGTGGTTGAGAGTCTGCCTGACGATTCAGGGGACGCGGGTTCGTGACTCGGTCTGGGAAGATACCATGTGCCGCGGAGTGGCTGGGCCCGTGAGCCATGGCTGCTGAGCCTGCGTGTCCGGAGCCTGTGCTTCGCAGCGGGAGAGGCCACAACAGTGAGAGGCCCGCGTACAGAAAAAAAAAAAAAAAAAAGGTTGAATGAAGAGTCTTCTCCTGTGTTCCCCTCTCATATTTATATTTTTTTCAGGTTGATTTTGGGGGAAGAGATCTAGAAACCCATGCTATATATTTCACAAGGATGTCAGGAACCCAAGGCCATCCTTATACATTATATTTTTTTGCTGGAAAGTCTGATTCCCATTAGTAGTCTTCTTCTCTTTCTCCTTTTCCTCTTTCCCCTCCTTCTGAGTTTTCAAAGAATTTTTCTGTTTAATTTTCTATAAGAAATTACAGCTTTTCTATCTTTAAAAATTCTCTTGGTATTTTCCTAGGGTAGTATTTCACTTACCGGCCAATTTAGGAAGAAGTGAACTTATAGAAAAACATACGTTCAACTCTGGGTGTTCATAGTTTTTTTAAAATGTCTAATATAGTTCTGTATACTTCTTAGTGAGTTTATCCAAGGTATTTTATTATTATTATTTGTAGTTATTGCTGTTGAAAGCAGTATATATTCTCTCCTCTTTCTAAATATACAGGCTATTGATTTCTTCATATTAAAGTTGTATTCCATTATTTCACTGAATTATCTTGCTGTCAGTAATTTTTACACTTGATTTTCAAGGGTTTTCAGGTATTTAATCAATACATAGTGACATCTTTATCACCTTTTCAATTTTATACATCATATTTCATTCTCTATGTGCAATGGCTAATACATCTAGGACAGTATTAAATAATGGTAGTGAGTGTGGCCTTTCTTCTCATTTTTCTGTTTTTAGTGAGAATGATTGTATTAACTTTTCCATGAAACATAACACTGAGTTTGGATGTTTATAGATTTTTTTTCCTATTCCTACTTTATAGATTGCTTTAAAATAAAGAATGGCTTTGAATTTATCAAATGCCTTTTCAACATCTATGGAAGTAATCATATGTATATATGCATGTGTATAACTATATATATGCACACATATATGTTTATATTCATACAAATTTATTTAATTTTTTTCTCAAAGGAGTTATCTTGAATGTGCATGGACGCTTTATCCCTGTGTAGATACATTCCTATTTATATTTTATTACAGATTTTCTCCTAGTGTGTTTCTGTTACCTCTTTATGTCTACCTGTCCTACCTCTTTTGACCTCCGTGTGCTATATTTTCACCTTATGTTTAAATTTTTGTCTCATGGTACTTACGTATTTTACTAAGGGCAAAAAGCTGAGGTCTTCTATGATTTATTTCCTAAAATAAATCATACTTGGTTGTTTATTTGTGTTAAATACAGTATATTCTTTCTTTATCTTTTTAGTGCTAACTTCTTTCCTTATGTTTTACAATTTTAAAAAAATATTTAATGTTACTGTCTATTGTTTTTGTTTGTTTTTTCAATTAAACTTTGCAAAAGAATCTCTTATTCAGGGCTTTTATTTGCATCCAAATCGAGTAGGACAATTGCCCTTGTATCTTAGATCTTAAGCTGTTTTTTTTTTTTTTTTGCGGGTCTCTCACTGCGGCGGCCTCTCCCATCGTGGAGCACAGGCTCCGGACACGCAGGCCCAGCGGCGATGGCTCACGGGCCCAGCTGCTCCGCAGCACGTGGGACCCTCCCGGACCGGGGCACGAACCCACGTCCCCTGCACGGGCAGGCGGACTCTCAACCACTCCGCCACCAGGGAAGCCCAAGCTGGTTTGTTTTTGTTTTTAATTGCTGATACAGTTGACCTGAGAAGAAGTGGATTTGATTTTGTGGGAAATACCATTAGGTGAATTAACTGCTTAATTTGGCAGAAGATTCTGTATCGAAGATGTAGTAGAGTTCAAAATTTCACCCTCTTGTCCTCAAAGATATTACAGAACAGAGTTTCTTGCTAGGTTTGTTTAGTTCCTTGCAATGATTCAGATTGCTGCCTTTTTTATAATCCTTTGGTCACTTTAATCAGATTATCAGTGGCTGAGAGAATTCCCGTGCCCAAATTACAAGTTTCAGAAAAATCTATGTAGAATCTTAGTGCTAGAATACTCTAAGTGCTTAATAAATAGTAGTTGTTATTATTTGTATTAATTTATTTTACCAAAGTTCTTATTTTATACTTGATTATATTCCAGTCCCAGACTGAGTTATTGTTTTAAATTTTATTTATGATTACAGAAGTCATAAGATCTTTTTGTTGTTATTCCAGCTCTAAGGTTTTGTTTGTTTGTTTACTTTTACTCAAAATTACCTTTCCTTAGCATCCTGGGTTTTGTCTTCGTTGGATTCTGGTTCTATTAACCATATTCATTCATTCATTGTTTATATTCTGTTTTTTTCCATTGATCATGGTGCTATCCAGCTGCTAGGATAAAGTGACCTCACTTTCATCAGTGAATCCTCCATTCAATTTCTCTCCCCCTTCTCCATATTCTCAGACTTCAGAAGTCCTCTTCACCTTTGCATAATACCAACAACTTGCATCATGTCTTTAACCTGATACAAATCATTTCATCCTTTTTGATGATTTTCTCCAAGTCATATATAAACAGCACAGTGTGTATTGACGAGAATCCACTTTTGTTCTTGTGGGATCTTTGGTGCCTTCAGAGGGTTTAGAGCTAGAAAACGTCATAGAGCCCAGCACCGCACCATCATTTTGCATATATCAGGCCTGAAACAGTAAGTGAGTAATTCAGTTATACGTAATCACTTATGTAAAGATTCCCAGGTTTGAATACTTTTTGGAAGTTTCTGATGTATTTTAAACACTCAAAGTCCAGTTTTCCTATTATCATCTAAATCTCCATCCACAAGCCTGGGAAATCTTCCCAGGTCACAAGAACTTTGAAGCTGGTGTTTCTCTACCAACTTAAATAGTTTTGTTTTTTTTTTTTAAGAGTAGTTGATGTTTCACTTGGTGAGGAATTGGGATTAACGTTGTAGCTTCAAAGACTCCACGTTTGAGTCACACAAAGACTCCATTTCTCCACTGTGCTGAGTAGAGTGTGTCTAGTACCCACTCACGCTCCACAGAAAGAACTGACAGAAATGTCTTTCATATAAAAGTAAGTGCTAATGATGCATAAAACACCTTACACCACTGCAGTTTAAGATAATATTAAACGTACAAAGTCTGTTTGTTAAAGTTACCCCAAGAATTGTGTGCTTGCAACAATTATACATATAGACATATACTTATATTTTCCATAGGAATTTCACACACATGCACACACATGTGTAGGACAAAAGAAATAAATCTAGTCAACAATGAAAATGGCTCATTATTGCTTATGTTTCTCTTTGTACTTGTGTGTTTTTAAATAAATCACACTTTATTTTTTCTGTACTTTTTCACCCCTTTCCCAATGATAATTATATACTGATTTAATCTTTATTTCATTAATGTTACAATTTTAACTGGATGGATAATCTCATAATAAATACTTTCAAAGTAAATGTTTTGGCACAAAAATGATTGATATGCAGCAATCACTTTAAAATTATTTTCAGTTATCAGATGACTCCTAACACTTCACCTACAATTAATTGGGCTCTTAAAATGATTCTCAAAAAGATATGATTTTAAAGAAGTATTTTTTAAAAACATCCCACTCAGACATTTGCATAGTGAGCACCTCTAAAGAAATTTATAAATGTTTCAATCTTTTCTAATATCATTATAGATGATGACAAGTGCAAATTTTCCTCCTTGTTCTTTGGGAAGTACCCATCAGACATGGATTTGAGTGACATCTCTTTTAAGGAAGAACAAAGGAAACCGGCAGCTCAAATAATCATAGAATCCTGACTCCTTACTGTCACAATGATTGCCTAAGCTTTAAAAAAGAAAGGGGCCATTAATGGTACAATGTAAATAATTGGGTAGGCTCTGAGATGATTAGTTAGCAAGGTGGCAGAATTATCTTGTCAAAGATAAAGTGTTTTAAAATATCTGAAAAGGAACTCTAAAATATCCATCCTATTAATGAAAGCCATGACATCCAGCATGACTATGCCCAGAATAATAATTAAATATAGGATTCCATATTTTTCAACAAAAATGCTTATAAAGAAAATATTGAAGTTCTCTATGTCTCTTAATCTTCAGTTCACTATAAAATACTATTCTAGCACTTGAGCTGTATCAAACATGAAATACCACATCTTTAGATCATACTAACTCCTGCAAAAACAAGTCCTATTTAATTTTTTATGAGTCACATCCATCATCATTACTGTCATTGGTATAATAGACTAGTTGTTGATCACTTATTCTCTGCTAGTCATTGCTCTAAAACTTTTGCATTTTTAAGTCTCACTTATTTCTCACATCAACCATATGAAATGATTACTATTCTTATGCTCAATTGATGTGAAAATTACGGTTTGAGAATATAAGTTACTTGGTCAAAGTCACTTAGCAAGTATGGGGCAGAAATAGGATTTGAATACAAGTCAATCTTCATTACCTTACAAAATAGTCTCAATGATAACTTTTTTTTTTTTTTTTTGCGGTACGCGGGCCTCTCACTGTTGTGGCCTCTCCCGTTGCAGGGCACAGGCTCCGGACGTGCAGGCTCAGCAGCCATGGCTCACGGGCCCAGCCGCTCCGCGGCATGTGGGATCTTCCCGGACCGGGGCACGAACCCGCATCCCCTGCATCGGCAGGCGGACTCTCAACCACTGCGCCACCAGGGAAGCCCCTGGTTATTTCTTTTAATTACTCTAATTTTGTAGCAAATTATTTTTATATATCCTGATGATGATAATTGGTACCTTGTAAAGAATGATTTAAAATCTTATAATAGCCACAGTTGTCTCCTTCAATTTCATGTCTCACAACTCCTCAAAAATGCCCAACCATTGGTCCAGACTAAACACCTCTGTGATGTCTAACAAACATTATGCTGCCTTTGACTTTAACGATTTCAGTTTTTGTTCTCACAGGAAATGAGGTCACTCTGCTCTTCTCTCAACTCTCTGTATTTAAGATAGCCATCAAGACTAAGCTTAAATACTTGCTCTTACATAAGTCTTCCAGCTTCTACTGGAAAAATTTTTATAGCGCTGATATTCTCGATCCCCCATCTTTATATTTTGTGCATTGTCTTTTTCTTCTCTGGTTTCATAGTTCATAAAATTGAGCTTTTAGGGATTTATACAGCATCTTCCATTTTTACAGACAAAATTATACTAAGAAACTGCCTAAAGATCTACTAATGACTGCTTTGTGCATTTTTTCATTCATTCAGCTTTCAAGTAATCGTGTCCCTAGTATGTGCAAAAGCACTTGTCAGGTACTGGAGATCAGAAGTGAACATGGTTCATGTTCTTTAGGAGTTCAGAGTTTAATGGGGAAGCCAGATATTGAAACAAATTTTGGGATTATTTATATGATATAGAGGTACCACAATGGGGGAAAATAGCAACTAATCCATTGCGGCTGTACATGGCAGTTGAAGTGGTGAAATTCAGTGAACACTTTATAGAAAGGAGGAATGTTTATAGGTTTGTGAGGGATGGAGTGTCTAATAGACTAATAAATTATATATATTTCTAGAGAGAAGTAGCATGTATTAAAGAGCAGAAAAGACATATCAGGGAGCTTCAGGTGCTGTGGTGTGGTTGAATCATGAGATTAGGAATAGGGAAAGCACAAGATGAGACTAATAAGGTAGAAGAGGGCCTTGATGACTTGCAGTGGGTTTGAGGTTTATCTTGAAATTGAAGGGACGTTCTTGAAGGATTTAATCAGTAAGGCACCAGGATCACATTTGTATATTCAAACTATTACCCTTGTGGAATGGTGGAAAATGGTTGGAGGATAGAAGAAATAAAAGGCAGGGGATAAAGTTAAGGATCTGTTTCAGTAGTCCAACTAAGGAGGGCCTTATGATTGGTAGTGGGAAGAGAGAGAAGGGTAAAAGTAGTTTTTCAGGTAAAATAGACAAGATTTTGTCACTGATTGGATACAGCAAGTAAGGGCAGAGAGGAACCAAAAGATGGTACAGTGTTCCCCATTATCTGCGAGGGATATGTTCTAGTAATGAAGAGGAAATTGAGACAATGTGCCAAAACACTTTCACATGTTTCAAAGAGCTCGTGTAATGTAAGAAATAAAAGAATTCATTTGCATTCACCGGTGGGCATTACTGTGGGAGTCCTAACTTCTGTGGGTTGAGGGTTGAATGTGTGGCATAAAATCAGAGGGAGCCTATGTGGACTTGAGAAGGAGAGTGGGAGAGGGAGTAAAAAGACGGTTTGTAGGGCTTCCCTGGTGGCGCAGTGGTTGAGAGTCCGCCTGCCGATACAGGGGACACGGGTTCGTGCCCCGGTCCGGGAAGATCCCACATGCCGCGGAGCGGCTGGGCCCGTGAGCCATGGCCGCTGGGCCTGCGCGTCTGGAGCCTGTGCTCCGCAACGGGAGAGGCCACAACAGTGAGAGGCCCGCGTACCGCAAAAAAAAAAAAAAAAAAAAAAAAAGACGGTTTATAGATTGTGCATATAAGACTGTAGTTATGGGAATCAGTATTCTCATATTGGTTCCTTATCACGTTTATCTTTCTACTTCTATTATAGTATCCTCAATGGAATAATATGGCACTTCCTCTTTTTCTCCCTCTCTTTTACCTCCCTCCCTCTTTGTCTTTCTTCTCCTCCTTCCCTGCTTCCCTCCCTGCCTTCCTTCCTCCCTTCCTTTGCCTTAGAGTTTTTACCACTGAACATAACACTCTGGTTAATAAATACTTATAAATATGTTTTAATCTCATAACATTCTGGTTAATAAATACTCATAGATTTGTATTCTATGGTATCTGAAAACACTGGATCATATTTACAACTGAATATGTACATTTTTTGTCCTTAATTTCATTTCTTCATATTTTACATTCAACTTTTATAACTTGCTATTCAAACTTTATAACTTCAAAACACTAATAATATATTCACTTGCCATTCGAAGAGACTGGATTTCAAAAACTCATAGACTGATTTTCTGCTACAAAAAGTATGCTGAGCTGTAGAAAATTTGTTCAGCATAGTTGTTTGGATTTGTACTTATTTTAAATTTATGGGAATTGGCAGCCCTCTTTCTTTATCCAGAGGCAATGCTTCAAGCACTTTTCCTATTTTCATCTTATGTACAGGAAAATATAAATGTATTCATCTTAAAAGTATTTGAAATTCCTTGTGCCACATTTTGATTCTGGTTTTAGGATCTTCTTTGTTATTTGTACAGGTGCTAATTATCCAAATATCACATCTTGTTAGGTGTTTTAAGAGTATTGTTTGTGTTTCTTCTTAATAAATCACATAAAATTGAGACTAACTCTGGAAATAAAGTAACTGCCTGTATTGCGTTCTATCCATTATTTTAAAATTAAGAATAGAGATTTAAGTTTTGTTCAACAAAAAGTAAATGTGAGAATATTAGGCTTTGGATTTGGAGAGAGGGGAAAAGGACTTGGTTTCTATGAGAGTTCCACCAAAACTAGATATATGACCTACATTTTAGTTTTCTATTACTATCTAACAAAGTGTTTCAAAATTTAATGTTTAAAGCATCCACCATTTTCTTTGTTAACATTCAGGTAAAACTTGGGTCACTGTTTTTCTGTTCCGTGTGTCATCAATTCTCAAGTGGTTATAGTGAGTTGGAAGCTGAGCCTGAATATCCAATATGGCTTCACTCACCTGGTGTCTTGGCAAGGATGGTTTGGAGGCTGAGCCTGTCTCTTACTTTCCATATGGCTCTTTCCACATAGCCTGCCTGGGCTTCTTTACCTAGGAAGGTACCAGGAGCAAGTCTTCTCAGTAGCAGAGGCAAAACTGCAGGTCTTTTCAGGCCCAGACTCGGAAGTTGAATAGCATCATTTTGGCTGCTTTCTATTGGTCAAAACAAGACACAAGGTCAGTCTAGGTCCAAAGGGAGAGGAACTAGACTCCATCCCTTGATGGAGGACTGGCAAGATCACATTGCAGATGAGCATATGGGGTAGGAAATATTGTTGTGACCATTGTTAGAAACCCAGTCTATCAATACTGCAGCCTGGTTTAGTTCTCTCCATTTTATCAGGACTAGGCTTTCTTCATTTTGTAAAATGAGGTGGTTAATTCATTTGTGCAATATATAATTATTAGATAGTTATAATAAACTGTTGAACAAAACAGCTATAACTTTAGTCCTATGAAGCTTAGCTTTGAATTGGATTAGGTAAAGTTTAAGATTCCCTCTCTTAGAATATTCAATGGTATTGAAGCAAAGGTACAGCCGGAGTTTCTTACAGGGGAACATGATTTGTGTCAAGGAATATTTTATTTTTTGTTGTAGTTTTCTTTAGATTTTTAAAAAGCAACCTGATTGGCACAGATACTGTTATACTTCATTATTTTAAAATTATTTGTCTCCATATATACCAAATAAAAAGAAAAATCTCCATCTCTGAACAGTTAAATAAAACCTCAATGACGAAAATATGATGCAATGGCTAGAGTTCTATAAACTAGCTGCTGACAGAATCAAGGACAATTACTTTTCATCAGACTATCCTTTCATTTGCTAGGCAGATATGAGAGAATAAATGATACAGAGAATAAATACTAAAATTATTCTTTTTTACACTAACTGGTAGTAACTAAAACACAAAACAAAGTAGCTTAGCTTTTTATTAAAATCAAAGTCTTAGGGACAAAATTATGTTGTCCAACCTGTCAGCATCACCATTTAGAACAAAATAAAATAAGCCAATCTTGTATCACACCTTTCCCGAACCAGTGTATTTAGCCTTTTCAAAATCTATGGTTGTAGTTTCAAAAGCAGAGTCAATTACACAGACAAATGAAACTGATGAATTAACTAATTTGTATTCTCCCTGTTTTGATGAAACTCCATAAACATGCTGTTAGTTCCATTCCTCTGAGCTTTGAATAATTTACTGTTTGTGACAATAAAAGCACGACAGGGAATTCTTTAACATATGACATATTCAAACTGAGTGAAATACGACAGTTTATAATCTGTGAAACAGAAAGAATATTGATCTTTGAAAAACATTTGCATGTAAAGTAACTGCTTCAACACCACAATTCTAAAAGCTCCTATGAGCTGAAATCCAGTGCTATCACTTAACACATTGTATAAATGATAAGCAGGGTGTATCTCTTCCTGTTTACATATAAAAATAACTTTACCTTCTGGGACTATTTTTGTAGGCATTATTTGAATTCATAGTGTAAAGATGAGAATTGTGGAAATAGTAACCAAAATAAAATTGTAAATGCTCAGCTTGAGGGAATGAAGTGTTAATTATTTTCTGAAAAATAATACACAAAAACACATAAGTATAAAAATGCACTTAGCCTTCTTCCACTGTACTCATTCAGACCTTTTCCACTTGAAGAATAGGGCAGAGCAGAGACCTTTGCATTTTTGTTTAGGGAAGTTACAGGGACCATGTTTTCTTTATCATTTTGTTCAGATTTTAATTTAATTTTGATATTATTCAGTAAAATTGACTCCTTAAATATGCAGTTCTATGAATTTAACATATGAATAGATTCACATAACTACCACCATAATTAGGGACAGAACAGTTACATCATTCCAAGGAGATTTCTTGTGCTACCTCTTTGTTGTCACTCCCTCCTCCCACTCTTCATCTCTGGCAATCACTAATCTGCATTTCATCATTATAGTTTTATCTTTTTAAGAGTGTTATAGGAACATAATCATACCAAATGTAACCTTTTGAGACTGGCATATTTTATTCAGTTAGCATAATGCATTTATTTGGTGTTAATCCAAATTGTTGCATTTATCAGTAATTCTTTTTTTTTTTTTTTTGATGTTGGGGGTAGGAGTTTATTAATTAATTTATTTTTTGTTGTGTTGGGTCTTCGTTTCTGTGCAGGGGCTTTGTCTAGTTGTGGCAAGCAGGGGCCACTCTTCATCGCGGTGCGTGGGCCTCTCACTATCGCAGCCTCTCTTGTTGCAGAGCACAGGCTCCAGACGCGCAGGCTCAGTAGTTGTGGCCCACGGGCCTAGTTGCTCTGCGTGGCATGTGGGATCCTCCCAGACCAGGGCTCGAACCCGTGTCCCCTGCATTATCAGGCAGATTCTCAACCACTGCGCCACCAGGGAAGCCCAGATAATTCTTTTTTTCTCTTTTTTTTTTTTTTTGCGGTACATGGACCTCTCACTGTTGTGGCCTCTCTCGTTGCGGAGCACAGGCTCCGGATGCACAGGCTCAGCGGCCATGGCTCACGGGCCCAGCCGCTCCGCGGCATGTGGGATCTTCCCGCACCGGGGCACGAACCCATGTTCCCTGCATGCCTAATGCCAAGACATAAAGATTTTCTTTTATGTTTTCTTCTAAAACTTCAGAATTTTACGTGTTACATTTGTGCTAGTTTTTGCATATGGTTTATGTATGATTTTTGTATTTGAAGTGTAAATTAAGGTTCATTTTTACATATAAATGTCCAGTTGTTCCTCCACCTTTCGTTGAATTGTTTATTGAATTTTTTTAAATAAATAACTCTTTTTTAAATTAATTTATCTATTTTTGACTGCATTGGGTCTTCGTTGCTGCCCACGGGCTTCTCATTGTGGTGGCTTCTCTTGTTGAGGAGCACGGGCTCTATGTGTGCAGGCTTCAGTAATTGTGGCTTGCAGGCTTTAGAGCACAGGCTTAGTAGTTGTGGCGCATGGAATTAGTTGCTCCATGACATGCGGGATCTTCCCAGACCAGGGCTCAAACCTGTGTCCCCTGCATTGGCAGGCGTCTTACCATTGCACCACCAGGGAAGCCCTATTGAATTGTTTTTATAACCTTTTTAAAAATGCTCATCTATATGTGGGTTTATTTCCAGACCCTGTATATTCTTCCATTGATTTATTTGTCTTCTCTCTTACCAATACCACACTGTCTTGATTACTGTGACTTCATAAGTTTAAAAATTGGGTGGTACAATTTCTCCAACTTTATATTATTTTTAAAAATTGTTTTTTGGTGTTCTTAAGTTTAAAAAATATTTTTGATTAAAAATAGCATAAAATATGCATTAAAAACAATTCATTAGAAAAAAATTCTACTTGGAATACGCTGTGTGAAGCTTTTATAAATTGAAATGTAAAGAGGTTTGGACTTTTGGCTACTTAATTTTTGATTAAGTATTTCCATCCATTAATAAGAGATTGTTTAAGTAAACTATGCCACATCCAACTAATGGAGCACTATGCAGCTATAAAAAAGAATGAGGAGAAAGTCTAGTTCTCAATGATCCTAGGGTGCATTGTACATGAAAAAATATAGGTACAAAGATTATATGGAGTATATTAACATTTGTGTAAAAAAGGGGAAATAAAATGTATATCATTATCTGCTTTTATTCACAAAAAGTAATAACGAAGCAATGGAAAAATAAACCAGAAACTAATGAATTAGTTACTTACAGGAGAAAGTGGGATAGGGAAAAGAAACAGGAAAAACAATGCTTCCGTGAGTATAAGTTCTTACATAGTTTTGACCTTATATAAATAATTTATAAAACAGAAAGATAACTACAAATAACAAAGATGGAGAAATTAAAACTGAGCTTGAATACAAGCAAAGACAAATGTATATTAAATTTTTAGCATAACTGCACAGAAGAAAAATTAATCAAAATAACTCTACTTGCTCAAAGTGATATTTTGAAAATAACAAACATACAAACAAAAACTGTAGGAAATCTTAAACTTCACCAAATCATTTTTGAGTTTTGATTATCAAAAAATTGATATGTCACAATCTTTAAAATCTCATGAATGTGTTAGTCATTATTTTAAGAATTTTATTATTTTTAAAGTTACTTTATATTTGGATACATATACACACATCCATATATGTTTAATATAGAAATCATCCAATACGTAATATTTTACAATCATTTTATTTTCCATTTGGTAAATTTGTTTATGAAAGAGAGAGAGTCTTACATGGAAATGTCATATTAGGGCTTTCTTGAAAAACTGGTTTTTCTTTCATAATTTTTTCTTTAAAATTTTATCAGTCTTATCTAATGTAATGTGAAGGATTTCTTTAACACAGGATTTTACTTTATTGATGATCTTTCTTTTTTTTAACAACCCCTGCCATCTTAAATTGAAGTCATATAAGCAACTGCATAACTTAACAAATGATCAAGAAAGTTCAACAAAGAAACAAAAATTCCCCACATTCCAAACATTATCTAAACCTGGACTGATATATTTGATAGCTGTGTACTCATTTTTTAATAAAACTATGTGTCCATTTTTCTTTCCAAAGATGTTAATGGGTGGACCTATCCAAAATTTATACCTTGTATGTGATACTACATATCTATGTATTTTTCTTGATATTAAATCTTGGTATTATTGAGATACATTTGCCATTGTTTCCAGGCTTCCAGAGTTTGGAGGTGTGCTGTGTGTAATCGTTCTCTGACATTGATCCAATGGCTCCTGCCAAACAGGCACTGACATTCACATTATAGGTCATTTCTCTTCATTGGGATTTTGTTTCCTGAATAATTTATTTTTCTCATAAGATCATGCTCTGTAAAAATATGCTCTGACCATAGTACAAGCAATTGGTGCTCATTATCTATAAAGTCTCTATAGTAATATTAAAACAAATTGTTTCCGATATTTAATGATGTACTATAATAGTTATGATATCATCTGCAGTACTGAGGTTATAGCTTTGATCTTTTTAGAGCTTCTTGGGGTAAAACATTACACATAACAAATTTTAAGCAATGCATTTTGTTCATTTTATTTTACAGATATGCTATGTGAAATCTATTCACATATATATCTGCAATTTACTCTAAATTTTGGCATAAAAAAGGCATTCAAATATATTAAAGTCAGTGGGTTAGAATTCTTTATAATAACATTTAGGGACTCAAAACTATTCTTTTTTTTAAATTTATTTTATTTATTTTTGGCTGTGTTGGGTCTTCGTTGTGGTGCACAGGCTTCTCATTGCAGTGGCTTCTCTTGTTGCGGAGCACGGACTCTAGGCGCGTGGGCTTCAGTAGTTGTGGCACACAGTCTCAGTAGTTGTGGCTCGTGGGCTCTAGAGCACAGGCTCATTAGTTGTTGCTCTGCGGCATGTGGGATCTTCCCAGACTAGGGCTCGAACCCGTGTCCCCTGCATTGTCAGGCTGATTCTTAACCCCTGGGCCACCAGGGAAGTCCCAAAACTATTCTAATTGTTGATATGAGAGTCAAACCTGCCTTTGAATCTTACTTTCTAAAAGTGTAGTTGAATAGTGGGAGGTGTTAGTGAAATAATGTGGATGGAGTGTGACTCAATAATTTTTTTGAAACTTTAGTAAGTAAAAATTTAACATAGACTAATCTAAAGATCTGGCTTTAAAAATGGGTCTGATCTAAAAATACTTCAAAGTGATTAATGAATATGTTTTATCCTTTGTTACAATTGATTTTTGAAGAGCAATTATAAAATTTTTGCATAAAATTGAAAATGCAATACATAACTATGTTTTCTAAACTTAATTCTTTTTCTACTTCCTTCTAACAGTTTTTGGGCCTGTATCACAAATTTCAACATATTTGAAATTTCTTTTTGTCTTTTAGTTAGTATAATTTGTTTGGCATGAAAATATGGAATTTGTAGAGTTGTGCATTTTTCTTTGTTCTCTGCGTCATTAATGGTATGGCTCGTTATCTATGTAAGAGCAATTGGAAACCTTCTAGATTTTCCTCTTCTTCCCATATTAAATCACCCTTGTTCTTTTTACATTCAATCTTCTAATTATCATTTGAAACTATTCTTTTCTCTTACTGCCCCTGTCTGAGATGAACATTCATTATCTCCCGTTTGGAAACTAGTGATATCCTACCAACCAATATTACTACTTTTGGTCTATTTCTCCTTCAATCAGTCCTTCACATTGCTAACAAGATTATCATTCTAAAGTAGAAATCTAGAGTATTATAACATTCTCCTGCTTTAACCCCTTACTACTGCAGGATAAAGTCTAAATTCCTTTTGTTTGTCATTTAAGAATCTTTATTGTTCGATCACAATCTACCTTTACAGCATCCAGGGACAGCTATTCCAGACACTGTGGAATTTTCACTCTTAAGTAAATTCCATGATGGTTCAAGTTTTGATATCTTTGTAGCCCTCTTGAATAACCATCTGCTGCTCTTCTCCACTGTTTAAGTGATGCAGATTTATTTAAATTCCCTCCCCTTATAGTGAGGTCCTCCCTCTTCAGGTCTTTGAGATCCCTAAAGGGTATACATATATTTATCTTTGTAACTTAACACATTTTCTGACATATAGTATGCATTTCACTTCATATGTGCTGAATGATAGAATGAGTGATTAGATTTCATAGATTAGGAAACTGAAGCATCAGTGGTTAAGTAATAAAAGTTAATGAAAGAGCAGAGATGCATTTAAAACAGGAGTACAGTTCTGAATATGGTGGTTTTTTTCACCAAAGCCAAAGAATCTCACTCAAGTAGAGGTCTTGCTAAGTTAAATTAGTTCAGCTAAATGGTTGACTTAATGATGCTCATGCTTAGAAAAAGTTTTGATTGACAATCACCTTTTGAGAATAAGAAAAGGAAAAGAAAAAAATACAAGGTTTAAATCAGTCTTTTAAGGGTATTTGCTTTCATCAGGTATGGTAAGATACTCAGACCTGGAAATGAATATTATGAAGGAAGAAGCTTATTATACTTGGGTAGTTCCCTAGAATCAGGAGTCACAGCAGCCACATAAGGGAACCACACAGGCAGGCGTCAAGATGGGTCAGGAGACGGAGGGAGTGAGGGAAATTGTGGGCAGGAGGCTTATTGTAGTTTCCTTAGAAGGAAACAGCAAAGCAAGGTAAGCAGGTTTAGGAATGACTAGTTTGAATAATTTCAGCAGACCCTGGGGCATAGGAGCTGCTTGTCAGGTTCCTGACTCTGGTATGATTAGAGCAGGTGGATAATGGCCTGGAGTGAGAGACCCTAATAAAGGAAGGAACTTAGGGTACAGGGCTCTAGATTGACTAGTTTGAATAACAAAGGTATGCTCACAAGTGAGTTGTTTACTAACTAGGAATTGGCAAACCCTGGAGGGACAGTCTCTCCTGAGTCAGCAAGGTCCGAAGATGTCAAAGCCTCAGAATACAGAAAATGAAAAACATGGTCAATATGATTAGAATACGATAAAGCTGTGTGAAATGAATCTCAAACAATAATGAAGTAACTGATAAAGAATGCTCATCACCTCCTCCTTGCTTTTGGGGAAAAAAGGAAAGAAAAATCGTTATTTGCAGCTGTTTGGCTCTTGTGAACTAATGAAGTATGTCAGTTAGTACCTGCAGCTGAGAGAAACACCTCTGAAAGCAGAGGCTTTGTTTTGCAAACAACTCAAATAGCAAGACCCTGAGACGGAAAACTGAAAGCTCTCCCTAATGCACAGCCAGAGTGAGCAGCTCCAGCAGCAAGTGGCAGAGTAAGGACACCTCATCCATGGCAAATGACTCTCACGCATTAATCAGCTGCTTTCAGGGCAAAGATCCTTGAGACGCAGGGAGAGGGCGGGGGATGACCGGGTCCGGCTGATGTTTGTTTCCAAACCTTTTGTCATCTGGACAGTCCTTTGTATCAAATTACTGTCTGTGGGGTGGTGAACTCACTTTTATCTTGCTAGAGATAAAGAGCAATGAATTAAAAGTTTGAAGCAAGGTAGGGCAAAAGACGGAAGCATATTTTTCAGCCACTCAAGTTCAAAGCCACTTATAAGCACTGCCTGCCTGGCCTGTTAGCCCATCTGTCATCCTCTTATGTGATTCATCAATCCACTTTTACTCATGGGTGAGTAGTTACCTTCAATTCACACTCCACTGAGGTGTTAGTGCCAGGGATACATGGGGTTGGCTGGTGGATTTCTTCATGTTAATGCCCAAATGAAGGACATGAATTAATGCAGCCACGGGAAGGCAAGCTTCTCTGGCCTGAAGGATGCCATCTTAAATTCTTGGGGGGTTGGGATGGTAGAAAAAACAAGTACACCCTTATTTAAAGGGTGATTCCCTAGCCCAGGAGCTCTGTTTCAGTTAAAAATCACATTAGTGCATACTTTTAGTCTCCACAGAAAATTAAATAGAAACTTGTGGCCAAATTACTGAGAAAAAAAGAGCTGCATAAACACCACTATCATTGACCTTAATGTAAAACAGGACACACTGAGTAACTGTGAAATGAATGATTTTGGACTCTTGTTAGTTTTTCTTCTCCTTCTAGCCTGTTCTGAAAGTGCACCCAGCATAGGTGACAGTCCTACCCCTCTGTCCAAGAGAGAAAGAATTCGAGGCTCCTGCTGCCTTCTCTTTCATTGCCTTTTCTGCAGACTTGGTAAAGCAAGTGAGAAGGCCACAGCTACCGCTACATGACTGAGAGAATTACTTTAGCAAATAGCACCCAGATGGGAAAAAAAATGTGCTACTGGAGGAAATGATTCTGTTTGTCAATCCAAACAGATCATTTAGGCTTCAATTAAGAAGAGATTCAGGAGTACTTGACTATAGCCTAATCTCTGAGTAAAAAAGCCCTTTTGTGTGAATTAGAGAATGACTCAAATTTTCTACCAGGGACACTGAAGGTAAAGAATAAGATGAAGAAAGAGAGAGAATAGGCAAGCTAAACCATGTTCTCTGCCACGAAATAGAAGGCTAAGGGTAAGGATGGATTTCAGGAGATAAAAACAAACGCACACAAAAGACTTAGAGGTCCTCTCTGAAATTCTTCTAACAGGAACTCCATCCTACTCTGCACTTGTCCAGATAGAATTACATGAAAGTTTCCAAAGTAATTTTGAGAAGTTATGAAATTCATCAAAGTGAGTTTCCTATGGTTATCAACAAGTCAATCTTGTGTTTACAATTTATGACTTTTCTAATGTGACTTCTAGAATGTGGGAAAGGTGAGTTAATGGAATAAAAAACAGAATGCCTGCTTTCAATGGAAGAAAGAAATCCTAAAATAAAACTCTCTTCCCCACCCTCTTTAAATTCTGTAGTTACTCTTCTATGTGAACACCTTCTGTGTGAAGTGCGTAGAGCCGGGCCAAACACGAAGTTCTATGCTGGGTACGGTGTTTGGCTTTGAAGCTGTTCAGAGTTTTATAGGGCAGAGACAAATAAACAGATAAGTACCTTGCAAGAGAAGGGGGAAAATGCCGGATGAGTCCTATATGCCTCAGAACAGGATATTCTGCCAAAGAATACAAAATCTTTATAGAAAAGTTCTAAGTATTAGATCTGCTGAACTGTGTGTTGTCTCGGTAACCCAACTGAGGCAACTCATTTAGTGAAAACTCCACTAAACTAGGTGTGCTTAAGTGACTACCCCCACTTTTGTTGGTATCTCTGGGGCCACTCAAGACTGAAGGGTACAGGAGGAGCTCAATACATTATTTGCAGAGCAGAACTAAAACAGAAGGTGTTTGCTCTTAAGAGAGCCTTAGCGATTACATCTATTTCCTATTCTGTTCTTAACATGAGATTGACTCATAACTGATAACTGATGTTGAGACGTGCAGTTTGTAATTATTTCTCTCTAATTCTCTTATAGTTTTATTTTTTTATTGGAGTATAGTTGCTTTAAAATATTCTGTTAGTTTATATTGTACAGCAAAGTGAATCAGCTATATGTATACATATATCCCCTCTTTTTTGGATTTCCTTCTCATTTAGATCATTACAGAGCACTGAGTAGCGTTCCCAGTGCTATACTGTAGGTTCTCATTAGGTTAGGTATTTTATACATGGTATCAGTAGTGTATCTATGTCAATCCCCATCTCCCAGTTCATCCCACTCCCCTCCCTCTTGGCATCCATAAGTTTGTTTTCTACGTCTGTGTCTCTATTTCTGCTTTGTAAATAAGATCGTCTCTACCAGTTTTTTCAGATTCTACATATATGTGTTAATATACGATTTTTGTTTTTCTCTTTCTGACTTACTTCACTCTGTATGACAGTCTCTTGTCCATCCAAGTCTCTACAAATGACCCAATTTTGTTCCTTTCCATTCTTCTAATGATGAACATTTAGGTTGCTTCCATGTCCTGGCTGTTGTAAATAGTGCTGCAATGAACATTGGGGTGCATGTGTCTTTTTGAATTATGGTTTTCTCTGGGTATATGCGCAGTAGTGGGATTGCTGGGTCATATGGTAGCTCAATTTTTAGTTTTATAAGGAATCTCCATACTGTTCTCCATAGTGGCTGTATCAATTTACATTCCCACCAACAATGCATGAGGGTTCCCTTTTCTCCACACCCTCTCCAGCATTTATTGCTTGTAGACATTTTGATGATGGACATTCTGATTGGTGTGAGGTGATACCTCATTGTAGTTTTGATTTGCATTTCTCTAATAGTGATGTTGAGCATCCTTTCATGTGCCTCTTGGCCATCTGTATATCTTCTTTAGAGAAATGTCTATCTAGGTCTTCAGCCCATTTTTGGATTAGGTTTTTTGTTTTTTATATTGAGCTGCATGAGCTGCTCGTTAATTAGTTTTGGAGATTAATCCTTTGTCAGTTGGTTAATTTGCAAACATTTTCTCCCATTCTGAAGGTAGTCTTTTCTTTATGGTTTCCTTTTGCTGTGCAAAAACTTCTAAGTTTAATTAGGTTACATTTGTTTTAATTCTCACTACTCTAGCAGGTGGGTCAAAAAGATCTTGCTGCAATTTATGTCAAAGAGTGTTCTGCCTATGTTTTTTCTAAGAGTTTTAGAGTGTCCGGCCTTACGTTTAGGTGTTGAATCCATTTTAACTTTATTTTTCTGTATGGTGTTAGGGAGTGTTCTAATTTCATTCTTTTACATGTAGCTGTCCAGTTTTCCAAGCACCACTTATTGAACAGGCTGTCTTTTCTCCATTGTATATTCTGGCCTCCTTTGTCATAGATTAGGTGACCATAGGTGCGTGGGTTTATCTCTGGGCTTTCTATCCTGTTCCATTGGTCTATATTTCTGTTTTTGTGCCAGTACCATACTGTCTTCATTAATGTAGCTTTTTAGTATAGTCTGAAGTCAGGGAGACTGATTCCTCCAGCTCCACTTTTGTTTCTCAAGATTGCTTTGGCTATTTGAGGTATTTTTGTGTTTCCATACCAATTGTAAAATTTTTTGTTCTAGTTCCGTGAGAAATTCCACTGGTAATTTGATAGGGATTGCATTGAATCTGTAGATTGCTTTGGGTAGTATAGTCATTTTCACAATATTGAATATTCCAATTCAAGAACATGGTATATCTCTCCATCTGTGTTGTCTTTGATTTCTTTCATAAGTGACTTATAGTTTTCTGCATACAGGTCTTTTGTCTCCTTAGGTAGGTTTATTCCTAAGTATTTTATTCTTTCTGTTGCAATGGTAAATGGGATTGTTTCCTTAATTTCTCTTTCTGATCTTTCGTTGTTAGTGTATAGGAATGCAAGAGATTTCTGTGCATTAATTTTGTATCCTGCTACTTTACCAAATTCATTGATTAGCTCTAGTAGCTTTCTGGTAGCATCTTTAGGTTTCTCTCTGTATAGTATCATGTCATCTGCAAACAGTGACAGCTTTACTTCTTCTTTTCCAATTTGGATTCCTTTTATTTCTTTTTCTTCTCTGATTGCTGTGGCTAAAACTTCCAAAACTATGTTGAATAAGAGTGGTGAGAGTGGGCGACCTTGTCTTGTTCCTTATCTTAGTGGAAATGGTTTCAGTTTTTCACCATTGAGAATGATATTTGCTGTGGGTTTGTCATATATGGCCTTTATTATATTGAAGTAAGTTCCCTCTGTGCGTACTTTCTGGAGGGTTTTTATCATAAATGGGTGTTGAATTTTGTTGAAAGCTTTTTCTGTGTCTATTGAGTTGATCATATGGTTTTATTCTTCAGTTTGTTGATATGGTGTATCACGTTGATTGATTTGTGTATGTTGAATAATCCTTGCATCCCTGGGATAAAGCCCACTTGATCATGGTGCATGGTCCTCTTAATGTGTTGTTGGATTCTGTTTGCTAGTATTTTGTTGAGGATTTTTGCATCTATGTTCATCAGTGATATTTGCTTCTAATTTTCTTTTTTTTTTGTGATATCTGTCTCTGGTTTTGGTATCAGGCTGATTGTGGCCTCATCAAATGAGTTTGGGAGTGTTCTTCCCTCTATAATTTTTAGAAGAGTTTGAAAAGTATGGCTGTTAGCTCTTCTCTAATTGTTTGATAGAATTTGCCTGTGAAGCCATCTAGTCTTGGACTTTTGTTTGCTGGAAGATTTTTAAACACAGTTTCAATTTCATTACTTGTGATTTGTCTGTTCATATTTTCTATTTATTTCTGGTTCAGTCTTGGAAGGTTGTACTTTTCTAAGAATTTGTCCATTTCTTCCAGGTTGTCTGTTTTATTGGCATAGAGTTGCTTGTAGTATTCTCTTATGATCCTTTGTATTTCTGTGGTGTCCATTGTAATGTCTCTGTTTTCATTTCAAATTTTATTGATTTGAGTCCTCTCCCTTTTTTTCTTGATGAATCTGGTTAAAGGTTTATCAATTTTGTTTATCTTCTCAAAGAACCAGCTTTTAGTTTTATTGATCTTTGCTATTGTTTTTTCATTTCTTTTTTATTTATTTTTTGCTCTGACCTTTATGATTTCTTTCCTTCTAGTAACTTTAGGTTTTGTTTGTTCTTCTTTCTCTAGTTGCTCTAGGTGTAAGTTTCGGTTGTTTATTTGAGATGTTTCTTGTTTCTTATGGTATGATTGTATTGCTATAAACTTCCCTCTTAGAACTGCTTTTGCTGTGTCCCATAGGTTTTGGGTTGTTGTGTTTTTGTTGTCAATTTTTTTAGGTATTTTTTGATTTTCTCTTTGATTTCTTCAGTGATCTCTTGGTTATTAGCAGCACACTGTTTAGCCTCCATGTGTTTGTGCTTTTTACAGTTTCTTTTCCTGTAATTGATTTCTAATCTCATAGTGTTGTGGTCAGAAAAGATGCTTGATACAACTTCAACATTGTTAAATTTACTGAGGCTTGATTTGTGACCCAAGATGTGCTCTATCCTGGAGAATGTTCCGTGTGCACTTGAGAAGAAAGTGTATTCTGCTACTTTCAGATGGAATGTCCTATAAATATCACTTAAGTCTATCTGGTGTTATTTAAGGCTTTTGCTTTCTTATTAATTTTTGTCTGGATGATATATACATTGGTGTAAGTGGAGTGTTAAAGTCCCCCACCATTATTGTGTTACTCTGGATTTCTCCTTTTTTGGCTGTTAGCATTTGCCTTATGTATTGAGGTGCTCCTATGTTGGATGCATAAATATTTACAATTGTTATATCTTATTCTTGGATTGATCCCTTGACATTATGTAGTGTCCTTCCTTGTCTCTTATAACATTCTTTATTTTAAAGTCTATTTTATCTGATATGAGTATTGTTGCTCCAGCTTTCTTTTTATTTCCATTTTCGTGGAATATCTTTTTCCATCCCCTCACTTTCACTCTGTATGTGTCCCTGGGTCCGAAGTGGGTCTCCTGTAGACAACATTTATATGGGTCTTGTTTTTGTATCCATTCAGCTAGTCGGTGTCTTTTGGTTGGAGCATTTAATCCATTTACATTTAAGATAATTATCAATATGTATGTTCCAATTACCATTTTCTTAATTGTTTTGGGTTTGTTTTTAAAGGTTTTTTTCTTCTCTTGTGTTTCCTGCCTAATGAAGTTCTTTTAGCATTTGTTGCAAAGTTGGTCTGGTGGTGCTGAATTGTTTTAGTTTTTGCTTGTCTGTACAGCTTTGGATTTCCCTGTCAAATCTGAATAAGACCCTTGCTGCATAGAGTATTCTTGGTTGTAGGTTTTTCCCTTTCATCACTTCAAATATATCATGCCAGGGCTTCCCTGGTGGCGCAGTGGTTGAGAGTCTGCCTGCCGATGCAAGGGACACGGGTTCGTGCCCCGGTCCAGGAAGATCCCACATGCCGTGGAGCGGCTGGGCGCATGAGCCTTGGCCACTGAGCCTGCACGTCTGGAGCCTGTGCTCTGCAACGGGAGAGGCCACAACAGCGAGAGGCCCACGTACCACAAAAAAAACCCCCAAAAACTATATATATATATATATATATATATATATAAAATGCCACTTCCTTCTCTCCTCCAGAGTTTCTGCTGAGAGATCAGCTGATAACCTTATGGGATTCCCTTGTATGTTATTTGTTGCTTTCCCTTTCTGCTTTTTAATATTTTTTCTTTGTATTTAATTTTGGTTAGTTTGATGAATATCTGTCTTGGCATGTTTCTCCTTGGGTTTATCCTGTGTGGGACTCTCTGTGCTTCCTGGACTTGATTGACTATTTCCTTTCCCATGTTAGGGAAGTTTTTGACTATAATCTCTTCAAATATTTTCTCAGACCCTTTCTCTTTCTCTCCTTCTTCTGGGACCCTTATAATTCAAATGTTGGTGCACTTAAGGTTGTCCCAGATGTCTCTGAGACTGTCCTCAATTCTTTTCATTCTTTTTTCTTCATTCTGCTCTGTGACAGTTATTTCCACCATTCTATCTTCCAGCTCACTTATCCATTCTTCTGTCTGATATTGATATTCTGATAGTTATTCTGAGATTGATTCCTTCTAGTGTCTTTTTAATTTAAGTTATTGTGTTTGTTTGTTCTGTAGTTCTAGGTCCTTGTTAAACATTTATTTTCTCCATTTTATTTCCGAGATTTTGGATATCTTTACTATTGTTATTCTGATTTCTCTTTTGGGTAGCTTGCCTATTTCCTCTTCATTTATTTGGTCTTGTGGGTTTTATCTTGCCCCTTCTTCTGCAACATATTTCTTTGTCTTCTCATTTTGTCTAACTTACTGCATTTGAAGTCTCCTTTCATCAGGCTGCAGGGTTGGAGTTCCTCTTGCTTCTGTGTCTGCCCCCCTCTCTTATAGCTTTTAAAAAAGTCTTATCTAAAAGTAAATCATTTTATTGACACTGCAGCCTATATGCTAAGGTCATTAATAGGTATTTTTGTTTGCTTATTTATCATTTTTAAAGGTGTCATTTAGTAAATTTGACACTTTTGGTGTTCAGGTCTATGAATTTTAACATGTTTATATTTGGGTAACTACCACCACAATCAGGATGCAGAATGATTTTATCAATGAAAAGAATTCCCTTATACTATCCTTTATCGTTGCTCCCTCCTCCCCATAACCCTTGAGAATCACTGATCTCTTCTCCATAATAGTGGTGTTTGAAGGGTGTCAGATAAATAGAATTATATAGTATGTAACCTTTTGAGATTGTTTTCTTTTACTCAGCATAATACCTTTGACAGTCATTGAAATTATGTGTGTGCCAGTACTTCATTCTTTTTTTATTTCTGAGTAATATTCCATTGACTGCATATACCAATGTATATACTCCCATTTGTCCTTGAAGGACATGTGGGTTGTTTCAGTTTGTGATGTTTATTAATAGAGCTGCTGTGAGCATATAAGTGAACATAAGTTTTGTGTGAACATAAGTTTTCATTTGTCTAGGGTAAACACTCAGGAATCAAGTTACTTAGTTGTTTGGTGAGCGTATAAGGAACAGTCTCATAGTTTTTTTGTATATTTTATTTTTACATAATTTTTTTCCATGTTTCTTTTGGATGATAGTAATGAAATGGGGATTTAATGGGTAAGTTTAGCAACTCCACAATTCACAGTTTTCTCAGGATACAATAGGCATAAGAAACTCACAGATAATTTAGACTTGGGGAAATTCAGAGACCTAAAATTCTTAGAGAAGCACTTAAGTGACTAAATTTCCTGCCTTGGATTATTTCTGTATCACATATGTTAGTTTCACTGTCCTCTCCTGCAGTGTCTCAGGGCCTTACAGAGTTTCTAGTGAGACAACTTTGTCAGTTTTTACTGCAGCTATAACCTCTATCCACAGGCGTGATTGTTCATTGGGGCTAGACCAGGGAATAAGTTTGAATGACAGATATTTTGAGGTGATGAGAATTGTTTCTCCCTTACACCCTTATGCCAAGGCATTGCTCCCAGCTCAGGCTGGTCACACCTGGGTCCCCACTTCTTCAGGTATAGTCGTTTCCCAAGATGATTCTCACTCCTCATGGAAATTAAATTAGTAGCCCAGGCTATCAGTTTACCAGACAAACTCAGACAGGACAGTTCTATTAATTTACATGGCCTAGGCAATAACTGGGACCCTTTCACTCCACCCTGCCTCCTTCACTTTACTAACCAGTTTACTAGATCTGAGGTAAATAAACAACCTACTCTCTGACTGTTTTCTCATTTATAAAATAAATATCATATTAACACCTAGCACAGGGTTTCTTTGAAGAGTCATTGAGTCAATAAACATTTTGAACAGCATCTAGCAAATAGTTGGTGCTCGTTATGTCAAATTGCATTATTATTACCATCAAAGCAAGCCTGGCGTTAGAAATGGTGCAGCTCCCCATAAAAGCCCTAAAAGAGGAACTACCTTCACCTTTGTGAATTGTGGCTTGAGGTGCTTAAGGGAATAATCTGTGACTACCCACATTCCCTTGGCCTCTGCCCTTCAGTCCTTGTGATGAGTTGTTCAGTAACCTATTTCTAATTGTGTCTTATACTTGAAATTCCATTGAAAATAGTCCAATACATATAAATAGCCAAACCAAATATCAGTTGTAGAATAATATGAGTAATATTAGCAAGCATTTAAATATTAAATTTTAATTTTTGGAGGAATTGCATTAAACTGGAAAGAATTTAATAAATTTTGGATTTTTTTCCCTCACATTTTCATTTAAAGCCCCCAAACCAATTTCCCCCAAATGAATTTTCAAAATTTTATAGTAAGTGTTAAATGTACTTAGGAATGTCCCCCAGCATTTTGCTATATTCATAATCTTTGGCCACACTCCAGTGATAGCTTTTTAAGATAAGATAAAGCTATCTGAGAAAATTTAATTTAAAAAATATAGTCCCCCAAATTTATAATAAACAGTTATGTGTTTACCGATTTGTTTTCATGATCAACACAGGAATTTAAATATGTATGGAAGGAGATGAATTAGGAAAAATAAAACTCTATATGACTCACTGTAATGCATTAAAGTGCTTTTTAGTGTAGATTAACAGTTTATTTTAAGGTTCAGTTACTTTTACATAAACTTGTAGAGAAAAATATTAAACATCTTAACATCCAAAATTAGCATCTTCCCTGTTCCATCTATGGGTCACCATATTCTTAGAAAACAAAATAGGTAAAAAGAGGAATTTTGTAAATGAGTTGATTTTTGTGGACATTTTTGTTTGGCATTTGATCAGTGTAGGAGCATGGATGACCAAAACCCAAGTTATTTTGAAGAATTTTAGAAGGTTCACAATGCTGTTTTCATCAATTGCTTGTCAAAATGGAAAAATATCTGTAGTTATTTAGTCTTCTCTCTAACTGGAATTACAGTGTCTTTTCAAAGGCAATGGCTTTTCAAGCATGATTAGCAATACTTTTATTCAACAGAAGAACAAGGAATGGATTTTATTGCTCTGTGCTTTATGGGTCATGAATTTAACTGAACTAAGTCATCAAAAGATGTGTGAAACATACTTCTGTGGTGGGCTGTTGACTACATTTGCTTCTGTATTTTACTAATGCTATTTTTCATTTTCGCCAGGTCAGCTTTTCATAGAATTAACATCTATCCCTAGAGACCTATGTATCACCACAAAACAGTGAAACAATCAACAACTTTATTTACTTCAGTTCATTGAACAACACTTTACTTACATTTATGTTTTTAATGTGTATGTACATATGAGATAAGGCTAATTCAGCAAAAACTGAGAAACAGACTACTGATTTATTTTAAAAACATAAACTATCCACCTTAAAATGTTGAGAACCATGAAAAGACAGTATTGCCAGTCGTATTAGTAGCTGGAGGGAGGGACACATCATTTTCTCTTTTCAATTACACTTCCTGACTACATTCCAGAATATGCTTCTTAATGAGATGAATTGGGTGGTCTGGCTAGTTTAACCATAGTCCATTACTTTCACAGTATAAACATGTTTTTGTTTCACAAAGGCCATGTGTTGACTGCTTATAACCTCGTTAATTCTAATATCCTTACATTCAGTAGCTGTTTCAAAATGTGGAGCTACAGGGCTTCCCTGGTGGCATAGCGGTTGCAAGTCCGCCTGGCGATGCAAGGGACACGGGTTCGTGCCCCGGTCCGGGAAGATCCCACATGCCGCAGAGCGGCTCGGCCTGTGAGCCATGGCCGCTGAGCCTGCGCGTCCGGAGCCTGTGACTCGCAATGGGAGAGACCACAACAATGAGAGTCCCACGTACCGCAAAAAAAAAAAAAATGTGGAGCTACAAATCCAAGGTTGAAAAAGCTTAAGCAAATTTTTTTAGCTGTGGGTTGGGACATACTAACACATCAAGAAGAGTTCATTCAAGGGTCACCCACCTTCCCACTTATAACTTCTTATGCTTGAGGCCTAACCATATTGTATGCATATTTTAATCCTAGCAATATGTCCTCTTTTGCATATTTATGAAGTGGAAGATTTTATGCTCATAGCATCCAGTGATAAATGGTTACTTCAAGTGCCTCACTGGGTCGAGGGCCATAGGTCAAATCATCGAGCCTGTAGAAGTTCGTAGTAGATAGTATTCTGCCACTCAGTGAGTTCTTGATTCCTTTGTCTACTGTGTATCTCATCTAATGTCTATGGACTAAAATTTTGATTCTCAATGCTAATTTGTTAACTGAAAATGCTTTTAAGCCATGAATCACAAGTAGGTGCAACAATGATCATTTAGTTGTGGTTCCTTGTGGAGCTGAGTTTAGTAAAGCTTTGGAGAGCACATTTGACTTTGAAGGGCATAATATTGGAGTAATGGTCATTCCAGAGGGAGTTGATATTGTCATGGGGAGCTTTTGGAAAGAAAAAAAAGTGCTTTTAGAACTCACAGAGATGTAATTACAAAGTAAAGATTTTTCACTTTTTGCTTGTTTTTAATGGAGGCTTACATGGATGCCTGGAGCCTGTGCAGAAGGAAACCCTACCTTTCCTCTCAAAACTGCTCACTGATAAATTCTCCCTTTCCTCATTTTTATTATAGTTATGTGTATTTCTAGAAGGTTTTTCACTGTTCAGGAATTTTCCCCTCTGATGGCTCTCACACAGGAGGCTTTGAATTCACTCATTATTTTCAGCTCTATCAATTCAGAAATTAGAATGTTGTGGTCCTACAGTGTTGGGTCTGGGAAAGAAGAGCCTTAAGGTCTAAGAAGTAGATACAAATTTGGTAAATTAAGTGACTTTCACTTTACAGTTCTTTACGGACTCCTCTACCTTAATACTTATATCTCGATATCTGGAAGACTGCTTCATGACATAATGACTTTCCCTTGGATATCTATGATTGTGCTTGGCAATTTTTATTAAAAAAAATACTTTAAAAAAGCCATGTGCTCTTTTGTTTTTCAAATAATGAACAGTTTACAGAAGCATAAAAATGTCTCATGATGAAATGCCTAGGGGTCCTTTCAAAATCTGATATCAAAATCATATTACTGTAATTTGGCATAATTAGTTTGTATTCATTTATCTAAAGATCTCTGTATTGTTGTTATTTTTTTAATCAAAGGCAATTCAAGTATAAAGTTAGTGCACTGAGGATTTAATTGGCATATATTTGAGAGTTTTTAAAAAACAAACTATATTATATCTGCTTGTTAGATTTATCTATAAATAAACATGATAATTTCAGTATTTCACAACCTACTCCTCAGGTATTTTTATTACACATTTTTTCTTTTTTCTTTTTGCTCCTAGTTTAAATGCATTTGTTAAAGTGTTTAAAACATTTCTTAAATGTCCTACAATTTGTAAGACCATAAGTGGTTTAGAATTTTAATCCTTATTTAAAAAGGCAATTGCTACTTTCAGTACTGCCCATCATAGATTGATTGGCTGCTTTGAGAAAGAAGAAAAAACAGAATCTCATTGGTTTCTGAGCTTTTGTCTAAGCCAGAAGTTCCTCAAATCCATGACTGAAAGTCGTCAGGGAGACAGCTATAAGCAACACTTTAACTGTTCTAAAACTTGCAAGAACTGTAAAAATTCACCCCCCTTCCTTTTTTTCCCCTCTTAACAAAGCTGTTGATTTATATATGCAGAAGGGAAAATTTAGGCAGAGGAGAATGGAGACAAGCTCTTGTTTTTCTTGTGGGGTTTTTTTTTTTTTGGTCTTTTTTTTAAGTACTGGTGAATAAAATAAATTGCATAGTGTTTTAAATTTTCTGTATTCTAAATGCCTCCCCCTTGCAAATTTCTTTTAGCATTTACCCAATTTAGGTAAAGCTTTATGAAAAGGTAAAGAGAGGAAAGAGGGAGCAAACTTTCCCTTGAAGTTCTGAGTGTTTTAATGGTATGAAAGAGTTATCAGCTAAAAAAGTGACTTATTTATTCTTCTACAGCACATTATTGACAAATTCAGACTTTTTCTGAATGCTCTCATCAGTGTCCATGGCTCAAATAACAATAAAATAAGGTCATTGAGGAGTATTCATTCTTCTAGTTATTCACTTATTTGTTTATAAGGCAAGTATTCAATGGGAATTTTCAATGAATCATAGTGTAAATACTCCCACTATACCAATTTCAGGTGTATGATAGACACTGTGTATCTGGCAGAGAACAAGACAGACACAGACCTACTTCCAAATGGCTTATGTTGAAGATATAGGAAGGTAGACATTAAACCAAAAATTTTTCAAACTAATAACAATTGTCATAAGTGGGACAAGAAAAGAAGTACACAGTGAACAAATAAAAGGGGGACAGGATATAGATTGGAACTGGGAACTTGGGTAAGGTTTACAGAACTAATTTAATTATAATCAATTCCATTCACTTCAGCTAACTCTGTACAAAACCTATGTACATGCATTTTTGGGCTTTATTTCATGAATTTTGATAAGAATATAGACATATTGTATATATAGACATATTTGTATATATGTTTATATAAATATACATATTGTATATATAGACATATTTGTATATATGTTTATATAAATATACATAATTATAAATTTTAGAGATATAAGGTTATATAGCTCACAGTACATAATAAGCTTACAATATTCTTTGTTGTGAATTCTATATAACCAATTGATTCTTTCAGAATGCTTTCATTGATTTTTGCTGGACTCTTGTCTATGTAGCTAAACTATGGTTGTAAATGACAAATGAGTATAATTTTAACATAAATATTGGTTGATATTTTTACTTATACTGACAATTAAGACAAAAGTGAAATAATGAAAATATATGTGGGAACTTCATTAGTTCTTCAATGACTTGAGCAGCTTCTTTGCTGAATCAGATGATAGTTTTAGAACACTGGAAGGATATATTTCCTTGAATATTTGTGCTATTCACAATGTGAATGTAAACATGCCTACTTTTAAGTTTAATCTGCATAAATAACATTTTCTTCATCACTTTAAGTCTAGACCATAAGGAAAACAATAAATTAATCCCTGATTTGTAGTATTTGACAGTTTCCATGGTGTTAAGACTTCCACAGTGGCTGATTTCCTAGCAATGTGGTCACTGAACATGAGGTCGGGAAAAGATATGAAGTAGCACAATGTTACATAGTATTTCTACCCCACGCATACAATAGCAGAAATAAGCTCAAGAGCATAGATGGTAGCAAAATATAGTGAAATTATTAGAAAATTTTGTGTATTTATACCTCTGCTTATTTATTTAACTTAGCAAAAGCTCACAACATTCCTGAAATTTTAACAGTCAAGTGGCTCCATCACACCACTGATGGATATTTAGCAAATAAAGTATTCTGGAAAATTCATCACTATACACATCAGTTTCTGATTCTAAGCTTTTATAACTGGGGGTGTTCTTACACTTGCTTAGGAAATAGGAAATATTTTCATAGGTCCATGGAGAACAAAATGAGGCTCAAGAGTTTGGTGTATAGGTCCAGGATTTTGGTAGCAGGTTTTTGGCTTTGCCTTCAGATTCTTGTGATACTTTTTGGAGGGCAAAACTCACTTTAATTTTGGTCATTTCTATTTGAAACTTAGTCACTCTGATGGAACAGATGCTCCATACATTCAGCATATCCTGGAGTTTGTACTCAAAAAGTTGCCACAACCATTTAAATGCTACATTTTCTAACACCTTTATTTGCACACAGGTAAAATTGATGATTCTTCCCATTGTGTTCTCATTGCATCCCCTGTGCATGTGTAACCCCTTTAACTATTTCTTTGAATATGTTCATTTCCTATTTCATGTTGTTGACTGTGAAATCCATTTTAGAAGAATTTTGGAAACTATAGTATATGTATTTGACACACTAGTTAACACTCAGGAAAAAAGTTATCAAATAAATATGTGAATGGATGGCAAAATAATTGTTTTTCCTAATCTAGTAGATGTCCTAGCAAAGAATATATTCTGTGGGGCTGACATTTTCATATGCATTAAAACTATAGGCCCAGGTTCAATATTTCTGTCTTATCTTCATTACTTGAAAGTAAGCTGATTACTTTGCATAACCGTTTTATATAAGCTAGTTCTAATACTAAATATTTTGTCTTGTCAGTCAAAGCATCTTATCTTCTGGATATTACTCAAGAAAGTTCTATAATTGTTTGTAATTACTGCTATCTTTATAATCAAATACTGGTGAAATATGCCCTAATAATATGCCCTAATATCATATGCCCTAATAATCATCCTCTTCATTCATTTATTAAAAATATTTTGAACACATATTATGTAGCAAATCAAGGCCAAGCATGGGAGTCACAAACATGAATAAGATAGAGTCAATATCTTTTAAGGACTGGATAACCTGATGATGAGGGAGACTGAAGGGCACATTGATAAATTATAAAATATGGTAAGTGTGGTTACAGAACTGAAAAGAGAGTGTTCTGGAAATAGACTTTGAAGCAACAGATTTTATTTTATTATTAGGGTATCCCCAATTTATAAAGAAATTATAAAGGGAGAAAATGGGGCTTTTAGGGTTAGGAAAGTAAATACTTCCTCAAATATTTTATTACACCATCTTTCAGGTTCTGAAGGAGTTAATATTTTGTTTTTGTTTTGTATAGAAAAGTTACTCTAAGTCATTCAAGGCTACATTTTATAGTTTTAGTATTTTGCTTCCTATGGAATATTTATCTTCAATTCTACTTTTTTCTTTTTTTAATTAATTTTTATTGGAGTATTGCTGATTTACAGTGTTGTGTTATTTTCAGGTGTACAGCAAAGTGAATCAGTTATACATATACATATATCCACTCTTTTTTAGATTCTTTTCCCATATACCTCATTACAGAGTATTGAGTAGAGTTCCCTGTGATCAATTCTATTTTTTTTTTTTTTTTTTTTTTTTTTGCGGTACGTGGGCCTCTCACTATTGTGGCCTCTCCCGTTGCGGAGCACAGGCTCCGAACACGCAGGCTCAGCGGCCACGGCCCACGGGCCCAGCCGCTCCGCGGCATGTGGGATCTTCCCGGACCAGGGCACGAACCCGTGTCCCCTGCATCGGCAGGCGGGACACTCAACCACTGCGCCACCAGGGAAGCCCGATCAATTCTATTTCTAAAGTTAAAAATAATACTATTTGTAATCTCAAAAAGTCCAGAGCCTTATGAATAGTTAAAGCAATGTTACGTTCTGAATAACTATGACTTCAAACTGTTTTTCAGATGCTGATAGGCTACACTAGATGGAAGTTGTACACAGAAGTAATAAATGAATAAACGAAGGAAGAGAGGAAGGGAGGGAGGGATGTGGAGAGAGATTTCCCACATTGAATTTCATTTTCTATAATTGAAGGAATAGTTTATTGAATCATAGCTATTTAAATTTATATGTACAGAGCCAATATAATCAGGCAACTAATATCATATTTTAACATTGTACAAATTAGAAACTGAAATAGGCTTGTAAGCTGTATGTTCTGTTCTCCTGGCTATACAGGACAAGTTTCCCCATTAAGCATTTAAGTTTTGGGGCAAATTTTAAATATATAATTATTATTTTTATTAAATTAGCTTATTCTTTATTCTCAGAGCCCTTTCCCTACAAAGTTTGTCACCTTTTAACTGGAATGTTAACATAAACTATATAATCAATGTATCATCTCTCTCTCTCTCTCTGTCTCTCTCTCTCCATCCATCCATCCATCCATCCATCCATCCATCCATCCATCCATCCATCCATCCATCCATCCTTCCATCCATCCATTTTATCTGCCTACCTACTTACCTACTAATAGGCCTATCTATCTAATGTTCTATCATCTATCACTGTTTCTATTTCAGTCTCTCTGTTGCTTTCCTGTCTATTTCTGTTTCTTTCTCCTGTTTCCGGCTATTGCTGTTCGAAAACATAATTTTCTTATTTGCCTCATTTATAGAAAGGGGAAAATAAATGCCTGTCATTTGGATGAATGAGATTATATAGTAACTAAGAAAAAGAAAAAACAACAACAACAACTAATACTGTGCTGAGATATTGTCTGGGAAGTTGGTTAAGTGTGTTAAGAACCTAATTAATCCACTCTCTCAAATTAGACCACCCCCAGCCAGAGAGTCAGCATCAGCAAAGTTAAAATTTACTAAGCTCTTAGTATGTGCCAAGTACTCTGCTAGGCATTATCTGATTTAATTCTCACAACAGAAACTTATGAGGTCCTTACTGTTATAGTCTGTAAGGAATAGGCACAGAGAGGTTAAGTAACTTGCCTGAAGTCACAGAGGTAAGTGGAGGAACCAGAATTCAAACCCAGGCAGCCTGATTCCAGGGTCATTGCATTTTATTGAATTTGGAAGTTGCTTGGTCTCCTGAGTATGTGAAATCTTATGAATGGCCTCAGTGACTGTTTTTCTAGTTTAATGGGGTGTTTAATTATACAACAGATAAATGTTCTACTACTTAATTTATACATGTAGTTTATGTAAAACATGCAAGTAAATGTGAATTTGTTTTTTAGCCCTAACTTTTAAAGGATACACAATTTGTAATATTACATCTATGGGATTTGTTGAATTAAGGATGGCTTGATACTGAAATATTAACAATGTAAAATATACAGTTTGCTTGTCACATATGTGGAATGGTTTACTTAAATCATGAATCAAAAAAGGATAAATAAACATTGGCGTAGATGATACAGCTACATAGATCAATTGGTTAAGTAAAGTAATATCACAAAAATCATTGCCAGATTGGTCCCTTAAGGTTAGAACACTTAATAAGGTTAAACAAGATAAATTGGGTGATTCTGAAAAGTTTCAGTTGGTCCTCTTTTATGATTTTAGCTCAGGACATTTCTAGTTCTAGTGCCATTTCTGCTCACAATTAACACACTCAAATGGATACATCAGCAATTTAAATTGCTACAGGCTATGGACCACTGTGTCCCTTGGGAATTGCTGAAATTACACATGTTTTTTAAATCTATGAATGTCAAGGTTCTTGAGTAATCTTCATTATAGCACAAACCTCATCAGGGAGTAATTTTGTGACATGAGAAAATATTAGTAAATTATCTTTTCCAGTAATTAATCAAAATGTGAATACAAGCCCATTATGGCTTATTTGTTTAAAGTATTGAGCTGTGATTCTTCATTACCCCCTGAAATGTAAGTTTTTATTATCCATCACTTACAAATGTGTTTTGTTCAGAATAATTTAGTTTTATTACTATTAATCAGTCCTTAGGACTTACTCCAGAACAAAATAAAGAGGATATTTTTAAAGACCCACAAAATAAATGTGGTAGGGCCTGAGACCCTCCAAAGTAAATGCTTACATATGTCTATTGAAAAATAGATCATCATTTTTTTTTTTAACTGACACTTAAATTTAGGTTACAGCTATTAAAATGTTTTATTTCTTATGGCCTATTTCAACATAAAATAAACTTTCTATCTTCATCTTAATCTCAGCTTTTAGAATGTATACTTTACATTTTATTATGTCTACTTTTCTAGCATAAAAATATATTCTGTTTTTCTGCCCTCTATCATCTTCTATCATGTACATATTATTCTGACTTTCCATTTGTTTTTATAGCTATGAAATATCATGGTATTTATAAAATGCTACTTTAGGAGCTGCTTAGCTCTTAGTATTGGAAATACTGGCATCTTCATTTCTGTAAACATTCTTTCTCACAGTCAACGTACAAAATGCAAGACTTCTCAAAGGTCAAAACAGTTCTTATCAGTATCAAAGAATGATAGAGTTATATGAGCTAAGTATGGAGATACTGAATTTAGGTATTGTATGCTATACAAAATAGAAAGCAGGGTCTGTTGATCCCAACTCTTTTCTTGTCCTTCCCCTGGTCAACTTCTTATTTCATTTTGGTCTTCTTATATATATATTCTCCAGTTAAGAAACTTCATTGCTGAAGCCTGTTTCTGTAGCTGTTTTTAAAAATGTGTGTCTGAATTATATGTTTTCTTTCTCTTGGAAATTTTATTGCAGAAAATCTCTGATTTTAATTAAATGTTGTTTCTAGTCTTATTTATAATTTTCTTTTTCAAAGGAAGGAATTATAATTATTTTGTTTATGCAAGGAGCTTCTTCCTGAATTGCAAATGTTTTATGTTGAAAAAAATTCAGATGTATTATGTTTCTCTGTAAATAAATACTTCTTGTGTTATATTTCACTCATTCTTACATGAGGAAAATCTAATTAAACTTATATCACTATTGCCCCAAAATAAATGTAGGTGATAATGCAGCATTCCTTTACTTAGTTCCATAAGAAGCCAGGATACATTGGGCAATGTTCATTTTAAATTTCACGCACTTAGAATAAAAATGTATTTACAAGAAAGGCAGTTTGGGGGAACCAAGAATAAGGGAGCTAATCTTAGTATCTTTCCTCTTTATTTCACCCCCAGATGAATGAAGGTATCATTTGAAAGTATTCAAATTTTTGTATGTGATCAATCTGCTTGAATTGTTTTGACTAAATTGTCTGGGCAATAAAACAAATCAGTTAACCTAAGTGACTGACAGAATATTTAGCATTTTTAGAAATAGCCTTATTATCTCTAGAGATATTTCTGGAGTTACATTTTTATAGTGTATAATACTACTAATACTATTATGATTAGAAAGGCTTTGGAGCCATTAAAATTCTACTTTAATTATATTGTTTGGATTTGGGGGCTCATTCTCATGTTTTCTGACTTCTCCAATATGTTGTTTCTTGTGTTTTTCTTCCTTTTAGAGAAAACTTTATTTTTTTTTTCTCTTCCACTTGATTTATTCTTCTCTCTTTCTTGGCTTTATGCCCTTGTTCTTCAAAGTCCTCTTTTATTTCGTTGTCATGTCTTTGGTTACAGATTTTCTGCCTATGCTCTTAGAACCTGTGTGAGTGTCATTCAATTTCTTTGCCCAAATTTGCAATAAAGCACAACAGGCAATGAAAGGCTTTGATACATCTATTATTAATAGATAAAAATGAAAAGATGTCAAGGAAACCCCAAAGCATGAGCTTCTGTGGCAGTCTGTATAAAATAGGGAGTCATGAAGGTTCAAAACCAGTAATAGGTGTTATGGGAATAAAGTGAATTGGTCAACTCAAGAAATCTAGATCTAAATGCTTCCATGCAAAGATAGCATTACAGAGGCGTTTCTGTCTCACTAACAAAGCAAAACATGATTTATCCACATATTAGAATGCAAAATATTTCTTATTTCAATTAGCTGTATGGTTGTCCCCCCAAATCCAATATCCATTTCTTCTATGGTAATAGCACCTTCCAACTTTAGGTGGGCGCATGGTTGCCCCTTTTTAGAGAAGCAGGATCAAATGTCCATGACATATAATGAGATTTAAGGGGAATTGGTTTAAGTAACTTTTGGAAGGTATACTTAAGGGAAAGAGACATGTCTTCCTATTGTCTGACTATGGAATAGCTAGTTTGGAGTGCTATTGAAAGCCGTCAAGGTTAATGATACAAGACAGAAGAAGCTGTGGTCCTGGACAATTGTGGATTTGTTAAACCAGGATAAGACTGCTCTGGTTATATAGGAAATAAATAAATTTCTATATTGTTTAAACCATTGCTCATTTTTAGTTTTCTGTAGCTTTTAGATAAACTTAGTTCTAATAAATGTAAGCTGCTGCTTTTCACAGCAGAAACTAGAATTTTTAGACTATTTTGCTTTGGAATATTTGGCATAGATAAATCCCAGTTCTTCAATGTGTGTTTGTGTGTCTGTATTAGGAGCTGCTTCACTATAGCAATTACTCACTACACTATGTAATGGCTCAGAAAGGCATCCTTTAATTTCCAGCAACAGAACGCTAGAGAAGTAGGCTTTGTCCCTTTGTTCACTTCTTAGGCCCTTCCCTCAATCTGCTGTAACCCTATTCTTTTTTTCTATTATCCTTATTTTGCATGCCCCCCAGCTGCACATGACCTAAAACTGGAACCAATTCTAGAAGCCTTCATGTCCCTTAATTATACCTTCCAATCTGTCACCCAGTGCTGTCAATTCTACCTTCAAAACATTTGTCCTATTTGTCCCTGACTCTCCATCGTTGTCTATTTTCATACTGTCCTGCCTCAAGCTTTTATGTGTGTGGTGATATCCACCATGACATCAACATTGAGGACCATGCAGGCACTTCTGTGGACGCCATGGCTCATGAGAACACAGTATGTAACCACTGCTGGAGATAATGAAAAATCACTGAGGAATTCTGATGTCACCACACACACATGATTGCACAAAGATAGCTCCCCTGGAATGTATTCTGCAGTAGCATGTATGGTCATGTATCTGTTGGGGCTTTTTCTTTTACTTTAAAAAAACATCATTTCCATGCATTATATTTTGTTAGAAAATATAAGCCATTTCCTTTAGTATTTCAAAATAATTTTTTCTGAGTTGTACATTGAATTTGCTCATAATACTATTTTATTTTATTTTTAACTTACAATTTGCATTCTCTTTTACCATTAATCAGTCTGTTCAGAAGTTGTCCATTTTATTCATTTTTTTAAAACCAACCTTAGATTTTAGCAATGTTTACCCCTTTTTGTTATTTTTCTCTTTTTCTCTTTTAAAAACTTCCCAAGTCATTTTTTTAAAAAATATCATTTCAGTCTTTTTTTAGGGTGTATTTTTTCTTATTTCTTTACATTAAATGAAGATAATTTGTTTTCTCCCTTCTCCCCTCCCTCCCTCCCTCTCTCTCTCTTCCTTTCATCTTTTTACACTTTCAATAATTTATACCTATAGATTTTCCTTGGAGCTTATGTTATAAAACATAGATTTTGGTATGAATCTGCTTTTGATTACTTTGTCTATGGTTGTATCTCATTTTATTTTAATTTTGATCCAGGGATTATTTAGGAAACATGAATTTGTAAGTATTAAAGTTTTATTGGTTATAAACCCAAGAGTGTAGTCAGTAAAATCACTGTGTAATTTTAGAGTATCTCTTTATTTTGAATATTTTGTTCCCCTGGTGTCCTTATAATTTTTAATGCTGTCTCTCTTTTTGACCCAATAAATGAATAATTTATTTTTAATAGAGGGGTTTAACCCATTTAGGTTTTTTGATAACTGACTTTATTTTTCAATTGTGTTATTTTATTATGTTTAAAGAAATGCATCAGTGTTGTTTACTTTTCCTATACTGCTCTTCCTTGGTCTTAAAAATGTACTGATGAAATGCTGCTATTTCTTAGCTGGTGGGTGTTTAGCACTGCGGGGATTGTTTCTTTGGATTTAGAAGCAGAATCATGTAGTTTTTTTGTCCTCCTCCTCCTTCTCCTTTCTCCTTCTTTGTCTCCCTCTTTCTCCCTCTCTTTCTCTCTATCTGTATCTGTATCTCTCTTTCTGTCTCCAACTCTGTCTCTCTCTCACTCTCAGCTCTGAGCCATAATGAATGTAACATCCCCAACACTTCATACCTATTTTATAGTCAACATTCTTGGTCACAAGTAATGGAATTGACTGGAATATATAAGGTAGCATAAAGAATCCATGTCAGTGCTGGGGGATCCAGTGTAGAGAATGAGCATGAGCCATAGCAGTCTTTGCAGCAAGAAAAAACTGTTAAGATGCTATTGTTGTAGCCTCCATTAGAGAACACTTACTACCACTTACTTCCATTACAGGAACAAAGTGCTCTCACTGCTGAACTGTGGACTTTTCGTTGCCACCATGATTAGTATCAGGCTGTGCATCACTTCCTCAAGGTAAGATCCTAGTTCATGTCTCCATATCTTGGAAACCTGGAGAGGATAGAGAAACCATTAGCTTTCTTGACTTCCTGCCTACCATCAATCGTATACAGTGATGGAGTTTCATAAATTAGGAAGGTTGTTTGGATACTGAGTGAACACATAAAAACAAATTTCTGTTGCACTTAAACCTTTTGCCCCACATGTATACATAAATATGTTTTAAACAAACACACACACACACACACACACACACACATATATATTTGCCCTATGTTTTTTACTTCAAAAAAGAGAAAAGGTCCTATCTAACATAATGGAACTTTTCTTTGTACAGTCCAAAATATGCTGAAACCATTCCTAATGGGAACCAATTCAAATTATGAACATTTCCTGTGAACATATCCAAGTTCAGAATCTCTGAATAATATCCATTTATCTTCTAGTTCAAGTTTGTCCCTCTATCAATATTTTTCAGCCATATATTAAATTGCAAAGTTAACTACTAGCAATACTAGGGTATACATTACTAGATTAGAAGAAAAAAGAAAGAAAAATATTAATCAATTGTATGTCATATGCGTATAGTTTTGCCCCTTCTTAGAGAATTTCCTCTCTTGCGTACTGTAACCACTAGGTCTGCATAGGGAGAAATTTTTTTTTAATACATGAATTATTAGATTTAAGTAATTAGATGGAGTGAAGTCTTGATTCATGAATTCAGGGGTTCCATTAGTACCATATATAAGTTGTATGTTCAGAGTATATGTCACATGTTGTCAGTAGTTGCTGTTGTAACTGATTTTCATTAGCCTATAAACTTTTCTGTTTCTTTGTAAATGGACTGTCAAAGAAAGAAGCAATACTGTGCAGGATACCATAGCACTCAGTGAGTCAAGAGATGATGTTGTGTACAGATAGCTGATGAGTAAGAATAGCAAATCCAAATCTTGAATAAGTCTATATTCCAATGAGGATAAAGAATTAATTTTTTTGCCTTGGAAGGGGTCAAATATAATCCATATGCCACCAATATATCCAGCTTGTGTCTAAAATATGGTGTCCCATAGTATGTTATGAAGACTGGCAAAATAGGCTCACAGCAGTGGTTGCAAACAAGTCAAACTTGGTCAGGGGAATTCATGTTACTGAGCCCATGCATAGCCTCCGTTACTGAAGAATGTTGGCCTTCTGCTCTTGAATCCATTGAATAAGCACTACGTTAAGGGGAAGGCTGCCTAAAACCAGAGAGTGTGTCATGTTTCTACCTTATTAAGAGTCATCTTCATCAGGGGCTTTCAGTAAACATTTACATGGGAAATAGTTCATAACTGGAAACCAACTTCGTAGTAATTGTTGAGTTTAGAAAATATTATATAATGTGTTGAAAATTATAGCATTAATCATTAGATGTATTAAGAATGGGTTATAAATATTTCTTCCCTGCAAGAAAAGAAAGACAAAAAAAACAAAAATAGAAATGCTTTAATAAAATATTTAATAAAAACTGTAAAACCATTAAAATAAGAAAAATTAAGCAATAAATATAATTGAGTCCAAAATTACCTATTAGATTAAGATCTATTATTGGATATAAAATACAGCCAAACCATACATAGTTTACTGCAGTTAAACTCATTCCGTAAATGTATAGATGGATTCATATTAGGAGCTTTACGTAATTCAACATATGAATAGCTCAAGTAGAAAAAAAAGTGTGTTTCTGCCATAGATGTTGAAAAGCCATTTTATACAATTTTATATTCATGTCTAACAGTAATAATAGGTCTCTTAATCAGATAAGAATGATGTATCCTTAACATAATAAAACTGTGTACTCAGCCAAAGCCACAATCAAGTTAGTTGTGAAACACAGGAGGCATTCCCACTGTAATCAATAATTAGCTAGGCGGATTCCTGTTACTTTCTTTATTTAACATTGTTCTTGAAGTACTAGTCAATGAAGTTAGGAGAAAGAAAATGAGAAGTTTTAAACTTTATATGAAACAGCAGAAAATACTATTAATAGCAGATTACATAACTCTATACCTCGAAACTCTAAAATTTGCAATCAAAATTTTAAAAATCCATAAGGTAATGGCTATAGAGCTAAAACAAAGCAAACAAACATAATAAAGTTTTCCTAGCTATAAACTATTATTAGCCAGACCATACAATACTATACAATACAGACTCTACAGTAGGAGAAATAAGCCTCTTTTCAACAGAACCACAAAAGTAAAATACCTAGAAATAAACTGAACAAGGCATCAACCACACCTATGTGATTATAATGGTAAAACTTTACTAAAGGACAGTAAAGTAACTTGAATATATGGGAATAAAAACTTTATTCTTTTATTAAAGATCATTGTATTTTTAATTTCTCAATCTTGAGGCTCATTGTGATACCTGTGAAGGTAACAATAGGATTCTAAAGCTCATCTGCATAAATAAACATGCACAATTATATAAAAGGAGAAAGACAGTGAGACTAGTTTTACCAAATGTTAAAATATGTTACTGTGAAGTAATTGAACATATTTATATTTGTCCCTGTCCTCAGTTCCTGGCACAGAGCTCCTAAAACTCTTATAGTTTCCTAAGTGATAAGAGTACTAGGAGTATCTTTTGTTCTAATATTTGATCTTTGACCCCAGTTCCTGACAGGGTTACAAAATTCTTTGAGATTTTAGGGGTCACAGGAGTCTCTTTTGTTCTAATGAGGCAACTCCTAAATAGCTCCTAAATGGGGACTGGTCACCAGAAAGACCAAACCATGATTAGAAGCTTGGAACTTTCAGCCCCACTCTCCATCCTCCAGGAAGTTGAGAGGGGCTAGAAATGGAGCCACTGATCAAATATGCCTGTGTGATGAATCCTCCATAAACATCCCCCAAGTATAGGATTTGGAGAGCTTCTGGGTTGCTGAACACAGGAAAGTACTGAGGGTGGGGTGTCTAGTGAGAGCATGGAAACTCTGTGTCCCTTCTCCCATGATTCATGCTCTGCATCTTTTCTATTTGGATGTTCATATGTATTCTTTATCATATACTTTTATAATAAAGTGGTTAACATAAATATTTCCCTGAATTCCATGAGCCATTCTGGCAAATGATCAAACTCAAGGAGGGGATCTTGGGAGTCCTAATTTATAGTTTGTTGGGCAGAAGTATAGGTGACAACCTGGGACTTGTAATTGGTATCTAAAGCGGGGGAGGGGCAGTCTTGTGGGACTGTGTCAGAATTGAGTTAAATTGTTCAACACCCAGCTAGTGTCACAGAGAACTACTAGATGTGGGAAAACCTTTACATATTTGGTGACCAGAAGTGTCAGAAGTGAAGTATTGTGAGTGAGTAAAGGGGAACCATTCAGGAGTGTGTTTTTCCTGTGCAGTACCATATTTAACACAGTTGTGTTATGCAGTGTCATTTGAATAAGTTCTGTAGTAGATGAGATTTTAAACCTTCTGGGTATCTGAGAGAGAGGACAGTCCAAGTGGAAAAAAAAGGCAAATGCAAAGCCCCAAGCCCCAAGGCAAGATTGTGCTGGGCATATTTGAGAAGCAGTAAATGTGACTTTGGGCTTAGAGTAGAATGAGAAAGGGAAGAAGATGAGAAAATAAGGTGAGAATGGGAATAGAGGTGGAAGGGGGGTTGTAGAGCATATGAGCCTAGTAAGTCATAAAAAAATGTTTGGCTTCTATTCTCACTGAGATGGGAAGTTATTACAGGTGCTTGAACAAAGAAGTGAAATGATTTGACTGACATTTTAGTGGCCTCACTCTGGTTGCTATGTTAAGAGTAGATGGAGGTAGACAAGGACAGAGCAATGGAGACCATACTGAAGGTTTGTAAAAGTCCAGGCAAGAGATAATGTCTTGAATAAGGGTTGTAGCATCAGAGGGAAGGGTACATAGTCTAATTCTGGATATATTTTAAAGGTAGAATCAGAAGGACATGTTGATAAATTTAATGTAGAATATGAGAAAAAGAAGGCAAGGATGACTCTAAGCTTTTGGTTTGAAAAACTAGATAGATGGAATTGCTACTTACTTAGATGATGGAGCTGAGTGAGGCTAGGAAATAAGTTATTGATTGATTGAAGAGAAAAGAGATATGAAGCTGAACATTATTAGAAATGAGAATATTTTGGCCTATGATGGTATCCTCTGAATTTAGAACAACAAAAACAACAACAGCAAACCAAGATAGTTTAGCAGCACTGAATACTTACATTTAACACAAGTGTTTTGTGAGACTACCAAATTTTGGGAGAGGGGGTGCATTTGAAAAAATCCACAGGTGAAATTTTATATGATATTTTTCAGTGTTCTTGTGCTTTATTTAATGTGATATTTAACATCTCATAAAAATACATAAAATATTTATTCCAAGTAATAGTATTCCTCAATTATCGTATAGATTATTTCATATTTTACTTTCCTATTAATAAGGTATAAATATATTTAAAATTGTGATGAAAAGTTTTAGATGCAGTCTTAAAAATATTTGAGTAGGACATTGTATTTAAAAAAAAATTCTTTAGAATTTAAAAAAGTGAAAAGAAGACTGTTAGTCTAGGAGAGTTTGAGAGTGAGGGTGGCTGGAATAAGAAATACAGTGGAATTAGAGGTAACATTGAGGGTCCACTTGAGGCAAGTGATCAGATTCTAAAAGCAACATTGCTGTGGTGTTTTTCTCCAACTGTGCTCAGATGCATGGGTGCACATACAGGTAAAAAGTTGTATTTAACTCATGGTTCTTATTTAAGTGAGTACAGAGAAGCAAAAGAGGAGAAATTGAGTTGAAGATGTGTTTTAAGAAATGATTATAATGCTTCTTCAAGGAACTTAAGGTTTTAGAAGGAAAGCACAGTTGACCATGGAGCAGCACAGGTTTGAGCTGTACAGGTCCACTTATACTCAGACTTTTTTCAGTAAATACATACTACAGTATTACACTATCTGCAGTCGGTTGAATCTGCAGATGCAGAACCTCGGATACAGAAGGTTGACTATGAAACTTGAGCATCCGCGTATTATGGTATCATCTACAGGTCCTGGAACTAATCCCCTGTGGATACTGAGGGCCAGCTGTAAATATAAGAGGAAGAAGAAGTACAGAAAAGGAGGATGGTGATATCAATAGATTGCTGGCCAGATATAGTCAAATGATTGTTATAGTCAAGGTATTAGAGACAATCAGCTGGTAAACTTGGAGATCACATTTGAAGAATGGGATTATCAAATTGAAATTATAAAAAAAATATTAATAATGGCAATGCATAGGGTATGACCATAAGTCTGGGTGGCTAAGGTGAAGTAGAGATCAAGATAAATTGAAAGAAAGGAGGTCAAGGAACTCTTAAATCAGTATGTTGGAAGGATCATGTATGTGTACATTTATGTGTATATATTGAGTAAATTAGTTTTATACTCGTATACAAGAACTGTATGTTAGGTTTATACTACTAAATAACAAATGACCACAAATTTGGTGCTGATATCAATACCCATTTATTTGCTTACAGTTTTATAAGTCACAATTTGGGATGGTGTAGCTGAATTATCTGTTTGAGGTCTAATGAAGCTTAAATGTTGGCTAGTCTGGGCTTTTTTCCAGTGGCTGTGAAAAAAACGAATCCACTGCTAAACTCATTTAGCTTATTATGAGGATTAAGTTGTTTGCAGTTGTAGGGTTGAAGTCTGTAAGTCTGTTTCCTTGCTGACTTTGACCAGAGGTCTCTTCTTTTTTCCTGGCTCTTAGGTCATCCTTACACATAGACCCTCTATCTTCAAAGCCAGCAACACTAGATTGAATGTTTCTCATGCCCTCATCTCTCCAACTTTCCCTTTTGCCTTCCTCTTCTGGTTTTGTTTTAAAGACTTTATTCTTTACAGCAGTTTTATGTTCTAAACAAAACTGAGAGGAAAGCACAGATTTTTTCGATGTACCTCCTGCCCTGACAGTTGCATAACCTCTCACAATATCAACATTGTTCACCAGCTTGGTACATTTTTTTTTACCAAGAATAAATCTACATTGGCACATCATAATCACCCAAAGTCCATAGTTTACATTGGGATTCACGATTGATGCTGTACATTTTAAGGGTTTGGACAAATGTATAATGACACATATCCATCACTGTAATATTATACAGAGTATTTTCTTTGCCCTAAAAATCCTCTGTGCTCTGCATATTTATCCATACTCCCTCACCCCAACCCCAGCCCCTGGCAACGACTGATCTGTTTACTGTCTCCATAGTTTTGCCTTTTCCAGAATGTCGTATAGTTGGAATCATACAGTATGCAGCGTTTTCAGATTGGCTTATTTCAGTTATGCATTTAAGGTTCCTCTATGTTTTTGCATGGCTTGATAGCTCATTGCTTTTTAGCACTGAAATTATTCCATTGTCTGGATGTACTACAATCCATCACCCACTGAGAGACATCTTGGTTGCTTCCAAATTTTAACAATTATGAATAAAGCTGCTACAAACATCCATGTGCAGGTTTTTGTGTGGACATACGTTTTCAGTTCCTTTGGGTAAATAGCAAGGAGCATGATTGCTGGATCATGTGGTAAAATTATGTTTAGTTTTTATAGGAAATGACCAAACTATCTTCCAAATGTCTATCATTTTGCATTCTCACCAGCAATGAATGAGAGTTCTTATTGCTCCACACCTTCGTCAGCATTTTGTGTTACTAGTACTCTGGATTTTGGCCACTCTAATAGGTATGCAGTGGTATCTCATTGTTTTTTTAATTTACATTTCCTCGATGAGATATGGTGTGGAGCATCTGTTCATATGCTTATTTGCCATCTGTATATCTTCTTAGATGAGATGTCTGTTAAGCTCTATGACCTATTATTTAATTGGGTTGTTTGATTTCTTATTGTTGAGTTTTAAGAGTTTTTATATATTTTGGATAGCAGTCTTTTATCAGATGTATCTTCTGCAAATATTTTCTTCCAGTCTGTGGTTTTTTCTTCTAATTCTCTCAATATTGTCTTTTGCAGAAGTCTGTAGTTTTAATTTAGTTCAGCTTATCAGTTACTTCTTTCATAGGGCGTGTATTTGATGTGGTATCTAAAAAGGCATCGCCATACTCAGAGTCATTTAAATTGTCTCCTATGTTGTCTTCTAGGAGTTTTATAGTTCTGTATTTTACATTTAGGCCTGTGATCCATTTTAAGTTAAACTTTGTGAAGACTGTAAGGTCTGTGTCTCCTTAAGACCATGTTAGGGGCAGGCAGTGTCTATATGTCCCTTCACTTCCTCTCCAATTTATTATAATGACACAACTCTATCTCTAGTTTCCCTTTGCTTCTTCCCTTTTAATGCTGAAGAGTTCAGGTTTTTTGTGATGGTGGGGGTGGGAGGTCAGAAACCCTAAGCATTAACCTTTCTTTCTTTTCCTATTTCTACTTGAAAGATCCTATTTATCTGCATTGTGGATAAACAGGAATAAGGTCTTGGCAGTGAGAAAAGAGAGTTGAAAATATAAACATATCAAGATAGTATTTCACCACGTTATTTAACATAGAACACCTGGAAGTCAAGAGGTATAAGATGACAAATTTTATTACATAAAATGTAAAGCCTTCTGCATAGCAAAAACATTAAATAAAAAAATAAAAGGGAATAATTAAATATAATTTGTATTAATTACGACAAAAGACTAATTTGCTAAAATAATTCTTATAAATCAATAATAATATAAACACCAAATCTCTGAAAAGGACGGAAGGAAAGAAGAGAAGAAAGAAAGAAAGGCAGATGTGGACTGGCAAAACTTGGAGTAAAAGATACCAATGGCTTAAAATAGACCAAAAGGTGTTCAAATTCCCCCATACTGAGCTATTTCATATTTTAAGTAGTGGAAATTAAGGCAGTAATGAAATGGCGTTTCCCACTTTTCAGCTTGTCATAAATAAAAAATTTTTGATCATATACAATATTAGAAAGTTTGTAGGAAAATAGTTTTTTTCATACATTATTGACAATGTACTGTGGTGTAACAAATGTGGTGGGAGTTTTTCAGTATTTATGAAAATTTCTCTGGCAACTGTTTTGTGATGCTCACAGACGCAGGCACATCTTCATTGTAGCTTTGCTGATATAGCAAAATCTGGACACACCCTAAATGATAATCAGTAGGAGCTGTAGCCATACAGTGGAAGACTGCACAGTGAGTTAGAGCTCCAGAATATGTGGCTAAGCAAATTAATAAGTTGTAAGCACACAAAAAATAGAAAAGCATTAAATCTGCTTGCATATGTGTAAGAAGTTATATGTGTATTTTGGTAATGTATTTGTACGTGTTTGAAAAAAAATGAAAGAAGGTTTTATGAAACTCCGTTGATGACTATTGCCTCGCTCAAGTAGGAACATATTCTGAAGTGGGAGAAAGACATTTTTCATTGTGTAGCCTCTCTTGTTTGAATTTCTTTATCACACTTTTGTATTTTCGTATATAGGAAAATCATTAGTAAATGAAACTTCAAGACTCTTAATTTAAAACTTATTGCATGAGGTCTTTTTTCTATTCATTGTTTTAGAATGTTGTTTCATCTTTAGGTGCAAATTGGTAATTGATGGCGCAAGTCTGAAGATGGTTTAGAGTTGGGAGAAGTTACTCTGTATTATTTTCATTAGTGTAGTAATTTTACTAATTCAAAATCAGACTTTATTCTATGAGCAATGAGCAACAATTTCACGGATTCTTTGCTCCTATATATTTGGGGATTAGAAATAATAAAATATTATTGTGATTCGCGTAATAAATTAGCTGCATGTTTATAATACAAACTCTAATGATTCTGTAGAAAACCTGCATTGAACTGCAAATGAGTTTGCGGTACTCTGATGGCAAGAGTATATGAATGTTTTCTTAAAATTATTTAATATTCATTGATGCCTGTTCTATACTAGATTCTTGGATATTGTGAGGGCTGTGTTTATTTATCATTATCATTTCTCCCATTATTTCTTAAGTCATTCATCACTTATTTATTGCCTCAAATATTTTGGGAACCTAAGTCTTTAGATTAAGTTTTCATAAGGATCTCAACTATGCCCTGATGTAGCTTATATTTAATTTGTGAGGAGGGGAGACAAACCAGTAAGCCAAAAAAAGAGAAAATGAGTGAGTAAAAGAGAGAGGAAACAACAGTAAGATAATTTTTATAAGATAATTTTTAATAGGTAATAGTACTTAAAATAAAACAAAAGGGATTGATTTTGAATGACAGACACTGGTGGGAGTGGGGGTGAGATCGGGATTGGAGGTGAGTTGTGGGGTCTTTTCTTTAATATATAAATTTATTTAATTCATTTATTATTTTTGGCTGTGTTGGGTCTTCATTTCTGCTCGCAGGCTTTCTCTAGTTGCGGCGAGCGGGGGCTACTCTTCGTTGCGGTGCGCAGGATTCTCATTGTGGTGGCTTCTCTTGTTGCAGAGCATGGGCTCTAGGTGTGTGGGCTTCAGTAGTTATGGCGTGTGGGCTCTAGAGCGCAGGCTCAATAGTTGTGGCGCACGGGCTTAGTTGCTCTGTGGCATGTGGGATCTTCCCAGACCAGGGCTTGAACCTGTGTCCCCTGCATTGGCAGGTGGATTCTTAACCACTTCACCACCAGGGAAGCCCGAGTTGTGGAGTCTTACAGTTCATGACAGTTAAAGGGAAAAATATCATATGATGAGATAAAGGTTCAGAGCATTGGGGAGGTTTTATTTTCTTTATATTTACTTCTCTGTTCTTTTCAGCATCTTTTTTTTGTTGGTGGGTGAGTGAGTGGGTGGATTTATTTTTATAAACACAAGATTGTCATTATCACAGAGAATTTAATGACGTAAGGGACTCTGGACTTTATTTGAAGGCTATATCCCAAGTTAAAGCAAATCATAGATTTAATCATGTCAGAAGACAGTGGTTCAATGAAGAACAAACTTTTATTTTGGACCATCTATTCTCTTATTCCTTCATATAAAAACACTCTGTTTTTATATGAAGGAATAATGTCTGTTTTCTGTCCAGCTCAGTGATACTAGATTCTCACTGATTTTATCTTTTATGATTAGGGGCTTATTTGTTTTTGTGTAATATCAAGTCGTTCACTGCATCTTTCATATATTCTAAAAATTGTTAGTTTGAATCTACTTATAAGAAGTAAGAAGCACTACTTAAAGTGTCTCTCACAAATTTGGCATTTATTTATTTCTTATAGTAAGAAAACTAGAGGGAGGTTGATTGGTTGCTGGCATTGATAAGTAGCTTAAGGATTCATCCTTCTGGCTTTCTATTCCATCATCATCTTGTCTTCAAGATGGCTGCTACATCTCCAGGCATGAGAGAAGAGTCAGTGCCAGAGCTGTTACCATTTAGCAGGAAAGTAAAAACATTCCTAGAAATCACTTGGCAGGCTTCTACTTCAGTCTCATTGCCTAAAACTGAGTCCCATGGGTACCCCAGCAGCAAGGAATTCCAAAGAATCAGGAAATAGGATCGTGAATGTCTTAAAACATTCTTTTCATTTTCTGGAGCTTGATATATTGTTCTCAACAAAATCAAGGAATATGGATAACAATGGATATTAAACAGTCACCTGTGAGGAATTTGCCACAAATGCTACTTATAATCTATTGAAAAAAATAACTATTTTATCCTATGTAGTAAAATATTTTTGAAAAAACTTTGGAGTATGAATACATGTTTGTACTGGTTGCAACACACAGTACAACCCCATTAAAACAGGCAGGTTTTGATGATACCATCTGCTTTATTCTTGGAACTACGTCATGTTTGGGTTTGAAATCATTGCCCTATCTATTGTAATTGTAATATTACAATATCATTGTAATAGAGATAAATTGTATCATTTATCTTTATTATCCTTTGAATTATTGTGATTACTATTGTAATAAAGATAAATTTCTCACCACAAAACTTCACCCATTTAAATATGTATAACAAATGATTTAAGTTCAGGATTTGAAGTTTATGTAAATTTATTGGCAAAAATAGAGTTTGCTGTAACTTTTAATCTGTCATTGGTATCTAAAAATCATTTAAAATTTGAGAAATTGACTTTAGTGTATATGATTTCATTTTCTTTATATGTCTATTTTCAGTTATATGTGTTTAAGAAGTCCTGATACTTTTAGATACTGCATTTTCTGAATGTTGAAGAACTACTTTCATGTAAAGAGGTAAACTAGCTGGTTACTGTTTATTAGAGTACTATTAAAATTAATTATCTCTGAATTAGGACTTTTTAAAGGAAAAAAATCCCAAATTTGCAATCTAAAGAGAAACTTCTAAAAATAATTTGGAAACGTTATTCAGTATACCAGATAATGGTTATGTTTATTCATTTATATATTTGTGTGGTTTACATAATACTATAATATGTAGTTTCTAGTATAGAGTAGATACTTAACAAATTAAATGAATATTGAATAAACTTTTTAAAAAATTGATAAATGTACTCTCCTTGACAAGGAATTTAAAATACTAACTTCAATAGGGCTATTGAAAAGACTACTCAGAAAATAAAAACACTTATTATGTTTAGAATGCATTAAAATGCAGAGAAAACAGTGTGAAATATATTAAAAATGTTTTATAGTCCTGTACTACCATTAAAGACTCATGTACTCTCCGGCCCCTGGAATGGAGAAAAGTAAACAGTTTCTCAAAAATGAGCCTCAGATAATGCAGACAAGTTAAGAAATCTACATTGAATCTCAGAATAGATCCACCAGGTTGAATCTTATTCTCTTTGATGGGGAAAGTCAGGGCATATGAAGGAAACAATCCTGCTTGAACTTAATGGAGCAGAGAAAACAGGATTCAGGCAAAAGGGGGAACAATCTTGAGAAGGTTATAACAGGATTTCTTAAGTTGTGCCATGAAGACGTTAAAAAAAAAAGAGTTAATAAAATGATCAAACCAATGGAATAAATTATATGAAACTCATTTGGCTATGAAAGATAAGTCTTGGATCCAGGAATAAATACTTGCTCTGGAGAAGGAGTCTTATATTACCTTTAAGTATAGTTATTTAAAAGTCCCAGGAATTCAGGTCTGAGAGGCACCAAGGAGGTAGAAAAGGATAATCATGGACTCTATTTAAAGAAGAATTTCAGGAACTCCTAAGTGCTTCACTCTTATTTATACCTGCCAGTAAAGCAAAGAATATCTCTTTTAAAAAACAATTCATTTTGCCTTTAAGTGTGTTGGTTCCTAAAGTACACAAATGCCATTATGGGAATTAAAGTGCCTCCGTATCACAAATCTCAATCATACAGATTTCTGTGGAAAACAAATTAGAGATGCTTTTGCAACTTTTCTTTTACCCTATTTAGCCTTAACATTTTGTCTACATTGACATTTTCTTTTTAGTTGATCGCTTTCTCAACAAGCAAGAGAAAACATATTCTTTTCCTAAAGATTTTATTACTACTAATTCAAAGTGATCCAGCAAAAGACACATATTTTTGGTTTACAGAAATATACTTGACCTTGAAGTTTGGAAAGGAATGCTCTGCATTAGTAAATAAACTGATTCATTCTGTCATTGAAGATATGAAAAAGTGATAAACATAGAACATTAAGCTGTCATTTCTACTACATTTTTGGTTGTCCTTTTGTTTTAACTAGGAACATTTTATAAAACATCTTTAAAAAAACAGCAGTCTTGAGACATTTTCCTTGTAACTGTCAAAGACAAGCCTGTATTCAAGTTCCAGAGAACAATAAAGGACAGCACAAAGCCAAATTAAAAAGCAAATCATTGTCATAAGAACACCACATTGTTAATATTATATAAAAATTGAATATTTTTTATAAAACTGGTCTAATTTTATCATTGTTTTTCTTTCAAATTAGTTAATTCAACCAATGTTAATAATATCATTTCATTACTGTTTATCTTTTTTGTTTTTAAAGAAAAAATCCCGTCAAGACATTAAACTTTACATTTATCAGATACCTTAAGATAAATTGAGGAATAGACTATTTTAGAATGCTAAATTTCTCTAAACTTACGTAAGTTTCAGAAATGTAAATAGTTTTTTTAAAGTTAATATGACTAGCACTCTGGTTCATTTAAAAAAAAACACAAGTGTTTCTCTTAAAAAAAAACAAAACTATAAGGTCTTTTGTCTTGAAAATTGTCCTCTATTTAAAATTAAGTTGAGGGATAGGAAACTAAACATTGTTTTGAAGAAAATAATATTGTCCAACAGTTAAAGTATAAGTTGAATCGCAGTAAGTGGCAATGCAAGAATTTTGCAATCTCAAAGCTATAATCTAAATGTGAAATGAAATAGTAATAAAATAAAAAGAATATGTGCTCCCATTATAAGAGAGATTTTAAGGAATAGTGAGAAGGCTATAAATACATGTTAAAAAGACCAATTTTGTATCAACCACCTGCTCTTTTACCATAAACAGTCTTGGCTATAGCAAAGTTTACATCAACTTAGTTACAAATGAAATACTGAAGAATTCAATCAATCAATGATATCAAAAGTAACATATAATTAGCAAGTGTAGAATTCAATGAGTTGGAAGATTGATCTACTATTGTGAAACAAGTTAAGCTTTTACTTTAGATGTCGGTAGTCTCTTTAATTTTGGTATCAGTAGGACTTCTGGGAAGAAACTAGGAAGGTAGGAAGGGAGAGGTTATTTGAGTGATAAGGAAGATTCTTCTAACTTAGAACTATGCTCTAAATGATTATTTTGATGCTGGAACTCACATAGCCTCTAAATAGTGGTTTTAGTAGCCAGTATAAGGATATCATATGATCAAAGGGTTACTGCAAAAGGGACTTAGAATTGTAGATATATTCTGTTTTTTATCAAGTTGTGCAGTAGCAACAGGAAGAGAAATATAGTAGAGAGATTAACAGTGATCATTAAACTAGTACAGTGAAGGAGGAAAATATTTTTATTTTATTGATTCAACTTTCAGTAGATGTAGAAAAAGACACAAAATTTTTTCACTAAAATTTTCTTATATAAATAAGTAAATTAATATTGGAATACATCAAATTTATATATAACTTTGCAGTCTGCTCTTAAAATGGGTTACATTTCACAATAAAAGTATAAACATATATACATCTGTCCTTTCCAGGCCCCAATCCCAAGATTCTGTTATGTCTTTAAAAAGCAGTGAGAGTGGGCTATACTTGTGCTTTTTGAGGAAGCTCTCAGGGAAAGAATCTATTTTATTTTATAACATAGTTCACTAACTATAATAAAACTCTCTTGGTAAATGAAATTTGACTGTTTCAGTTCCTCAGGTTGGTAGTTAATTTCTTTTCCCAATTTATAATACCTTGCATTCCTTCCACAATTTGTGTTTCTGGTCACACATATAATCAAATATGTATCCTTGACTGTTAGCTAATATCCTCCAATTTAAGCTACCATTGTGGATGAAAGGGAAGCAAAGGTACCAATGTTGATAACCAGGCTTTATGTTTGCATGATATTTAGGTTGGCAATTAAAGTCTGCAGAGGAGTTATTACTGGGTGGTTTATTTTTAAAATAGTGCATTTTTGTTACAGAATGCACTTATTTGGCAGAGTATGTGTTAAGAATCTGAAAAGTCCAGAAGTATTGTAGAAAATAAAATCATCATGGCTAGACATAAGATTCAGCAAGAACACAAAGTATGTTACATTGAAGTATCTGCATGCAATTTTCCCACAAAAACTGTACTGGCTTTTTATTCAATCAATAGTCTGTATTGAGCAGTTTTTCTGTGTTCGGTGCTAGGAATACAAATTTGTACACGATGGAGGTGCTTCCTGTTCTCAAGAAGCTTAGAGTCTGGAAGAAGCAGTCAATAAAAGAAGACATGCAAATAGCTGAATTATCCAAGGCATAAAATTATATCTTCAGGTAGAAATGATGGGATCAGGTAACGAAAACTTACTAAGGAAAAGTTACATCAAAATTAAGTGAATAGGGCTTCCCTGGTGGCGCAGTGGTTGAGAGTACGCCTGCCGATGCAGGGGACGCGGGTTCGTGCCCTGGTCCAGGAAGATGCCACATGCCGCGGAGCGGCTGGGCTCGTGAGCCATGGCCGCTGGGCCTGCGCGTCCGGAGCCTGTGCTCCGCGGCCGGAGAGGCCACAGCAGTGAGAGGCCCGCGTAGCGCAAAAAAAAAAAAAAAAAATTAAGTGAATATTTAAAGAATTAACAGACAAATTATCCAGGAGAAAGAGCGGGTAGGAATTTACTGGGCAGAGGAAGTGGCATCTGTAGAAGCCTTAAAATAAGAGACAACATAGGACATGCAAGTAATTGAAACAAGTCTAACATGATTGGAAAAGTCAGCTTAGTTAGGGGAGGAAGAGAGCAGTAGGTCTATTGTCCCTCCCCTAGAATTTTATCTCTTGCTACCAGTCATGCCTTTCTTGTGGGCTAATCGTCTCCTATGTGCCTGCATCAACAGTGTGGGCTCTCTGGGTTTTTTCCCCTACCCCTAATCTTTTTTCTGAGCACCAAGTGGAAGTCCAAGGAAAAGATCTTACAAGTGTGCAAAACCCCCTTTGTGTCTTGGGCTCTAGGGTATTCTAGACTGACAAGCTAATGCACATTTGACCTTATCAAATCGTTCAGTTTCTCCCTAGCCTCTTGTATGTTGTCTCCTCATTGTCTCATTTCTCTTTCGAGGTTTCTTTCCCTTTGAAATTCAGATTACTTAGTTGTCTTGTGATCTCAGTTCTCCGATAGACACAGTGAAATTATAATCTCGTTGCTTATGCAACTTTTCTCACTGCTACTGTGGAAGTAATATTCTTTCCTGCTTTATACATCCTAAGTGGATGGAGAAGACTGCTTATATGTTTTTAACAATATTAGTCTATTGTGGTGAGGGAAGTGAAATTTAAGGTGAAAAATTTGGAATCAGGGAGAGAAGTTAGTTGTATGAACTGTAAAACAAGTAAGGGATTATGGTAGAGTAATACAACTAGGAGTGAGAGAAATGTGCCTGAATTCAAGAGAGATATAAAAGGAAGAATTGATAGGTTCAGTAATTAATTGGGGAGATGACAGAAAAGGAAAAGTCAAAGGTGATTTCCATGTCTCTGTCTTATGAATAATAGAGAATTTTGAGCTGCTGGATCTTTTCTAGTATCACCTTCTTGATTTTTATATTTTGTAATCACAAATGCTGTTATTATATTTTAATTAATATATTGGGACCAAAGAAAATCTTAACTTAGCTCAATCAAAAATATATATGGTTATGCCTTCAATGCAAGTGGGTAGCTGCAGTTCTTTTTTTTTTTTTTCTGATTATGTGAATATTTATGCCAGATTCCTCTAGTCACTTCATTTGTTCAGAGAGAAAGGTTCAACTTGTTCAGGGATTTTTTCTTATATTTTTTTAACTTCTAAAAGACAACAAACTTTGATGCCATAATCCAACTTGGAAACTCAAACAGGGATCATGGTGGAAAAACTTCTTCATAAAAGATGTTCTGTCCTTAAGATCTTATAATATCTGATTTAAACACAACAAGTGTTAATCAGCAGGGCTAACATTAATTTCTTTAAATTGATTTAGAATAGGTCTGCAAATTTTTGAACTGGGAAGAATCCATTATTTACTCTGCTTCTCAAGATCAAAAAGGTACAGTACTAAAAATTATCTTGACTTTTGGATTTTTTGACATGGCCATGCCTACTTTGGTCCCTTCCAAAGGATGGCACAGATTGTGAGGACCGTCTTGGCAGTGCTGGGGTATCTGCTGTTCATAGCCACACAGTTTGTCCAAAGAAAAACTTCAGCTAGTTCAGAACATGTATCTATCATCCAGAGCAGGTGTTACTGATGGAGAAGTGATGAAAGGAGAGATGAGAGGCTGATTTATTAAATTGGTCCAGGAAACTTGACACTTAAATATTATTCTCAAGTAGCTGCTTATTTATTTCTATGGTATTTTTAAACACATTCTCAGAAGATAAGACTTGGGAAAAGTATTTATTGGTTTAGCTGGAAATTAATTCCAGTTATCCTTCCATCCATTTCTCTTGTTATCCTTCATCCTCCCATGTTATCCTGGCTTTGATATGAACTCTGGAGAATTATCCTTGCCATGTTTACTCTGGTTCATTCCTGGCTTTTTGAGGGGGTGGAGCTTCTGTAGAAGCGAGCAAGATCCTCTAGATTCTTCTTTAACATCAGACTAAATAATAATATAACAACTCTAAAAGGCATGATTGTGAAATCCTCAGTTACCAATGGAAAAATAAAGGATGTTATAAAGGAATAAATAAGCTAAAAATCATGAAATTTACTTTTTTTTTTGAAATTTACATATGGTGAGATTTTTTAAGGAAATGAAATACAAACTATTTGATAAGTTAGTATGAGAATAAAACTCAATACTCTACTATTAAAACAAGGATAAGAAGACATAAATATTTCTTAGAAAGTTGGCTGTTATCTCTTTATTTGTGGTTTACTCACATAAAATGAATATCCAACTAATTAAAGACTAAATGAGATTTGTTTTGCCAAAACAATTAAGAAAACGATAATAGGAACATACATATAGATCATAACCTTGATAGTAAATGGATTAACTGCCTCAACCAAAAGACACAGACTGGCTGAATGGATGCAAAAACAAGACCCATATATATGCTGTCTACAAAAGGCCCACTTCAGACCTAGGGACACGTACAGACTGAAAGTGAAGGGATAGAAAAAGATATTCCATGCAAATGGAAATAAAAAGGAAGCTGGAGTAGCAATACTCATATCAGATAAAATAGACTTTAAAATAAAGAATGTTACAAGAGATAAGGAGGGACACTACATAATGATCAAAGGATCAATGCAAGAAGAAGATATAACAATTATAAATGTTTATGCACCCAACATAAGAGCACCTCAATATATAGGCAAATGCTAACAACCAAGAAAGGAGAAATTGACAGTAACACAATAAGAGTAGGCGACTTTAACACCCCACTTACACCAACGGACAGATCATCCAAAATGAAAATAAATAAGGAAACACAAGTTTTAAATGACACAATAGGACAGATAGATTTAATTGATATTTATAAAACATTCCACCCAAAAGTGGCAGAATACACTTTCTTCTCAAGTGTACATGGAACATTTTTCAGGATAGAGCACATCTTGGGTCACAAATCAAGCCTTGGAAAATTTAAGAAAATTGAAATCGTATCAAGCATCTTTTCTGACCGCAACACTATGAGATTAGAAATCACAGGAAAAAACAAACTATAAAAACACAAACGCATGGAGGCTAAACAGTGCACTTCTAAATAACCAAGAGATCACTGAAGAAATCAAAGAATACCTAGAAAAAAATGACAATGAAAACATGACAACCCAAAACCTATGGGATGCAGCAAAAGCAGTTCTAAGAGGGAAGTTTATAGCAATTCAATCTCACCTCAAGAAACAAGAAAATTCACAAAAAAACAATCTAACCCTACACTTAAAACAACTAGGAAAAGAAGAACAAAGAAAACCCAGTCAGTAGAAGGAAAGAAATCATAAAGATCAGAGCAGAAATAAATGAAATAGAAATGAAGAAAACAATAACAAAGATCAATAAAACTAAAAGCTGGTTCTTTGGAAGATAAACAAAATTGATAAACCCGTAGCCAGACTCATCATGAAAAAAAGGGAGAGGATGCAAATCAATAAAATTAGAAATGAAAAAAGGAGAAATCACAACTGACACTGCAGAAATAGAAAGAATTATAAGACACTACTACAAACAACTATATGCCAATAAAATGGACAACCTGGAAGAAATGGACAAATTCTTAGAAAAGTACAACCTTCCAAGACAGAAACGGGAAGAATTAGAAAATATAAACAGGCCTATCACAAGTAATGAAATTGAAACGGTAATTAAAATCTTCCAACAAACAAAAGTCCGGGACCAGATGGCTTCACAGGTGAATTCTATCAAACATTTAGAGAAGAGCTAACACCCATCCTTCTCAAACTCTTCCAAAAATTTGCAGAAGGAGAAACACTTCCAAATTCATTCTGTGAAGCCACCATCACCCTGACACCAAAACCAGAAAAATATATCACAAAAAAAGAAAATTATAGACTAATATCACTGATGAACATAGATGCAAAAATCCTGAACAAAATACTAGCAAACAGAATCCAACAACACATTAAAAGGATCATACACCATGATCAAGTGGAATTTATCCCAGGGATGCAAGGATTCCTCAATATACACAAATCAATGAATGTGATACACCACATTAACAAATTAAGGAATAAAAACCATGTGATGATCTCAATAGAGGCTGAAAAAGCTTTTGACAAAATTCAATACCCATTTATGATAAAAACTCTCCAGAAAATGGACATAGAGGGAAACTACCTCAACATAATAAAGGCTGTATATGACAAACCCACAGCAAGCATCACACTCAATGGTGAAAAACTGAAAGCATTTCCACTAACATCAGGAATAAGACAAGGATGTCCACTCTTGCTACTCTTATTAAACATTGTTTTGGAAGTCCTAGCCATGACAATCAGAGAAGAAAAAGAAATAAAAGGAATACAAATTGGAAAAGAAGAAGTGAAACAGTCACTGTTTCCAGATGACATGATATTATACACAGAAAATCCTAAAGATGTCACCAGAAAACTATTAGAATTAATCAATGAATTTGGTAAGGTTGCAGGATACAAAATTAATGCACAGAAATCTCTGGCATTCCAATACACAATAACAAAAAATCAGAAGGAGAAATTAAGGAAACAATCCCATTTACTGTGGCAACAAAAAGAATAAAATACCTAGGAATAGACCTGCCTAAGGAGGTGAAAGACTTGTACACAGAAAACTATAAAACACTGATGAAAGAAATCAAAGATGACATACAGATGGAGAAATATACCAGATTCTTGGTTTAGAAGAATCAGTACTGTAAAAATGATTATACTACCCAAAGCAATCTACAGATTCAATGCAATCCCTATCAAACTACCAGAGACATTCTTCACAAAATTAGAACAAAAATTTAAAAATTCGTATGGAAACACAAAAGACCCTGAATAGCCAAAGCAATCTTGAGAAAGAAAAACAGAGCTGAAGGAATCAGTCTCCCTGACTTCAGACTGTACTACAAAGCTACAGTAATCAAAACAGTATGGTACTGGCACAAAAACATAAATATAGATCAATGGAACAGGATAGAAAGCCTAGAGATAAACCCACACAGCTGTGGTCACCTAATCTATGACAAAGGAGGCCAGAATATACAAAAGAGCAAAGACAGCCTCTTCATTAAGTGGCGTTGGGAAAACTGGACAGCTACATGTAAAAGAATGAAATTAGAACACTCCCTAACACCATACACAAAAATAAACTCCAAATGGATTAAAGACCTAAATGTAAGACCGGACACTATAAAACTCTTACAGGAAGACATAGGCAGAACACTACATGACATAAAACACCGAAATATCTTTTTTGACCCCCCTCCTAGAGTAACGGAAATAAAACCAAAAATAAACAAATGGGACTCAATTAAACTTAAAAGCTTTTGTACAGCAAAGGAAACCATAAGCAAGACAAAAAGACAACCCTCAGAATGCGGGAAAATATTTGTGAATGAAACAACAGATAAAGGTTTAATCTCCAAAATATGCAAACAGCTCATGTAGCTCAATATAAAAAAAACCAAACAATCCAGTTAAAAACTGGGCAGAGGACCTAAATAGACATTTCACCAAGGAAGACATACAGATGGCCAAGAGGCACATGAAAAGATGCTCAACATCACTAATTATTAGAGAAATGCAAATCAAAACTACAATGAAGTATCACCTCATACCAGTCAGAATGGCCATTATCAAAATATCTAGAAACAATAAATGCTCGAAAGGGTGTGATGAAAAGGTAACCCTCCTGCACTGTTGGTGGGAATGTAAATTGATACAACCATTATGGAAGACAGTATAGAGGTTCCTTAAAAAACCAAAAATAGAACTACCATGTGACCCAGCAATCCCACTACTGGGCATATACCCTGAGAAAACCATAACTAAAAAAGAGTCATGCACCACAGTGTTCATTGCAGCACTATTTGCAACAGCCAGGAAATGGAAGCAAACTAAATGTTCATTGACAGATGAATGGATAAAGAAGATGTGGCACATATATACAATGGAATATTACTCAGCCATAAAAAGAAACGTAACTGAGTTTTTTGTAGTGAGGTGGGTGGACCTAGAGTCTGTCATATAGAGTGAAGTAAGTCAGAAAGAGAAAAACAAATACCATATGCTAATGCATATATATGGAATCTAAAAAAAAAAAAAATGGTGATGATGAACCTAGTTGCAGGGCAGGAATAAAGATGTAGACGTAGAAAATGGACTTGAGGCCACGGGTTGGGAGGGGGGAAGCTGGGGTGAAGTGAGACTAACATCGACATATGTACATTACTGAATGTAAAATAGTTAGCTAGTGGGAAGTAGCAGCATAGCACAGGGAGATCAGCTTGGTGCTTTGCGATGACCTAGAGGTGTAGGATAGGGAGGATGGGCGGGAGGCTCAAGAGGGAGGGGATATGGGGACATATGTGTGCATATGGCTGATTCACTTTGGTGTACAGGAGAAACTAACATAGTATTGTGAAGCAATGATACTTCAATAAAGTTCTATTAAAAAAAAAGAAAAGTACTTACTGCAAACCACCCCCCCCGACAAAAAAAAAAGAAAAAGTAACCACAACAATGTACAGTAATGCCATTTTCCCATAGTCTCCCCAATCTGATGAATTATCAGCTATCATGGTCTAGCTCTCCATGTATTTAGGCCTTCTTCAATTTCTTGGTAGTTTTCAGTCATCATTCATTAAATTCATCCCCAAGGATTTTTCTTAATACTAGTATAAATAATACTTTAAAATTATTTCCAACTGTTTATTGCTAGTATATAGAAATATAATTGATTTTTTAATGTTGAAATTATATTCTGTGTCCTTGCTAAATTATTTCTATTATGTTTGGGTTTTTTGGGTAGATTTTTAGAATCATTTTCCAAGTACACTGTCATGTTGTCTATGAATAAAGTACTTTTATATCTTCAAAAAAAAAAAGGCTAAATGAGAATTCAGTATATAACAGTTCAAAATGAAAAACAAAAGGAACAAAAGCCTAAAGGTATAAAAAAAATATGTTTCTCATTTCTTCTGTTTTTATGGGATATTTAATCTCACTCAGCTGTCTATCAGTCTCATTATTATGGGCACATTCTTCAAATAGTCTAAATTGTTCCCACAGTGGCAGCCAAACCAAATAAACAAGCACTGAAGAGTGTATGATTTCACCAGAGGCCTTCAACAATGAGTGGCCCAGAAAATTTCCTTTAAGTAAAAAGGGGTAGGAATCTTCAATGACAGGTTGAAGCAGAAGGAAAGCACTCTCTGCAGTTTTTCCTCAACGTGCCCCCATCAAACCGAAATATCTTGAAATGCCAAATAAATAACAATAACAATGAAAATCTTCTTGCTATGAACCAGATAAGAATGGTATTTTAACATGCAAAAACTTGTACTTTGAAATGCAGTATGGTTCCTTGAGGTTAATGCAAATATATTTGAAAGAGAATGTGATCCTCCAGATTGGAAGGATAAAAATGTGATCCTCTAGATTGGAAGGATAAATATTTAATATCTTTTAACAATTACAAAATATGTATGCTTAGCTAGAGTTTTCTATTTTCTTTTTCCGTTTTATGACATGTGAAGTATAACATTTTACAATAAAAAAGGTCTAAATCAATGGGAACTTTTAAAATTTGAGTTCTTAAATTTTTGAGACTCATACACTCTTTCCATGACTTTGAACGTTACACATTAGCCTGTTTACCTACTTGTACCAAAAGCCAAAGTAAATTTAAACCTATTTTTGAGCTTCTGTATTTCTGATACATAAAAATAAAAATAAAATATCTTGTAGGTGAAATATTTAAATACCTTGAAATTTATGAATTCTTGGACAAAGGACAAAAATTTAGACTCTACCACAGCAATCTATTCACTTGAAGTGGAAGAAATTCTGTTTTATTGTTAGGTGACATGATTTAGCAATTAATATACATAAGATTAAGAGTTGGTTGTAAATAGATTAAAAACACTATTTAAATTTTTTTATTAATGTGGTTTCTTTTCATTAGAAAGAAAGTAACCAGTATTTGTAAATTTGTTTATGTGTATCCATTTGTTAATTTTTCTCTAAAGTTTTCCTCAAATTATCTCCCATAAGTACATGAAGATGACTAAATAACAAGTAAACAAATCAGTAACACTTCAGAACTCAACAGAAATTACTCTTGTTGAGAAAATTAGTGCATGAGGAAACTAAACTTATAAAAATGCTCAAATCCATGTCACATATTAAAATTTTTTAAGTGTCAAACACAAAAACAGATTGGCTTTTGCTTAAATTTAATGTGTTTGGTTCATGAAGCTGTTGAGAAGCAAACTAACAGTCGGATAATTTTACATATCCTAGCAAATAATAAAATGTTTTGAAAGCAGTGAGGAAATCAATAATATTTTGAGTGTTTTTCATAATAATGAAAATTATTTTATACTTTCTGTGTACTTAATGGTGATCATCTTTTCTGCCACCTCCAATTATGTTATAACTTTTGTAAATATTACATTTGTTCTAGGGTTCTTATTTAATTTCAAGAACAAGAGGGAAATAATTCAGTCATTTAAATAACTATGGTATTTATTTTTTTATTAATTACAGAACTCATTGTAGACAGGATCACTACGATTAAGAAAAAAATTATATATAATTTACCACTTATATTCTTAACATGCTAATTTGTTTATTCTTATTCATTTATAAGTATTTATTTGTACTGAAAAATATTTGTGTCAAGGGACACCAACCACCCCCAGGTTTGATTTCTCACTAGGAAGACTCTATAGACTCAGCGTATAGTCATAATGATTTATTTTGGTGAAAGGATGAAAAGCAAAATCAGCAAAGGGAAAAGACATGTGGGTAAAGTCTGGGGAAACCAGTTGCAAATTTCAAAGGTCTTCTCCTAGTAGAGTCACACAGGACATGCTTAATTCTTTCAAAAATGAGTGTGACAGCGCATGTGAAATGTCACCAACCAGGCAAGTTCATAAGATATTCAGTGCCCAGGTTTTTACTGGGTGTTGATCATGTAGGCACTCTCTGCCTGACATATAATCAAATTCCAGATTCCCAGAAGAAAAGCAGGTATAGTTGAGGTATACAGAAACACTCATCTCAGTTAATGGTGTTGGGAACGCTCCTAATATCTAAGTTTCCATATGCTAGCCAAGAGCCAACTTTATAAATAATCCTTTCAAAGAATAACAGTTAAGCCTGCTCTGTTAACTTTTTCTTCACAGTTTTACTGTGTTGTTGATTGTTTTCTATTTAAGTTTTAATATATGAACATCTTTCAATAGCAATAAATATTATTCTCTTATGTAATGCCTTATGTAAAGGAAACAGTAATGCCTGTACTGTTTCCATTTTATGCATTGTTTATTTAATAAATCCACTGGTGGATTTTTTAATGTAGCTTCATATTTTACTCTAATAAAGAAAAATGCAAAGAATATTAAAATTATTTTCTTGGAATGAATCCCCAGAAGTGAGATTGCTACATAGGTACTTTGTAAAGGGTTTTGATATATATTTCATGGTAGACCATACTGTCTTCCAGATCTTTAACAATGTATATACTCACCAACCAACAATGTTTGACTTCAAGAAATGGGTATTTACAATAATTTATTAATTTGGTAAGATAACAGTGAATTAAGGTTATGTCCTTATTTAACATCTTTGATAATATTGGGGTTGAGCATTTAAAAATACATTTCTTAGTCATTTGTATTTTGTCTTTTGTGAATATTTATTCACTTAACTCATATTTTTTGCCAGCAACTGTTACAAAATAAAGTCATAATTGAAAAGATATTGAAACACCAGTTGCAGTTAATAATGGAATAAATGCTACACCATTTTTGTTCAAATTAGTTTGTATGTATCTAACTTCATTAATTAATTTACTCAGAATTTCTCACTACTGAAGAATGATTTGCATGGTACCACTTTATTCTATATTAGTGCAAATGATAGATATTTCTATAAAACTTTTAGGGAGAAGTTTTTAGGGGCTTATTTACATAAACAGAAAATCTTGTACACCAAGAGATATTCATAGGACCTTTTAAAACTTGGATTCTTACTTTTCTAAGATTTGATTTGTTTTTAAGATTTAGAAATTGAGTTTTTTAAATGGAAATTTTGGTAATTTAAATATATTTGATAGAAAATTGAAACCTTTTTTCCAGTTGTATTATATATCGGAAAATGTTTAAGATATAATTTATTTGATAATTATGAAATTAGGTTTTTCCCCATGACTGAAGCTGGCTTTCTCCATACTTACTTAATAATTGAAGTATCTTTTTAATGCTATTAAATATTTTGGAGGCTTTAATCTTTTGGGGAAGGAAATCCATAGAGCGCAATCTCAAATATTCTTGTTTATATAATCAGTTTTTAAGCAATTTTCTAACTGGCAATGATAAATTTCTTTCAGTCCCTCTACCAGGATGAAAAATCAGTCAAAATTTTGTGTCAAAGTATGTTTTCATCTTGAATGCAACAGTCAAGTTTGTTTACATTAACTTTTAAAGGTTGATTTAAAAAGTTGAGAGGAGAATAAGCCCAATAAGAAGCACAAGGTTGCCCTTAATTCAGAACTTACTAAAAAAAATAATTGGAAATATTGTCATTATTTATATTGGAGAGAAAAGAAAGCAAATGACAGATATAATAATGAAGGCTACACAATAGCTATGATTATAATGGAAATCAATGAGGTCTAATTTATTCTGTATCATATGAGAACAGGGAGCATTCTGAAGTGGAAGGCAATAGATTAGAAGTAGATAGAAATAGATATTAACTTTTCTTTTAATAAACAGAATGTGAGATAGCCAAAAGTGATTGAAGGGAAAAAAACAGTTAAAAACCTAAACACTGTTAAATAGTTAATACTAAAAATCCTTGAAACTCTGTGGAAGGAATTTGTTTTCAGTTAATTGTTTGCTATAATTAGATGTGCAGTATATTAAAGGCTGTTTGCTTGGCATTTAGAAGGCTACTGTAAATTGATAGTCTGAATGAAGGCTTCTATATTTGGAGGAAATTATTCTAAATTCAAGAAAGAGTTCACAGGGTACAGTTTTTGACAGTCATGAAAGATTTCTAGTGCACCTGCTTTGGAACATTTTCCCCTTGTATGAGGGTGTCTGCTATTTTGCTTAATTTGTGGTAGTTTGCATAAATCCATAATGTAGCCGTCGGACTCTTTTTTTTTTTCCTTGTAGCATTATAATGCTAATAAAGAAGTGAAAAACACAATTTAAAAAATCTTTTGGGCCCAACACCACTACACTTGACATCTGTATACTCTCTGTGATAAATATAGCATCAGCTTTTCTATGGTAATGCTTTAATAATCTTAGCTTCTGGGCAGTAATGCTACACAGTATTTGTACAGGATAATAATATTTTACTAATGGAAGTTAGATGTTTTGTAGTGTGTGAGGCTTTCTCCCTTCATTCCAATGGGTGGGAACAGATTGTGTATAAATAGTTTCATTAATATTTGAAAACTTATAGGCGTCATTTGCTAATCACTTCCTCTGCTTTTTTTCATCTAAAATTCTCCAATTAAGACGTTGTAGTTAAAGTGAAATTGTGATATGAAAATATTGACATAAAAATAGAGTACCATATCATCTCTTTAAGCTATAAATTCCAATCTAGTAAAAAACCTCAAGTAATTCTTCCCAAAGGTATGAATCTCTGAGGGTCTTTTGGCTGGTTATCATTTTGAGAAAAGACTAGTGACGATAAACAGAAGCTTGTCTTTCACAAACATAAAATTTATTCACATTCAGAGCAATGGTAAGAAGTAATTCTTTCCAAATTCAGGGTAAATACAAAGCAAAAAACAAAAACAAGCATAAACCAATAAACTATAAGCTTTATTGTTGTTGTTATCTTATGTCCTAACAAGTTCAGTAGGTTTAGAGAAAGTAGTCATCTTGGCTAAACAGTTTCTAGAGCATCTAATCAGAAATTATTTTCTTTGTTCATTTATTTTTCTTGTTTAAAATACAATTTTATCTACAAAAGGACTACAAGCTGGTCTATAAATGTAAGTCGGATTGACGTAAGGAGGCAGCCAGGTTGTTAATGAATTCTATAAAATGCCAGGAAAAATGTGAGGCAGCACAATTCAGAAGCGATTCTTAACAGAGTGTCTGAAAAGCCACCTTCCTTCCCATTGACAAGGAAGATTTTGACTGGAAAAGAAGAAGAAAATTTCAGAGGAGAAAAATAAGAGAAAGAAAGCTGTAAAGAAAAGCAAGTATGTGGCCGGAGAGGGAGGCAACCCTGAATGATATGACTCATCAAATTAAGACCCTCAACCATAAGACACTATACCAAAGTTGTATACCAAAGACACTATACCAAACTAGAAAAGAACTGGATTTTAAGACTATCACTCCTTTCTTTTGACTGTGTATGTGTGTCTCTCTCAAAGAGTAACAAACACAATTACCGAAAATAAATTTATAAAACTCCAAAGTGCTCATAAAAAACAAAAACAACATTCAAGACATCTCTATGCATACACATAAAGGGATGGATAAGATAGCTAGATATATATCTTAGTAAACATATAATAGTGTATTTGCTGCTATTCTAGTAGCTTTAAAGAATTATTTATTTTCTTTTGAGGTATAATTTACATATGGTGGTATCCACATATATTAGGTGTAAAATTCTATGAGTTGGAAGAATGTATACATCCTGTAATCAAAATATAGAACATTTCCCTCAAACCAGAAATTTATCTTGCATCTCCTTCAAGTCAGTCTGCCCCTCCTATATGCCACCATTCTTCTGATTTCTATCAGAAGATTTCATCAAGGATTCGTGGAGAGAATTTGTCCTATGAAAAAGAGGATAATAACATAAAGTGACACTGGATCATGGACAGTTCGAAGATCTCTTGATATCGTTATCAGGTGCCAAAGGCCAACTGAATTTTTCTTGGTTGTAACTTGGTTGAGGCCTGGAAACATACCTGACTGTCCGCTACATACTTACCAGGAAAGACTGCCATGGATAACAGTAATGATACTAATATACTAATAATGTTATCACCATGTAAGCCAGCACAGCTATTGGTCCTATACCCCTAAATTAAACAGAATGACGAATAATCAGTAGAAGAAACACAGCACTAACCTATGGGTCCTAGAAAATGTCAGGTGGGGGAAGAGAAGGAGAAAGAGAATGAGAATTTCACATACTATCAGAATAACCTAAACAGCTGCAATTCAATGAAATGTTGCTGAAGGCAACTAATAACAACATAGGGCTTCCGTGGTGGCGCAGTGGTTGAGAGTCTGCCTGCCATTGCAGGGGACACGTGTTCGTGCCCCGGTCCGGGAAGATCCCACATGCCACAGAGCGGCTGGGCCCGTGAGCCATGGCCGCTGAGCCTGCGCGTCCGGAGCCTGTGCTCTGCAACGGGAGAGGCCACAACAGTGAGAGGCCCGTGTACCGCAAAAAAAAAAAATAAATAAATAAAAAATAAATAAAAATTAATAAATTCACATAAAGAGATTTGATTACAGTATACAAATTGCTTTCTGGAATGTAAAATTTGATCTTCAAATTGGAAAAACCCAGTAGGTAAAATGATGAGTATATTTACTCTTGAGATTTGAATATGTGGCCTGGAAGAAGTGGGATAATTGTCTCAAAGCACAGAGCAAAAATACAGTGATGGAAATTGTGAGGGAAAAGATGAGAGAATTGGAAGATCTAGAAGAATTAATTTGGAAATAACTTGCTACAGAAAGAGAAATCAGAAGCATTGAATTTGAGTCAATAGTTAAAATATTATAAAAATTTAACAGACTGGAGAAAGCAGATGAAAATGTACACCAAATTTCAGGCAAGGTTGATTAGAAAAACAATACAAAGGCATATCCTGAAGTAATATTAAACTATAGAAATAACAGAAATCATAGTAGTTTCCACACTAAAATAATACATTTAAAAGGGAGAAGAGGGCTTCCCTGGTGGCGCAGTGGTTGGGAGTCCGCCTGCTGACTTAGGGGACGCGAGTTCATGCCCCGGTCCGGGAGGATCCCACATGCCGTGGAGCGGCTGGGCCCGTGAGCCATGGCCGCTGAGCCTGTGCATCCGGAGCCTGTGCTCCACAATGGGAGAGGCCATAGCAGTGAGAGGCCCGCGTACTGGGAAAAAAAAAAAAAGGGAGAAGAAAGGATTCATGCTAGTCTTGGAGTTTTCATCTATATAACATATGGACTATGGAAAAAATAACAATCAAATACCAGCCAAGATAACATTTCAACTGTTAGGGTTATACGTATGTTATTTGCAGATATACAAGGATTCAGAGAATATATCATATAAACATTCAATTCTCAAAAAATGGGGTCTAACCAAGGAAAAACTGAGTTCAAACACAGGTCTCAGTATAGGAATAAATAAGTGGAGGAAAAAATCATGAGCGCTTGTGAATTCATATATGTGAAATGTAGAATTCAAAATTAGGATCTTAAGCAAAATCATTATAAATTCTCATATTACTAGTTAGGATGAAGCAGTGAAGAAATAGATCATCTTGGCGTTTGACACTATTAGTATCATGTAATAGCTTTTATATAATAGTAGAGAAGTAAAATTTTATTTTGAGCTTCATCAAGAGGAACATAAGTCAGAAGCCTGTAGGTTGTGTACTGTACAAGGGCATTTCATCTAAGGGCCCAAACTTCATATTTTAGATGTACATGCATTTTATTACAACTTGTAATTAACAGATGTAATTAAAGTTATTGTTGTAACAGGATCTTTGTATTATGGTAGTTATAATATTTGGAGGTACAGTATCTTGCAGAAATAGAATCATTTTTCTATTAACAGAAGGGGGTCAAATGAGCTAGTAGTGGCATTCCTACTTTGACGCGGCAACTGAGCTATCAGTGGTGCTTTACTGAAGTTCTTGAAACTTCCTTTTCTCCTGAAAACTTTCACTGATCTTTGATTCTCTTGTCCTTTCTACAGTTTTATAAGTACCAATTCCTCGCATTAAATACATCCTTCTTGAGAATGTCTATGGTGTAACATATGTCTAACTGGTAATTGATTGATACAGTAGTGTTGAGAATCTTTATATGTTTTGTTCATATGTTTGTTACTGTTTTTATTGCTGTACCTAGCGTGATGCTATATGATTTCATGTAATATGCAATCCCCATTACAGACCTGAAAAATGGACATTCTATTCTCTAGTTTTAGGAATGAAAAAGTATGGATTAGAGAGGTTAAATAAATTTCCAAAACCAACGTACCGTATGAGCCAGAATTTGAACCTATATTTTTCTGACTTGAATCCTTTAGCCTTTAAATACGTCTTATTTCTTCTTATAATAGGTCATCCACAGAAGACAGATTTTTTTAAACCTCATTGAGATCACTCTCATTTAAGATCATTTTCCCAAGTAATATTGTTTATAGAAACTTGCATTACTAACACTGACTATTCTAAGTTCTTTTAGACAACCTGTATGTAACCTAATCAAATCACTTATTTTCTTGGCATGTCAGCTGTGGTGAATCTTCTAATGGCATTAGACAATTAACACCTCTTTAATGTAACATATTGTGAATTGAGATATGATGACAAAAAATGTGGTAGCAAACTAATTAGTGGAAGGAAATTCTTGCTCAATAAATATTTAAGAAAAAATAAAATTTAGCTCTGAAAAACTGAAGTGGCTTAATATTCAGCCAAATGAAATAGTGAATGTGTATTAGTCGGTGTGGGAGGGACTTATTTGAATAGCTAAAAGTCAAATGTTTCTTCTTTTGAGAGTCACAAGTTGAGAATTTTAAGGGTAGACTTGCTGAAGTTCCCTTAAAAATATATTAAAATCTTAATTTTATTTTTTTTTGGTCAGGAATTTTTGGTGGCAAGTAACAGAAACCCATCTGAACAAAACTTTAGCAGAGGAAAAAAAAAGAGAAATTTACTGGCTTCTGTATCTGAGGAATCTAAGTCTAATTAGCTACAGCTGGACACAAGGATAATATTTGGGGCTTTGTCTGTCTCTTTAGCTTGGTTCTCCTGCCAACTGTGTCACTGACTTCATTGTTTAGTTTCTCTATGTGATAAACAGGAAGGTTGATGACTCCTTAAATTTACCTCTTGCTATGGCTGAATGTTTGTGTCTCTCACAAATTGGTACGTTGAATTCACCTAACCCCCAAGGTGATAATAGGAGTTTGGGGCCTTTGGGAGATCACTGGGTCATCAGAGCAGAGCCCTCATAAATGGAATTAGTGCCGTAATAAAAGTTGCCTGAGAAAGCTCTTCACCCCCTCCTCCATGTGAGGACGTGATGAAAAGATATCATCTAAGAACTAGGAAGTGGGCCTCACCAGGCATAGAGCCTCGCCATGTGGTCACCCTGATGTCTGATTTCCAGACCACGGAAGTGTGAGAAATAAATTTCTGCTGTTTTTAAGCCACCTACTTTGTGGTGTTTTGTTACTGTAGCCTGTGTGGAATAACACGCCTCTCTATTTTATTCATCATGAGCCTCAACTTACCCAAGCAGCCACAGTGAAAAAGATCACTTTGCTTTCCACATGTCCACACATCAGTCCTGAGCAGAACACTGAGTAATTGCACATGATTTTAAATAAAAGCATTGATTTAACAAATATTTATATATCACATACTATATTCCAAGCACTCTTCTAGGTGTTACACACATTAACTCATTAATCCTTGTGAAAACGCTGAGAAGGATGTACTATTATTATCTCTCTCTTACCCATGAGGGAGTTGAGACACAGAGAGGTTAAAGTCACATATTTAATAAGTGACAGAGCCAGGATTAGAGCACAGCAGTCTCATTCCAACAAAAATGCTATATTGATACTCCACATGGAACAAAAAAATGTTGCCAAGGTGAAAAATGTTCTAATTAGGTCACCATTGGATAGAGCTTATAGCTGAGATAGGGGGAAGAGTCACTTCCGGGATCAGAGAGAAATGAGGAGGAAAAGGTTCCCAAAGGAATAGGAATGCTGGGCTGGAAAAAAACACAACACATATCCACTAAAACAAGAGTGATATTTTTCTCTATGGAAAAAATATATGGAGAGATAATTATTATCATTTGAGAATCATAGAGTGTTATATATAATATGGAGGCTAAGTACTAAATGTTAATATTCAAAATATAGTAAAAATGTGGATATTGGTATGGTTCCTAGATTATAATGGGAGATAAGCCGAGTGAGTCTTGCTTATATAATGATAATTTAAATATAGTTCTGATGTCAGATACATAGAAAAATGATTCCCTAAAAGAAACTATTTGTTTCTTAGTGATGTTCTTTCCTCCATTTAATCCCAAATCTCATAATCTTTGACTTTCTTCCTGAGCCAATAGTAGAAGAGAAGTTTTACTGATAAGACATCAGACAACTTATTCCATTCTGAAGTCTTCCCATCTCATGCTACATGAGATGGTTTAGTACTGTAATTTGATTATTCTTCTTGAATTCTAAAAAGTGGGTTGCCGTAGTAAAAGCCATGTGCACTTAAAAAATTTCTGTAACTCACTCTTTCTGAACTCAGAATGTTTTCATTCTTTGCCCTATTTCATCAGCTCCTATACCCCTTTGCAATGATAAAAGTGAATGGCCCATCCTCCTGCCACTTCCTTGGGTGAAGGCAATGCGATGTCTGTGCTCCGGGTGTCACTACACTGACTGTGAACAAATCCCTGTGCGCAGTCCTTGTGGGCATGTCCCCAAGTAATTTTCCTGGTCCTTTCTCTTAACCTACCTCTCCTATCCATACCACACTCAGGGGTCTCAATGTTGGGTGGAATAAATAAAGGCTCTGTTTCATCCCTTTGCAAACTGTTGCTGGAGAATATAAGCTAAAAATCATAATGATCACTCTTCTCAGAGTCCTAAATATTTAGTCAAGTTTTTTGTTATATGGCTTCATTTTGAAGACTTCTTTTTGTTTGTTTCAGTGGTTCGTAAAACCTAAATCATAATTATTTCCTTCCTAGGCTATTTAAGAAGCTCTCTTGGTTAGGTAAGTGGGTAGTGAAAGACAAGTTAAAATGAAAATAAAGTATGAATATTATTTTGTAAGTGGAATAATTCAAATTACTCTTAAAAAATTATAGAAATGAGCTGTGTTTTAAACCTAGATTGGCCTGAGTTAATATCCCAGATCTACCATTTACTAGTGAGGCCTTCAGTCTCCCCATCTGCAAAGCAGGGGTAATAATACCTGTATTCTCATATATGAGAATTAAATGAAGCTTTAGATACCAATCACATAGCATATAATAGTAACATAGTAGTTAACTAGTAAATGGCAATTATTTTTACTTTCTTTGCAATTCCAGTTTAAAAACCTTATTGACAGATACTTTATCTTCTTGTTCAGTGTATACTTCCATCATACAACCCTCTTTCCTTTTCATATATTCTTTTATTTTGACAAGCTGGACTATTTAGTGTCCTCTAAACACATTAGACTTACACTCAGTTATTTTATCACCTATGCCTGAAAGGCCCATTCTCCACCTTTCCTCTCCCTTGAAGCCTTCTACATCCCCATTGGTACCACACCAAATTGTCTTTTGCATAAAGTCTTCACAACTCCCTCTGGTTTTAATTTCTCCCTACTACCATTGAAGTTTACCTATAATGATATTGCATTAGTCAGAGCTCTTCAGAGAAACCGAATCCCAATAGGAGATTTTTGCGTGTGTGTCTGCGTGGGTTTTAAAATTACCTCACATAATTATGGAGGATAAGAAGTCTCGTGATCTGCCCTCTGCAAGCTGGAGACCCGGGAAACCAGTAGTGTAATTCAATCTGAGCCTAAAGGCCTAAGGACCAGGGTGGCTAATGGTGTAAATCGTAGTCTGAGGGCAGGAAACAACCAATGTCCCAGCTCAATCATTCTGCCTTGAGGCAGAAAGGGCCTAGTACTCCCTTCTTCCACCATTTTTTCTCTTCAGGCCCTCAGTGGATTGAATGGTGTCTACTCATTTGGGGAGGGCTATCTACTTTACTGAGTTCACCAATTCAAATGCTAATCTTATTCAGAAACACCATCACAGACACATCCAGAATTATGTTTAGCCAAATATCTAGGCACAGTATGATGCAATTAATTTGACATATAAAATTAACCATCACACATACCATAGCAGAATTAAATGTGTGAATATTATAGTTCTACTTAACTAAATGCATTTTACCAAGAACTTAGAACAGGAGAAAATTCTCTTTGTTAAGTTCTTTTTTAAAGGGCTAGCCGGAAGATAGGGAAGCCCATTTTTTAAATTAATAAAGTGCCCAATATAAGGGCCAGTCCTCTATCATCTGTAATAAAACTGGAAACCAAATCAAAGATGCCCTTTGGGGACCTACTGGTGTATCTAACTCAGATAATATTGCTAGAAAGAAGGAAACTGAGAAGGAATATTATCAAGTATTTACCCAGATGATATAGACTAAACATATAAAATATATCTAAGAAGAAATTAGAATTATGAATAAGCCCCAAGAATAGTTTGTCAGAGGAAATAAAGATAGCCGTGTCCTTCTACAAAGTATCCCGAAGTACCATTATTTAAAATAAAAACACTTGAGTGGATCAGGGTGAGACCAGATTGAGTTTTTCAAATGCTTCTTTCTAGCTGTAGAATTTTTCATTCAAATGAAATATTTTATAAATGGGTGTGAACAAAGTGGATAAATCAGAGCTGTTCTGACATTTGGGTTCTCTCATCTTCTGGTCTTTGGTGGTAACTTTCAGGAACACTCTCTGGATAAATATCTTCTATATCACCCCTCTTTAAGTTTCTAAGCCCTTTTAAAATCCAGAAAGATTAAAGATTTATCACATCAGATTGATTTAAAGTGGAGAACTGATGTAAGAGGAGCCCATTTTTGGACTGTCCTGAGCAAACCTGTTTTCCAGCAGTTTTGTTTCACAATCACATTGTGTCCTCAGCCATGAGAACTAAAGACACAGAGACTAGAGTCAGCAGTAAGGATTTCATCTAAAAAGCCACAGGGCAGTGATGTCCAACATTTGCAAAATGAAAAAGCTAAGTAAGCTAATTCAAGAGGGAGGAGAGAATGGAGTAAATGCACATAAACACATATTGAGGTGACAGACACCATGTGGACCTCTTCCTGATGGAGGGTGGGAGTGCTCTCATTTCCCAATAAAGTTCCTCTTCTTTTAAGTTCAATTTGCAGTAGTCCTGGTATTTCCATACTTTGGACTATTTTCAGTACCTGCTTTCACACAAAAAGCTTGCTTTTCATTTCACCCAAGTTTAGTGGGGTTTTGTTTTTTGTATTCAAAAGATTCTGTAGCGGAAATAAATTTTTTGAGGTATGAGTGTGGTTACAAGCAATGGGATTTAGAAATTTTACAAGACTGGTTAAGATGTCGTGGCTGAGAGGAAGGCATTTAGAACCCTTCACCTAGGAAGAGAGCTATCAGTTCATGGATATGTGATGGAAAAACAGTTAACACAAACTTTTAGAATCTAGAACATACAACTTCTTAAGGAGAAGAATTGCGGAGTTTAGAAAAAGGTCAGGTTGGTGATATGTATTGTTATTTATTGGTTACTACTTATAGCTCTAAGAATGTTGAGGACCCAGATACACTTCTGTTTGAGGGTGTCTGGCAGGAGCCAGATGATGAAAAATGAAAATAAGGATATTGTAAATATAAATATTATATTTTGAAAATTGCTGTATGAAGCCATTTCTACTCATTGCTGGCCCTCTGAGACCATTGGGATTCAGTTACAAAACAGCTTGGCATTTGAAGCTGATATCTCAAGTGTGTTGTGTTTTAGATTAAATCAATGCTTTCATTTGAAAAAAGAAATAAAAGAAAAAAAACATTTTGGTAATTGCAATTGAGTATCTGGAATGAACAGGGTTTCCTGTGTTGTTGGGAATCTCTTCTTAGGGAAGTCTTGGGAGGACCAGTGTGTGTGGGAAGCCAGGCTGCAAATCCCCAGACTCATCATCTCTAGTCAGCTGAGGCTGTTATTAAATTTTGGTTAGGTGGATGCTCTGATACAGGCCATGGCAGGAACTACATTTCTGAATTTGGCTTTTAATGCATATAATTCCCAAGAATGAAAATATAAGCAAATTCTATAAGACTGTTATCATCAGAAAAGATCTTCTTGCACAGGGACATGTGCCTGACACAAAATGCTATAGAAGTGAGTGCCAGACTCTCAGATAATGCCTGGCACTGAGTTGAAAGGCCTGGGATGCTGTAGCTGTAAGCAAGGGACATGCTTTCTCTTTTCTTTCTCAAAGCTGATTCTTAGGAACAATTGAAGGATTCCACTGTGCTGCCTCAGCTGACTAAAGAGGAGCTCATCTGGAGACTACACTAAACTCATCAGATTATCTTCCGTGGAAATAATTATACTCAAATACTGTGATCACTTAACAGTTAGTATGTTCCTGAAAGGACTTGTAGATTTGGGGTTGGAATGGCAATACTGAGATGCATGCCAGCTGACCAGGCAGAGAAGCTCTTGAATGGTAGGAGGATGGAGCAGATTTACTGAGAAAAGCACAGCAGGGGAATCAAAACCTTCTTCGTGATCAACATAATCCTTGGTTGGTCTGTGCAACATTCCTTTTCCAGTTCCCAGGAAATCTGCCTCTACTTTGGATTCTGTGATATTTTCTAGCCATGTCCTAGAACCTCCTTTTCAGTTAGGCTCAATTGAAAGTGATTTTATTCCTTACATTTCAAAGAGATCCAGATAGAAGAGTTGAAGAATTCATAATTACTTTTTTCTTTTTTTAAATTGAGGTATAATAGACATACAACATTATATTAGTTTCAGGTATATAGCATAGTGATTTGATATTTGTATGTATTGCAAAATGATCACCACAGTAAGTCTAGTTAGTATTTATCACCATACATAGTTATGGAACTTTTTTTTCTTGTAATTAGAACTTTTAAGATTTATTCTCTTAGCGATTTTTCAAATATGCAACTCAGTATTATTAACTATAGTTGCTATGCAGTACATTACATCCCCATGACTTATTATTTTATAACTGAACGTTTTTACCTTTGGACTGCCTTCACCTATTTTGCCTCTCCCTAATCCCCACCTCTGGCAGCAACCAATCTGTTCTCTATATCTATGAGCTTGTGTTTTGTTTTGTTTTGTTTTAGATTTCACATGTAAGTGATATCATACATTATTTGTCTTTCTCTACCTGACCTATTTCACTTTGCACAATGCCTTCAAAGTCCATCCATGTTGCTATAAATGGCAAGATTTCATTATTTTTTATGGCTAAATAATATTCCATTGTGAGTATATATATGTCACATTTTCCTTACCCATTCATCTTTCAGTAGACACTTAGGTTGTTTCCGTATCTTGGATATTGTTAATAATGCTGCATCGAACATGGGGGTGCATATATCTTTTCGAGCTGGTATTCTCATTTCCTTCAAATAGATATCCAGAAGTGGAATTGCTGGATTATATGGTAGTTGTATTTTTAATTATTTGAGGAACCTCCATACTATTTTCCATAGTATCTGCACCAATTTACACTCCCGCCAAGAGTGCACAATGGTTTCTTTTTCTTCACATTCTTGCCAACACTTGTTATTTGTTGTCTTTTTGATAATAGCCATTCTGACAGATGTGAGGTGATATCTCATTGTGATTTTGATTTACAATTCTCTGATGATTAGTGATGTTGATCATCTTTTCATGAACCTTTTGGCCATCTGTATGTCTTCTTCAGAAAAACATCTATTCACATCCTCTTCCCATTTTTTAGTGGGATTGTTTTGGGTGCGTTGCTATTAAGTTGTATCATTTCTTTATATATTTTGGATATTAATCCCTTATAAGACCTTTAATTTACAAATATTTTCCTTTATTCAATAGATTGCCTGTTTATTTTGTTGATGCTTTTCTTTTCTTTTTTTTTGCGGTATGCGGGCCTCTCACTGCTGTGGCCTCTCCCGTTGCGGAGCACAGGCTCCGGGCGCGCAGGCTCAGCAGCCATGGCTCACAGGCCCAGCCGCTCCGTGGCATGTGGGATCTTCCCAGACTGGGGCATGAACCCGTGTCCCGTGCATCAGCAGGCAGACCCTCAACCACTGTGCCACCAGGGAAGCCCGATGCTTTTCTTTGTTGTGCAGAACTTTTTAGTTTGAGGTAGTCCCATTGGTTATTTTTAAAGCTTTTGTTGCCTTTGCTTGGGGTGTCAAATCCAAAAAAAATCATTGCCAAGATAAAGATCAAGGATCTTATCGCCTATGTCTTCCTCTAAGAGTTTTACGGTTTCAGGCATAATTACTTTTTTTTTATTATCTTATTCCAGACTGCTGTGTTTTCCACTGTAATTACTGCTGCCACTCCTCTTTAAAGCCTTTCCATTTCCTTAAGAACTTTTTAGGTCTGAAGTGGATCTCTTGTAGACAGCATATATACGGGTCTTGTTTTTGTATCCATTAAGCCAGTCTATGTCTTTTGGTTGGAGCATTTAATCCATTTACATTTAAGGTAATAATCGATATGTATGTTCCCATGATCATTTTCTTAATTGTTTTGGGTTTGTTTTTGTAGGTCTTTTCCTTCTCTTGTGTTTCCTGCCTAGACAAGTTCCTTTAGCATTTGTTGTAAGCCTGGTTTGGTGGTGCTGAATTCTCTTAACTTTTGCTTGTCTGTAAAGGTTTTAATTTCTCCATCGAATCTGAATGGCTATCATCAAAAAATCTACAAACAATAAATGATGGAGAAGGTGTGGAGAAAAGGGAACCCTCATGCATTGTTGGTGGGAATGTAAATTGGTACAGCCACTATGGAGAACAGTATGGAGGTTCCTTAAAAAACTAAAAATATAACTACTGTATGACCCAGCAATCCCACTACTGGGCATATACCCTGAGAAAACCATAATTCAAAAAGAGACATGTATCACAATGTTCATTGCAGCTCTATTTACAATAGCCAGGACATGGAAGCGACCTAAGTGTCCATCAACAGATGAATGGATAAAGAAGATGTGGCACATATATACAATGGAATATTACTCAGCCATAAAAAGAAACAAAACTGAGTTATTTGTAGTGAGGTGGATGAACCTAGAGTCTGTCATACAGAGTGAAGTAAGCCAGAATGAGAAAAACAAATACTGTATGCTAACACATATATATGGAATCTAAAAAAAAAAAAAAAGGTTTAGATGAACCTAGGGGCAGGACAGGAATAAAGGTGCAGACACAGAGAATGGACTTGACATGGGGAGGGAGAAGGGTAAGCTGGGATGAAGTGAGAGAGTAGCATTGATATATATACACTACCAAATGTAAAATATATACCTAGTGGGAAGCAGCTGCATAGCACAGGGGGACCAGCTTGGTGCTTTGCGACCACCTAGAGGGGTGGGATAGGGAGGGTGGGAGGGAGACGCAAGAGGGAGGGGATATGGGGATATATGTATACTTATAGCTGATTCACTTTGTTGTACAACAGAAACTAACACAACATTGTAAAGCAATTATACTCTAATAAAGATTAAAAAAAAAAAAAAAAGAACTGTTTAGAACTGAACCAAATGCAGTAGTTTATAGAATACAGACCTACAGATTACTGAAGGACTTCCACTGCCCTGCTGCAGGGCTTTTGTGTATGAACCCCTAAATTACTTCAGTGCCTTTGATTCACTGTATCTTATTTCAAGTGCATTTTGACACTTCAGATATTTCTTTAGTTCTCCGTGACATTTCAAAAACAACTGCCCATTTTTTTTCATTAGTTATGTCTGCCAAGCCCTGGTGACACCCAGCGCCTGATCCAAAGCACCCTATCTTGAAATAGAACAGCTGACAAGGTGCAAGGGCAGGTCTTGACCAACCGACCTTCTTTCATTCCCTGCAACGAAGCAGTAAAAGTTATCCTTCCACAATGCTGAGAAGCTTCATGTATCTTGACGCCTACTGAGAATGCACAGTTTGAAACTGCCACGGTGGTGAAGAGTAGAAATGTACTTTGTTGACTAGGGACTATTCACTAATAATAGCTTAAGAGAGGGTAATGGCAGGTATTCATGCAGTGTAATAAGTATTTATTATGTGCTGTTTGTAACTAAAGGCACTTGTTATTATAATTTATGTGAAGATTATCTTTGGGAAAGCAATCAAAGCAACAAATAGCAGCTTATGCACAACAAGGCAGCCACTCAGATCTGATAAGCCTGTTATTAAGATGGTAATTTAATATTTATTTAATACATTAAAATGATCTTTTTTATATGAGCCTCTAGTGAACTAATAATACTTTGTGTCCTATGTACAGTTCAGGGCTTCTATGATTTTAAATGCATTTTAAAATTATAAATCATTTCTTATAAGGTCATATTTTAAGAGATTTTAAAATCTATTCCAAACAGAACAGTGGCTGGAAGGAACAGAGCAGGAAATGTTTCTTTTTAAACTTATCCTGGCAGTGTTTCAAGGGAAGGTTTCCAGTTGATCTATTTCCTGATCAAAACATGTGTTCTCATGAAATAGTAAAAATATTCTACTTGCAAATCAGCTCTGCTTGTAGTGAGTTGGTTACCTATGTTAGCCAATTCTGTTTATGTCTACACCCTGGTAGATGCAGAAGGAGGGAAGAGAGAGCAAGCAGAGAGATTCTTAAATGACCCAATCTGTCAGGAAAGAATTCAGGATAAGAAAACACCTGACAGTTCATAAATGTCATTTCTTACATGAATTTGGCAGGTCCTGAACATTTTAGACCATTTCGTGTATATGCATACAATTCCAGAGGATATCTTTTGTTAAATGTCTCTTGTCCTCTCAGTTTATTTTCAGTTCTTCTTTTACATCACGAAAACGTTTCCAATTTGATTTGAAAGTCACTGAGCAGAAGTTTTTTGTTTGCGTGCTTGTGTGTTTTTCCAAAAATGGTTGATATATAGAAAACGTGTTATGAAGAGAAAACAAGAAATTGTGGTGGCAGTGGGATGAGGAGAGGGGTAGCTGAATTGCATGGATTTATTAAAAGCTCATGTTCCATTTCATAGCTGCTAATCAAACTCTCAAAACTTAAAAAATATATTTAACAAGCCAATATATTATGCAATTGCGATGATCTCATATTTGTCTTGTGTAGAAAATGTAAAGTAATACTACCAGAAGTTATATATGAAGAAAGTATTTCTGGATCCTTCACAAATGTTTACATATAGAATAAAAGATTTCTTTTACCTTTGAGTATGGAACAAACTGTTAAAAGTGACTTGATTTATATCTGTGTTGCTAACTTATTATATATGACATGAGGCCATAATACATTTGGGTCATAATTTTTAAAATGTGGTCTTTATTTAGGAAATGGAGTATAATGTACAAAATTTCATAAAGCTCACTCTTGCTATCCTAATATATTTCTGAATATATTAATATATTTGAATACATTAAAATAAACGTTGGCAATACAGTATCTTTCTTTAATTGAATATTTCTAGCTCTAGTTAACAAAGGAGTAATTGTTAACATGCAAGCATTGTGTGGGATATTTAAATCCACTAATGCCCATATTTTAATAGCTGTGCTAGGGAAATATCCCTGCAAAAGTATCCATCATTAACTATTCATACGCCAATAAGTATTATTGATGGTGTTGTAATGTAATTGATGATGTAATTAACTGTGTGAGATACATTTCAAGGAAATTTAAAAATGTATATAGAAATATACAGTTATTTGTGCAGTACTGTGTGTGTGTGTGTGTTTCAGAATTTAAAGATTCAGAAAGGAAGCAATAGCACCATATAAACAACACTGGTTTTCTGAAGAAACTGGAGTCCATGTATTGTCTATTCAGTGGAAAATTCTGTCTCAAGCAAGTTCCTTAAGCTACTGTATTTTTCTCAGGCTTAATTTTATCAGTTGTAAAATACAAAAAATAATACTTACCTCATAGCGTTGTTACAATTAGATAACAGCCTATCTAATATAGAAAAGTTTATAAGATGCTTGAAACTTAGTACCCCAGTATCTATATACATATATGTATATATATGTATATGTATAAAATATACATATTGTATATTTAAAATAGTTTATTAAACATTTCATTATTTTCAAGGGTCCAAATATTTTCTGCAATAATATATTTCAATTTTGAGCAGCAAGAAAAATTCATCAGAAATGAAGTAGTTATGTACACACACACATATTATAACATATATTTTAAACTTCCTGAAATGTTTTATAACCATTATCTGAGTTCATGTTTTACATAGTTGGTTGAATTTATAATTTTCTTTCTGAATTTTCATTTCCATATTTTATTCTTTGAAGATTCTGTATAAATCTAACAGAAAATTTATTTCAGTTTTTAGTATTATGCAGCCAGTTTTACTATAAAAGTCTTATGATATACATGATGTATTTAATATTAAAACAATCAATAAATGTTTAAAATCTGGTGTAGTTCAGACAGCATATTATAACTCAATGTCATACTCTAGATGTAATAATTTATTATTTACAATATTTATTGATATTGTTGGGGAGGAAGAAATTTTTCTTTTCTAGGTTCTTCTGGCTGGTCTAAGAATTAAATTGACATGAACAGATTAACAGGAGAAAATCAAACCAAAGTTTAATAACATGTATACATGGGAAAGATTCAGGAAAACTGAGTAATTCACCAAAATGTGTGAAGCATTCACCTTAAATACCATCTCCAGCTAAAGCCAAAACAGGATGTTGGAGATAGTCTTTTGTGACTACAAAGGGGAGGAAGGCAAGTTACATGGAGATGGAAAAGCAAATATTTGGTAAATAAATGTTTGCTGGGTCCTGCAGAGACAATGGGACACAGAGTGGACTCTGATGTCTAGGCCCTGACTAGAGTTTCCACCCACACATCTAACCTGTATTCTATGCAGATATCTCTGGTGATAGCTGTATTCTGTGAACAGGTTCTTTATCTAAATCTTTAGGCAGCTAAGGGGAAGGTTGAAAAAGAAAAGACTGGAGTCTTTTCTTTCTTAAAGATAGTCAGCCTAAAGTAATCCTCTTACCAAAGAGATAGATTTTAGGGCGGCAAATTTCGTTCCTCTACAATATCATTGGAATAATTGGAGTGTTGTATTTTATTTGATAGCTGACATCTTGACTGATACTTATTACATTAGCGCTATGAAATGCAAAAACCATATGTCACAACTTCATACAATTGAATTCCTGGGCAATTGAAACCAATAGGGATGGCTTGAGTGACATTTTAAAATTGTTTTGTTTCCTCTGAGTGGTTTTCATTTAATCACAATAATTCTCTGGGTTCTATCTTAGGCCCTAGAGTCTTTTGAGGGAACACAGCTAACAAGGCATATGTCCTTTTATACTATTTTCATTTGTTAATGTCATCGGATTGTCTTCACAGTGACCACAATGAGTTTATTCAAGGAAATTAAATGCAGCCTGAGGAAAAAGAGAGGAAAAAACAGGCTGGTAATGGAAATAAAATATTGCCCAAGAGGGGCTTTTGGCAAAATAGATTTATCACTTTTGTCAGACATTTTTAAGGTAGTTATTTGGAGCCTTGTCTATGGAGGGTATGTTGTATGTTGATGTTGAAGGCCAATAATGAAGCAGGCTGCCTGTGGGAACACTTCCCGTGCTCTCCTTCCAGCTACACTCCTAGGTACACTTCTTGATCTTTAACCAGCAAAATGAGCTTACCTTTTCTCTCACAGGTCCCATTAATTTAGCCTGTGTTACTTTCTCCATGTGTTTGACAATCTGTTCTATTATGTGGAGTCTAGTTCCCTCTCTAAACCAAAATGGATAAGTTCCACTGCCCTGTTTATTTTAACTTTGTTTTCAGGAACTAGGGAAATTACCCAAAGCTGGGTTGGCCAATCCATTGAGAGATAGACTTAGGCAATAACTCCATTTATCACCTAATTCCCATAAGCCTCAACTTTAACCGATTATCCCAATAGTATTTTGGGACCCCAGTTTAAATCTCTGAATGGTGTATGTTTTTTCCTTTGTTCAGTGTGTATCTAGCTTCCTTGATTAATGGCCAAAGGTCCCATCAGGGAAGCTTTAAGGTAGATTTATGGACTATTCTTGGCATGGTATCTCAGGGTCCTTCTTTAAGTGGACCTGGCCTCTCTGTCATTCAAAGGGTTCTGGGTCTGTGATCTAGCTCTGGAATGGAAACTTTGTTAGAGGATGGGACTCTCCATTGTGGTGATGAAATCAGACCTCTGCTCACAAGCCCTCATGTTTCTCAGACTTCCCTGGTGATCCAGTGGTTAATACTCCATGCTCGCAATGCAGGGGGCACATGTTCGATCCCTGGTCTGGGAACTAAGGTCCAGCATGCCATACAGTGAGGCCGAAAACAAACAAACCCCTCTGCCCCATAAAACAAGCCCTCGTTTTTCTCTGTGATTATATATTGACAAACTGTTTAAAAGGATGACCTCTAATTTATTTCTAGTGATAAATTAACCACAGCCAAAGATGTCTGTAGCTCAAAATATTCTGATTACTGCTCTGGACCTGCTGCCCATTATAGTAACTCTGACCACCCTGTCTCAGGGGCTCTGCCAGCCCAGTGGCCTCTGCCAGCCCAGAAACTCATATTTCAATGGCAGCATCTCCCACTTTTATCTCTGACCTGCAGGGAATAACTATGAAATTCTCTCAGAATGCAGGAGCTTCCTCCTCATTAATGCAGTTCTCAAATTTGGGAGATAATTGGGGGACTGTTGGGTGGGTTGCACATAATTCAAATATGTATTCCAATATTTGTATTTCCTTATGCCTTTGGATCTTTCCTCTGTATCATAATCAGAAAGTTCTGGTGTCTAAGCTCATTTAATGTAAACAACTGTTGAGTCCAGATCCTGGTCAACCAACCAATACTTGTTAAATCCACTCCTAGCAGCTGAAGCAGACGCATTGAATTGAGGGACTTTGGGAAGTTAATCATGTTGATAAGTGCAGACATTTAATGAAGGGAATTGATTAGTAAAGCAGAGTGCAAGAGAGAGAGGGTAGTGCTATCCATAGCTCACAGTATACTTGCTACTGAGGCTCCCGGAGCTATCTTGCTGCCACTGCTGCTGTTGGGACTGCTGCCTCTTGACACAGGGCAGGGAGCCAGGAGCCCACAGTCCCACTGATAGGGTGGTATTTGCTGCCGATGCTGCCAGGACCTTCAGTCCTCTATGACCAACCCCAGTGACCTACTAATATGACTGTCTTAGACATTACTGCCATGTTAAGGGCTCACAGGCATCTCTCATAGCACACAGTTGCTCCCCAGGAAAGGAATCAGAAGCAGGAAAAAAATGGCATCTCCTTTTCTTCTACCCTCTATTCTCCACCTCTTATCAGCAGAACTTCGTTGAAACCTTGGAGGCAGGTGCACATGAGAAATTCAGTTGGAAATCTTCTAGGACCTGGCTGTCTAGAGGAGAGCATGGAGGATGGAGGATGAGTGTGGGGGTTGACCCTAGCACACTTACAACCCTCTTCCTTTTTAGAATTTACAATAAAGCTTTTCGGGCAAGCTGCCAGAGGTAACAAACATAACAATCAAGGAATTTTTAAAATTTCCAGAAATTTAGAAACTTCAGGTACCATTAATTTCTTTTCTTTTCTTTTTTTTTTTTTCCTTTCAGAATTATAACTGGTTCTGGAAATTTCACTTTTTTCTTACTTCTTTACCAGAGAGTAGAATCCTTTCAATTTTCTTTCTCATTCTCCTAATAATTCCATTCTTTCTGCTTTACTTAGAAAAGGAAAAAAAGGATTTCATTGTACTGTGGACAAGTGAGATACTTATTATTAATCCATTTAAAAATATATGATGAAAAAAATATATGATGAATGAATCAAAATTTATTAAGGAAAATAAACACACTAAAATGGATTTGAACAATTGCTCTAAACTTTATCCTGGTTTCAGCGTTTTGAGGCTCCTCAAGTTTCATGTCAAATGTTCTTTTAAATTTTTTTACTGAGTTATAATTGACTTATTACATTAACATTTGTTTCAATCATACAACATAATGATTCGGTATTTGTATGTATTGTGAAATGATCACCACAGTAAGTCTAGAACATTCGTTACCATACATAGTTACAAAAATTTTTTTTTCTTGTGATGAGGACTTTTAAGGTATACTCTTTTAGCAACTTCCAAATATGTAATACAGTATTATTAGCTATAAGTCACCATGCTGTAAATCTCATCCTCATAACTTGTTTATTTTATAACTGGAAATTTGTACCTTTTGTTTGTACCTCAAGTTTGTACCTCAAGTGTAATTCTTATCTAAAAAGGGGTAGATTCTGTTCACCATCATTTCCTTGAATTATATGGTAATATGTACAAACATAGGAAGTAGTGCCACATTCCACAGGGTAACAAATTTAAATTATCAAATAAAAAATGAATAATGTGCTCTTTCATTTTAAGTTAAAAGATTTCTATTTTCTAGAATGAGAACCACATTTTAACTAGTTTACGTCAATGATGGAATATAGTGGCATGCCTTTCTCTTTCAGTACACATATTCAACTAATTGGGAATTTTTGTGACGGCTAAGGCATGATTTTTCAATTGTTGCTATTGCAACTGCAACTTGACTGTTTACATTTCTCAGTTTTATAAAAAAATCTGTGTATAATAGGCTTTTCTTCTAGTTCTTTTGTTTCTTAAGTTCTGTTTGGTCATTGTCTTAGTGCATTCAGACTGCTATAATAAAATACCATAGATTGTATGGCTTAAAACAATAAATGTTTATTTCTCACAATTCTGGAGGCTGTGAAGTCCAAGATCAAAGTGCTAGGCAGATTCATTGTCTGGGGAGAGCCCTCTCCCTGGCTTGTAGATGGCTGCCTTCTACCTGTATCTTCACATGGTGCAAAGAGAATTCTCATATCTCATTTTTTCTTTTTATAAGGACATTAATTCCATTATGAGGGCCCCACCCTCATTACCTAATCTAAATCTAATCATTCTCCAAAGGCTTCACCTCCAAATACCACCATGTTGGTAATTAGGGCCTCAGCATGAACTTTCGAAGGATACAAACATTCCGTCCATAGCAGTCACCTTCCCAGTCATGAGTACAGAGGAGGAAGCTCCACATACAATTTTTCTGCTATGTAGCCTATTTGCTAGTCATTCTTAAGAGAATGGTCATTGCTTTCTGGTTCATCGTGATGATAATGAGTTTGTAGGCTTTTTTAATCTCTACATATGCAAACCAATTTCTACCCCCTGGGTAAGACGCAGAATCCTAGGTTTATCCTCATAATTGATTTTGCCTTGGAACTTAGCATCTGACTCTGTTGCTTTGTTGGGGAAGAAATAACGCTCAAGTGGTTTACCATTGTTTGATTAACATTAGTCTGTTTCACATGTCTGTAAACTACATAAAGATGGGATTGGTTGGTATCAGCTCTGGCTTACCATCGAAACTTCTGGAACCTAACACAATGTGTCTATGCTTGGCATTTAATACATAATTTTTGTATGAAAATATGAGAAGAATATAATATTTTGAGTGTTATAGCTAGGTTTGGAGAATGTGTAAGATGTTCATAGGCAAATGAAGAGATAAACTTTGGAATGGAATAGGAGAGTACAATATGTTTTCATGTAGTGTCAAATAAGGTAATCCAGGAAAGCCAGATGTCAGTTGGCCTGACAGTGTCAGGAGGTAAGGAACAAATGAAGCCTCGTGATTTTAAGTAGGGTCAGGACAGTAAAAAAGTGGCAAAATCAAGAGACTTGGGGAGAATTCAAGGGATAGGACTTGTGGGTGATTGGCTGTGGGAAGGTATGCATGCTTAGGGAGAGGATGATGCCTTTAGTCAACAAGAAAACTCCAAATGAAGAGCTAATTTGGAGAGGTGATTATTTGTTCACCTTTTAATGTATTCAGTTTGTGGTGTTGCTGGGATACCCAGTTGGGTGATCATTTAAATCTATTGAAGATAAGGTGGGTTGGGGTGTAATTGAATTCAGACTAAATTTTGCTACTGTCTGAATTTCAGATCAACTTAGGCCTTTGGTTCTGTTACATAAGGAGCTGGTTAAATAAGAAGCTAGATGATACCCAAAGTCTCTTGTTTTCAAGTTTGCATTTCCACCCTTCCAGAATTTGCTCAGCATAAAGTATAACTTTTTTCTCTTTTTAAAAAAAATTTGTTATTGTGGCAAAATACACATAATGAAAAGACTTACCATTTTAACCATTTTAAGTGTACAATTCAGTGCCATTAAATACATTCACAGTGTTGTGTAACTGTGACCCCATCCATTTCCAAAACTCTTCCATCATCCCAAGTAGAACCTCTGTATCCATTAAACAGAAACACCTTTTTCCTTCTCCTCTCTTTCCTTGTAGCCTCTTATCATACTTTGTGTTTCACTGAATGAGATACCTAGAGTAGGCAAATTCATAGAAAATGTACTTTTTTAAATTGAGTTTTTATTTACCATTTTGAAACTTACAATTTTGGTATTGTTTTGCTTCCATGTGTAATACATAAGTACATATACATATAGTCTCAGGAAAATTAAAACATATGATTAATGGTCAAAAAGGTTGTTTAGGATACTTTTTGAGCAGTGCATTTAAATCTAAAGATTATAATTTAGTTCTAAAAACACTTGGTCATCTCAGATAATTGTATATACAAAGGATAAATATGGTTCTAATATATGTTTACACAATGTTCTATATATTTCCAGAGATGCATTATTTATGTCTAGGTGTAATAATAATTTATCAAAACAATGTCTGAGAGAGTCCCTTTAGAATTGAATGGATTCTAATCAAAGTCTAGAAAAATAAGATATTGCAGTAGGACCAAATTGAAGGTTTGATAGAAATTCTATAAAAGTATAATTCTTCGCTGGTCTGACTTTTTCCTCTGTAGACAGTGAATAAATACAACATAGAAAAAGCATAATGTTGGTGGTTTATAGTTTGAGCATCAAAAATATCTAACATGAGCCCAAAGCTCATGTTTTACACTCACAAAATGAAAATGCCTTGACATTATCTGACATTGATCATCCTAAGTAGGTTTGTGAGTTCGTTTTAAGATTCATTCACATAAAATTTTAAATCCACTAATTATTGAGGTAATTATCTTCTGAATATGCTCTGAAAATTAATCTGGCAATTTTTCCTGTAAATATTTTATGTGAGCTGATCTTAAAATATACCTATTTTTTCAGGTTTCATTTTATGTGTTGGTCCTATATGACTAACCTTCACCAGTTTAGTATCCTTTTGTCCCTGAATGTTTAGGAGCAGTTGCTACTTATTCCTATTTGTGGTATCTTGGGGTGTGTGTGTGTATGGGGGTTTTGGGAAATAAACACAGTTCGAATGTTTACTTTCCTACATTTTAAGTGAAGAAAGAAATAATTAAATGTCAAACTAGTAATATTCATAATATATTTAAGAGAGTCCAGGAAATGGTATACCAGTGCAAATAAGAATAATATGAATTGTCTTCCTTTGGTCTATAAGCTAAACTCAAAATAACTTAGATGCCGTTACCTTTCTGAGTTCTTTTCTGGAAAAAAAAATCTCTTGTCCTCCTTATTGTATTATCTCTCAGTTCTCTCTGTCAATAACAGATCAGTATTTGTTTATTCATTCCTTTATCCAACAGATATTTCACAGACATTTCCCTAGGTCCTGGGAATATAGTGGTGAACAAGAAGACAAATTTTGTGCCTGCAAAGAGGTTACATTCGAAAGAGAGAGACAATAAAAAAAATAAAAATAGTTAATAGTAAGTGCTTCTTAGTGGATTAAAACACAGCAGTATGGTAGTGTATGACTAGTCAGGATGGGTGGTCAGGGAAGGCTTCTTCCTGGTGGTGGACTGCAAGCTGTGTTCTGAGTGACTAAAAGGAGCCAACAGTGTTGTGATCAAGAAGGGAATTCCAGACAGACACTAGCAGGTGCATGAAGCCTTGAGGTAGGGCAGAGATTAGGCAGAGAGAAGAAAGGAGGTAAATGTAGCCAAGAACAAGGAGTCGGTGAGGAAATGGGTACCAACTGAGGTGGCTGAGATAAACAGGGGCCATGTCCTGTCTGATATAACCTAACATCTCTGATGGGCATTTAGACCCTTCTTAAATGGCCTCAATCTACTTATCTGATTGAACTTCTATCATGCTCCACTATTTTGCTCACTATTTCCTAAATAAAACTGTGTCCTCTCCGTCTCTGTCACGTGATGGAAGCATTCCATCCACTTAGAATGTATTTTCCATTTCTCTACATATGCAAACTCCAATCACTCGTCAAAGTCCATGTCTTTGTGTACAAGTGATATTTTTTTTTTTCTGCGGCACGCGGGCCCCTCACTGTTGTGGCCTCTCCCCGTTTCGGAGCGCAGGCCCAGCGGCCATGGCCCACGGGCCCAGCCGCTCCGCGGCACGTGGGATCCTCCCGGACCGGGGCATGAACCCGTGTCGCCTGCATCGGCAGTCGGACTCCCAACCACTGCACCATCAGGGAAGCCTTACAAGTGATTTTTTTAACATAGAGTCCTGTGGAAAATATTTCAGAAAAGTTAACTTAAAAATTTACCATGCTTGGTTTTCTGATACATTATCTAGGCTGACTCAATTATAATCTTTTTCTTTTTTAAGAATTGCCTTTTCCTTATTGAAAAATAAAATATAGGCTCTTCGTAAAAAAAAAAAAAATAAGCCACAGATATAAAAGAAAACAAGGAAGAGGAAAAAGAAATTATATTGTTATCACTGCCCAGAGATATTCACTGTCAATATTTTAATCTGTCTATATATCTATCTTCATATCATCTATCATTCATCTATCTCTCTCTCTATATATATACTTATATATATATACTTATCTCTGTCAATCCATCTGTATCTAAATGTAAACAACCTGCTATTTTCAACTTAATATTTTTGAACATTCCCATGTGATATAATTTTTTTATTTTATATAATTATTATTTTGTGGATATAATATACATATTTAGTCTGTACTACAGAGTTATATATTTAATTTTTTAAATTATTCACTAAGAGAAACATTTCAGTGAAAATCTTGCTAAACTTTTAGTCAATTATACGCTTAAGTTTTTAAGAGAAATTCTTAGAAGTGGAATGACTAGGTCAAATGTTATACAAACTTTAAGGCTTTTGATACTTATTGCTAAATTGACTGTACTAAATTAAATCAACTATTTAACCTCTTTCGCTGTTACCTAACATTGCTCACATTGGCAGCTCATGTCCTGTACCACACCTTTAATTTGAATCCTTCTTATAACTTAGCAAAATGCCCTTTTCAACAGTAAGCAAAAGGCCAAAATTGTAATGTACTGAAAATGATCTTAGAATACCAATGGGCTTCATACCATGCTGATTTCTCTTACATTCCCTCTGCAGAATGATGACCTTGATATTACACTTTTGCTTAATATGGGCACAAGATTTGCAGGCAATGACAAAACGATGTTTTCAAGCTGGGGTTCAGAAACGTTATCTTAGTAGGAGATTAATCAAGCCATGCTGTTTATATCTCAATAATGCTGAATTATTTTATGAATTATAAAGACAAGAATTCTCGGGACTTCCCTGGTGGCACAGTGGTTATGAATCCGCCTGCCAGTGCAGGGGACACGGATTTGACCCTTGGTCCGGGAAGATCCCACATGCCACAGAGCAACTAAGCCCGCATGCCACAGCTACTGAAGCCCGCGCACCTATAGCGCGTGCTCCGCAACAAGAGAAGCCATTGCAAAGAGAAGCCCATGCACCACAACAAAGAGTAGCCCGTGCTCACCACAACTAGAGAAAGCCCACACGCAGCAACAAATACCCAATGCAGCCATAAATAAATAAATAAATAAATAAATAAAAATAATAAAGGTAAGACTTCTCTTTTGCAATGATAAGTTACAATTGAAAATACATCCATAGAATAAGACTTAATTTTAATCTTTACATAGTGTTTCTCTAGCTGTGGTTTGTGCATTCTCATGTTTGATATAGTTCTGAGATATACTGAGGAATGAATTTAGAAGTGCTTATAAAAGCAATCTGCTTTATTCCCAGTTAGCACCAACTTATAAATGTAGCCAATACCGTCATATAGTTGCATCTTCACATTTTAAAAGTTTTACATAATTTAATCATTTAAATATTATTAAATAGTACTTGAGTCAGAGTCATTACTTACAGATACTAGGGATATTTTGCAGTCCATTACAACACTGGTCACTTCATGAATAGTGAGTATTAGAATTCCAATTTTTTTTTCAGATATTCACATAAATAAATAGCATCAGCAGAATTAAACTAGAATTTAATGATTAAGAAATGGAAAGGCTTTGATAACTTTCCGGTGTTGAGGAGGGTACTTTAGTTGATGATGATGTTATCTTTACTGCACTCAAGTAAATGTCCACCCAGGGGTCAAACAAACATAATATATTAAAACAATCATAAAAAATATTCTAATTTAGAAGCAATTTAGAATGTCTGAGAGATTACCTGCTGCCTCTCTTTATGCTTCTTTTTGTCATGAGACAGTTCTCTCAAAACTGAAAACAGATTAGCCAAAGAAAATATTGCCTTCTTATTTCTCGCATATTAGTACTTTCAATTTCATTTTTTACTCTAGAATTAGAAAGAAATGACAATAGTAGGAAAAATGAATAAGTTTAACTTGAAATGTTGTCAGTTTTCTGATATTCTGTATTTCAGATACACTATAAAATGTTATAAAATAATCCTAAAAAGCTAGAGAACATTATTTATATGTGACCAGATAAAGCAATGCCCAAGCTCATTGGTATGTGAGATTTGACCACTATAATAATACCACAAGACGGTAGAGCTCTGTGTATGGACTATCAAATCACAAATTCAACAGCCAAGCCAGAGTGTATGCAGTGAGTGTACAGTCTAGGGCAGATTTGGATCGACTCATAGTTCACCAGACTGTAGTGCATTTAGACGCACTGAGGTAACTGAATGTTATGCGGCATACCAATATCTGCAGTCTCTTTCTCTATAGCTGTCAGATTCCTAAAAATATCGCAGAATACTGTTTTTCCTAGACAGCTTAAACATATTCACTGTCAAAAACACTAGGCATTAATGTTTATGTTAAGGTATCTGAAGATTCATTTGGCAATCTCATTTAGTATCTCAGTCATGCTAAAGAAATTACTTGGCTAAGTATATAGAGGATGAATTCAAACTAGCCAAGGTCATGTTGTCAAATACCTATGGTATAATATAACTGTTAAAACAAATGTCATATAAAATAACTATATATAAAAACACTCTAAGTGTACATTTTAGAACAAAGAAAACATCCAAATATTTAGGTGAATTTTTTTTCATTTTCATTCAGATATTTGGTGTTGGGCCCAAAGCAAAACTCATCATTTTTGTAAACAGCTTCTTCTTGTGACTTCTAAATTTCTGTTGGAAATGTCATGAGTATTTAAGTCGTTCATATTCATAAACAGGAAATCATGCTTTAATTATCTATTCCCTTCACTCTCCCATCAAATTTGTTACCAGGTTTTGTCTACCTTCTATGCTATTTTATCATCAGATCCATATTTCCATTCCTATTGCTAGAAAGCTGTAAACTATTCCAGTAATCTCCTGGGATTTATGCTTATAGTTTATTTTTATTTTGGCAATATATCTTTTATATTAACTCCCTGATTAATCTTCCAAAGTAAGATTTGATCATAGCACTCTGTTTTCCAAAAACCAACAGCATCTCCATTTCTTACCTAGCTAAATATATACTTTTCTTATCTTGGTCATTAACAATCAAATTTTAACCAAGATATTCAGATTTATTGCTTACTTCTTCCTGTAGCCTCTATTTGGAACAAAATGTATGACTGGCTATCCCCTAGGAGAACTACAAATGTTCTATCTTAATAACTGGAATCTGCACTGAACAGTAAGCTCCTTTAGGGTAAAGATTTAGCTTCTCACCTGGAACATAGTACAACACATTATAGATACAGACTGTGAGTTGAATAAAGTACTAAAATAAGAGAGTTTCTCAGTAACAGTTTTTCTTTCTCAAATAATTATTTTTAAAAATATACTTATTTATTTATTTTGGCTGCATTGGATTATTTTTTAACATTTTTATTGGAGTATAATTGCTTTACAATATATATACTATCAAATAATTATTTACTAGGTAGAAAATAACTCATAAAATGATTTCATATGCTGCAATGTCATTTTGCCAGTGTACTTACTTTATAGTGCCTAGGTCAGGGGTCTGGGATGGATCTCATCAGATTAAAATCTAGGTGTCTGCAGAATTGCTTTCTTTTCTAGAGTCTCTAAGGAAGAATCAGTTTCCCACCCCTTCAGGCTGTCAGCAGAATTCAGTTCCTGTATTTGTAGAACTGAGGTCCTTATCTTGCAGCCATCAACTGAGGGCTGTTCCCAGCTTTTAGAGCCAAATTTCCATTAATAATCTCATAAAATAAGGCAACATTGTATCATTTTCTATAGATGTGGGACTACTTGTAATATTTCTCAGTGCTTTCTTTACTTTAGGTGGCTGCAGGACGATTTATCCTATCTACCTATGCAATTCCCAGATAACCACACAAACTTCAGTCATTCTGTCAACGGAGGCACATGTCTTCATTGATTCAAAAAAATTTCCCGATAACCTCCTATTGCCATGTATGTGTTTGTGTATTTCAGCAAGTTACTCCATTACATAAAAAGAAAAAATTTTAAATTTATGTGTTTATTGCTGTATGTATGCATATATACACACAAAATGTTTTTTTCGTAATTGAAGTATAGTTGATTTACAATATTCTATTAGTTTTAGGTGCATAGCATAGTGATTCATTATTTTTACAGATTATACTCCATTAAATGTTATTACAAAATAATGGCTACATTCCCTGTGCTATACAAAACATCCTTGTTGCTTATCTATGGATACTTTATACATAGTAGTTTGTATCTCTTAACCCCATGCCCCTAACTTGCCCCTCTCCCCTCTGGTAACCACTAGTTTGTTTTCTATATCTGTGAGTCTGTTTCTGTTTTGCATATATATTTGTTTGTATTATTTTTTAGATTCCTCATATAAGTGATATCATACAGTATTTGTCTTCATATGTCTGACTTATTTCACTCAGCATAATATTCTCTACGTCCATCCACGTTGCTGCAAATGGCAGAATTTCATGTCTGTGGCCTACAGTATTCCATTGTATATATACATACCACGTCTTCTTTATCCATTTGTCTGTTGATGGGCACTTGGGTTGCTTCCATATCTTGGCAATTGTAAATAGTGCTGCTTTGAACATTGAGGTGAATGTATCTTTTTGAATTAGTGTTTTCATTTTTTTCCAGATATATACCCCGGAGTGGAATTCCTGGATCATATAGTGGTTCTATTTTTAGTTTTTTGAGGAACCTCTATACTGTTTTCCATAGTGGTGGTACCAATTTACATTCCCACCAATAGTGTACAAGGATTCCCTTTTTTCCACATCCTTGCCAGCATTTATTTGTAGACTTTTTGATGATAGCCATTCTGACAGGTGTGAGGTGATAGCTTGTTGTTTGGATTTGTATTTCTCTAAGAATTAGTAATGTTGAGAATCTCTTCATGTGTCTGTTAGTCATCTGTATGTCTTCTTTGGAAAAATGTCTATTCAGGTCTTCTGTCCAATTTTTGATTGGGTTGTTTGGGTTTTTTTGATACTGAGTTGTGTGAGTTGTTGAAATGTTTTGGATATTAATCCATTGTTAGTCATATCATTTGTAAATATTTTCTCCCATTTCATAGGTTGTCTCTTCATTTTGTTAATGGTTTCCTTTGCTGTGCAAAAGCTTTTAAGTTTAATTTGTTCCATTTGTTATTACAAAATGTTTTTTAGACTTCAGAACACACCTAACTCATTATGAATTTACAACTTTAGATTTGTTTTCAAATTTTAATTTTTTAAACCAATTAAAATTTATTCTTAATTGCCTAATCTCCAAATATTATAGAATCTTTAATTTTTGCTTTTTTCCTTAGAGCTAAAAATTTCATTAATACCTTAAATTAAAAGACCTCCTGTAAGCTTTGGCTCTAATATGAAGGTTGGGAGACATGGCACTTAGTTGATCCCCATCAATTGCTGGAAGTTCGGGATAACAACGAAAAATTTTGTAAGATATGTTCGTCCTTGCCAAGGACTAATAATAGTTTTAGGAACCAAATGCAGTTTATTTGGAGAAAAGTTATACGGTCAGCTTGTAGACAGCTAGATTTGAGGACTTAGGAAATCATTCATGCCCAACAGGAAGAATTAGAACATAACGCAAGGTGAATATTAAAATGGTGTTTCAGAGCGGGATCAAATGAACATCAGAGTGTAGCTGTTCCAACCCCATTTATAATCAAGCATAATATGCTAAAATAGCAGTGTGAGCACACAGTTCTGGGAGGATAAGGAAGATGATTAGAGCCTTACAGGCAAGGTGAGCTAATCAGAGTCCGACCAAGATGTGGCTGGGCAAAACGGGAACAAGATTCAGCTCTAGGAACTGGGGCTGCCAGCGGTAAGTGGAAAAGCACTCCTCAAATGAGCCCTCTCATAGAGGCCAGAGGGATTGTTATGAAACAAAAATCAATATCATGCTCCTGCTTTAAACCCTCCAAAGATTCTCCATTGCTTTTAATATTACAATAAAATGCAAGCATCTTAACATGCTCAGTATGGCACTTTGTCCTACATCTCTGTCTCCTTTTGAATACCACAAACCCATGGGCTTTTTGCATTTCATTTCTTCTTCTCCCTGAACTTGTTTCTGTTTAGGGGCATTGCATCTGCTAGTCCCTCAGGATGGTATATCAACCTCAGGACTGCTCCTTTTGTTTTCAAAATGCTTTAACGATTCATGAATTTAGTTCAGCCTATGGTGAATAATAGAAATGTATGAGGTTAAGCAGAGAAATACAAATAGCTGAAAGGCTTCATGGGACCCATATGGCAGATGCAGGAGAAATTAGCATGGTTGTCAATGACGTGTGAATAGAATAGAGGCAAAATGTAATGGAAGGGAAAATAATGTTTTCTAACGAGTAATTCCTGTTAAAAGAATTCCAAATAGTACCTTGTTTTTTTTTGTTTTTTTTTTTTGTGGTCCCTGGCATGAAAAGATCATCTAGAGGACACTGTAAAGACTATTTTTCTATGCCTTAACCATGGTGAGTTAATACTTAGCCAGAGTTTACAAGCATTTTTAAAGGATTTTTCCATTTATCTATTGAACTACTTCCAAATTCTATTGCTTAAAACAGCCATTTTATTTTAGCATAATTTTTGGAGTGAGAATCCAGTAGGTATTAAGTGAGTGATTCTTCTCCTCTCCATGGAGTTTAATGAGGTCACTCGGTGTATTTAGCTGGTGAATGGCTGGTCTGTAGGGTCCCAGATGGCTTCGCTGACAAGTCTAGTTTCTTGGCAGAGACAGTTGGAAGGCCTGGCCCAGCTGGAACTGTCCAGCAGAGTGCCTACATGTGTTTTCTCTGGCATAGCAGTCTCAGCATAGTCCGATTTCTTATAAGGCTGCTCAGGGCTCCCAGAGACAGGAAGTGGAAGCTTCCAGTTTCTTAAGAATGAAGCTCTGAAACTAGAATAACAACACTTCCAACATAACCTATGGGACAATGCTGACACACAATCCAGATTAAAGAGGAAGGAGACATACCAGTTCTCTATAACAAGAAGATCAATGAATTTGTGAGCTTATTTAATTTGCCTAGGGACTTTAACTATTCCTATAGTACTAGCAAGGCCATGTATAACATGAAGGTGGGTGCAGAGGGATATATATATATATATATATATATTTTTTTTTTTTTTTTTTTTTTTGCGGTACGCGGCCCTCTCACTGCTGTGGCCTCTCCCGTTGCGGAGCACAGGCCCCCGGACGCACAGGCTCAGCGGCCATGGCCCACGGGCCCAGCCGCTCCGCGGCATGTGGGATCCTCCCGGACCGGGGCAGGAACCCACGTCCCCAGCATTGGCAGGCAGACTCTCAACCACTGCGCCACCAGGGAAGCCCAGATATATATTGTTTTAATGACAGTTTGTACACATCCCTGGAGATAGGCAAAATGAAGACAGTATTATAATTTTTATTTCTGCATTAAAAAGTGTTTATAATTATATCTCCTCAATTCTATTCTTCTCTCTCCAAATGAATTTAGTGTTTGTGTTTACTATGATGACCTTTCTATTTTAACTTTTATATGTATATGTCACTAATAATATGGCTTTGCAGTATTTAAAATTTGACAAGTATATTTATATGTATTTTCTATTTATTTGCTTAAAATATCAATGAGATTTTTTTATGTTGAAATATATGTAGCTTTAGTTCTTTTAAATTATTTTATGTATAGTATCCTGTCATTTGACTCTAATATAGTTCTATTGATGGAGCTTTAAATCTTTTCCAGTTGTTCAAAAATGTACTTGCTACTACGAACATCATTAAAAGGTCTTCCCTCATTTCTCTACAAGAGTTTTTTTCTATGCAATTCATCTAGAAGTGAAATTTGTAGGTCATAGACTATAAGTAACTTCTGCTTTACTGGATAATGTCTCCATCGTTTCCAAAGTGATTTTAATAATCTATATAATACTATTAGTAGTGTATGAGGGTTGCAATTCTCCTTTCCTCAAAAATTTTAGGAATTGTACAATTTAAATTCTTGCTGATTCGATGGGTATTAAAAGTTATCTCATTGTGGTTTTTATTTATATTTTTCTCACTAGTAGTATGTGGCTTGTCTTGTCATGACATCTTTTACTTTCTGTGTATGTATATTTTACTTTCTGTGTATGTGTATTTACATACACAGAAATATTTAATGGCAAGGCAGTCAAATGTATCAATCTTTCTTTATGACTTACACTGTCTATGATTTATTTAACAAATCCATTTCTACTGCAAGTTCATTAAGATGTTCTGTGGTGTTCTATACATGACTCTGAAGAAATATTTAATTATGTATATACTTATTTCCTTTATTTTTTACGTTTACTCATTTTCCTGAACTTAGTTTATGAGTCTGTGGTAATAGTAATCCTGTTTTATTTTTTTTCCCTGTAGATTACCAGTTACCCTAGTATCTTTTATTGAATCCTAGACTAATTTTAAATACTACCTCTCTCATTTGTCAAGTTTCTAGTATAATGTTGAGAGAAAGAAGTGATAGGGAATATCTTTGAATATTTCTGATTTTAAAATACATTCTTCTAAAATTTCACCAAAATGTATGGCATGTATGGAGTTTTAGTAGATGTCCATTTTTATTTAAAGAAATTCTCCTCAATTTTTTTTTTGCTAGAAACGTTGGAAAAAATCATAAATGGACACTGATTTTCAACACTTAAGTTTAATATCTTGAGCTGATTATGAGGTTATTCTCCCATAATCACTTAGTACGACCCATCATGTTAATTGATTTTCTAATGTTAAATCATCATTACAATTCCAAGGTAAAGCCAGCTTAGCTATGACATAAATATTGTTAAACGTACATTCTTAAATTCAGTTTATTATTATTATCTTTAGAATTTTACATTTATTCTCATAAGTGAGATTGGCCTATAATTTTCCATTTTCATGAAATTATTATTAAATTTTGGCATAAAATGAAAATAAATTGTTTTTTTTTCTATTTTCTGAAAGCATTTATTTTAGATTTAGTTTATTTCTTTAAAAATATAGCATAGTGATTGACTTTTGTGTATTAACTTGTATTCTACAACTTTAGTATAATCACTTATTAGTTCTAAGAGGGTGTTTTGGTGATTTTTTCAGATTTTCTACATAAACAATATGTCATCTGTGAACAAAGACTGTTTTATTTCTTCCTTCCCAATGTGTATATCTCTTATTTCCTTTTTCTGTCTTATTGTATTAGCTAGAACTTCCCATATAATGTTGAAAATCAGTAGTGAGAGGAGAAATCCTTGCCTTCTCCTGATTGAAGTGGGAAAGCTATGAGTTTCTCACCATTAAGTATGATGTTAGGTGTAGGATTTTTGTAGACTTTTTTTGTCAAGTTGAGGAAGTTTCCTTCTATTCCTAGTTTATAGAGAATTTTTGATATAAATAAGTGAATTTTAGGTGCTTTTTTGTATCTATTGCTTTCAGCATGTGATTTTTCTTCTTTAGCCTGTTGATGGGATGGATTACATTAATTGATTTTGTAAGTTAAACCAACCTTGCATACTTGGGAGAAACATGGTCATTGTATTAATTCTTTTTATACATTATTGTATTCAAATTGCTAATATTTTGTTGAGGATTTTTGCATCTACATTTATGAGAAATATTGGTCTGTAGTAAATGTAAAATTTGTCTGGTCCTGGTATTAGGGTAATGCTGGCCTCAGAGAATAAGTTAGAAAGTATTCCCTCTACTTTTATCTTCTGGAAGAGATTATAGAGAATTGGTATAATTTCTTCTTTAAATATTTGCTATAATTCACCAGTGAACCTTCTGGGCCTGGTGCTTCTGTTTTGGAAAAGTTAATTATTAATTCAATTTCTTTTGTATGTGCAGATCTTTATATATTGTCTTTGTTCTTGTGTGAGTTTTGGCAGATGGTGTCTTTCAAGGAATTGGTCCATTTTATCTAGGTTATCAAATTTGTGGGCAGAGAGTTGTTCATATTATATCTATACTATCCTCTTGATGCCCATGGGATTTGTAATGATCCCCCTCTTTTGTTTCTTATATTAGTCATATTTGTGTCCTTTCTCTCTCTTTCTGCTTTTTTTTTTCTTTTTTTGGTTAGTCTGAATGGAAACTTCTCAGTTTTATTGATCTTTTCAAAGAACTGTTTTTTTATTTTATTGATTTTCTCTATTGAGTACCTATTTTCAGTTTTGTTGATTTCTGCTCTGATTCTTATTTCTTTTCCTCTGATAGTTTGGATTTAATTGCTCTTTTGTTTCCCTGTCTTTTCAAAGTGGAAGCTTAGATGATTGATTTTAGATCATTCTTTTTTTCTCAATGCTATAAATTTCCTTCTAAGCACTGCTTTCACTGCATTGCACAATTTTTGATAAGTTGTATTTTCCTTTTCATTTAGTTCAAACTATTTTTGAACTAAAAATTTCTCTTCATATTTCCTCTTTGACTCATGAGTTATTTAGATGTGTGTTGCTGAATATCCACATATTTTGGGATTTTTCAAATATCTTTCTCTAACTAAATTTGAAACAATCAGTAGAACTCTATCTCTTTATGGTTTCCTGATTATAGATAGTCCTTTTGGCTTAAGTCCAGTTTCTTCATTTTAGGAGAGATGTAATCTTAAATAAAGTAGTTTAAAGTATTTTTTCCTGTATATTACTATTTATCTGAGTTTTACCTTTGGATTTTGCAGGCTTCCTGAATATCAGCCTATGAGAGATTTGAGCACACAAACAAACATTAAGCAATCATTTTATTCCCTTAAGAGACTATGACTGTACTTGATTTAAGTAGATTACATGCTCAACACACTTCTTGGTAAATTGAGAACTGACTTCTTAATTATTTTTATAAATCAAATAACATTTATCATTTTCTCAACTTGGGTTAGTGATATCTACCTCTAATGGTAGGGCCCAATAAATATTTAAGAGGTATCACCTCACACCAGTCAGAATGGCCATCATCAAGAAAATCTACAAACAATAAATGCTGGAGAGGGTGTGGAGAAAAGCAAACCCTCTTGCACTGTTTGTGGGAATGTAAATTGATACAGCCACTATGGAGAACAGTATGGAGGTTACTTAAAAAACTAAAAATAGAACTACCATACAACCCAGCAATCCCACTACTGGGCATATACCTTGAGAAAACCATAATTCAAAAAGAGACATGTACCACAATGTTCATTGCAGCACTATTTACAATAGCCAGGACATGGAAGCAACTTAAGTGTCCATTAACAGATGAATGGATAAAGAAGATGTGGCACATATATACAATGGAATATTACTCAGCCATAGAAAGAAATGAAATTGAGTTAGTTGTAGTGAGGTGGATGGACCTAGAGTCTGTCATGCAGAGTGAAGTAAGTCAGAAAGAGAAAAACAAATACCGTATGCTAACACATATATATGGAATCTAAAAAAACAAAACAAACAAAAAATATATATATATGGTTCTGAAGAACCTAGCAGCAGGAGAGGAATAAAGATGCAAACGTAGAGAATGGACTTGAGGACACGTGGAGGGGGAAGGGTAAGCTGGGACAAAGTAAGAGAGTGGCATGGACATATATATACTACCAAATATAAAATAGCTAGTGGGAAGCAGCCACATAGCACAGGGAGATCAGCTTGGTGCTTTGTAACCACCTAGAGGGGTGGGATAGGGAGGGTGGGAGGGAGATGCAAGAGGGAGGAGATATGGGGTTATCTGTATACGTGTAGCTGATTCACTTTGTTATAAAGCAGAAACTAACACACCATTGTAAAGCAATTATACTCCAATAAATATGTTAAGAAAAAAGTATTTTAAAATTTTAAAAAATGAAGTATATCATTTCAAAGTTCTTCAAAAATTTTTTTTCATAAAAAGTGCCAGATTTTATGACGTCTTAAACTTAAATCTTGACTTTTTTGTCCCCCACAAATCATTGTTCTTTCTTTTTTCCACAAATCTTTGTTCCTTCTTAGGCATCTCTAACTGCCAATTCTTTTTCCATATGTAATGGTAGATATCCTTTCTGCTGAGAAAAATTAAGTACAAAATTCCATATTTCAGATCCAGTACCTGAGAATAATGCCTCCCTTTTATTCCACTCTTAGGCCATTTAGGATGTACATTCATTCATACACAAATATTTATTTATACACCTACTAAGTATCAGATATTGTATTAGAGCCTGGAAATACCATGGCAGGTAACATACTTGCCCTTATGGAGGCTATATTTTAGTGGAATAGATATTAAGCAAGTACTATAATTTCAATAACGTATATTGGTTTTGATGGAATTAATCTGAAATTAATGTGTTCCCCAAACGCATCCCCTTGTTTGTGATTGTTCTCAACAGAAATGTCCTCTTTCTCTCCAAACGCCATTTGCTGCCTTTCTAAGTCCTACATGGCATTCAAATCCAAGCTCAAAACCAAACTTCCTCCATTAGTTATTTCTTTCATAGAAAATCAATCACCCATACTCTTGTTCCCTCATTATAAATAATAATATATATGGTAATCATTATACATATATGTTATGTGTTTGTCTTTCTTACTGGAACTTCCCCCATAGATCATTGGTTTTCAACACTAACCAAACATGTGAATCACAGAGGGGCTTTAAAAAATACCAATGTCCCGGGCTTCCCTGGTGGCGCAGTGGTTGAGAGTCCGCCTGCCGATTCAGGGGACACGGGTTCGTGCCCCGGTTCGGGAAGATCTCACATGCCGCGGAGTGGCTGGGCCCTTGAGCCATGGCCACTGAGCCTGCGCGTCCGGAGCCTGTGCTTTGCAACGGGAGAGGCCACAGCAGTGAGAGGCCTGCGTACCGCAAAAAAAAACCCCAAAAAACAATGTCCCCAGTGGTCTGCTGGCAAACTGTTTAAAAACTGGACCATGGGAGATGGAGGGAGGGGTAGGAGAGAATCCCTGATTTGCAGGGTTTGTGGATTTCTGTCGTGTAAATACTTCTAACAGGGCCAATTTCAATCTCCTAAAAGGATCTTATTGAACATGGAGTTGTGAATAGATCTGCAGTAGCAAGCCATTACATACATATATGTATATATATATACACACACACACACACATATATATATACGTATATATATACACACACACACATATATATATACATATATATATATATATATATATATATATATATATTTGGCAAATGATTGGGCCCATCTCACACCTACTGTTCAGAAACCCTAGGAGGAGTGTCCAGCAATCTGTGTATTAACAAGCCTTCTAGGTGATTCTGATACACGCTAAAGCTTGAGAGCCGCTAATTCCATATAATACCAGGCATGCAGTTGAAGCCTAATATATATCTTTTGAAGTTGCTTGCATCAATGCTAATGCAACCAGTTTCATAAATGCCATTTTCTGTACAGTATCCACCTTATGCCACCTGATGCTGTGATTTAGATAATAATAAAGCAGAATATGATTTAAATAAAGAAAAGAAGATATTTGTGTGGGATGGAAAGTGAGATAGGTGTTGTATTCTGGAACATAAATTAGTCAAAGGAGATGGAAGATCTACACTGTGTAAGTTCAAATTGCAGCTATGAAAGATCTGCATTGTGTGGGGTTAAATATCGTGGCCAAAGGTAAATAAACACTGCAAAACAAAGTCTCCTTAGCACAAAAACAATGAAAAATGAGCTAAAAAGCAAAAGACAAAGTGTATGCCAGCATTTTAAATGATTGTTCCACAACTGTGACCTTAGGTTTGGGGTAAACTGGGAAGAATTTTAATTATTTTATTTTGTGTAATCTCTTCAGTGATAGTTTACTAGCACAAGCATTCACAATCAGGCATTGAGAGAAAAATCCATTTCCACAGTTGTTGAAAAAATGAATGCCATTCAAATAATGGTCTCTGTAACTTGATTAGTCAGTAAATGGTTGTTAATTTGAGGAGCACAGTAACAGAACAGAAGAGAAAGTAAAAGTACCAATCTAATAAGATAGCTTTTCACATCCTTTCCTCACACCAATCTTTTGTTCCACTTGCCTTAAATTTTATACTCAGATTTAATAAATTGGCCTCTCTGTATTTTCCCTGAAACTCACCACCAGACTAATTTAACTTCAAAACTTCTATTTTTTTTTCATAGTAATGCATTTCTACTCCTGTTTATTCACTGAGGATGGACTAGGCATCTAATTTCCCCACAGCCAGTGTAGCTATGTGATTCTAAGCCACCTGTCTCCAAACACATGTACAAACAATTATGCAACTAATCTATCACTGGCACCACCATCAACTCTGCCACAGCCACCAGGCAGAACTAGAATGTTCTCCTCTTTCTCTCCTCAGGTGGCTTAGAGTCGAGTTTGGTGAGATAATCCCCCCCTTTTTTTTTCTTCATCTTTATTGGAGTATAACTGCTGTACAATGGTGTGTTAGTTTCTGCTGTATAACAAAGTGAATCAGCTATACGTATACATATATCCCCATATCCCCTCCCTCTTGTGTCTCCCTCCCTCCCACCCTCCCTATCCCACCCCTCTAGGTGGTCACAAAGCACCGACCTGACCTCCCTGTGCTATGCAGCAGCTTCCCACTAGCTATCTATTTTACATTTGGTAGTGTATATATGTCAATGCTACTCTCTCACTTCGTCCCAGCTTCCTCTTCCCCAGCTGTGTCCTCAAGTCCACGTTCTCTCTGTCTGTGTCTTTATTCCTGCCCTGCCTCTAGGTTCATCAGTACCGTTTTTTTTTTTTTAGATTCCATATATAGATAATCCTGCTAACAGAGCTCATTGATTTTCAACCCTGGCTAGACATTAGAATCACCTTGAGAAGTGACTTCAAAATACAGAACCAATGTCTGGGCCCCATATGAGTCACATAAATCATAATATCTGAAGGTGGGAACACGACATCTATACTTGTTAAATCCCCTCATGTGATGATTATGTGCAGTCAGGCTGGAGAACCACTGATTTTCCTCAGCTTATAAGGCGTGACATACCTGAACAGGAAAAGAAGTTCTGCTTAGCTGGATAGACCAATTTGGGCACTAGCATTGTCATTACATGAGTAAATAGGATCCTCCTGCTTGGGGAATGGTTCTGCAAAACTGAAAGAGTTTTTTTAACTTAAGGTATTGCAATGCCAACTAAAACATTAGTTTATAATGTGTGAGTCCACATCATGAAAGCAATTCACTGCATTATGTCCAATTCACTGAAAAGTTGACTTAATCAGATGCTAGATCCTTAGGAAATATGGACAAGTCAAGCAAAAACACCCAAAGTGATTTTCTATCTTTCTTCTTAACTATAATCTGGTACCAATCCTGGTAACAAAACTGACATTCTGATGGTGATGGTTGGAGTAGGGGGAGTTAGATAAAGGATTCTTCTAGTCCATAGACAAACTTAAAAATAGCTGATTTTCCCCAATCTCTAACACAACGTTTATGTAGAAAAAACTCTGCTTTAGACCTAAGACCTAGACATTTCAAAAAGAGTGTCAAAATTGCAATAAACAACAAAGGATGCAGCATATATATACCCATCACTTTTCTCAGACTTGCTTCCAGGGCACTAGACCTCAGGGTGTATTTACTACTGATGGATGCACAGTAGCAGCTCATCTTCTATGGTGACTCATTTAGGTTTAACATCTCTGAGTCCTGGTGTCCTTGTGTTAATATAGCAATAATAGCATCCAACTCGTTGAGAGTGCCATAAGGATTAAATGAGATGATGATGAAAACTACTCAATAAATGATTACTATTGGTTTGAGAGAATATGGTAATAGAGAAGAAGTATCAGGAGATGATTCAAGATGAATTAATGGAGAGTCACAGACAAATAGCAGGCTTCTCTAGTATTTTTGAGTTGTGACCTCCCCATCTGATGTTCTAAATCATTACCCCTTGTGCAAGTGCACCCTTACCACACATACCACCAGAGTGAAGTCAAAACAGAAACGGCTCTTTCGAATAGATGGTCAGTTGGGACAGATGCCAGGTGAACAGTCAAAGAGTTGATGGAATATCTTTGGAAACCTCTTTGGAGACCTTCCCCAAATGGTTGTTCTCACACTCAGAAGCCATTCTAATATACTTTGAGAGCATCCTGTACTCCTTCACAGTGGGTGTCACAGTGGTAAATTAAACAATTAATTGCTTAATTTTATTTGTGTAATTTGATCTTCTTCCCTAGATTTTAAGACGACTGATGGCAGAGAGTTTTAAAAAATCTCTTACTCACTGCTGTATTTGCTGTGCCCGTCGCTTAGTAGGAGGTTAATAAATGTGTTGAATAAATAAACATCCTAAAGTACCTCACAACTCCTTTTCTTGTGGTGAGATCATCATAATAATACTTTTATTTAATTTTTTATGTCTCCTTATAATGTCTCTGAACCAAGAATGGCTAGGAAAGTGTTATTTTTGTTGTAGTGATGGGTTGTCATGCTTGTTTCTTTTACTTGCTGTTTCAGAAGTCTGTACACATTCTGGAGCTATAACTCTCCTAACTGCCTCTTCTAATGTCATCTATAAAAATGCTATCACAAAATGCTCTTATAAAAGTCCACGTTCCTGGAATAAATGCTTTGTATGAATATAGGGTGGGGAATTATGATCTTCTAGGTTCATTGCCATGTGTAAGGCTGTCTGCAGATTATGTTAAGATGTTTACTCTGTGGTTGTTTACTCTGTTCCGCAGTACAATTTCCTTTCATATTTCCTTCACATGCCCACTTCCTCCTGAGATAGATGTAAGGAGTTATTTGCTTCCTCACTGGATTATTGTTATTTTATTCTTCTTGTGTAGGTGGTTGTTTGCCAAAAATAAAGGTTTGGATCAAAACAACTTAGTCAGTCTTATACGTAGACAGCCTACATTTTCTTTCTGATCTGCTGTCTCATATACATTTAACTATCTTTTATGACTTTTAGCTTATAAACATTTGAACAAAAACTTAATTTCATGACTTGTAGGGAGGCTTTATTTCCTCAGGAACACATTAATTCTCTTGGCAGACCAGGATAACTAGGATTAAAATATAACAAATTGACTTTATAAGTTTTCTTAGTGCCAAGTTTTTGGCCACGTGAGTATGAGAAATAAAATTTTGCTGAGTGTGACATCTCTTTGGCAGAATTTTTCCATGTATAATGTACACAAAACTGTTATTTTAGTTAAACTACAAAAGAATGGATTAATATTCACAAAATAGGATTAACCTGACATATCTGAAGAGGATATTTCTAAATTCCTTTCAATGACCATTCTATTCCAGGTTAGCAATGGGACTTCATATAGTCCAACAGAATATAGTGCTTATGCAAGGTGGGTTCTAAAAGATGTTACTGTATGGTTTTTCAAACCCCAAGTGTTTCAAAGTAAAACATCTTTAATATTGAATACTGAAGCAATATCTCTATTCCATTCTTCACAGGGTTTCATTATTACTGTACATGTGTTCCCTCATCATGAGACAGTAGCTGCCAGAAGTAGAATAATTGTCCCCCCTCATACAGAGATGGTCCAAGAAAGCCTTCAGGGATTTAGCTAAGCAACTGCTATTTTCTCACCCATAACTAGAAAAAAAAGTGCAGTCTGCTATTTTCATGTAATTTACACAAAACTTAAAAGTAGAAATAGAACAAGTTGAAAGCTACCATTTGTCTCTTGGGAAATTAGGGCATTTAAAGAGCTTAGTAAACCTCTGGCTTAATTTTTTTGCATTATATTTTAGTTTTCTGTAAAAGGAGTAAATTTCATGGGTCCCTTGCCTTTCACACTACTACCATTTTTTTTTTATTTTCAAGTTTTATAAATTTTTTGATTTTCCATGCATGTCGCTGCATTTCTGATAGGAAGTTCAGTTTCTGGGGAAACCAGGGACTAAGTAATGCAGGATCTTGAAGATAAAATCTGTGGGCAGAAAACTTGATTCTTGACAATTTTCTTATGGTATTCATACACATTTGATGATATCTAGGATGATTATCATTAGAAGAATACAAATTATATTATCTAAATTCCAAATTTATTTTCAGCTATTCATATTTATGAAGCTACTGCCAGAAGTGGAAGGAAAATCTGCCCTCTGGGTGTAGGTGTGGGAAGCGCCTTTGAACCTCAGCCTACCTCCATCTCTTTGTTGTGTATCTGACCTTCATCCTGCTTATGCACAGAGGAAAGGGAAGTTGCTAATATAACTCATCAGGGTGAAGGAGCCAAATTGGGTCACAATTATTGACTTGCTTTTTAGTTATTAATATAGTATCATTTTGCTTTTGAATGAGGCCTTGGTTCTATGTTTGTTTGTGAGGAGGGGATGTTGGCATTGATGCAGCTTCAGTCATCACATTTTCGTGTCTTCTGAGTGAATCTGTCAGAAGAATGATCTTTAGGGTATGGTTTTGAGGAAGGAAGTGAAATATATTGGTTTTTAGGTAAAAATATATCTATCAACCTACCTTGAGCAAAGGATTCCATGGGGAGACAATGAGAGGACTTGGTTTCTCTCTTGCACATTGTATGTATGGATTCCTTATGAGAGAGGGCCGAAGCAGGTTCAAATAACCTGAGGGTTACTGGGACACTATTCCATCTTAATACTGTAAGAGCCCTTGCTTTTACCTATGTTCTCTGTGTATTTGGATGCTCTTGAGGAGGAGAGAAATGACTAAGACTGTCTTCAAGGAGTTTCCTTAAGGAGTTTACAACTCTCCCTCCTTCCCTGCTTCTTTTATTCCTTCTCTCTCTCTTTCTTTCCTTCCTTCCTTCCTTCCTTTATTCCTCCCTTCCTTTTCTCTCTCCCTCCCTCCCTCTCTCCTTCCTTCTTTTATTCCTTCTCCCTTTCTTTCTTTCTTTCTTTCTTTCTTTCTCTTTCTTTCTGTCTCTTTCTTTTCTCTCTACTCTTTGATGGACAAGAGGGGAAAGCATGATGAAAACCATTAAAAACACCTCCGTCAGAATGTGATGTGCAATACAAGAGAGGTACAGAAAATTTGCAATGACTACTTATATTAAGAAGAGACTCTTCCCATGTTTTGTGGTGAGGAGGGTACAAGGAAAGAAATCTTGAAAGAGTTTTTTTTTTTCTTAAGCTGATGTATAAAATTCTGCTGGTCTAGATGGCGAAGTGTCTCAGTGAAATAGTGAGATGAGCAAAACTATGGTAGCAAGAAAGAGAAGAGCTTCAGTTTATGTAGAGGAAGTCCTATATGCATTAACAAATCATCAGAACAGAGAATGTTTTAAGAGTCACATTTTTCCCTTATAGAGGGGCCAGCTTGGGATCAGACAAGGAAATCAGATAGGAGCACATTTCAGGTATTATTCTAAATATTGGCTTTAGAATTTGGAACTGAGCAGGTTCCAAGAATTGAAGCTTTCTGAGCTAGATACTGATCTTTGGGGAATAACTTTTCCTGGCATCCATTTGCAGGATGGATTTAAAGAACAGATATTAGAGACAAAGAAGGTTTTGTTTTCTTTGCATATATTATATTACACTGGCTAGGTAATAAGAGTCAAACAGAGTGATGGAATTAAGTAAATGAAGGAGCAAATGAAATTGAGAGTCACTATAGATGTAAAAATGACTTACCTGTTAACTGATTGGAAATGGTAATCGGGATGGTAGAGACTAGTCAAAATAGACTGTAGTATTTTAAGTGTGGCGGGCCTAAGAGAATGATGATGGAAATATGAAAGACTGGAGTCCTAACTGAAGGTGATGAGCTCAGTTTTGGACAGACTGAATGTAAAGTGCTCACAGGTTATGCAGATGGAGATATCTGTAAAAACTGCTCTGGAATTCATTAGATGGGTTAGAGCTTATCAACTGCAACTTCTGTGTGCCTGCCCACCTCATTCACTTTTCTTTAAGGAAAATTAACCACCTACAGCTCTTAACATGCCTGCCCATCTTTTCAGACAACTTCATCAGCCCTGCTAAAAAAAAAAGTAGGCATTTGGCATTGTAACTTGCCTCCCAGCCACAGCTGAACAGGCACCTGGCCCAGGTTGGGTCAAATCAGAATCGCTTCCATCTTTCCCAGGAATTTGGATTTGGGTTTCATAGATACTTTCTAGTGACTAGTTTGTTGCTTGAATTTGGGTTGGGACAGCTGTATGTATACTGAGGTAGAGAAATATGACCAATACATATACAATAGAATTAAGCCATGCACAGAAAGATACAAAGATGAGAGAAGATGTGGAATCAGGGGAAAAGGATATGGATAAACACATGAATGAAGGCAACTTTTCTATGATAAATTACATTCAAGATAGAAAAAAATGAATACTCATGGAAGAAAATGCCATTTATAAAATTGAATGATAAAAATCCTTGCTGCTCAGTTATAGCAGATATCTCTTGGGATGATGCCCTGTATCATTTTGATTTTGTCTTGAATCTGCCACCAACAATAAGGTGTGTTCTTAGGAACTGTATTTTCACTGTGTGATGCTGACAGACTCAGAGTTAGACTTTTTAGCCAACTTGGGTAGATCCCATTTTCTCTTGAAGTAATCTGGAACTGTTTTAACTGAGTGACACTCAGAAGAGATGTGATTGTGTTCATGCCACATACTCTCTAGTGGAAGTTCCTTGGACGTGTCAAGGTCCTTAGTGCTATCTTGGATCCTGTTCATTCTGATATTCAGCTAGGACTTGGATCCTATAGTTTAATCTAATTTATTTCCATGCTTATTTAAGCCAGAGTCAGTTTATGTTACATGCAACTAAAAGAAACCTAACTAACTCAGTATATAACAGTAGTAGAAATAAAATTATAATACAAATGGGCATTGATCAATGGACAGCTGGCATCCACGCACTTATAGTGTACCAATTACAGAGCTATGCATAAGCTGTTATAGGGGTTACAACAAAGTAATATAACATTATATTCAGGATTTATAGCACTTTACACACTTTGAGGCCCTTTGTTATACATGAACTACTTTTTGTCTTCACATTAACCACTTAAAGTATGTATCCTTTTTATTTGCATTTTAAAGATAACAAATGTGAGATTGAGAGAGGTTATAATACTGGACAGAATTTTGTGACTAATGAGTGGCAGTGGTCTTGGTCTCCAGGTTTTCTAATTTCAAATCTCATCTGCTTTTCTCACTATGTTGGGTAACTATAGTTATCAATTCAGACAGTTATGGAGCATTTCCTAGATTTTCATACTTAAATTTAAAATGAAATAAATTTAAAAATAAAGTAGAATATGTATATCTTAATGAACCTTTAAAAAGGCAGTAACAATTTGAAATCTATACAGCTTTAGGATTTTGTGTTAGAAATACTATTTCTTTCTCATTTTTACAACCCTTTTTAAAAGATCCTACCTTTTCCATAACCCTAGAATTTGCAGCCCTGTGTTTCACATAAATTCAGTCCTTTGGCCATAACTTAAGCCAGACCTACCAGTCTCTTTCTACTAAAATTTTTGATTTAGAGCATGGATACTAAGTTCCAAGTTCTGGGAACACGACCTGTAAGGTCACGTAGACTCAGGAGCTGAGATGGCAGTTTTGGGGTGATCATTAAGAGCAACGTGCAAGTGGCTGAATCAGCAGAGAACTCTAATCTGTAAAAGTAAAGAGGGTAAGCAGAAATGACAGACCATTCTACCTCAGGGAAAAAGAGAGGGGAACTAAGAGAAAGTATATGCTGTGCTTACTGTTTCTCTGCTCTTCTTGTCTCTTCCTATGGAAGACCCAGTTTGACTTCCTGTTCTTGGGTTCTATGTGAAAACCTAAAACCTTCCTCTAAATTCCCCTTTAGTTAGAACGGGATTCTGTAATAACATGTTGTCTGCTTAAGAAAATATTTAATGTTTTCTGTAAGAAAGGAATTATGTGGCTAAATTTGCATTTAAATATTTTAGGCAAATAGTAATAAAATAAAATATAAAGCCACTTAGAGGTAATGAATGAAAGACATGTTTGTGTCTCTACGGATATTTTGGTTACTATCTTCAATCTAATGTATGTAAATAATATAGATTTCTTTTTAATCATCTTTATAAAATAATTTGTGAATTAATTTTTTATTCTTGAATTACCAAGCAAATGAAGCATAAACAACTTTGTCAAACCATAAAAATTGATTACATGTGACAGCAAGCTGGTAGATCTCCAAATGAAGTTATCATGCTGCCCTCTGTATTAATTTCCTAGGGCTGTCATTAGAATTACCAAAATGGATAGCTTAAAACTAGTAATTTATTATCTCACAGTTATTGGGGCTATAAGTCCAAAATTTCTCTAGGTACTAGGTACTAGGGGAGGATTTTTCCCAGCCTTTCTCTTAGCTTCTGCTGTTGCTGGCAATCCCTGGTGTTCCTTTACTTGTGCATATATCACTCCAGTCTCTGGCTCTGTCATGACATGGTGTTCTCTTTGTATGTCTCAGTCTGTGTCTCTTCTCATCTTACAAGGACATTGGTCATGTTGGATTAGACTTACCCTAATTCAGTATAATCTCATTTTACCTCGATTATATCAGTGAAGACCCTATTTTCAAATAAAGTCTCATTTACAGGTACAAGAGTGTTAGGAGTTTAACGTATCTTTTGTTGGGAGTGCACCAGTTAACCCAGAACACCCTCAGAAGAAGGGATGCTAGTTAGGCAGAAAAAATAGATATCACTAATAGGAACCTTACCCTTTCCTCTCAGATAATGCTCTTGGCATTAAAAAGAAAATATTATACGAGTACATGGTCAAATGATAAACACTGTGGACAGATCCAAAAGAGTTGCTTTCTCCATCTTCCATGGTGAGCATGTTGGAGTTTCCCAACTAACACTTGCATATCAAAGATCAGCAGGGAAGGAGAGATTCAAGAAGGAAATACACTTCCTTACCAACTTGACAAGGTGAAAGTAGAAAACTAGGTATCAATCAGTTCCAGTGCTAATGAGTTTTTGTCATCTAACTAAAATACTAGATCATGATATGTAGGACCTGTGTTGTATAGGGTCTCACTCATAGCCAGGTCAGCTTATAGCTGGCCTGGTACAGGAATCCACCCATTGGGCTGAATGTGGGTTAGTATTTGTTCAAAGGAAAGAGACTGAAATCCAAACCCAATGTCTTGTTGACTCATCTCACTCCTTTGGACCTTCTCTCCAATACTGTCAACAAAGAAATAGCTTACAAAGAAAGGAGCTGTATTGAAAAATGACCAGCAACAGCAAAAACAACTAGCCCGGGACCTAAGAAAAGGTAGTTAATTAAACAAAAATTTAAAAACTAAATTTTTGAAAATTAAAAAAAAATTTTCAAAAGGAAATGAACATGAAAACTATAATAGAGATGAAAAGCATGCATCAGAATAATTTTACAATAAAGCAAATGAGAAGGATGGCAAAGAATTAACAACTAGAGGTTACAAAAACAATGACCAATCAAATGGACACCAGCTAATCACCCTTATGTTTTGAGGGGCCTACCAAAAACATTGTATCTGGTGACAAGGACTAAAAGAAGAGGTGATAAGGCCTAGAAAGAGATGAAAAGTGCTCTGGAATAAGTCAGAATAAATGGAAATAAAGAGTAATAAAGTCACTTTCAAATCTGAATGAAGAAGAATGGGCAATACTGAGAACAAGGACATATATAGTATAGACATGAGAAAATTAAATGAAATGAAATGGGGAAAATAATAGATATGGAAGAAAAAGGAGATATGAGTAAATATAACTCAATTCCCTGAAGGAAAGATTTGAAAGTGTATTAAAAGTTATAAAAGAAAACATGCTTCATAGTCTTAAAAAAAAGTTGAGCGAGGTGCATTCAGCACTGATTCACACCTTGTTAATCTTTCTGGGTATTAAAGATTTCTGTGGGGACACCTGGGCCAAAAAATCACATGACGTACAAGAAGGGGAAATCTCCACATCAACATTCAGTGTGAGAAGGCAGTGGCACAAATTCTATAAAAGTTCTTGGCAGTGGACATATTTTGCAATACATATAAACACATGGAATATAGTGCTCATGAGATCTTCTTTAAAACAACAAAAAATATAAAGCATGATAAGGTAAATCCAGCCAGTTAGAGATGAATAGGGAAACTAACCAAACTCAACCACAGAGCTCTCCAGGGGAGCACTTCACTGAGACCATGTTCAAATAATTAAATCTCACTATTATCAATAGCAATACCGGCAAATTGGTACAGATTGCTCCAAATGTCCTCAGACTCATGGCTACAAAGATGCCTTGACCAGGGGTCAGTGCCATGCAGGAGCCTTGGTAAAACAACTCAGGCACACCTGCTAGATGGCCTGCTAGAATAAATCCTCACAGCACACTTTCCATCCCAATCCTAGTAAGAACTTTTTTGTTTGTATACCAAGAATACACACCTCTAAGTCTTAGGATGCATATACAGTATGTTTAATTTGAATATAATCTTCCAGATTACCTTGCAGAATAGCTGTACCAATTTACACCCTCTCAGTTACTCTACAGAAATTCTTGAATACCCATATTGTTGCCAACTCTAACTGATATTATTTTTCTACTTTATGGACGTAAAATACTCTTTTCATTTAATTTTAATTGCTCTAATGACAGACGAGATTGAGTATCTCTTTACTTCCAGTTTAGTTCTTTGAAATTCTTGTGTCTCTCTTACTCCTATTTTCTACTGAATTTCCTGTAATTATCTTGTGTATTTGTGGTGTGTGTGTGTGTTGGTGTACTTTAGATATAAATATCATCAGTTTTAAAAGTTACAAATATTTTCTCTTATTTTTAATCTTTTTTTAGCTTTGTGGTTGAACAGAGATCCTTAATCTTGATGTACTTGAATCCTTATTTTTTGCTCTAGATTAGCACTTTGGGGATCTTTTAAAATCAACCTTCCTACTGCTGGATGAGGTTCTTCTACTATTTTTCCTTTTTTTTTTTTCTATAAAAATTTTACGTGTTTTAATCTATGTGCAGCTTCCCTTTGTATAGTATGCACATTAGAGAATATTTTCTGCATAGAATAGGCTAGTTCTCCCAATATCAACCTACTAAGCAGTCTGTGATTTCCCATTCCTCTGTTTTATCAGTCATTACCAAAATTTCAAATATATTAACTACATATCAGAATTCCATATTCCGTTCCATTTGTTTCTTCATGTGGATTTCTATATCATCCCCATTGCTTGGTCTTTGCATTATGCTTTACTACCTGGCATAAAGAATGTGTCTCTGTTATTCTTTTTTATTTTTTTAAGTTGAATTAGCTCTTTTCAGACACTGTTTACATGTATTTTTACAAGGAACAATATGTGTTCCAACTGAAATTTTGACTGTGACAGTATTAGATTTGTATATAATCTTGGGACAATTGCCTTTTTTCTCCATGTTAAATCATATCACTATTGAATGTTATATCTATCTATTACTGAAATATTTCTTTAAGCTTTTAATTAGAGTTTTAACTTCTTTTAGCATTTTTCATTCTCAGAATTAAATTTAAACAGCATGTATTCTATAATCTTCCTGTCAAGTCATAGATTGGCAGATAATAATATATGGCATAGGTGATTAATTGATTTATCAACATTTATTTCTCAAACCAAATATATTTTTCCTACTAATACCACCAATATTACTGAGATAATGTAAATAACTGTAGAAAATCTAGAAAAATACTATCAAGTATGAAACTAAAATAAAAATTAAAGTTACCTATAACCCCTATAGTCAGACATAAATTGTTTATTTTTACAGATCAAAAAAAAATAAAGTTTTACATTCATAATGCTATTCTTAAATTTGTAAAGATAAAACACCTTGAACATAATGGTTCTAATTCCAGTTTTTATATCATGGTCACTATTTTTCTTTCCTTCTGAAAAATAAAACTAAAGTTAGTATGACATTCCATAAGAGAAAAAGTATAGGAATGAAATTATGTCACAGATAGCCAAATCATTCTGTAATTAGCTGGTGTCCACTGTTTTTGAAGCTCTCATATTCAATATAGATGGTTTGCTTATAGGAAAAAAAAGGAATGGCATGCATTCCTGAAATGTTAGATTAAGAATCAAGTCAAAACAAATCAGAATGAAAATGTTAGCCTGTGCCACGTTGTCTGCCCAGCTGATAAATGTGAGGGAAAAAAGCTAAGAGTGTTGGTGATAGATAAATTAAGACATTTTTAGACATATAATTGCTGTTAATTATCAGTTTCTTTTGAAGAAAAGATTAAATGGCATGAGTATTGAAAAACCCATGACATTTACAATCCATGTCACGCTAGAACTCTTACACTTATTTTGATATTTAAATGTGGTTTCTAATAGTTTAGCTTCATTTTTTTGTTTGTTTATTTTAAAGGATTGCCATATAGATATGACAAGAATCATAAAACTCAACATGGTTAATAACTAATTACTTTTACGTAACTTTCCAGTTACTTTTCTTATTGTATAATCATGCTTACTACTCCCCTAAGATATAAATTTTAACAGCCCACAAACATTAAAAATTTGTTTAGAAAGTCCATTTGAGGCTTAGAGGTTATCCTAGAGGCTCTCCTTCTTCTTTTCTATTTTTGAGTCATGACTGATAGCTGCTCACAGAGGTAAATTGTCACTCATGATGTATAAAATTTAGAATAATTTTAAGTAAATATTTAGGCATTTTGATTTATATCATACCAGAATAGTCATTCCTTACCAAAGATCACTAAAGACTGGAGGCCTACACCTGAAGAGCAAAAATTTTAAATATTTATCAGAAACAACTAAAATATAGGTTTATAGACTTGATGAAAGAAAATATTTCCTTAAAATGATTTCTGTAAAAAGAGAAAGCACAAGTCATAAAGGAAAATGCTGATTAATTTGCTTACAATAAAATGTTGTTTTACATTTATTTGTATTTATACAACACAAGACCCTGTAGACAAAAGGACAAGCTACAGATAAGAAAAGATTTTTCCAAAGCACACAAACAGTGAGGTTTTGCATTCCAGAATATACAAAAATTACTATAAATCAAATAAGGAAAAAAAGAAAAATAAGTAGCAGTAGAGGGCAAAAGATATAATCATAGTAAAGGAAAACTAAATGGCCAAGAAACATATTATGCACAAATTCATCATAATCCCATTAATCAGGTTATTGTTTTAGTTTTGTCAGATTAGAGAAAAGATATACCAATGTTGGGCAGTATTTGAAAAATGGAATTCTTATTTGCCGGTGAAGAGGTTGAATAACACAGCAGTAAAGAGGTTGGTTTCTGGCATCAGTCACTTCTGTTTGAAACCTGTTTGCAGCACTTAAAATTGTGTGCCTTGAGCAAACTACTTTATCTTGCTGTGAGACAACTCTCCATGGGTTTCTTGCATTTCTGCCTCTCTTGTGAGTGAAGCACTTCACTTAGAACAGTCTTTTCAAGGCTATCTGTATAGTGAACAGCCTTCGATGATAGAGATAGCGTCTCCCTCTGGAGCAAAGGGAAGGCATGTTTACAGAACATTATTACAGTTTCCCTCAGCTCATTGCCCCTCTTCTACAATGCAATCCACTGCCTGTGCAGTTATCATCTGACCCTCCATGTTAAGCCCTGTGGGAACTGGACTGGGGGAGCCAATGCAATAAATGCTAGTACTCTGGACACTGCCTTTACTATGAGCAATACTTCGTCTTCCATCTAACCCAGGATTCACCTGCCTTCTACAAGTATCCATGAATCTTAGGCAGGATAACTTGTTAGTTTGTAAGGAGGAGGGAATCTCAGACCTTCAGAGTTCTTTGCAAATGTCTCTTTACCTCATTTATTTTTCTCGTCTGTAATGGAGTAGGGTGTGTGTGTGTGTGATATTTTCTATTCATAGGACCATTGTTATTTTACCTAAATTAAAATGTGAAATGCTTTGAACAGTATCTGGTACAACGCAAGTGCTCAATCTGTCTCTGTGTATATGAAGTTCAAAACATAACAAAGCCTATGTATTTTTATAGCTGTATACATGTATAATAATAGAATTAAAAATATATAATAATAAACTTCAAATCAATTGTAGTTGTTAATTCTGGGGAGGTTAGAAGGCAAATAGGATTAAGAAGTTTCCATAAGGGTGCCTCAACTCTGTTCTGTTTTAGTGTTTGAAAAAGTATCTCTGAAGCAAATATAAAAATATGTTAAGATTTTAAAGGGCTGGATGTTGTGTGTGTGGTTTTTCATTATTCATACTTGCCTGTATATTTAAAATACTTTAGAAAAATAAATTTTACAAATATGTGAAGCAGGCCGATATTTGGAATGATAATTTTAAGGTTCGAGTTGGCAGCCTTTTATGTGAAATGGAACATTTCGAGGGTACGTTTTTCTTATTTGAAATATCATCGAAACAACTATGACTGTTGTATCCAATTTTCTACCTCCCTACCTTTAGTCATGTTTTTTTTTTTTCCTGGTACTTAATTAGTTTATTACATTCTGTGGTGGTTTTGAAGAAGTGACACTGTGTGGAATCCCAAGGTTAGGTCCCAGGGACAGCCTACTACCCTGCATTTGCATTTCCACACTCTTGGAACACTGAGCTACCCAGAAGAAAGTCACACCACACAGAAGTAACCTTGCTGTGATTAAGCCAAGTGTAGATGCTTTGGGTCACCCCAGCCCAATGCCAGACAGTGAGAAAAGCCTTCCTCTGATTCTTGCCCTCAGCCATTTAGTCATCCTTCTGCTCTCCCACTTTTGTATCACCTGAGACCCCAGAATTTGTGTAGCAGCGGCGAGCCATCCATCCCCACTATGGGCTCTTCGAATTCCTGGGAGCATAATATAATGGTTATGGTTGCTCACTAAGCTTGCGGATGTCTGTATGTGACGATGGATATCAGGGGTCAGCTCCTCTTCAAAATACCTGGTTTGATTATTACACTAGTGGTGGAGCTAAGCTGGGTGTGCGTGAAGTTTAAACATATTCAGCATTTGTTCAGATGACCAGAGGATAAGAGGAATTCTGCATATATAAGAAGCGCAAAAGATGGCTGAGAAGAAAAAGAAAATAAACCAAGAAACAGAAAACACATTCAAAGTGGTGTTGAAATGTTAATGTAGTCTGGTATGTAATAACCGGCAACATCTTTAAAACTAAGATGATTATAAGTTTTAATTGTTATAGACAGCAGCACAAGTAGGCCAATTTATTTCAAAGACAAGGAATGAATCAGGTATTCTTTCCTTTTTTTTTAGAGATTTTATCAGAATACTGTAGTGCTTGAGATTTGTATATATATTGCTTTTGGTAGGTGGTTAGTAACACCTTTTCTATGAGCTTTCCAGGCTAAACATTTTTACAAAGCAGCTGATGAAATGTGGAGGCTTCTATCATAACCTTCATCTGATTTTTAATTAATAGATTGGTTTTTTTTAGAGTTACCCATCTATTTTTGTTTGGGGATAGATTCAAATTATTTTCTGAGGAAAAATTTTGCCCTGCTCATAGAACCTCCTTCTTCTTAGGTATCTATTTTGATTAGGTACTTCATTGTATTAAAAAAAGATTTAAAGAGAACAGTTTTATTCTTTTCCATTGATTTTATTATTAATCAGTAACACAGAACGTTGGTTCTCTGGATTCTTACAGAGATTATAATTTTACACTGTCTGCAGGCAAACTTTTATCTTAAACTGCATGTGAGATGTAACTTTGTGGAAGTTATCCTAAAGAATAAGCAGCTTATTTATTACTTCAGATAAGTATTATTCGTATCGGGATTCAAGGATAACCACTTTGAATGTTGGTGGAAAACAAAACAAATTTTTCATAATTTGCCTGGGTAATTATTATACATATATTGAAAGTAAAACTCATGCTCTAACCAGTTTGAAATTTATCCTGAATCAAACTTGACCAAAAGAGATTTATGTATCTTTACCATTTTATATTGAATTCCGGCTGAATTGCTTTTACAATGGCTTTGTTGGTTTTCACCCAACAAGGTTCTAAGATAGAGCCATGTTCAACTTCATATCGTAGTTGCATTTGAGGATGTTGTTGAGGACATTGGATAATACATATGAGGACCCACAAGAGAAATGTCCCCAGGCTTTAGTACCAGCAAAAGATGCATTTCTTCTGAGTTAATTAATTACCTCATGGTGTCATTGAGATTATTATGCTTCATGTGCTTTCACCACTGAAAGTTCAGAACTAGATTTTGACCCTAATTTATAAATGTGTGGAGGAGCTTTTGTTTCATTACAATTCTTGTTTGCGCTTTGATTTCTATTTTCCATTTGCTACAAATGCTTTACTTCTTTTACCTTATGTCATTAAACAATGTTATTAACTTCCTTAAATTCTCTTTTGCAATTATTTAGGAAAAGAAGAAAGAAAGAAGGAAATGAAGGAAGTGAGGGAGGGAGGAAGGAAGGGAGGAAGAGAGAGAGGGAGGAAGGAAGGGAAGAAAGAAAAAAGAAATCTTTGGAACATTAGGTATAGTTTGGCTTACTATTCCTTATAAAAATATGGATAAAGTACACGGTGTTATGAGAAAAATCACATAAATAATTGAAGGAATTAAAAATTATTAGAAAATATAAGAGAAAGCATAAGAGAAAACTAATAAACAACTTACTTTCTTCCTTTCAACACATAGGAGTTTTGAGGAGTCCGCTAGTCCTTTTTATGCTGTGTCCATGACCTTAGAAGTTCAAGGAGAGGAAATCATGAGTGATGGGTCACTGATGACAGTGAATAAAATTTGAATGTAGCTGAAGACTTTTGAGCCAAGAGCAAAAGGTCCCAAGAAAGAAAGCAGAATTTTTCACCTGGCTCTTAGCACTGGGTAGAGGCTGATATAGCTGGATAGTAGGGATACAAAATGAGGGAGTTTTTCACAAGACTGTAAAGGAAGAATGATATTGTGAGAAGAATTCTGATTTTTCTGCTTTTGTTTCTGCTTTTGTTTCCCCTCCCCTGCATTTGCTGAGACACTGGGAACTTGAGTTTGGAGTAGTGAGTTCTAAAAAAATGCTACATGGGGTGCTGGGTCCTAGAGGAGACTCAAGGCTGCCTCTCAGGACGAAGGGAGTGAGAATACTCTATGAAAAAAGAAAGATATTGGGGAATTTTCTAACCTTATAAACCCAAATAGAAATATTCTCAAGGAAGATTAGTGGTGGGGTAGGGAGAGCAAATATCAGAAAAGAGAGGAAAATGTATGTGATATAAGAAGGAGACAATTTATAGATCAAAGTGGTTGAAATTCTGACAAGTGACCAAAGAGGTGAGGTGTCCAAGACATGGACACAATTAAGCGGCCTATGAGGTTTGGAATAAAACTTTATAGTGAACATATTATTGGTGCTTGGACTGTTGTGGGTTTGCAGATGTCAGAGGAGCTGATTAGTATCTGTGGCTAATCTCTGTTTCTTTCCTCCTGGCTCAATAAAACTAACACTAGCTTTGGGAGCCCTGATTTTATTAGTTTCCCTCCAGCACATTGGTGATCAATGGCCTTCAGTGGGTCTAACTGCTGAAGAAAAGTTAGAAACTTGAGTAAGAAAGATGTACCATTCATTTCTTACAGCATATGAAGAATGAGATAAGTCATTGTAATTTAGCAAACACTGTTTGGTGTTTACTCTATACAAATACCTAGGTTGGTCTCAAAGATTGACACTAAGGCAACAGTTAAAAAAAATTGTTAAAGATCCAAGTGTTAGAATTGTTTAAAGAGTCAATAGTATCTGAAAGAAAATCTTAGATCCCTTCATAAAATAATAAATGATAGGACTAATAATGAAATACTAGAGCTACATCTGTCTTTGAGAAGCCTATTTCAGTGAGTCTCCATTATCTTTTTACTCCTTGGCTTTTGACTATCTTAGTTTGAGCTGCTATAACAGAATATCATAGACTAGGTGGCTTATAAACAACAGAAATTTATTTCTCACCATTCTGGAGGCTGGAAGTCTCTTGATTTCTGAACACACAGGGTGCCAGCATGGTCAGGTTCTGGTGAAAGCTTTCTTCCTTGTTTTCAGACGAAGGGCTTGCTGTACCCTCATATGAGGGAGAGAGAGAAATCATCTCTCTCCCGACTCTTCTTATAAGGGCACAAATCCCATATGAGGGATCCACCCTTAAGACCCAATTTCCTCCCAAAGGCCTCACCTCCAAACACCATCCCACTGGGGATTTGGGCTACAACATACAAATTTTGGGGGAAAACAAACATTCAGTCATAGTACTGAGAACCTAACTGTTTTGAGTGAAAAAAATTTAAAGGTCACTGTAATTGAGGTATACTTTAATATAACCTTCATCAAATCATTGCAATTCATATTTATTATAATAATATATAACATTATGACATTGTATATAATTATATATTTTATATAATATAAAATAATAAAACATAAGACAAAAATAATACAATGTAAATATAATGAAATAATGAAATAATGTAATTAAATATTATGTATTTATATAAACGTAGAGAGTATCTGCATCTAGAAATGTTCAACACTAAAATAGGGATAAGCTTAGAATACTTATCAAGTGACAGAACTGGCAAGTGCGACAACACTGACTTATCATTTGCTAGTGAGAAGGACTCAGGCTAAGGGTTTTGAAGGGAGGTGTACATGGGTGATGGAGAGAGGGGCAAGTGGGATAGGTCCCCAATCCCCCCTCACATATCCACGTACATATACATTACCCTTTCTCTCCTGCTTGCCAAATTTGCCAACATTTTGACACCAGGACATTAGCAACAGAAGAAAAGCAAATAAAAAAATAGAATTTAAAGTGTTATGTAATAACTCTAACCACATCTGTTCCAAATCGGTTTCTCAAAGATACATTTCATTAAAATCATAGGCTTTCCAGCCGCTGTCATTTAGTCACTGCCTCTCTGTCACTTTTCCACTGCCACCTCCTTGACAGGATTCTGACAAGATCCAAAAGGTCAGTTAACTTCTTTGCTACTTTTTTCCATTAATGGTTTATTAACTAGGCAAGGCTAAATATACTCTTTTCAATTGTGTCTGTAACCAAAACTGGCTCTGCAGAATGGTAAATTTCCTTCTAAATCCTTTTTCAAACTATCAAGTATCTTCTACCGGCCAGTCTCAGTAAGAATGTGCATACTGATATTTTCAGACACTTTTAAACATGGTTTTGGTTTCATTAACTACACTCAACTGGATAAATTCTTCTTTTTCTGATAAAATCAGCATTCTTTCCAAAGTTCTCTTGACTTCATTTGTAAATGTTACCTTTTTCATTTTTCCTTCCAGGTGGTTTTTGTTTGTCTGTTTTTTCTTTCTCTCAGAGCCTGATTTAGAATCTCTCTCTTATTGTTAATTATATTCTGTAGAAGTCACTAAAATATCTCTCTCAGTTAACACCCAATTAACTGAACGACTTGAGAGGTAAACTCCCTGGAAGTATAATCAACATATTCAAGGAGCAGTTTCTTCATTCTGCCTGTCCTACAGTGTTTCTCTCACCTTAGAGCCAGAATAGATTTCCCTGCAGTCTAGTTCTAGGAGGACCTACTGTTCTCATTGCCTCAGTGAGGGCCTTCCCTATTATCGAGAGGGGGGCCACTTGCTATCAACATATTCTTTTAGAAAAAGAGATTTTTAAAATATGGGATCCATGGAACCTCACATGTATACAATGTCCCTTATTATAACTATGAATCCATTGTTAGTATATGCTAGATGTGGGTTTAAGTGTCAATTTCCACAGAGAGTATCCATAGCTTTTTATCAAATTCTCAGTGAATCTACAGCCTTAAAAATATTAAATACTCTGAAAGGATACACAGTTATTGTATTTACTATTTAATGGATGGCATATGGTAGCGTGTAAGTACCAACTTTTCAGCAAAATAGTCAATGAAATTCATAGGTAGTTTAGATTTCTGTTCTGTGTACCACAGCCGTGCCTTCATTCCTTATTTTAGTTAAAAATGGCTAATACTTTACTTGCCTTCCAGAATGTTGGTTGGGAGTTCATGCCAGTATATACACACAGCAACAACATTCACATGCACACACATGTTACATGAAGATTTGGACCAACACTACTGATAGCCTACCACCTACAGGCATACACTTCGTCCATGCTTCTACACACATCATTTTATAATTTCAAAAATTCTGTGGTAAAAAAGTATCTTATTCATGCTAAACTGAGTTTTTGTTTCTGTATTTCTGATTATACATTCTTTGTTCTTATACATGCTTTTTGTTTATTTTGGTTTTTCTTTGATTTTCTTTTGTTTCAAAGGACTTCATTTTACTCAATGAATCCATATAGCTAACAAGCAATATTTAGCAAACTTTTGTACTAAAAGACATAAACAGACTTTGAGCTAGAGGAAAATGAAAAATAAAAGGACAAATTAATACAGACAGTTTGATAATGTTATAGTTTTGGACAAATTGCATGTGTCCAAAATGAAGTTGCTGGGGAAGCAGGTTTGGTTTATTTGGGGGCAGCCATGGGTCTGCACCTATGACCAATGGTGTTCTCATGATAACAAAATTTCCTGCCAGATTAAAAAACCTAAACACTCTTGCTTATTGAAAACAACTGATTGGTTACTGACTATAAGTGTCCCTAAATGTTCTAGCTTTCATAATTAACCGCAAAAAACCTCTCATTTTATTTCCTGCCATTTTATGTACTAAGTGTTAGTGTAACTAACTTTTGGGTATCCAATTGTATCTTTCCTGTTTGCTTGATAGGTAGGAGTCCAAAAAGAATATCAAGGAACATTCACCTTTGCTCTGTAGTTCAGTGGCTACCAGGGTCAGTGGAGAATTACTCTGATGGCGGACTAAACACATGTCTAGAGCAACAGAAACAGGGCAACAAATAGTGCAGACAAAGGGAGGGAGGGGGTAAAGGAAAAATAAAGCGTCAATGAACTTATTTCAGAATATATAGATATTTGTATCATTTCAAAATCAAAGCTGTTTATTACATATGGTTGTTTGTAGGTTTGGCGGAGGGTGTATCATAATATATTTACTGCTAGGGCTTCTAAGTCTCTTCCTTTGCCTTAGATAGAATCTATCCATATTCAAATATTTCTTCTTAGAATGAAACTAATTCTTTTTATTTAACCAGATGTTTTTACTTTTAAAGTTATATGAGATGATTTATACTAGAGATACATGAGAAAATGAATTTATTCAGCAGTTAAATTAGATATAGAGGAGTATGTACATAAAACTACACTGCTTGAGCTTAAGTTTTTGACAACCCATCCATTTTCACTGAGGCTTGGCTTTTATTATTCTAACAAGACTTTCTTAACTGAATTTCACCACTTTTCCTCTTAATCCATTGTCATCATCTCCGGCTTTCCTATGGTTTTACAAAGGGGTCTCTCACACTTCTCCTCTCCCTGTTTCAAAGAACCTCATAGGATTTGCCAGAATCTGGGATAGGGTGGAATGGCAGCATGAAAATATCCTTTGTTAATGATTCACCTTCCAAGCCACACCTATCTTGGTTGGAGAAACCACTACTGCTCACTCAACATCCCATGTCCTATTATTGGTACCTCGTATGAAGACTTCATAGTCCTTGTTGCAAATCCATGGACACAGACATCTTTCCTCTCCTCTGAAAACTTGCTCTCTTGCATCTTCTTTGTCTTGGAACCCACAGTGAGAACATTCCCTTTTACCCTAAGCTGTTGTGCTACCTCAACCTGCTTCCTCAGCTGCTACAGCCACTGTCTGGCTTTTGTGATCTAGGTCTGCAAATACCTCTTTCTATTTCATGCTGCTGCTCTATTAAAGAGCTCTTTCTACAACCAGTCATTGGTGTTGTTGGCCTCCGTTGGGGACACACTCTCTGTTAATTAATTAATTAATGACTGAGCACCTATTATATGCAAGGGGGTGCTATGATGGGTGCCAAGAATAATAGACATGGCAGACACACTCCCTGCCCTTGTGAAGTTTTCAGTCTGGCAGAGCTAATAGTATTCTGAGGACATCTTTGTTTTCATCAAGACACATCTTTATTTAAGACTGAACTGCATTCCTTGGGAAACTCTCAACTCTTGGTCTTTCTCCTAGGCAAAAAATCAGGCATACATTTTTGATGTTTTCTGTTGCTTTTTATCAACCAAATACTGTACATGCTTTGAAATAAAAAAATGCCTCCAATGTAATTAGAGCCCTGGTACCGTATTACCATGATAGAACTTTAAATGTGAAAACAGCAACCTGCCTTGTGTTTTTACCCGAATTATTAATTGGGAGTGACTTCTCCATTCAGTTCTCATGCTGCCAAATAGGTCTGTAGTGTGGGCATCCCTGTGGGGCAATCCGCTAAGAAATAATAATGTGATTAACCGATAATCAGTACCCTTGATTGTTTATTCTCTTATTCTCATTACCAATGACTATAGACTACAGATTTTACCTAATAAACATTTCTCAAATTCATTACTTCCCTTCCATTCTTGATCCCCAAGTTCAGGCCTCTGCTGACAGCAGTCCCTTTGAGGGCTAAACACTCTTTTAGTCCTCAAATTCATTGTCCTCATACCCACTCTCCACATTTTAAATGCAATTTAAATCACAGTATTTCACACATAGGATTCTTCAGTAAGTCCTCCCGTTGCCTGTATGACTAAGTTCAAGCTGCCTAACGCAGCCCGTGATCCTGCATTGTGTTCCTCACTCATATCTGTCTCTTCTGGTCCATGCCCACTAGACAAAAAAACCCCGGGAGCATACATGCCTGTCGTCAAGGTTAGGTTTATTAGTGCTACAGCAAGGAAAACCATACACCGTGGGAAAGAGTTGGACAGTAGGAGGGTGCGAGAAGAGACTGGATAAGTTATTTGGGGGAGGCTAGAAGAAAGCAGGAGGTTTGCTCTACTTTGGGTGCTGGCAGGAAGTAGGCTAAATGTAGCATTGTATATGTTAGTGATGTTTTTTAGTCTAGGAGTCAGAGGAAATGAAAAGGTGCTAAAGGAGTGATTAGTTAAGAAGCAGTGGTCATTCATGTTAGTTAGGAAAGGATTCTGTTAGGTCATTTTTGTGGTTTCCCCTGTTCTTGCTTTTGTGTCTACTCTGACATGATTACAGAGTTGTCCTGTTTTTGGCTCACTCCATCACGTCAGAGAGTGCCTGTCTGCTGCTGATGTTCTGTGAACTGTTTGTAATGAAGTAGGGAACACTGCGGACTGCCTGTCGTCGCCACGACAGTGTGCAGTTAACCCTGGCAGAGGCTGCTTTTTCCCTCTGCTCATTTCTCACTGCGCTCTGCTTCCCATGCTACGTGCCCTGAACTTCTTAAAATGTGCTGCCATTCTCTGATGTTTCTAACTTCTATGACTTTTCTCGTATTGTCCCCTCTACCTGCAATCCTTACCCAGCCCACCTTTGCTTGGCCAAACTCTACTCATTTTTTTAATGGACTTTCTGAAAGAACAGTTTTAGATTTACAGAAAAGTTGAAAAGATAGTACAGACAGGTCCCATATAGCCCTCTCTCCTAGTTTTTTTCTATTAACATCTTGCATTAGTACGGTACTTCTGTTATAATTAATATTGATTAATTGATCAATAATTGATCAATTAATCAATTGAATTAATTAATTAATATTGATCAATTGATTAATATTGAAACTAATATTGATAAGTAAAGTCCATGGTTTCTTTATGTCTTTTCATAGCTTAATAGGTTTCCTTTACTGCTGAATAGTATTCCATTGTCTGGATGAGCCACAGTTCATTTATCCATTCACTTATTAGAAGACATATTAGTTGTTATCAGTCTTTTTGAGACAATGAATAAAACTGATACCGTATTTTCAAAACGCATTTTAGGAATACTCTTAGGTTGATTGAGAAACTCCTCTGTTTCCATAGTGTCATTATCATTACAGGTATCACATTCTAACTATTTGCTTATGATTCTTTTTCCTTTACAATCAAATGTAAGCCTCTTGGAGACTTAGACTGTAACTAATACGTCTTTACATCCCTAGCTCCTAAACTGGGTCTCAGTGAATATTTTTAATGGAATGAATTTCCCAGAGAGTGTATACAACAACTTATATTTACATACATTATCTCATTTAACATTACATACACACTCATAAGTAGGTTGACTGTATCACCCCAAATAAATTAATTTTCTGAATGCTTTTATTTTAATGGTTACCACATTCAAAATTTTAAATATGAGCCTTATTTTATAACTTCAGTCTACTGTTTAAAAGAAAATGATATATGAAAGGTTTTAAAATTATTGGAAAAATCTACTTTAGCCTCTCCATCTGGATCATTTGAAATAATATAAAATAAACACATACACATCAATGGAATTGGAGGTTTCCTTCCGTTTCAAAAATAGGTATTCATTTGGCTTTTTTATCCTAAAAAATAATTTTTTGATTGAGCTTTTTGTGTTACTTCCAGAGAATATTAACCCCTTATGTAATAGACAGTTGTGAAATATCATTGAAGATTATTGTCGGAAAAACAAACATGCAATTCTTTCTTTTTAACTTAGTTCAGTTTAAATTATAAGTCATCTGTCAGATGTAATAAACCACGTGATGCTTTTAAAGTCCTAGATTTAGAGAGTGAAGGCAAGAACTTATTTATTATTGAAGAAAGAGAAGCATTCAGCATTTCAAAAAAATTTTCTAAACCATCAAGATGCACACTTAAAGTAATTTACATAATCATTTGTGTATCAAGTCCTTCTGTTTTACTGAGAACATTTAAAATTCTTGTGATACATCTCATTAATAATGTAAAGATAAGACACTAACTACAGTCAATTCTCATTATTTGCAATAGTTATGTTTTGCTTGGTCACTGCAAATGCTGAATGTAGTGAATACTGAACCATTGCTCCTGGGGAAAGACAGGGTTAGGGTCCAGCAATCCTCTGGTCACAACATTTTCAACAACTCATTAATACATTACCTTATTTGATATGTGCCTCTGTTTTCAGATATTTAATACATGTTATTGACTCATTAACATTGAACTCAGGGCTGACAACTTTTAACTCAGGTCTGAATGAACATGACTATCTAGCACGCATATTCCTGTATAGGGCACAGAACAGCTTTCTTGTGTTCAGAGACACTAGACAGGCCTTTAACAGTATGCTCAGGGGCCAATTTAAGCAGGGGAATCACCAACAGAAAGTACAAAAATACAAAAAACATGGCACTAAATAGACTGGGAAAAGGACACTTGTTTTCAGTTTTGAGAGCTGAACCAAGAAAAAAGGGTGTCTCCTTGTTTGACCTCAGCTGGAAATGTGTGTGTTGGGTGAAGCATATTATTTCCAGCTTTTCATATGTCCAAAAATGACTGGGAAAGTGCCACGAGTATTGATTTGGTGGTTACAAGTAAATTTTAGTGAGTAGGCTAATTTACAGATACAAAATCTGTGAATAATGGGAAACAACTGTGCTAAATGTAAGAGAGCCAGACAATTGCATATATGCTGTTAAAGCTGATGTGTAATGTTTTCACGCCTATCGGCAATAAAATGCCCAATACGAAATGTATGGTTTGAAGACAAATGTCTCATGGTAAAAAATCAACAGTGAAAAATCCTGACAAATTAATTGCTAAATCATACCACATGGACTCTATGTATTGTAAGAATTCAGATCAATGAAGCAAGAGAAATCAGAGAGGGTTTGGAGAGAATGGCTTGAGCTGGATAATAGGGGATAGAAGGATCTGAATGGATGGAAATTGTGGAAAGAGAGGGCTTTCAAGGTCCAGGAATAATGGGAGAAATAAGGCAGAGGCTTGGAGGTCATGGACAAGTGTATGTATAGTGAAGAGAATGAGACTAAAGAATTTGTTTGTGAGACCCAAACTAATAGGTTAGATGCAGAGGAGGCTGCAAAATCAGATTCTGGTGAACCTTAAAATCAGTCGGAGGAATTTCAACTGCACTCAGTAATAATAACAGTAGTTAAAATCCCGTGAGTGCTGCATGCCAGGAAAAAATGGAAAACTTCACATGCATCATCTCATTTTTTTCTTCACAATAATCCTATGTGTATGAATATTATTATTTTTCTTTTTCCTTTTTTTTTTTTTTTTTGCGGTATGTGGGCTTCTCATTGTTGTGGCCTCTCCCGTTGTGGAGCACAGGCTCCGGACGCGCAGGCTCAACGGCCATGGCTCACGGGCCCAGCCGCTCCGCGGCATGTGGGATCTTCCCGGACCGGGGCACGAACCTGCGTCCCCTGCATGGGCAGGCGGACTCTCAACCACCGCACCACCAGGGAAGCCCCTATTTTTCTTATTTTACAGGTGAGGGAACTGAAGTTTAGTGGGGAATAGGAAGGAAAAATGCCTAGAAGAAGGTGAAGCTAATGTAAAATTTAGATATAATCACTGAATATATATTAAATAGGAAAAGTTGAACCTCTCTTAAGCTAAGGGAAGAATGGTTTAACCAGAGAAGCCTCTAGCCTAGAGCTAATTATTCCCAGATATTGAGAAACTACCTTTTGAGAACTCCACCTAATACCTCAGGAATTATGTGATTTTCCAGTCTAGCTAGTGCCCAGAGGTAAGGAAAGAACCATTTGAGGTAATTGGAGAGAACAGTACTTGAAGGACTGGGATTAACTAGCTCTAGACTAGTTACTACGTGAAGCCCACCCAACAAATCATAAAAGCAAGACCAGAGAGCGTCAAACTGTCTCGAAGCAACTTAGCTACATCCCAGAACAAAGCTTCAGAATATTTATAAGAACACAAAAAATATCTAGCACCTAAGAATGTGGAATTCACAATTTCTGGTTTCCAGTCAAAGATTACCAGGCATACAAAGCAACCGGAAAATATGAACCATAGCGAGAAGAATAATCAATCAACTGGAACCCACTCAAAATGGTCACAGCTGTTAGAATTGGTAGACAACACATATACACACTACCAAATGTAAAACAGATAGCTAGTGGGAAGCAGCCACATAGCACAGGGTGATCAGCCCAGTGCTTTGTGACCACCTAGAGGGGTGGGATAGGGAGGGTGGGAGGGAGGCTCAAGAGGGAGAAGAAATAGGGATATATGTATACGTATAGCTGATTCACTTTGTTATACAACAGAAACTAACACAGCATTGTGAAGCAATTATACTCCAATGAAGATGTACTAAAAAATAAAAGAGACAATTAAGGTCCATTTTTTAGATAAACAAGGTCCTACTGTATAGCACAGAGAACTCTATTCAATATCCTGTAATAAGCCAGAATGGAAAAGAATAAGAAAAAGAATGTGTGTGTGTGTGTGTATATATATATATATATATATATATATATATATGTATCTATCTGAGTCACTTTGCTGTACAGCAGAAACTAACACAACATTGTAAATCAACTATACTTCAATAAATATTTTTTAAAAAGAAAAATAAACATTTTAACTGGCAGCTATATTAAACATAGAAGTGAAGTGGAGTAAACTGACCCTAAAAGACAATTTTTGAAAAATAAGGTAATTAGTTCTTGGAATAGAGCCTCCTTATTATTAGAAAATAACATGATCAGATGGATTAGAAATCAAAATTAAGTTGGGAAAATCCAAAGAAATTCTTATGGTATTGTGTAGGAAAGACAAAAATATTATCGTAGGAAAAGTATGAGATTTGGAGTCATTCCAAATCAATTTCAGTCTCTGTCATTTACTACTTTTGTGATCGTGGACAAAATATTAATGGTTATGAGTTTCAGTTTCCTTACCTGTAACATAGAGATAATAATAACTATGTCACATGGATATGCAAGTGTTTTAAATCAGTGACATACTACCTATTACATATATGCATATGTACACATATACCTTTAAATTATATATTTTACATATGCACACATACACACACATGAATGTATATCCCATAACAGTCTGACATGTCATGGGCCAATAAACATAGCAAGTGAGTTTACCTGGCTAAGTCATGAAATATTAAAAGAGCTGAGCATAACTTTTTTCACTGGCCCTGAAAGCCTGTTATTTAGATATATCTTATAAAGTTTATATTATTAAGCAAAAAAACTCTTTCGGACTTTTGTTCAGGGTATGTGATGAATGTAAGGGCTTTGAAAATCAAAGGAGAGTGAGGAGAATTTTCAGTCTACAGCTTACAAATAAAAGTGGGTTCAGGGAAGTCAGCATGGTTTTCCAAGTCAGAAAAAGAACTACTGTGAACCTCTGCAGGCTGTCAGGATTATGACAATGGAAAACTTCAGAAAAGTATTAATGAATGGGGAAAGGGAGGAGTAAGGCTTGTTCATTTTAGTGGTAAGGTTATAGTGGGTCACTTGGAGTCTGAAGAAATATGATTAAAAAGAGTGAAAGAACAACTTATGGAAGCTTGGATTATAAATTTCTGCTATCCTTTCAGTTTTGGGGTTCTAAAGCAACCTAGGAAGAGCTTAGCTCTTGGAGATGGATGGGTAGGGCAAACCTATTGGGTACACTCACTGCTGCATTTAAAATTCTGTACAAAAAGAGGCATTTTTACAGAGTGAGTTTATAGTTTTCCAGTCTCTAGTGGATTTGTAAAAACATACCACTGAACATTTTTGGTAGGATAGAATGGCTGTTTAAATACGTCCCTGGGATAAATCAGTATTCTCTTCTGACCAGTGATTTTATTCTCTCCATATTATGAATATAATTTTAATGATATACTCAAAACAAAGATTAACAAAGAGACATAATAAATGTTATAGACATCTCAAAATTTTCCAGTGATTTGGATTTTTACTACATATAGATGTGATTAAATAACAAAATTCAAAGGTAAACCAAGTGTCTTATAATCAGAAAAAATGAATAATTATACATGCTGCTACACTGGATAGAGTGCTGGCTACTTTTAAGAAGCTACTTCTTTATTGATATCAGCCTGCCTGCATCTCTCTCTCTCTCTGTCTCTCTCTGTCTCTGTCTCTCTCTCTCTCCATATGTGTAAAAGAATTGGAGCAAGATAGCCAAGATTGATTGGACATGTTTCTGCCATGCTTTGGATCTTGGTATTATTAATATTACTGAAGAAGGAGGGTCTGGATCCTGTAGCTTGACTTTTCATGCTGATCTTGATTTATTAAATTTACGTCAAAATATAGGCTGATACGAAGCAAGAAAATGAAAGCTTAGCTGGATCTTGCAGTCTTTCTTCATCTTTGGATCTGTTCTGAGGTTCCTCTGATTTTTCTATGAAGATTTATTAATTTATTTTTGGTTTTTACTTTTATAGTAATATAAAAGAATATTGTAAGCATTCTGAATCCCCAGGATAAGCACTTTGCAACTGAGTACTGCCATGTGATTTTAGGGCTGTACTTGTGATTGTCTTTTTTGTTGCATATTGGGAATAAGGAACTACTGAAGACACAGTATCTAAGATTCAATATGTTGCTGCTCCAGCTGGAATCTTCACATGCTTGAGGGTCTATTACAGTATTTTGGCAAGCAGTGTTCTCAGTTTATTTACTACACACACATACATACACACACACACACACACACACACACACACACACCTTCTTGGTCAGGAGCTTTGTTAGCTACTTTATAAAAGTGGATATCAAAACACAGTTGACTCTGGGGCCAAGTTAAACATGGCTCCCATTCTTCCTTTCCTAACTTCTGCAAATCCACTCAGGGGAGAAAAGCAAAATGTACCACATGATGGCTAGGAATGCTGACAAGAATCCCCCCTGCCCCAACATGCACACAGAAGTTTTCAAAATCAAAGCATCATAGCATCTATTTTTTTTAAAATTAAAATGGGCAGTTCTACATATATATTTTTCATATTCTTTTCCATTATGGTTCATCACAGGATATTGAATATAGTTCCCTGTGCTATACAGTAGAATCTTATTGTTTATCCATCCTATATATAATAGTTTATATCGGCTAACCCCAAACTCCCAATCCTTCCCTTCCCCACCCCCATGTAAAACTGAGTCACTGCTGAAATTAACACAGCAGAAATTAACACATTGTAAATCAAGTGTACTTCAATACAGTTTTTTTTTAATTAAAAAAAAATTAAGGGGCTTCCCTGGTGGTGCAGTGGTTGAGAGTCCGCCTGCCGATGCAGGGGACACGGGTTCGTGCCCCGGTCCGGGAGGATCCCACATGCTGCGGAGCGGCTGGGCCCGTGAGCCATGGCCGCTGAACCTGCGCATGCGGAGTCTGTGCTCCGCAACGGGAGAGGCCACAACAGTGAGAGGCCCGTGTACCACAAAAAAAAAAAAAAAAAAAATTAAAAATTAAGTGGGTAGTGAGATAAGGAAGACAATGATGGCATTTTGCATATATAAAAAAGTAAAAGTCACTCCCAGAAATAAAGGGTAAAGCAATGACTTCAGTGACATCTGAGTTCCTAGCACATGCTTATTTCCCTTGGTATGTGAAAGATATATAACATTTCTCGCTGCGTTGTTCATATCTTGAAATGTCTGATTTAATATGCTTTTTAGTCAATGTATGACACTTAATGAATATGAGTTGGACTTCTTAACTCAGAAGAGTACATTATACTTTAAGATGTACAATCCAAATACCTAAAATAGAAGAAATGCCATGACTTGTGTGTCTCCAAATATATCTAGTTCCATGGTGAATTTAAGCATTAAATGAAGAAAATATATATATTTATATGCTAATTATGCTCAAAGTATCCTAATTTTGTGCAGATCCTCAATACTGATTGCTTCCTACTCCCCCGTAATTTTAATAAGCTTCTGATACTGATTACATACCAACTGGCACAGATCATAAGGACACTGTATTTCTGTGACTTACTAATCTACATTTCCTTCTAAGAATTGGTGTTGGTGGGTAAAATTTGCTAAATACAATGGACATACAGCTACATAATTAATTATCTACACCGACCTTGACCACCGTGAGTAAGAGGAACAACAAACTGTTCCATACCAACGGACTCTAGCAGATAAGCTAAACCTAACCTCCTAATCTTTCATAAATGGATGCAAATTAATACCCTCATACCCTCTTTTCCTGTGGCACAATCCATCTCAGACTTCTCTCCACATCTTCCCCATAGTAGGGCTAAGCAGCATGTGATTCCATCTCTAAATACTATTTATTTCATTTGCATGTGGTTTTCCTTATAACAATATTACAGTTGACCCTCGAACAACATGGGTTTGAACTGTGTGGGTCCACTTATACATGGATTTTTTCAATAAATACATACTACAGTACTGCACTGGAGGACCCACTGTAAAGAGATACTTGGATTTTTGACTGTGTGGGAGTTGGCACCCCTAATCCCCGAGTTGTTCAAGGGTCATCTGTATTATATGGTGAGGATCCTATTGCGTATCTGAAATCTAAATTATGCTTACCCAAACCGCCACTGCGTTCTGATCTCACCATGATGCAATAAGGTACAATCTCTGCAGTTCTGCATTGTTATTTTGTTTGTTTCTTTATAAGGGCTTGGTGACTTCTATACATTTTCCTGATTTCACGTATTATTTAATATATGGTTTTTCTGCTAATTAACATTGATTTCTTTTTCTCCACACTAATAATATACATTCCCCTTGTGTTCCATGTTGTGTATACATTCCATCTTTAATGGTGCCAACTATATCAAGGCAAGTTATTGTGAAACATTTTAAATGACTTTTATCTAATTCATGTTATACGCATATCTATAGAAACAGCTGATGTCACCTCAGAAATGAGAAATAAAGTTGTTTAGGTAACACATTAGAGTTCAGGCTGACTAATCTGCATTTATAGTATGTGTTATGTAAATAGTATATGCAGATAAACTGGGGCACCAGAGTGATTTAGCACATTTCACCATTGTTACAAGGACTGCAGAAACGTTCGATATAAATCGTACTGTGTGTTTATTTGAACCATATGCATAGTATTGTTTCAGTGTCAGTGTTACAAAGTATAGAACTATTCCCGTTCACTTATTTATTTGTTAAGTTTCTGCAGTATGAGGGCCAAAGAAAAATGATGAGAATTCAGTGATATATAAGACAAAGTTCTGTTCCTCCAGAAGATCGGTTTAATGGGCAACTGTAACTACTTACTTTCTCAATTATTAAAATAAGGTTTTTTAACTCTGTTAATTTAAAAACCAGTGTTTATCTTAAAAAATCAGGTATACATTTATGGTTATAGTTATCTTTTTCCCTCTTTAAAAAAAGCTGTTAATTCAATCATTTTTTTAGTTGATTATATTTTAGAATCAAGGAAATACTTTATTCCTACTTGCAATAAACAAAGCACTTTGACATACAGTATTTCTTTAGAAGCTATGGTGAAGAGTGCAGGCTTTGCAGCCAGTGGTTATCAGTTTGAGTCCCAGCTCTCCTGCTTACTTCCAAAGTCTGAAGTATCCCATCTAAACTTTCTGATCCCTGATTTCCCCTTGTTGTAAAAATGAGCATAACTGTTTATTAACGGTTATAAGAAATAAATCTCATGAGTGTTTGTCACGTAGTGTTTACTTAATGCATAGTAGGTGGCCTCGTAATTACTATTTCATCCTAACAAAATACCTTAAATTATATTATTGTATCATTTATGAATATAAAGACTAAGTAGAGGTCCAAAGTGGTTATAACTCTTATGTTTTAAAAATCACACTAATTTATACTTTAAAATCATTTATCCTCAGGGTATGTTTGATGGGACCTTGTGTTACGTGTAGAGTTATTATATTGGGGGAAAACAAGGTGCTAGATAGCATTTTAGAAAAGGACAGGTATTCTTCAGCAAGATTACAATCTAGACAGCAGAATAAGTTGTAGGCACAAAAAATGTTCGTGAGGATGTGAAATGATGAGGTCATAGGGTGAAGTGAAATAGTTGATATGCACAAAGTTAGCAGGATGGATAGTATGAACTTGATGAAGTCAGAAGTTAAAGAGTGAAGTGGGGACCAGATCTCTGGCAGCACTCTAGTGTTTGAAATGGGCCTTTCATGTTCGCATAGGGCTCCAGTGTATTATGAGCCAGAACTGCAGAAGAGCACATGGGCTTAGAAAGCAGAGAGCCCTGTGTTGAAGCCTGGTTTAACCAAGTATTAACTGTATGATTCTAAGCAGATTGCTACACTTTCTGGGGCCTGTCTTCTCATTTACAGAGTGCATACAATAATACAATAATAGTTCAATACTATCTATTGAAGCTATTGTGAAAATTAAATGAGTTAATGCATGTGAAGTTCTGGACACTGTGTCTGGCACACAATAAGCCTTCAAAAAATTGTGATTCTGACTCCAGTGAAGAATCACAGAAACAATTAGCTTGAACAAAGTCACAGGTAAGAAAGTATAAAATGTGTACAAAAATGAAAGCAAAAGCACAGATAATTTTGGCTCAAGTTGAGTGTTATAAATATTAAGTAGTATATTAGTTTAGGGTCAGATTGTAGTAAGCTTTGAATGCTGGAAATTTAGACTTTACACAGTAGTCAAGAATGATCTTTTAAAAGTTTTAGTAAGCATGTGATTAGATCAACCAAGCATTTATGTAATCATTGAAAAACAAACTTCAGGAACACAATTATGAACAGAATAGGAGGAAGGTTACAAAAGAGCCCTTGCTATACCTTAAGTTCCAAGTGAAATTTAAACTCACATATGACAGAAAATGATTAACTGATAAAATAGAGCTGAAGGAGGGACCTGATATCTCTGCTATTCTTTGCATAAACTTTACTAGCTAATTAATTAAAATCTAAATTTCTAAAGAAGGAAAGATCATATTTTTACTAAAATATGTCACCAAAACTGACGACTGGTGAAAGGGACCGAGGTAGCAATGTTTAGAAGAGGAAGAAGCACAGGGTGAGCACAGGTCTAAGGATGCCTGCCTTGTTTCTACCAGTGACCATTTCAGTTACTGTGCAAAAACTTACTTTTTCTGGGCTCTACTGTCCACATTTATAAAACAAGGAGAAAATTTAACCAGGTGATGTGAAAAGAGCCAAATATAATTTTAATGTTAAACAACTCCAACTTGATTAGGAAAATACTTTAAATATTCCTGAGATAATAAGTGTAAGTATAAGCTTGCTTTTATGAGAAATAAGAAAAATGTTCCCCCAAAGTAATTAATTTATCATTATGTAATTAGAACTCTGTGTCAGTCATATGTATTTTGCTGAAATGTTTTCTGATAAAAGTTTATGAAGCTTTTTGGAGGTATATGTGTGAGTTTGGATGTTGTATGTGTGTGAGTTTGGATGTGTATGTGTGTTTGCACATGTATGTGTATGCATGTGGGCACTTGAGTATACGTGTGGTTGCGTGTATGTGTGCCTTGGGAGGGCTATTGAGCTACATTTAAGTGTTTTAATGTTCCCTTAGGTTTTGTCATTGTTTTCTTAAACCCTTCAGTATAAGACACACGTAATTCAGAATCATAAACCCCTGAAGTTTTTTTAGTGTCCCTTTTAACTCAATCAAATATTTAAAAAACTGCGATTCATTTTCATAAAAGCTGCATATCATCTCATATGCTATACCAAAATTTTATTAAATTGTGAATATCGCATTTGAGACCTGTTTATCAGAAGTGTCTTTTCTTCATTTCTGTTTAAGTTCGGGAAGCACCCAGAAAAGGGGATGATTTTCTCATCTCTCTTTTCCCAGTGGCTACGGAGCCACATATTCTTTATTTAACATTTTTAGCATCTGGTTTTGTCAAGAATACATTTTATCCTTCTTCCATGGCTTTGGTTGTTTGAATGAAAAGTCCTGCAATGGAAAACGAAAACAAATGAAAAGCAAAAGACTCTTAAAATGATGTAGTCTATAACTAGCTTTGGGAAACAGATTACAATTGGTGGCATTATTATTCTTTATTTCTATTTCTTTTTATAATCCAGGGCGGAATGAAGTAGCAGTGTAATTTTCTTGCAGCAGTGTTGTTTGTCTCAGGGATTTGAAAAATGAATACCAATATTTATCTCTTTGTTTTTTCCCCTACAATTATGGATGCCCAGCTAAAACATCTGATCTTGAGTTGGCAGGATTTCCTTAAACCAAAATGGTCAAAAGTATGGATTTTCATAGCTTTATTATCAATGTGCTCCATCAGTGAAACTGTATTAAAGTTTAGAAGTTGTGTTAGAGATCAGCTACCCACCACTATTGATCCAGCTAACTGAAATTGTCAGAACTAAGGGGATGGTGAGATTAGGGAACAGGCCCAAATACATCCAGCACTTCATTACTGAATATGAGTGTGCAATTTCTTTATCTGCCACCTTAAATATAAGCTGTCAGTGCAAGATCAACTTGGATCAACAATAAATATGAATAATTACTAAAAAAGAAGAAATTGTAAATTGAGAAAAAATAAGGAATATCAAGTAAAAATGCAACCTCCAAAAACATAATGGTGCCAGTAATAACTGTCCTGTTTGTGGGACTGTATTCTTTACTTCCAGTTATGAGAATAAGGAGGATATTAGATGACCTTGAAAGAAGGAGATAACAGAACCCAGTCGTGCTGGAATCTGGCAGGAACTTTCAAGGGGAGACAGAAAACTGTATCATTATGAAAAAAGGTCAGAGAAAGTACCTTACATATAGTAACATGCACACATATTGGCAGAGACCCATGTTGATGTTAAATATATTAGTAAAGTCTTTGAAATGTTTCTCATACAAAGAATCCAACTACTTATGTAATAAGGCATGCTAGGGGAGGTTAAAATTTTTAAAAAATTAAGTTAAACTCTGAGTCAGAGTCAGAATATTCTTCATTTATGAGATGTAGAAATTATAAATGAAAAAGGTCTATTAGCTCTTCTAATATATCTTGTTTCTGACAGGAAAATGATACTCTTGGTTTTCCTTACTTCAAATCAAATCACTTACAAAATATATTATTACTGAAAAAATAAATTATCCCTATGACCATTAAGATATTCTTAAAATAGGATCTGGTCTTTAACAGAAAATTGTATTAAATTTCATCCTTACTAAGCACTTTATTTCTATGCTTGGTATGTATTTAAATTTCCACTGTGGGCAGAAGCCATATTTTAAGATGGTTGGAGAAAACCCTTACCATTCTGTCAAGTAGCTAATGCAAATCTTTGTGAAAGCTTAAACAGAAGTTTTGATAAAAGGACTATTTAAATACATTTGGGGTGAGTCTTTTTTAAGGGTAAAAAACCAAAAGGGATTGAAGGAATTTTTTATTTTAGCTTACTTAGCTTACTTGTTTGTTGTTTATTCTTTTACCCCTTTCCCCAGCTCCATAATATCCACAGACTCCCTATTCTTCTCTGGTGCCATTCAGTGGCATCTTGAATTTTCAGTCATCTTAGGAAGTCTTGGTCTTTTGCGACTGTGCTACGAAGAGTTAGATGTATACATGACATTTTAATAGGGCTCTTTTGACCTATGCAACTTCTTTGACAAAAGCGTTTTGGTGCTAGGAGATTTTTGACATGCCACTTTGGTGTGCAATTTTGATGCAGGGTTGTTTTTGACATGGCTTAAAAAGACATTTAAGCCTTCAGCTTTTATTATCATCAGCCTCACCCTATCACTGAACCGACCTCACTCTACAATGAGGATGAGGGACAAGGTGTGTTCTGTGCCAAGAGCAGGTGTTAGGATCTGGACTGAAGGCAAGGCAGAGGGCTAGAGACCCTGGGCACAAGGACCAATCCAGAGCAAACTTCACATAGCTAAGAATCAGTAGTTCACCCCCTTGCACATATCACAATATCCATCACCTGTTACAAGAAGCACATGTACATTTTCTCAGGACTCACCTGTATCCATGATTGTTTTATCTCAAAGTCTCTCATTTTTTTCCATAAACTTTAAGACCCATGGAAAAATGGTATTTCAATCACAGTAGGATCACTCTTCTATCCAAATGGCTAGGATACACAGTTTTTGGTTACATTTCTATCAACTAGCTCTCACTGTACTAATTATGCATGATATTGTGAAACTTTTTTAAACTGACAATTTGGGAGACAAAAGTGATACCCACTTAAAGACTAACATATACCAGTATATATATATATATATATATATATATATATATATATACACACACACACACACACACACATATGTGTGTATATGTGTGTGTATATATATATATGTATATATATATATATACATATATATATATATATGCTTCATGGCATGCAGGATCTTAGTTCCCTGACTAGGGATCCTCGAACCCATGCTCCCTGAAGTGGAAGCACAGAGTCCTAACCACTGGACCACCAGGGAAGTCCCATAACATATACCTTTATTTTGTCTTGTTGTAAAGGTAACATCCAATCATAGAAATTTGGAATAAGTTGTAAAGCAAAAGTTGTTGGTAATTGAGGAACAAGAAATGTGGTCTCAATCTGATGCTTTAACAAGGTCATTTCTTTCCTACTGTATTAAATTGACTATATCAAAATGGCTGTCAAAATGTATTCTGTTTCCAAACAAACGAAAAAATGATTGCTTTTAAAGAGTTTAGCATTAGAAGAGGTAAACACTGTTGAATTTCTTCATCTGTCACATTCTTTTCCTACATTAGCTTTATTAAATATGTGTCTAAGTTTTCATTGAGGTATGAGGACTGGCTGGCTCTTCTTTGCACTGAGATGCCATCAACAGCATCATGGTTCCAAAGGGACTGCAACGTCTATGTGGCCAGTGCAACAGATCTCTCCATAGCAAAGGCCTGCCGTATGACCTGATGAGATCCTTGAGGACCAATAGCTTCTGAACTGGAAGGAGACGGCCTTCTTGCTTAATAATTTCCAGCCCCTATTTTTTATATCTGGCTGTGGAAGAGAGGTAAAATAGGAACTAGTTGAAAAGAGTTTGTGGAACAGGGTATAGGTTACATAAACTGTAATGAATTCTTATTTCCCTTAGATGGGCTCAAGGCTTTGCCTCCTCCCAGGATGCTGGGGTGCCCCATGCTGTCAGTAAAGTCTACCTAGGATACGGAAGCCCAGTGTGAGTGTTTGGAGAGGGCTGTGAGGGGAAGACTTTGACAATAAGGTTTATGTTTTATTTTTAAAAACAAGTTGCTAAATTATTCAGTAACTGTACATGATTCCTTGAGTACTCCTTGATTATGAGTAGTAGAACCTAAAGTCATCATTTCGTCCTTGCAAATAATTAACATCTTCATGACTTTCCTTTTCCTTATTATTTTATTTGTTTTTAATTTTCCCTCATTAGCCAGAGGTGAAAATTAGGGATAGAAATAGAAAACCATTTTTGTCTTAACTTGGCGAGATTGTTACAGAACACATAAAACACATCCACACATGCAATTCACAGTCAGATCCACTCCACCCTCATTATGTGAGCTTGGCTCCCTGAATGTTGAAACATAGACCATGAAGGTAAGATGGCTAATTTGCTGACTGGCTTACTTTGTTTGGAAGTAATTGCATATAGGTGGGATATAGCTTATTCTCGTTATGGAGAGTTCCTTTTATTTGTAGACTATTTTATAGTTGCCAAGTGTTCTCTGATATGCTTTTTAATTTTCACAGCCATCCCTTGAGGGAGGCAAACCGTAGCAGCTCTGGAAACAACTTGGTCAGAGAGAGGCTTTCACATACAATGCTTAAAATAAAGATGATGCAGTACCCGTCTCCACCCTTCTCACTGCTGGATACAAATCCATACAGCTTACAAAGAATCATGCCTGATTTCTTGCAGATGTAGCTAATGCTTATCATGAGAAGAGTGGGGAACTGGAAGTGGGGATGACCCTTCCTTACCACTCTCATCTTACTGATGTTCCAAGAGGCAGAGCTGGGAGAGATTTGGAGGCATTTGGGAATCAGAGCAATATCTGGAAAATAAATGTTGGGTTCAAAAGCTCAGCAAAGTTTTGTTATTTTTCGTAATGTTGTTTTTCTTTTTTTCTCTCTTCCCTTTGTGTCCACACTGCTTCCAGCTTAAGCACCCAACAAAGAGGCTGTTCCTCTCTCTTTATGAGGATAACAAGAGAATTGAGCTGCCCTTGAATATGTGCCTCAACATTTTTATGTGCTGTAATTTGAACACTCACTATAAAGCCACTCAAAATAGCTGCAGATGCCACAGGTTACTCATCTCTGCAACGCAATTTGAAAAGGCTTCAGTTCAGTTTCTAAAATATTTATCTCACATAGATATGGTTTATAACACATGCCCCTTTTTTGTGCTTTAAGCCTTGTTTATTAGGAACTGTTTAAATTCTTTAAAAGAATTATTATATATTTAGAAAGAAATTAGAATAAGATATCTGAGAATATAGATTAAAAACTAGTGTTTTTCTGTAAATATATTTCATATTCTATATGGCTTTACCTTATTTTTAAAATATAATATCATTGTGTGGAACTCTATTTCACATTTCATAAAATGCTAGCTAGTGTCTTAATTCCTTTTAGAGCTCTGTGACCATGCTAATATATCTGACTGGGCCATAATAAAGTGTTTTTTTTTCTACACCAGATTGAAAGCTATGAAGTGCTTACAACCAGAAACTGAATTCAGAAAACCCATGGTTGTCATGGCAGCTATGAAACCCCTTTGGTGTTTCACAATAAGTATTGATCAAAAAGACAAATACAAACTGTTCTCAAAATTTGGTGACCTTATTGTCCCAGGACATTTGAAAGTCCCTAATAGTAGAAATATCTACCTAAAAAAATTACACAAGCAAAATAATAGAAATGTGTTACTAAAAGGAATAGATTTATTTCCTCTATATTAAATCTCTATAAAGATATCTGTTAATAATAAATATATTCTTTTTTCATGATTGGGGAAGGGAAGGACATTGTATCAGATTATGTACATGAACTAAATTGAGTATATTCCTGCAATTTCCAGATTTCCAACGTCAGAACACCATGCCTAGAGCCAGTTCACTAATTTTCAGTTATCACTTTTATACATTTCCTCCTACCAAAAAAAATGTGTAAAATGGCATAATAACAATGCTCTTTGAAGAAGTATCATTATCATTCTCATTTTCTATACCCTGGAACCAAGGCTAAGAGGGGTTAAGATGGATCTCTAAGTTTCTTTTTAAAGCTATATTTCTACAGATACATATATCTATTTATAGAATCACTGAAATTAGGGTAGATACTTTAGGTAGCAAGATACTTTCCTATGTATACCTCATTTCTCTATTTTAAGCAAACATATCAGTGGAATATATTTTAAATGACTTCAATATGAATTTATGGGAAATTAAAAATAAGACATCACTCACAGTTAACATACACGTTTGTGATGTTGCCCCAATGCATTTTATTTCCATGTATATGTCAAATTATGGTACCATTTTTCTTGTGTGAATAAAACAATCTAAAAGAAATATTGATCAACCAATTTAAGATAATATGGAATGGGAAACCTTTTTTTTTTGCAACCATAAACCAAAAAATACACAGAGCCTTTGCTTGCTTCATACTTTAAGAAATTTAATGGCCATATTTAATAGCCTCCCAAAGGGTTTATAATGGAAATGCTAACATAAACCAAACACTAGTCCACATCAATAGCTTTTCCCGATAAATTCCTAGGCTGTGAAAAAAGTAACATGTTCAGATAAGGGACGATCTTCAATGCTTCTCACCACTTCCCATCACCTCAGTATATTGCTTGGAGGTCAAATGGTTTCAGAATGAATGTCAAGGTCATCCTTAAAGGTCAAAAGACAATAAAGGAAATCATGGAGCCTCAAGGAATAGCTATAGAGATTGGCCATTCTTTAAATAGGTAGACTATTTGGGGGATGATTACCTACATATGGATCTAAGGCCTTTTCTACAACCAACTGGTGAAGCCCTCCCCATCCTTCCCTTTATACTCCCTTTTCATGTCACTGCTGAGTTTTGGCCCTGTGAAGTAAGTGCTGAGGGAGTCAGCAAAGAAGGATGGGGACACAGATAAGATTTTCATTCATCTAAGATTATACATTTGTTTCCAAATAAAGCCAAACTAAGCTTAAAGTGTTATTTGGAGATACAGGGGGTTGTGATTTAACACAGGCTGTCCAGAAGCTGTGAGAACTGGTTGGAAACAGCAATCAAGATCCTATATTCCTTCTCCCTGTACCAAGTATTACCAACCTGTGTGCAGCTCAGAAGCACAGGAAGTATGATATGGTAGTATTCAGAAACTCATCTGCTCCAAAACATGTGTGAGTAAAGTTTTGTTTTGAATACCCAGAACAAGATTTTCAATGTTAGTGTCCTCAATCACAGCTACCTATTCTATAGTACCTCACATATTTGTATTACTGTTATTTTCCATATTGTTTCATGTTTCTCCTCTGTGAACATATGTGACAGTTAATGATCCCTGTAGTCCATCCACCAAGTGCTGCCAGAGAACTCTGTCTGTCATATCTGCTCATATCTCCATCCTGTTCAGAATCCATGGTTGAATGGTACATAGTAATACCTAATACTTGTTCAGCAAATGATGATCTCCCCAAGGTTTGCAGCAAAGAGTCTTAACTTTGAGAGATGGAGAGAAGTGTCTCATCCCCAAGGGAAGAAAACGAGGGAAGAGTTGGTAGTATATAACATAAAGAAGTGTGTTCAATACATCTATTATTTTCTTTATGCGAACTACTGGAAAAAAATTCCTTTTGGCTGGTGGGGATATGTAGAAAATGGGCTAAAAATTGTATACGTATAGCTGATTCACTTTGTTATACAGCAGAAACGAACACAACAATGTAAAGCAATTATACTCCAATAAAGATGTTTTTTAAAAAAAAGAGGAAACATGTTTTAAAACTTTTCAAAATTGTAATTTTATCTAATTTATCTTGTGGTAAAAACTCTTATCTTGAGATCTACCCTCTTAACCCTCTTAACAAATTTATAATTATGCAATACAGTATTTTTGACTATATGTACAATGTTGTACAGCAGATCCCTGGAATTTATTCACCTTGCTCAATTGAAACTTCATGCCCATTGATTAGTAACTCTTCTTTTCTCCCTTCCCACAACCCTTGGCAACCACTATTCCACTTTTTAGTTCTATGAATTTGACTACTTTAGATACCTCGTATAAGTGGAATCATATAATATTTGTCTTTATGTGATTGGCTTATTTCACTTAGTGTAGTGTACTCAAGATTCATCCATGTTGTTCCATGTTGCAAAATTTCCTCAGGATAGCTATTTTCAAAAAAACAAAAGACAGAAAGACTTGGTGAAGATGAGAAGAAATTGGAACCCTATACACTACTTGTAGGATTTCAAAATGGTATAACTGCTATTGAAGAGTATGTAGGTTCCTCAAAATATTAAAAATAGAATTACTATATGATCCAGCAATCCCATTTTGGAGTATTTATCCAAAAGAATTGAAATCAGAATCCCAAAGAGATATTAGCACTCTTATGTTCATCACAGCACTGTTCACAGTAGCTAAGATGTGGAAACCACCTAAATGTCCATAGACTGATGAATGGATAAAGAAAATGTGGTATATACGTACAATGGACTATTATTCAGCCTTCAAAAGCAAGGAACATGATTTTTAAAAGATTAAGAAATATTGGACATCGAGTTGAAAAATCAAAACATCTTTGCTTTGCATCCAAGGCCTTCACTGTGGCCCCTGTGAATAAAACAAATTGACCTCGTCATCCTACCCACATACTCTGCGCTCTTCTTCGCCTCATAAGCTAAAGCGCTACGGAAAGAATCAACTTTTCTGGAGCACGTGATGCCTCTAACACTTTTGTCACAAAGACTTTCCATTCTCTCAAGCAATTTTAAGACCACTCCCTCCTAGTCTCTCCACTTAGAATGTCCAAAAATAATTAATGAAGATACTTTCAGACTATGTTGGGTTCAATATTAATTAAATTAGGACCAAAGGTTATACTAGTTATGATATTAATTCAAACATTTTAACACCCCTTAACTCTACACACTAAATGAGATGTTGACGTTTTTAAAGAAATAATGAAAGTGAATTTAAATAGTTGGATTAGCTAGAATTTCCATGCTAAATGTGTCAAGTTGTGCTCACTTTAAATGCTATTTTTAGGAAATACGTAATTAAAATAGCTATGTGATTAATAGAAAATCCTGAAATATTCATTAGTTTTTCTCATCCAGGTATGTCAGATATTGACAGTTATTTTAGTAAAATTTAATTTCATACTGCTAGGTACAGTATTTTGAAAATGACAAATGAAATTTTAATTAATATTCTAATTTAAAACTGAATATATTTTTACTTATGAAAATATATTTGAGACAAAATTTTAAGAAGTCCTACATCTTAAACCTACTGTTGGGCAACTTAAAATATATTGCATATATTTGCTCATCCATCACCTCTGCTTTAAATATTAGTTGACCCTTCTCACTTCTTAATTTGCCAAATAATATCATCCTTGTTAGACTGTTCTAACAGAGCAGTAAAAAGAGCTTTGTAAGAATTCTTGAAGTTATATGAATAATCAGCTTTGCTCTGATTAAAATTATGATTTGTTTCAGAGTATGTAATTTATTCTTATTAAGAGTGAAATCTTCATTTATTTTGCAAATATTAATTTAATCACAAAATATATTATTGCAATGTATTGTTTAAAAAGCATTTAAGTATACAAGCAGAATAAATAGAATATAAAAAATGTAGAAAAATAACTCTATTGTGTGTGTGGATATAAATTTTTATATAACCAGATCTAGTTAAATTTATAAACATAGCGGTTTTGACCACTAAAAATAGTAAGTATTTCAATGTTCATCATATGATTTTTTGTTTTGAGTTTTTCTTAGATAAACCTTCTGCTCTATGATTACAAGCACATTTACCAGGGTTTTTCTGGTACACTTGTAATTTCTTTTTTTTTTTTTTTAATACATCTCAACTTTATTTTAGGAGATGTTATGAAGTTATGGAATGAATTTTTCCTAGTTGTTTGTTTATAAAATGCCTGTCAATTACTCTCAAACTATTTACAAAAAATTGATCTTTTGTTTCCACTGAATTGTTATGAAAGGCATATTGATATAATATGCCTTTATTATATATTAAATTTTAGATTTTTTATTCTGTTAGAAAACAAGAGCAAAATGGTTTTTAAAAAGCAGATAAATCATCTATAAGAGAAAAGAGCTTAATTTTGGAAAATAAAAATTGCTCTTATTAATCAAAAAATGAGCAACCCAATACAAAACTAGGCAAATGACATGAACAGGAGATTTTTACCAGAAGTATAAACATCCATTACCAATAAACATGACACAAAATTTAGCTTCACTCTTAATTCAATGAAAATAAGTGAAAACAATAGCAAGTCATTTTTTTGTTTGTTTCCTTTAGGACAGAAAAGATCAACAAGTTTGGTAAAACCCGGTTTTGGCAAGGGTGTACAAAAACAAACTTTCTGTACATGCTGTTGAAGAAATGAATTGATATAGTAATTTGATAATGTCTGTCACTTAATTTGCAATTTGAGAATATAGGTCATAGTAAATTGTAGTTTATAAATTTATCTTAAAATATAAACTGTACTCCAGAAAATGCAAACTAATCTTCAGTGCCAGAAAGCATATCACTGGATACCTAGGGAAGAGGCTGAGGGGCACGAGGGTAGCATTACAAAAGGACAAATTTGGGGGCTGATATATATGTTCACCATTATGATTGTGCTGATAGTTTGTAGGGTGTATGCGTATGTCAAAACTTATCAAATTGTACATTTTATGTGCAATTCATTACATGTCAATTATACCTCAATATGTCTGTTGGGAGAGAGAGGAAGAGAGAGAGATGCACAAATGTGAAAAATCATTTGCCAAAAAATTTTCCTTGCATCACCATTTAAAATGACAACAACCTGTAAGCAATCCCCTACAGCCATTATATCTGAAATAAAAATAATATCAACCAGAAAATACCCATAAATGACCTTTGATATAAAAGCAATTTAAAAAACTATAAACAAAATAAGCAAAATTTTGTATGGAAAAAGAAAGACTGGAAACAAATGGGTAAGAAATCTTTAGACAGTTTTTCTTTATTTTAAATATATACATTTTCTAGCATTGCTTTAATAAATGTGCATTTTTATTTAAAAAATAAGCAAGGAAAAGTGAAAATTTTAACAGTTAAGAGGTGAACACTATCAACTACTGTTTATTCAACTACTGTGAATAAACAACTATGTTTATTCACAGAGTAAAGCATATCAAATAATAGATTTGTTGTTATAGTCTAACTACACTGTTAGACTATGCTATTTATCAGTAAGAAAACATTTTTATTTCAGCAAAGTATGCAGCAGTTTTGACTGCATATTTGTGGGGGAAAAAATGGTAGCTCAGTTGGCTTCAGTTTGGCTGTGGTTTCAACGTCAGTTCAGTTATAGCTTATGCAGTATTATTCACTCAGTGGCCTATATGGGCCGGGAAGTTTTCTGTTAGTTCAGTTCTCAAAGTCTTAGTCTGCTGACTAGGATCAGATTTACTCATACACAGCTCTGGGAAAGAGCCCAGGATTTTTTATAAATAACTTTATGGGCTTGCTTTCCTGAGCACTCTGCAATTTCCTGGGAACTGTCTGGGAAGCCCTAGGGCTTCCCTTTTTGGTCCTTTTGCCAGAAAGCTGGGGCTTTAGTTACCCCAATCTGATACATACTCCCATGGCCGTGCCAACATCTGGGGCCAAGACAAAACTGTAAGGAAAAATTGCAAAGGTAATTCAGCCCACACTTGGGACCACCACTGCAGTGACTGGACAGGAAGATTCTACTCTCTAATAATTTTTAGTTATAAAAAATTATTAGAAAAACTCTGCTGGAGTTCTCTGCCCTCACCCCAGTGCCCACTTACAGGTTTGGGACTACTTGACTTTAGTCTGGGACACTGGAGAAAAAGGAAAATGGTAAGCTCACAACTGGCTCCTTGATACTTCAAATTGCCATCTTCTTCCCCAGTCTACCTACTATTATTTAATATTCAGAGTCCTCAAATAGCAGCTGCATAAAGCCTGCCTGTGTTCTATAGTTGCATTCAGAGAAAAAGACATGATGGAGTGTGCTTACTCCATCAACTGAAACTGAAACCCGAACCACTGCTTTTCAATTTATTGAAAAATAATAATTAATAATAAACTTATAACAATTTAACACAATATAAACTTACCAACTATTAATACCAATTAAGTTAACAGTATTACAAGTAATAAATTTATTGGAAATCCTTGCTCTTATCACTAGGACAAGTGTGTCCCTTAGCTGTTCCTTTGAGTAAAGCATACAACTGAAATCAATAAAAACTGTATATATTGTTAGATTTTTACTTTATGTAAGAATATATACATATTAATATTATACTTTAAAATTCATATCTATTCATATCAGATTTTTTCTCAAGCTTTTCCTTGTTAACCTCAGAAGTGGTCCAGAACTAGTTGTCTCTTTAAGTATGCATGCTCTCAGTTCATTAATTACAATATGCAGTTCATATTAATGACATCGGCAAGCTTTATTTGAAATTTAAAATTTGGTTTTGCATTTTAAAAAGCTTTAGAACAGACACTATTCCTCTAGATGTCAGATAGTCTGTCATCTTCTTTACATAATTCAATTAAATGCACCTCTAATAAATGTGAAAAATTGGCAAAAGAGAGTTCTAAGGATACAGGATGAACTAGCTGGAAAATCTTTGAATATGCACATGAATGCTGGGATATCCCTGGATAAGAGCAATATTTTACTGGTTGGCATACACGTATCAGTCTGTACAGATTAGCCAGTGTTAGAGGATGCTGTGGGAGCAGCTCAAAAAGTTTGGAGACTGTGGACCATTGACCAGGGCCCAGGGGAGATGGAGTGTCTGAACAGTCTGACTTAAATCATTTTTAAAATTTAAATTCACTTTAAGGCCCAAATATTCATCCTTATACTTGAATAACTGAAAGAACTTTGTTCATGAATAACTGGAGCTAAGAAGATTGTGTCTTTTTTCCATTATTAGATGTAGGTACAGAACCTGACCACTATGAACGCCTTCACCACCACCTCCCTGGTCTAGGCCACTGCCTTCTATTTATTATCCTGTCTTTGCCATAGCCTCCCAATTGATCATCCTGCTCTGCACCCCACTCCCCACAGTCCAATATCTGTAACAGACGGACTCGCCATTTCAGAGCTTAAGTCAGATCCTGTTACTCCTCTGCTCAAAACCTTCCAATGAGATTCCTTCTCCACCAGCTGAAACCCAGGTCTTTACAGTGACCTACAATGTCATCCAGAGTTTGGACTCAAGATGTCTCTAACCATGTCTCCAACTAATATTTTTCCTACCATCCTTCCTTCAGCTGCATTGTCCCCTCTACACTTGCTTGAACATGCTAGACACATTTCTGTCTCAGGGTCTTTGTACTGGCTGTTCCCTCTGTTGTAACTCTCTTGTCCCCTGTATGCACATGGTTCATCTCCTCCCCTCCTTCAAGACCTTACTCAAAGGTCATGCTTCAGAGGCCATCCCTGGCCACCTTGTTTAAATTGCAACTTTTCTCCAACCCTCAATGTTCTCTTTCCCTGCTTTATTTTTTTCTATGGTTCTTGTCATTATCTGATATTTTATTTATATATGAAGGTGATTTTCTCTTTTTTCTATTATATATAATGTATATTTATTTTATATATTACAGTATATTACATATATTATACATTTATTATATATAATGTATATTTATAATATACATTATATAGTATATATTTATATATGTATTTAGATATCTGTTTCCCTCTTCTAGAAGGTAAACTACATGAGGGCACAAATTGTGTTTTGTTCACTGCTGCTATATCTTAGGAAATTGTGTAGCACTTAATAAATACTTATATTAATAAATATTTGATAAATATTTATTGAGTTAGTAGTTATATTTCTGTAATAGTTGCTTTTAGGTATAAAGACATGGTTTTTACTAAACTTAAAAAATCAGAAAGCATAGCACTGATATGGACAGCTTTCCAACAGTGACAGTTTTCTCATTAATAATACTTAACCAAAGTCTTTGGATTATAAGGTGGACTGCTCACTCTGCTAGAACTTCTGCAATACAAGGGAGTTTGATTGTAATTGTATGGAGCTGTCACAAAACCACTGGGATCCATCTCTGGAATATTTCACACACTTATCTTTCTCTTTTCAGTCTTCTGGTAATTGTCCTCATTTCCCTTAGATTCTCTTAGCTGCTTTATTACAGTAACTTCATAACTGGCCTTCCCACATTCTTATCCCCCCAGTCTATCATACATGTTGCTTTTCAAGTAATCTTCTTAAAGGATGGCTCCAATTTTGTCAGTTCCCCACTTATGTGTTATTTCATAGCATTCAGGGTCTTTCATGATCTATCATTTTTTGCCTTAGCTAGCAGAAATTATTTCTCCTACTGCAAGGAGGCAGCCCTGAGAGAGCACTGTGATGTTGAGACCATCTGGACACAGTACACGTGACTCAGGCAGCTGTGTGGCTGACAGGATCTGGTGCTCCGGGCTGGTGTCAGGCCTGAGCCTCTGAGGTGGGCGAGCTGAGTTCAGGACACTGGACCACCAGAGATGTCCTGGCCCCACGTAATATCAATTGGCGAGAGCTCTCTCAGAGATCTCTGTCTCAACGCTACGACCTAGCTTCACCCAGCAGCCAGCAAGCTCCAGTGCTGGAAGTCCCATGCCAAACAATTAGCAGGACAGGAACACAGCCCTACCCCTTAGCAGTGAGGTTTCCTAAAATCATAAAAAGTCCACAGACACCCCAAAACACAGCACTTGATGCAGCCCTGCCCACCAGAAAGACAAGATCCAGCCTCACCCACCAGAACACAGGCACCAGTCCCCTCCACCAGGAAGCCTACACAAACCACTGAACCAACCTCACCCACATCAAAAACAACAGGAACTATGAACCTGCAGCCTGTGAAAAGGAGACCCCAAACACAGTAAGTTAAGCAAAGTGGGAAGACAGAGAAATATGCAGCAGATGAAGGAACAAGATAAAAACTCACCAGACCAAACAAATGAAGAGGAAATATGCAGTCTACCTGAAAAAGAATTCAGAGTAATGATAGTAAAGATGATCCAAAATCTTGGTAATAGAATGGAGAAAATACAAGAAACATTTAAAAAGGACCTAGAAGAACTAAAAGGCAAACAAACAATGATGAATAACACAACAAATGAAATTAAAAATTCTCTATAAGGAGTCATTAGAAGAATAACTGAGGCAGAAGGACGGATATGTGACCTGGAAGATAAAATAGTGGAAATAACTACCACAGAGCAGAATAAAGAAAAAAGAATGAAAAGAATTGAGGACAGTCTCAGAGACCTCTGGGACACCATTTAACACACCAACATTTGAATTGTAGGGGTCCCAGAAGGGGAAGAGAAAAAGAAAGAGACTGAGAAAATATTTGAAGAGATTATAGTTGAAAACTTCCCTAACATGGGAAAGGAAAAAGTCAATCAAGTCCAGGAAGCGCAGAGAGTCCCATACAGGATAAATCCAAGCAGAAACACACCAAACACATATTAATCAAACTATCAAAAAATAAATACAAAGAAAAAGTATTAAAAGCAGCAAGGGAAAAGCAACAATTAACATACAAGGGAATCCCCATAAGGTTAACAGCTGATCTTTCAACAGAAACTCTGCAAGCCAGAAAGAAGTGGCAGGACATAGTTAAAGTGATGAAAGGGAAAAACCTACGACCAAGATTACTCTACCCATGGGCTTCCCTGCTGGCGCAGTGGTTGAGAGTCCACCTGCCGATGCAGGGGACATGGGTTCGTGCCCTGGTCCAGGAAGATCCCACATGCCGTGGAGCGGCTGGGCCCATGAGCCATGGCTGCTGAGCCTGCGCGTCCAGAGCCTGTGCTCTGCAACGGGAGAGGCCACAACAGTGAGAGGCCTGCGTACCGCAAAAAAAAAAAAAAAAAAAAAGATTACTCTACCCAGCAAGGATATCATTCAGATTTGATGGAGACATTAAAACCTTTACAGACAAGCAAAAGTTCAGAGAATTCAGCACAACCAAACCAGCTGTACAACAACTGCTATAGGAACTTTTCTAGGCAGGAAACACAAGAGAAGGAAAAGATCTACAAAAACAAGCCCCCCAAAATTAAGAAAATAGTAATGGAATCATACACATTGATAATTTCCTTAAATGTAAATGGATTCAATGCTCCAAACAAAAAACATAGACTGGCTGTATAGATACAGAAATAAGACCTGTATATATGCTGCCTGCAAGAGACCCACTTCAGACTTAGGGATACATACAGAATGAAAGTGAGGGGATGGAAAAAGATATTCCATGCAAATGGAAATCAAAAGGAAGCTGGAGTAGCAATTCTCATATCAGAAAAAATAGACTTTAAAATAAAGACTATTACAAGAGGCAAAGAAGGACACTGCATAACGATCAAGGGATCAATCCAAGAAGAAGATATAATAATTGTAAATATTTATGCACCAAACATAGGAGCACCTCAGTTCATAAGGCAAATGCTAACAGCCATAAAAGGGGAAATTGGCAGTAACACGATAATAGTAGGAGACTTTATCACCCTACTTTCACAAATGGACAGATCATCCAAAATGAAAATAAATTTGGAAACACATGCTTTAAATGACACATTAAACAAGACAGACTTAATTGATATTTATAAGACATTCCATCCAAAAACCACAGAATACACTTTCTTCTCAAGTGCTCATGGAACATTCTCCAGGATAGATCATATCTCAGGTCACAAATCAAGCCTTGGTAAATTTAAGAAAATTGATATCATATCAAGTATCTTTTCCTACCACAATGCTATGAGATTAGATATCAATTACAGTAAAAAAACACTGTAAAAAATACAAACAAATGGAGGCTAACCAATACACTACCAAATAACCAAGTGATCACTGAATAAATCAAAGGGAAAATCAGGAAATACCTAGAAACAAATGACAATGAAAACACGACGACCCAAAACCTATGGGATGCAGCAAAAGTGGTTCTAAGAGGGAAGCTTATAGCAATACAATCCTACCTCAAGAAACAAGAAAAATCTCAAATAAACAACCTAACCTTAGACCTAAAGCAGTTAGAGAAAGAAGAACAAAAAAACCCCCAAAGTTAGCAGAAGGAAAGAAATAATACAGATCAGATCAGAAATAAATGTAAAAGAAATGAAACGATAGCAAAGATCAAAAAAAATTAAAAGCTGGTTCTTTGAGAAGATAAACAAAATTGATAAACCACTAGCCAGACTCATCACGAAAAAAAGGGAGAAGACTCAAATCAACAGAATTAGAAATGAAAACGGAGAAGTAACAACTGACACTGCAGAAATACAATGGATCATGAGAGATTACTACAAGCAATTATATGCCAATAAAATGGACAACCTAGAAGAAATGGACAAATTCTTAGAAAAGCAAAACCTTCTGAGACTGAACCAGGGAGAAATAGAAAATATAAACAGACCAATCAAAAGCACTGAAATTGAAACAGTGATTAAAAATCTTCCAACAAACAAAAGCCCAGGACTAGATGGCTTTATAGTCTAATTCTATCAAACATTTAGAGAAGAGCTAACACCTATATTTCTCAAACTCTTCCGAAATATAGTAGAGGGAGGAACACTCCCAAACTCATTCTACAATGCCACCATCACCCTGATACCAAAACCAGACAAAGATGTTACAGAAAAAGAAAACTACAGACCAATATCACTGATGAACTTAGGTGCAAAAAATCCTCAACAAAATACTAGCAAACCGAATCCAACAGCACATTAAAAGGATCATACACCATGATCAAGTGGGGTTTATCCCAGGAATGCCAGGATTCTTCAATATACGCAAATCAATGTGATACACCTTATTAACAAGCTGAAGGATAAAAACCATATGATAATCTCAATAGATGCAGAAAAACTTTTGAAAAAATTCAACACCCATTTATGATAAAAACTCTCCAGAGAGTAGCCATAGAGGGAACTTATCTCAACATAATAAAGGCCATATATGACAAACCCACCACAAACATCATTCTCAATGGTGAAAAACTGAAACCATTTCCTCTAAAATCAGGAACAAGACAAGGATGCCCACTCTCACCACTGTTATTCAACATAGTTTCAGAAGTTCTGGCCATAGCAATCAGAGAAGAAAAAGAAATAAAAGGAATCCAAATAGGAAAAGAAGAAGTAAAGCTGTCACTGTTTGTAGATGACATGATAGTATACATAGAGAATCCTAAAGATGTTACCAGAAAACTGCTAGAGCTAATCAATGAATTTGGTAGAGTCGCAGGTTACAAAATTAATGCAAACAAATCACTTGCAATCCTGTACACTAATGTTGTAAAATCTGAAAGTGAAATTAAGGAAACACTCCCATTTACCTTTGCAACATAGGAATAAATCTACCTAAGGAGACAAAAGACCTGTATGCAGAAAACTATGACACTGATGAAAGAAATTAAATATAATACAAAAAAAATGGAGAGATAAACTATATTCTTGGATTGGAAGAATCAACATTGTGAAAATGACTCTACTACCCAAAGCAATCTACCAATTCAGTGCAATCCTTGTCAAACTACCGATGGCATTTTTCACAGAACTAGAACAAAAAAATTCACAATTTGTATGGAAACACAAGAGACCCTGAATAGCCACAGCAATCTTGAGAAAGGATAACGGAGCTGGAGGAATCATGCTCCTGGACTTCAGACTATACTAGAAAGCTACATTAATCAAGACAGTATGGTACTGACACAAAAACAGAAATATAGATCAATGGAACAGAATAGAAAACCCAGAGATAAACCCATGCACATATGGTCACCTTATCTTTGATAAAGGAGCCAAGAATAGAGAATGGAGAAAGCACAGCCTCTTCAATGAGTGGTGCTGGGATTACGGGACAGCTACGTGTAAAAGAATGAAATTAGAACACTTCCTAATACCATACACAAAAATAAACCCCAAATGGATTAAAGACCTAAATGTAATGCCAGACAGTATAAAACTCTTAGAGGAAAACATAGGCAGCACACTCTGTGTCATAAATCACAGCAAGATCCTTTTTGACCCACCTCCTAGCCAAATGTAAATAAAAACAAAAATAAACAAATGGGACCTAATGAAACTTAAAAGCTTTGCATAGTGAAGGAAACCATAAACAAGACGAAAAGACAACCCTCAGAATGGGAGAAAATATTTACAAATGAAGCAACTGACAAAGGATTAATCTCTGAAATATACAAAAAGGTCATGCAGCTCAAAATCAAGAAAGCAAACAAGGCAATCCAAAAATGGCCGGAAGATCTAAATAGACATTTCTTCAAAGAAGATACACAGATTGCCATCAAACACATGAAAGGATTTTCAACATCACTAATCATTAGAGAAATGCGCATCAAAACTACAATGAAGTAGCACCTCACACCATTCAGAATGGCCATCATCAAAAATCTACAAACAATAAATCCTGGAGAGGGTGTGGAGAAAAGGGAACCCTCTTGCACTGTTTGTGGGAATGTACATTGATAGAGCCACTATAGAGAACAGTATGGAATTTCTTTAAAAAACTACACATAGAACTACCACATGACCCAGCAATCCCACTACTGGGCATATACCTTGAGAAAACCATAATTCAAAAAGAGTCATGTACCACAATGTTCATTGCAGCACTATTTACAATAGCCAGGACATGGAAGCCACCTAAGTGTCCATAGACAGATGAATGGATAAAGAAGATGTGGCACATATATACAACGGAATATTACTCAGCCATAAAAAGAAATGAAATTGAGTTATTTGTAGTGAGGTGGATGGACCTAGAGTCTGTCATACAGAGTGAAGTAAGTCAGAAAGAGAAAAACAAATACTGTATGCGAACACCTATATATGGAATATAAAAAAAAAAATGGTTCTCATGAACTTAAGGGCAGTACAGGAATAAAGATGCAGATGTAGAAAATGGGCTTGAGGACACTGGGAGGGGGAAGGGTAAGCTGGGACAAAGTGAGAGAGTAGCATGGACATATATACACTACCAAATGTAAAATAGCTAGCTAGTGGGAAGCAGCGGCATCACATGGGGAGATCAGCTTAGTGTTTTGTGACCACCTAGAGGAGTGGGATAGGGAAGGTGGGAGGGAGATGCAAGAGGGAGATGATATGTGGATATATGTATACTTATAGCTGATTCACTTTGTTATATAGCAGCAACTAACACAACATTGTAAAGCAATTATACTCCAATAGAGATGTCAAAAATAAAAAGAAATTGTTTCTCATTAAATATCTTTTTTTAATGCAGTTAGAATACTCTTACTTCCTACATCTACATGGTATTTTCTCTCTTCCAAGTTTGGTTCAACACTCTTCACATAATCTTCAGTTTTCATTCCCACACAAGTAGTGCTTAATCAGAAATGTGAAATTGAAGTCTGTGTTTATGTATTTCTGTGGGAGTACCACACCTTCAGCTGTCTTTGTGTTACCCATGGATTGTTCTGTAGAAGTGATCTCAAAAGTACGCTTATTCCATTCAAGCTTTCCACTGTGGATTGTCTTCCATCTTTAGACTTCAGGGCAGTTTTAAGCACCTCCCTCCCATTCCATGAGGACATGGAGGGGTGAGAGATGAGGATGCCCCCATACCCAGAGGGGTATCTTCCCTATCACCAGTGTTTGGTGTTAGTAGTTAGTTGGTGTGAATCTGAGCCAGCTCAAGAGGTCCTCCCAGCCAGGGTCCTAGAAAAACCCACCTTCATTACACACAGATAATGGTTCAAATAAACTTTGTGACTTCTCTGGCTTGGGGTTGGGGTTGTGACTGTGCTTTTAGTAAAATATTTAGAGAGCTCCAAAGATAAAAAGAAAATTATGAAGTAGATATCCTATTGCAAAGATATTTAAAAAATGTTTTTAACTCATAGGACGGAGCAATTGATTCTACCTGAGAGACTGAGAAAAGGCTTTATCCAGGGTATTATTTCCTCTTTCTTTTATTCTTCCTTCTCTCTCTCTTTTTCCATCTCTCTTTTATATGTTTTCAGGTTAATGAAATACTGGGAGCAGGGTGCATTAGCAGAGATTATGGCCTGAGAAAGTGATAAATCAGCTTGCAAGAAATAATTCAAGTAATAAATAACAGCAAGAAATACTAGGTATATGTGTACAGGGTAGAATGCGAAATAAAGAGAGATGAAGTTATAACGGAGGTTATGATTTCATTAGAGGGCATGGAACAAAAATTAAATTTATCGTTGTTATGAAAATGAGAGTTTGGAAACAACTTGCATTTACAGAACCAAATAACCTGTATAGAGTACAAATGGTCAGATATATATGGCTTAATTATAAGTTGTGGTATAAGCGACAGAGATATCTTTTAAGGCCTGGATGATTAACAGTAGGAATGGTATACAGTTATTTGTAATGATGACTGAGGTAACGGAGAATAAGAACGTGAGGTAAAGTGTAGTGTGTGGGAAAAATCTCCAGATTTAAGTTTCTACTGGGTCTCTGTTTTCTTCTTGTGTAAAATAGGAATCAGGGTTCCAAGTCTGTTGCCTGGCTCACAGGCAGTGAGATAGTACTTGTGTAAGCATTTTGAAAAACTCATACATTTTCTACAGATTAAGGTATTAGTAGCAACTTTTTAAAAGGCAGGGCACTTGCCATATCACAAGGTATTAGAAAGATAAAGTGCTTATTCTCAAAATTAAATTTAAGGCCATGTACAGTTACCCAGTTTTCAGGTTGTTAAAATGATTTCTAAGCTTGAAAGAATTCAGTGAAAACCCCTAAAAGGCTTAAATGCAGGGCTACTCCTTGACCCCAGGTCTCCGAAATGGTTCTAATATTCTCTGTGCCCCATCAATCCCCTGTAGTGAAGTCAACAGAGAAAGTTTAGCATGATTATACGCTCACAGTTCAGCCCTAAGAAAACTATTATTAAAGAATAATGTAACGTTAGTCTCTTGGAATGTATTATATATTATTGGCCAGTCCTCTTTCCCATTTCTAATTTTGAACACTGCTTTCTTGGATTCTTTGTTTTTCTATTTATCTATTTTGAGATGATAATATAGAATCAAATATATGAAATAAACTAAATCAAATAAAAACAAATATATAGGGCTTCCCTGGTGGTGCAGTGGTTGAGAGTCCGCCTGCCGATGCGGGGAATACGGGTTTGTGCCCCGGTCCGGGAAGATACCATGTGCCACAGAGCGGCTGGGCCCATGAGCCATGGCCGCTGAGCCTGTGCGTCCAGAGCCTGTGCTCCACAACGGGAGAGGCCAGAGCGGTGACAGGCCTGCGTACCGTAAAAAAATAAAATAAAAATTAAAAAAAAATATATATATATATAAAATAGAACAGAAGCAGCTTTGCTTTTTAAAATATTTTCTTTTACATTTCATTAATTTTAATTCCTTTTTTATAATTTCAGTTTTCCTACTTTCTTTGATTTCTTTTTGCATATGTTTTTTTTTCCTTTCATTGAAAGACCATTGTGTTTTTGTTTTATTGAAGTATAGTTGATTTACAATGTTATGTTAGTTTCAGGTGTAAAGCATAGTGATTAAGTTATACATATATATGATTTCTTTTTCAGATTCTTTTCCATTATAGACTATTACGAGATTTTGAATATAATTCCCTGTGCTATAGAGTAGGTCATTGTTGTTTATCTATTTTATATATAGTAGTGTGTATCTATTAATCCCAAACTCCTAATTTATCCTTCCCTCCCCCCACCACTCCCTTTTGGTAACTGCAAGTTTGTTTTCTATGTCCGTGAGACTATTTCTGTTTGGTAAATAAGTTCATTTGTATCTCTTCTTTATATCCCACATGTAAGTGATATCATATGATATTTACTTTTCTCTGACTTCACTTAGTATGGTAAGCTCTAGATCCATCCATGTTGCTGCAAATGGCATTATTTCATTTCATTCTTTTTTATGGCTGAGTAGTATTCCATTGCGTGTGTGTGTGTGTGTGTGTGTGTGTGTGTGTGTGTGTGTGTGTGTGTACATCATCTTTATCCATTCATCTGTTGATGGACATTTAGGTTGTTTCTATGTCCTGGCTATTGTAAATAATGCTGCTATGAACATTGGGGTGCATGTATCTTTTCAAATTAGAGTTCTCCTCTTTTCCAGATATATGGTCAGGAATGGATTGCTAGATCACATGGTAGCTCTATTTTTAGTTTTTTTTTTTTTTGTTTTTTTTTTTTAACGGTACACGGGCCTCTCACTGCTGTGGCCTCTCCCATTGTGGAGCACAGGCTCTGGACGCGCAGGCTCAGCAGCCATGGCTCACGGGCCCAGCTGCTCCACAGCATGTGGGATCCTCCCGGACCAGGGCACGAACCCGTGTCCCCTGCATCGGCAGGTGGACTCTCAACCACTGTGCCACCAGGGAAGCCCTATTTTTAGTTTTTAAGGAACGTCCATACTGTTTTCCATAGTGTCTGTACCAATTTGCATTCCCATCAACAGTGTAGGAGATTTCCTTTTTCTCCACACCCTCTCCAGCATTTATTATTTGTAGACTTTTTGATGATGGCTGTTTTGACCAGTGTGAGGCGATACCTCATTGTGGTTTTGATTTGCATTTCCCTAATAATTAATGATGTGGAACATCTTTTCACGTGCCTGTTGGCCATCTGTATGTCTTCTTTGGAGAAATGTCTATTTAGGTCTTCTGTGCATTTTTTTTAAATTGGGTTGTTTGTTTTTTTAATATTGAGCTGTATGAGCTTTTTGTATATTTTAGAAATTAATCCTTTTTAGGTTGCATCATTTGCAAATATATTCTCCCATTCCATAGGTTGTCTTTTCATTTTGATTATGGTTTCCTTTTCTGTGCAAAAGCTTTTAAGTTTAATTAGGTCCTATTTATTTTTATTTCCACTACTCTAGGAGACATATCCAAAAAAATACTGCTGTGACTTATTTCCAGGTGTGTTCTGCCTATGTTTTCCTCTAGGATTTTTACAGTACCTGTCTTACATTAAAGCCTTTAATCCATTTTGAGTTTATTTTTGTGTATGGTGTTAGAGAATGTTCTAATTTCATTCTTTTACATGTAGCTTTCCAGTTTTCCCAGCACCACTTATTGAAGAGACTCTTTTCTTCTCCTTTGTAGATTCTTGCGTCCCTTGCTGTAGATTAGTTGACCATAAGTGTGTGGGTGTATTTCTGGGCTTTCTATTCTGTTCCATTGATCTGTGTGTCTGTTTTTGTGCCAGTACCATATTGCTTTTATTACTGTAGCTTTGTAGTAGAGTCCGAAGTCAGGAAACGTGATTACTCCAGCTCTTTTCTTTCTAAAGATTGTTTTGGCTATTCAGGATCTTTTGTGTTTCCATACTAAGAAAATTCTTAAGTTTCAGTATTTTTTTTCTTTACCTTTAATATTTCTTTAATGTTTTAGACATTTCTGAACGTGTATTTTGCTGCAGTCTATAAGTTTTGGTAAAATATTTTCTCTTTTTTACATTGCTTTCCCTATAATGTGTAACTTTAATTTTTAAAAAATTATTTGCTTCAAGTGTATTTAAGATGATGTCTCTTAATTTTCAAACAGTCGCGTGTTTGAGGTTAAAATTTATTCTTTATTTCTAAATTTTTGGAGTATGCTTTTGAACTGTGGCTTTACATTTTAAAATGTTAGTAATTATTCATGCTAAGTATGTAAGCTTTGTTTAAAATTTGGTATAATTTCATGGCAAACCAAAAATGTATATTCTTTATTTTATTAAATGAATTTGGTGATTTTATTTATTCAATTCCTCTATGTGCTTGGTTATCTTTAGCTGCTAGTTCTGTCAGATTTTGGAATAGTTATTAAAATATTCCCACTATTTTATATTCATTGTATTCTATTTGCATTTATAATAGTTTTTGGATTAATACGTTGGGCAGATATTTTCGTGCTGTTGTTACAGTGTTTATGTTCTTTGTATATTGAATATCTTACCACTATAGAATTTCCCTCTTTACCATATTTAGTGTTTTTATTTATTCTTGTTTTAGTTGGTTAAGTATTTTCTCTCCTTGATCATTTCCTTTTTAGTTTTGTGAATTTATTTCTCTGTCTGCAAAACCTTTTCCTTCATAAATTCCACCCCAGATTCTCAATCTCCCAAGCCTATTAATCAGGTCTCAACCATGGCCATCCTTTTCTTCAATTTATCTCTAGAATATTTTAATTCTAAAACAATATTTTCAGTTTTCGTAAAGCATTTTTTAATGCTGTAATTGAGCAAATGCCTTCGCTATTCTTTTTGTTCAAGATGTTAACTGTCTCTTCATATAGTTACATTCCATTTGGAGAGGGCTTTTATGATTTGTCTGTCTGGTTGCTTCTCTAACGTGAAATTCCTCAGTGGCGCTCATGCTTAGCTGCCTTCTCTACAGGGTACCTGCTGCAGAAGCTGTCACCCTCTAGCACTCAAGATTCAGGTGGAATCTGCTGAACTTTTCAGCTCTCTGCAGCTCTCCTATATCCAGATCACCCCAAAGATACTAATAGGTATTCAGCTGCTTTTCCACTCAGAGCAAGATTGCAACTTATAATCAGATTTGAAAAGGAAAAAAAAAAAGCCAGGCCAAAACACAGCTCTTGTGCTGCTCCCCCAGCCTGCACAGCACTGGGCTGTGTGCACCTGGAAGAAGGCGTACTTAGTGTTCCACACAAAGGACGCCATCTGCTTACCAAGCTGTCTGCCTAGAGGAAATGCCTTATTTCTAATCATTCATTTAAAATAGGCACCTTTTCCTAGTTCCTCAAAGGCAGAGCATAGGCAGAGGCCCTCCCTCTGGGGTCCACAAATTGCCATATACAATATTTGATCAACTTCTATCTCTCTCTTTCTCTTGCTCTGGCTCAAGCTCAAGCTCAAGCTCAAGCTCACACTAATCTTTGCTGCAGCATTCTCAACTACAAGCCTCTTGACTCATTTCATTGTCTGGGACTAGAAGGAATGGAAATCCTTTACTCACTCTCACCATCTTGATTCCATCAGGGCAAAACAATCTCTCTTGAGCCCTCCACACCCCTTCCTTTAGACCCCAGGGGCAGCTTAGTTCAGTAAAAGTAACTAATCATTAAATTGGAGTTGGATGGGTATATAGGCAACATGGACTCATTGAAATGATGTTATCCCAAAATCCCATGGAGTTTCTCTGGTCAAATTCTCCAAGGCTATCTGTTTAAGTATCAGATTTGACAAAATGTAACTGAGTAACGGCTCCCCACTCACTGCTCCAGCCCCGTCTAGCACATCTCTTCCACTTGCTCTCTGTCAGTCCATATCCTTTGACCTTCTAGTTCCTCAAGTATTCTGGGCTTCCTCAGATCTCAGAGCTCTTCACACATGTACTCTTTGTTCATATTAATTCCTACTCATTCTGCAGGGCTCAGACAAAAAAACTCCTTGCAGGCAGGCTTTCCCGAAGACTTCAGCCGGGTGAGTCTGGTATATTTCCACTTGTATCTACAGCACCTGAAACAGTGCTTAATCATTAGGAGCCAATGGTATTCGTTGTATGAACAAAACTGCTAAGGCAGTAAAACATGAGTGGCTGGAGAATCAGGAGGCTCAGAGATGATTCTTCAGCCAGACTGCTTATGTTCATATCTTGGCTCTACCATCTACTAAATGTATAGTGGTGGGCAAGTTACCACCTTCATGTGCCTCAGATTCCTCATCTGTGAAATACAGGCAATAATATCTCCTATGTCATTGGATTGTTGCATAGGTTTAATATGTTTAAGTATGTAAAGTTCTTAGAACAGCACCTGGCATATAGTAGATTCTCAAAAAAATGAGTTCTCATTATTGGAGTTAGGCACACATAGATTCAAATATCACTTCTGTATTGTGTGACTTTGAACAGTTATTCATCTTCTCTGAGTTTCAGTTTCTACATCAGTAAAATGTGATTAATAAGTATAATAAAACATTAAATGATAATATTCAGGGGGTAGTGCCTCTCATACAGTAAGTGCCCAATCGTTGTTTGTGTTGCATTTTTCTTACTAGGTTCCAGTTATAGAAAGGCATGGCAGATTGCATGCATGTTTTATTCTAGGAGGAGAATGCAAAAGATACTTCTGTTTCAAATGAAAGGAAATTATTTATGAAAAAAAATAGATTCTCCAGCACATTAATGCTCACAGTAATTGTCTTACTGGCTGTCAAAGACTAGACTTTTGGGAACCTCTGTCCCAGAGAAACCTTAAATAGTGGCCAGAAGAATTGAATTAAGGGATCTGTGCATCACCTTCCATTCTATTGTCTATGGCCATACCATCCTGAATGTGCCTGATCTCAGAAGCTAAGCAGTGTTGGCCCTGGTTGGTACTTGAATGGGAGACCATTCTGTTATATTAGCATCAATTTTACCCTATGTTTGTAGAAAAATGTTGGGGATTAGATGATTATTAAAATTGTATCATTTCAATTATTATTATTATTGTTTGTGGAGGTCTTGGGAGTGCTTTTTATTTCCATTCTTACTTCCACATAATGAATTGCTTTAAAGTCACCTTACATAGCTGCTGTGTTTTTAAAAGGTTATCCATCTCTGCATAGTTCTGCTGAAATTACTATCTTTTTTAGGTCATATGAATTCTCCTCAGTATTATCCTATATGTATTAAATCTCACTCAACAATTTTAGTAAAACTTCATAAAATTGTTGTATTATACTTTTGCCACTAGTGTCTATTAAGCATAGGTTTTAAAACCAAGATTTTTTTTAAAAAAGGAAAAAAGAAATGAAAAGCATTTTCAGTGTTTTCTGTGCACATTTGCACTGTGAAATCACTTGTAACAGACCCACACAACTAATTAGCAGATCCTTATTTTGCTTTATTTCTGGCCAAGTCAGTATGACAGGAAATGGGGAACCATACCAATTAACAGGACTGAGCAAGCTCCTCATTTGACAAACATTTAATAAGCAATAAAATTGGAACTTGGAAGTTCTAAAACTCATTGATGGGGAAAAAAAAGAGAGAGGAGCTCTGCTGCTTATCTGGAATAAAGAAGGAACTCAATTAAACTAACAAGATGAAAGCTGGAAAAAGATTTTTTTCAAGGTTGAGCTGACTTTTATTTTAGCCAGCAACTTCCAGAGGTCACCTCATCCTTCCTTTCCTTCCCACTCTACATGAAAGCACACTGTGCAGCCCGCTGCCTGCTTTCTTTCTGAGAAGAAGTCCTCCTTACTGGTGGCTATGGCGGATTCCTATTTAAAATACTAATGAAGATATGGTATTGCAAAACCCAGGTTTGTAAATTTCTAGTGATCATCTTTTAATAACTGCAAGGGCTGATGCTGTCTGTCCCCCTCCCTGTCTTCTTCCTGGTAGATCTATGTGTATCTGATTCCAGTGCTGTTCCAGGCAGCTCACCAAACCTGAAATGAATTCATACCATCTGTGTATTCTCCAGGCACTTCCTTATGAGCCAGGCCATCTTCCCGCTTTGCTGTATCATTCAATTAAAAGTTCTCATATTTCTGAAAGTCAGTAATTTAAAAAATTTCATCAAGACCTCTATGTCTTAAATATTAATATCTATATTTGTAAGAAATTTTAATTTACATGACAATTTCATTTTATCTATAACTGATATGCTTAAAAATTTTATCATAGGAAATGTGAACTGACAAGACAAAGTACAAGTTCATTATTCAAATTAAAACTTATTTTCTTCTACTAGAGGCACAAAACATTTTTACTACAAAATTTTAGTACATCTTAAATATAATTCAATTTATTAAAAAAATTTTTTTATTAATGCTGATATCTTATAACTTAATGCAATTAAAATCTTTATTTTTTAAGTTAATTGAAGTGACATTAAAGGCACTAAATAAAGTAAAGATTAATCAATGTGTGGCTTTTTAACTGATTCAAAGTTCATTTATTCATTCAAACGTGTTATTGTGTACTCTCCAATTTCATGCAATTTAATTGAAAAGATAAATTTATTGAGCAGAGACTCTAAGTTAGGTTTTTTTTTAAGGATGCAAAGGTTAGCAAACAGTTAAGACCACTGCCCTCTTAGTGCTAAGAAAGGCATATAAGAAAGTAATTCAGAAGTGGCAACTTTGAGCCTTAGGTTTTAGCCCACATTAATGATCTTTGTTTTTCTATTGAGTTGATTTGTGTTCATCTGATTTTTGAAAGGCCACTTATGATTATGTACAGGTTCTATAGTATTCAAAGAAAGGTAGTAATATTGTAACTGGCAACATTATTAACAAGAAAAACAAAAGACTGTGAATGTCTATACAGTACAACAGATTAACATGTGATACATTTTGATCTTTAGACAGTGTCTTTATTGTTTTTGATTTTATTTTAATTAATTAATTTATTTGCTGTGTCGGGTCTCAGTTGTGGCATGCGAGATCTTTCATTGCAGCGCACCAGCTTCTCTCTGGTTGTGGTGCACAGGCTCTAGAGCGCATGGGCTCAATAGTTCCAGCGTGTGGGCTTAGTTGCCCCACAGCATGTGGGATCTTAGTTCCCCAACCAGGGATTGAACCCATGTCCCCCGCATTGGACGGTAGATTCTTAACCACTGGAGCACCAGGGAAGTCCCTAGGCAGTTTCTTTAGATACTTTTTATGTGCCACAGAATGTTCTTGTAGGCTTCTTATTGAAATATATTTATGCTTTTTATTGATTTTCCATGTGCAAAACTGATCTCAAATTCATTTAACATTAGTGTGAGAGAAGCTAGCTTGCTAAAAATCAAAACAGTATTACATTTTAAAGGCAGGAAATTCACTTTACAGTGGGTTGGGAATATTCCCAGAGCAGAAGACTCCTAATTAAACATTATTCTTTAGTAGAGAATGTCTTCATTTACTTCAATAAATTTATAATAATCACTAAAACTGCAAGAAATTATCTGTTGAGGACAGTGCTAGGGGTTTGCAAAATTGGAAAGTTTAGAAATGTGAATATATCTTCCAGTACTGAAAAAAACAACAGTTCTATCTTGTGGTACATAAACTGATATTTTTTCCCCCTTATGTTTGTAATATTCTGTTTTTCTCTTGTAATTCTGTTATATGCTGACCTCTACTATATTTATTCATGTTCACTAATGTTAAATATAAAATAAGTTTCTTGTATATAGGCAGCATTAATGATGTCAGAAAGGAAAAAAAGAAAGGAAGCAGAAAAGAAAAGAGAAAGAAGGAAGTTCTAAGATTATTGTTTTTTTCTGTAATGCAGTGTCAGGTAAAACGAAAACAAAGGCATGATAACTCCACAACAGTCTAGAGGGTCATGCAGACATGGTGATGAGGTAACCAGTCCACTACGGCCAGAACCACTAATGCTATGTGAGGCAGCATGGAGAAAGTCCCTGAACTATAGAGAACTTTTCTGCATCAGAATGTTCACCAAAGCAAATATGAGTATTTAGCATCCATATGAATGATAATAATGTTACAAGGTTGCCACAGAAGCCGCTTTATCATTAGAATAACTATTTGTATAGCCAGTCATAGTTTCATTGGCATCAGTGACTAAGCATGAACTTCTGCTTATGTTATTTCTACTTTTTTGCTTGAGGAGAAAAACTATTTTTTACCAGCATAGAGGAATATATGTGAGCATTCTAGAGTTTTCAGTTTTCATCAGTACATTCAATTATTGTAGGAAGTCATCAGAAAAAATGCTCTCACTCAGATCTACCTTGGAGAATTACCTTTTCACTTCAGTTGAGGTGAAAGAAAATACAAATGTTCATTACTGCAGACAGTTTATATTAAACAAAGCACTACCAAAATTATTATATTCTTATTGTTTATATGCAGCTTTGCAATTAAGTGTTAATAACACTTAAAAGGCAAGTATGAGCAATAGCTTCCAACCTTTGAATAACAAGCAGAAATAAATGTTTAGGAAAATAATTTTGAATAATGCATACTTACTATTAACTTTGATAGGTCATCTGAATTGGATTCCCAAATATTTCCCAAAGTTATTAATGACAAAGGAAGAGTAATAGCAAAGATAATAGACTACTTAAAAATAAAATTTCAGAAAGCATGAACTGTAATTCTTTACTTCAACTTCATAAGTGGATGATCATTTAGTTTAAACATATTCTAACTCAAAGTTAAGTGACATGCTCTGGATTTGACATTTACATCATGAATAATCGTAGCTACAGATTTGTGGGCAAGTATGACTGAGCATGGGTGAGATATCTAGCACATACACACAAAAATGAGTAGTCAAAAAAAGAGACATTTTAAAAGGTTAAATATCATTATTGAAGCATTGCCTGCAAAGAGAAAAGAAGGCAAAGGGTTAAGAGTTTGTATTCTGAAAAGATTGTGCTGAGCTTGAGAGACCTTTGAGCAAAGTAAGCAAACATTTTCCAATTGCAGTTAATTTGAAGAGTTTAAAATTTAAACAAAGCTAGAATTGAATACACACATCTCTGCCAAGTCCCATTAAAAGACATTAGGGTGGGGTTTGATTTAAAGTACTAAGGTGATTATTTTCATATAGTACATACACACAATAAAATAGTGTAATATTCATGGCATGACGTGAATAATTATTGTACTTCCCGAGAAAGAACCACCAAACAAGCCTTACACAGATGTATTAGTTTGCTAGGGCTGCTGTAACAAAGTACCACAAAGTGGGTAGCTTAAACAACAGGAATTTATTGTCTCAGTTCCTGAGGCTGGAAGTCCAAGATCAAGGAGTTGGTTCCTTCTGAGGACTGTGAGGGAGAATTTGTTTCAGGCCTCTCCCCTAGGTTATGGGTGCTGCTTTCAGTTGGTCTAATTTGGAGCAGTACTTGGAATTAATCGTTTGGTTTTCCAGAATGAGCTCATAATAGAGGACTCCCTTCCAATCCCACCATATACACAACATCACCTTCTTTGTTTGAAGCCTGGCCTTTGATTGTTCCTTGGCTTGTAGAAACATCACCCTGATCTTTGCCTTCATTTTCACATGGCACTTCCCTGTATGGGCATCTGTCCTTTTTATAAGGACACTGGCCATATTAGATTAAAACCCACCATAATGTCATTTAAACTTGATTGCTTCTGTGAAGACCCTGTCTCCAAATGAGGTCATATTCTGAGGTGCAGGGCATTAAGATTTCAACGTAAGAATTTGAAAGGGGACATAACCCATAACAACAGATTGCCAATTTAAGGAGAATTACAATACTATAAAGTATAGCTAACAATAAAATCATTTAAAAGAAATTGCCAGGATTTATTTTATAAAGTGCAAAAAATAATGGGTTGGCAAGCACAGAAATTCTGAAAATGCTTTTTGTCATTTTTATTTCTGAAAATAATTACCTTTTTTTTCATTTAAAAATATTTTTTGAACATTTACTTTGTATCATGAACAGTTTTGGGTACTCATCTTTACCAGTGGCAAATGCAAAAGTGTTTTTACCCTCATGGATGTTACAGTATGGCAGAAAATATTTGTTGTTCTAATTTTGAAACTTTAGCTGAAATTGAAAAATACAACTAATTTTTAAGTTTAAGTTATTGATGCAGCAGACCAATTGCCCATGCTGTTTTAAAACTGTCACATAGTGCTTTAGTACACATGCTGTTTCAGAGAATTGTATTTGGTAGGATATAAAATAATGGGAAATTTACTCTAATAATTTAGTGTTATATTTGGCCATTCTTGTTTTGCTTTTATATTTGTATATCACAATTTTTACTTTGAAAATTGAAATTAGGAAAAATAATATGACTTTTCAGATTATACATAAAGCCACTGCATGATAAAGTTTTGTTGAAACTATCTGAACAGATTCTTAGGCATTTACTTTTAAACCTAAGAAAAAAATGTGGACTACGTTTTTAATTCCGTGGTGAAGTTTTTGTAATATTTCCATTCCTGCCTTTATGGAGGCTTCAAAGATGTATTTCACCTTGCAGGCAATGATGGAACTCTTAATATTTCCTTCTAATGCTAAAGCTGAGGCGAGATGAGGTGTAGTAAGCTGAGCTTCTTGAGAAAATAGCATCATAAGACATGGAGGCTCAACTCATGTTCTAGTCCGTGGTATTTTGAAAGACTATTATTATAACACAACATAGTTGTACTTAACGCAATATTGAAATTCATAGACACAAAGGAAAGAATGTAGGAAACGGTCACCTGGGGGATAAGGTTGCTTTTCACTTTATATCTCAGCCTTACCCATACTTAAATATCATCTTTTTTTTTTCTCTTAATCTTCACACAAATATGTTTTGAATGGCAGAACAGTTAGAAAGAAACCAGATTGCAGTATCTATATCTGTCAGTCTAACAACACCCTGGCAGACATAAATTCCCAGCTGATTTTGCTGCAGTGTATTATCTAAGAAATAAGCTAAATCTTAACCTAGTTTTTTTCACTGTGGCAGTGCATTGGAAGAAATGCCTTCTTCATCCTATTCTGAAAGTTGCATTTTTCCCTACTGTATGAGAGATATTTGATGGATAAAATCTACTTCGTTTATTACAGAACATTGCTATAAAAAACAATGTAGGATGGCTGACACAGGCAGCTATGTGCTGCACAGTGGACTGTGTGAAATTAAGTAGGAGTAGCCAGATAATTTCAGAGAACATGAAGACCAGTTTTACAGGACCATGAAAATACCAGTGCTCTCCCTGGATCACTAGCCTCGGTCCAATTTCAAAGGCAGTTGCTCCATTGGCAGTTGCTGCTTCAGTGATGCCAAAGTATATTTTTATCAGCTTACATAATATTCCGACAGCCTTGAATAGAGTTAAATGAAATATTTCTGTACAAACATACATAACTCCCAATCCATTGGAACTAAAATTAAGTCTGCGTTTTTGTATGAACTATATTAGATATAAATTCAAACCTTGTAGCTTCTGGAAATAACATAAGATGACCTTTTTTGTGCTTTAATTAGCTGATTTGAATTTGTCATAGGTTTTAAGGAAAACGTTATCTTCGTCATTTACTACTAACATGTTCCTTTTCACTTCTCATCATAATACAAAGTAAAGCTGGTTTACTTTTATTACTGAAAGGTTAAAGGTAAGTACTTTTACACATAGCAAGAGCTATGGGTGTGAAGAATGTTCATCAGACACCAGTGTACACTGAATATTTTTGACCCTGGGAGTTGGATCCCTACAGCTAAAGAGCTTTTCCCAGTCATCCAATTAAGAAGGTATCAACGGTTCATAATTACGCATATCTGATGCGTCACCAGCCCCTTTATTCTTTAGTTGAAAATATTTGTTGTCTTAATGTCTCTCTATTGCTTTGAATTGAAGGAGCTCTTATAACCTTGATCAATATTGCCTATCCCTTTCCACAAAATGGCAAACAGAATTCCCAGGCACTTTATCATGCTGCAGAGGTCTCAGCCATCAGCTGCAGCAGGAACATTAGTGTTCAGTTAATTGGTACAGATGGTCACAGCACTGATTCTACCATTTCATTCAGCACCAATCTGGGGACTGGGGCTAGAAAACAGACGTCAGACCAGGGGATTTGTTGGTATATGCTGGTGTTTCTTTCAAATGCCATTCTGTCTCTCTCTTGCTCTCCCTTCCTCCTTTCCCAGTTCTTGTTTCCTGTTTCTCATGGACCTTTCATAAATTTAAAACAAAGAATTTACATGCTTTGAGACATAGATATGATTCAGCAATGCTTTTTAAAATTTGCATTGATTTCTGTATCACTGTTTTTGTTTCCAAATATTCTAGATACAATAAAAAGAAATCGAGCACTTACAACTTGAAAAACACCATGAGGAGTAGTAAAAGAACTCAAGTTATAAAAGAAATGACCCCTAATTATAGAAGAGAGATGCTGTAACATGGAGATTAGGAATATATATTTTAAAAGTAGTGAAATATTCTGAAATATTAATTAACATTTAGAGTCCTTAATGTAAAAAGAAAATGAGACAAGTATGATACATAGCAGAGACAAGCAGGATACATGGCAGAATGTTGTCTATCAAAATTGCTAAAAAAAGGAGGAGAGATGTACTCTGTCTGAAAGTGGAATACAGTGATTCAATAGAAAGGAAATATTTTGAATCAGAGGTGGAGGAAGTGGGTGGGTTTTGCAGGAGCCAGAATAGAAGGGCAAACCCACTAGATTTGTGTGGATGATGAGTGGCAGAACAACTGGTCAGGGGCTGCTGGTTGATGACATAGGAGCTAGAACTGAAAAGTTTGGCTAGTGTTAGATTTAGGAGTTTAAACTATTCCCTGAAATCATTAGTGATTCATAGAAGGTTATGGAAAAGACTGAAACAGAAAGAGACAGAGACAGAACCAGAGATGGTGGGCGATGGGGCTCTAACGAGAGAGACTATAAAAGTTATGAGTTATAATTTTTTTTGTTTGTTTAGGGAAATTATTTGTTTGGTTCAGTTAGGGTTTACAGAAAATCTTCTGTAAAGGGCCAAGTAGGAAATATTTTAGGCACTGTAGGCCATATCATCTGTCACAACTACTCAGCTCTACCATTGTGACATGAAAGCAGCCATAGGCAATGCAAAATTAGTGGCTATATTCAATAAAACTCTTATTTATGGACACTAAAATTTGAATCTCATAAAATGTTCATGTGTCATGAAATATTTTCTTCTGTGGGTTATTTCAACCACTTTAAAATTTCAAAACCACTCCTTATAGGCAACGGGCCATAGATTGCTGACCCTGTTCTAAACAATGAAATGCATCTTTTCTATTATATCTCCCATGATGCCTAGACTTTTTAAGAAAATATAGACTTTCTTATTTTATAATAAAACATTATTCATTATAAAACATGTATAATAAGTATCAAGCAAACTTCTGAGAAAATTAATTTCTTTCATGTCTTCAATTTCATTTAAGTAATTTTTGGATAACCTTGATATAATTACCAAATTATCTTACTGAATTTATGTTTTCTATGCATGAAGTCTGCATGTAAACATACTTGTAATGGACATACATTTCACTGAGGAAAAATCATATAGAATGAGCGAGGTATGATCTCAATTAACTTCTTCCTAGAGCATAGTTTGCTTTGTATAGAATAGATCATAATGCTCTAAAATAATATACAGTAAAGAAAAAGATTCATCTTCACACCACTAATATTTACAATGTAGTTTTAATTAGGGTCACTTTTATTTCCTCACATGGTTCAATACAGAAAATATAAGTCAGTGAAAAAAAACAAAAACAAATGGCCTATGAATCAGCTGACCCAGCCACTCACACAAAAAGCTCAGCTTGTACTAATCTCATAGGATAATGCTGCCAGTGTCTTGAAAGCTCTTCTTAATCAGAATCACTTCCTTTGACTCTCTGATGTCAATCCAGGTAGCTGAGAGTATCTTAACCGAACAACTTCTATCAGGGCCCTTCCATCTACTAGCTGTCGAAAGCTGGATGAGTTGCTTAAAATAAAGCTTCCTTGTCTTCATTTGTAAAATGGGGATATTGGTGACCACTACACTGTCATTTTAAGAATTAAATAAGATAATACATGCAAAGTGCTAGGCATGGTATCTGATATATGGTAAGCATATAATAACTCTTCTCTATTATTCCCTAATAAGTCCATATTGATCTTATGTGCTCAGATAAAACACTCCAAGTACTCTCACCACTGCTTTTGTTCTGCATCTGAAAATGAATCTTAGAAGCTCAAATGCTTTGGGAAAATGCTACTTTTATTGTTACAGTAAAATTGTAGTCATTCAGTGCTCATGCTCTTACAACATGTAAAAATTTAAATGAAAATTATATGGTCAAAAAAGCCAATGACACCGAGTTTATGATCCATGTGTACAGACCGTGGGCTCGTCATGGCTCTGCCACTTACTGAGGGATAGTTACTCTTTCAGTTTTCTTACTTTGAAAATGACAGTGTTGATAATAATTTCCCTGTCCCATGCATTTTCCTCATTAGGGAGGAATTAATGTGATAATTTGCTAAGGTTGCATGTCTATTCATTGCTTGGTGGGTAAAGGTTAGTTTTAAACCTCTTCATTGGACTAGCTCCTTCCTTTCAGAGCATATGAGTTTATTTCTCCCCTCATGGGTTTATTTTTATTTAAATGTAACTATATGAAATATTTCTCACTCAAACAAGGAGATATATGTGACTACTAAACTGTTACAGAAGTATATGTATGTATATACACGTGTGTATATACACAAGCTCATGCATACACACATACAGACACATGTGTAATCTCAGAGATGTTCCCCAGATTGCGAAGGCCTCAGCAATCTCTCAGTGCCTATCCTGTGGAGATTGGCATCAAAAATGCACTCAAGGGCTTCCCTGGTGGCGCAATGGTTGAGAGTCCGCCTGCTGATGCAGGGGATATGGGTTCATGCCCCGGTCTGGGAGGATCCCACCTACCGTGGAGCGGCTGGACCCGTGAGCCATGGCCGCTGAGCCTGCTCGTCCGGAGCCTGTGCTCCGCAACGGGAGAGGCCACAGCAGTGACAGGCCCGCGTACCGCAAAAAAAAAAAAAAAAATGCAGTCAAGACATGGATTATAGAGGGGGTGCTCAGATGATGCATCAAGGTACTGATTCCCATTTACTATGACTACCAGCTGTTTTCTGGGGCTAGTTGATAGTTTGTGCACAGTTAGAAAACTATCATTCAAAATGACCCTTGAGTATTTATTCACAGGTTAGATCAAATATGTGATTTAATTGTGATTCTTTATTTCCAAGTAAGGTAAAATAGTGAAGTCAGCTCTTGGCTGGGTTTTACACAGCCGAAAAAGTCTGGGGTTGGTAGTTGTAACACACCTGCAACAATGATTTCCTTGTGAGCAGGCAGGGGGAGAGGGGAGGATTTAAGGTCATTGAAGAATTAAGGTTTTGTAAAAATGCATTGTGTATCCTTTCATGCTGTCATTTTCTTAGGTCTTGGGCTGCACCATTATGTTATTCTAGAAGTATAAGTGTGTGTTGCATTTTCAGACAGGTCTTCTGAGCCAATTTGTTGCAGTGCAATGTTGTGGTGCACTAGGCATCGCTTCTGGGTCTCCACCATTAATTCCCAAAGAGCACATGGTCCTGATTTTTAAAATTAGCTTTCTTGTGAAAAGGACCTGGCAATTCACATAAGCTGAAGGTCAACAAGAAAAGAGAAGGTAAGATTCCTTTTGATTCTCCCATTTTCCTACAGAGAAATATGTTGGAGCTGTGTCTGCAGTGTGAATACCTTCCAGCGAAGGCCTGCTCCCTTGCTCTGGTAGATTTAAAATAATTTGACCCAATAGATGTCCAAATTAATTCCTTGGAACCCATGAATGTTACCTTACTTGAAAAAGGATCTTTACTGTTGTGTTTAAGATAACGATCCTGAGATGAAATAATCCTGGATTATAGGGGTGGGCCCTAAACTCAATGACAAGTATCCTTATTAGAGAAAGGTAGAGGGAAGTTTGAGACCGAAAAGGAGTAGACACAGAAAGAAGAGGAAAAGACGCTGTGAAGAGAGAGGAAGAGACTGGAGTGATGCGGTTACAAGCCAAAGAACCCAAGGAATGCTGATAGCTACCAGGAACTGGAAGAGAGAAGGAAACATGCTCCCCTAGAGCCTCCTGAGGGAGCAGAGCTCTGCTTGATTTTCTTGATTTCAGACTTTTAGCCTCCATAAAATGGTGGGAGAATACACTTCTTTCATTTTAAGCTGCCCAGTTTGTGGTATTGTATTACAGCAGCCATCGGAATCTGACATACTCCCATCCCTTTCCAATCTAACAGAGCAAACCTGAAAGTAAACTTTTATGTGCTTGTACAGTAAGGGGATGGATTGAAAACTTTCTTGGTGCCAGGCTGACTGGTTGTTTATGGCAGATATGTATAACCTTTGTCTGGATGTGTTTAGTGCCCACACCTAGAGTCATGGTATTAATTCCCCCCTGACAAAGGAAGCCAAACTAGGACACAGGCTCTCCTCCTGCAAGGAAAAGCTAAAGGGATATCAAGACAGAAGGAAGGAATCATTACTTTTTAAATCATCTCTTCTTATTTTATTCTTATTTCTGAAATGTTATATTCATTCCATTCAAGCAAAAATTTGGAGTTGAGGAGTAGCGCTCACAGGATAATAGATAAGATACTAGGTAAGTTTGTGATTGAAGGGAGACATTTTATCAGTGTTACTTTGGTAACTTATACCTTTCCTTCTGGAAATGCCTATTATCATCCGAGAAAAGGCCAGTCTAGAGATATAAATAGTTAGAACCTGTGCTATCTTTTAGCTATTTGCTCTCAAATCCATTCCTGTCTCCCCCCTGATCTTCTCTGTATCCCAAAATACTGAGCAATGCACAGTCTTTCCCAGACTGCTTTCTGGCTGGTGCCAGTGAAGTCAACGGCAAAGCATTGGATGGTGCGAGGAAGGAAAAAGCCAGGATATTTTTCCCTCTCTTGACTTGGATAGGATTTCTTACAATAGCTACATTTGCTCCTTGGTTCCGTCTTCTGTCAAACAGTTCTGCTCTCTAATGTCACAGGTACTACCAAGGGTGGTGTTGATTTCCTTTCACCTTTGTGACTAGTTGCTCATACTAATTGCCTCTATTAACTGACTGGATCTTGAATGATAAGAAATCAAAGGCAACAGGTCACATTGGCTCAGCATCAGTTTGAACTTAAAGACAAATCAGTCCATCCTGACTGGTCATTTAGGTGTTCCAGGTTAAGATAATGACGAATACATGGATGACTTTTCCAGATAAATTTGATTTGTTCATTTAGTGTCCCAGAGGAGATTTTATCTCAAAAATGAAACAGCTGTTTAATAAGACAAATGAGAGAGAAAGCATTCTGACCTATTTTCTTTATATTTGCTGCCAGTTTTCTAATAGATTATGGTTTTCTCTTCTCATTTTCAAATTCTTATTATCCTCTCAAGAAATCTATGAGGCGGGTATTATTACCATTTTACAATTTTGAAAACTGAAGCTTAGCTTAAACTTTTTCTTAAATAACAAACTGAAATAAATGTTTTTTTTTAATATAGGTAATCATAGCTATTATATCTTCAGTGCTTTTTCTGTAAACCACATATTTTGCTAATCCCTTTATACAACATTTAATCTTCCCAAAAGTAGGAGTTGGATTTTAAAGTTATCATTTTTACAGATGAAGAAACTGAAGTTCAGAGAGATTAAGTGAAACTTATCCTAATGTAAGTCATAGAGACATTTGACACTAGGTCCATCTGACCAGAGAGGAAGGAGTTTGATTAGATCTGTTTCTAAACAAGCTTTTAAATCTGTGATCCCTGATTCATTTTGCATATTTGGTAAAAGACAAATACTGTCAGCCCCAATATTAACTTCTTTTTTTTGTTTGTTTTTCTGGGAACTGAGACCTTACATTATTACAGATAGAAATACTAAAGTTGAACAATCTTATTCTGATTTAATAAATATGATTTTTAGTAGAGTAGTAGGAAATATATTTTTTAAAAATCCTGTATATATTTGATTTGCTCTGAGAGTTCTACGGTAAAGAGGGCCAAATCACTGGTCATGACCCCAATTCGTTTCATGGAAATATGCTGTACATCTAAATTCAATTTAGCTGTTTAGTAAATGCATGCACTTGATTAAGAATGTAAATGATTCAATTCCATTCATCTTTGTGACTTAGGAAAAACTCTAAATTGAAATACCTGTTGATGGTAGATTAATATTATGTCTACATATGAAAAACAGCAGTTAGTTTAAATAAGAAGCAAAAACACTCTCCATAGCCCAAATATAAAGTTATAAATGCAAGTATGTAACAACAAATCTATCAAAAGAGTGACAGCAAAAAAAAAAGTGTCATACATAGAGATTTACACCATTACCCACCTCAATACATACAGAAATAAAAAGATGCAAAAATAGTGGAAATATCATGTGTTTTGTAACTAAGAAAGCGTCCAATATACATTACAAATAACAAATGCTCACAGCAACACAAATTGAAAGGGTTTACATCAAATTGAAAGGGAACGTTGGGAGCACGTGAAGAAGTTATGAGCACATTGCAGTGAAGCGGGAAATGAGGTAACTCAGATGGTCCCACTAATTTTTGTCAGCATAGAAGGGTAAGAGTTGATCGTGCTTCAAGAAGGACAAAGAATAGCCTATTTCAATCCCAACACTGATGACTGACAACAAATTGGGCTGGAAAAAAAATCTGTGTGTCAAGTAGAAATCGGAGCACAGCTAACTGAGCATGAAGAACTTTTGTTGCCTTTTCTCGTAAAACAGACTTATAATACAGTTGGATAGTAGCAACCAGAAAGAATTGGAAGAACATGACAACACTGCTTATATAGTAAGTAGGCACACACTTAACTGGCAAGCTTCATTTGACATGGATAGCCTGCTGAATAAAGGGAGACTGCCTTGTAGAAACACTAGCCCTTCTTTATTGTTCTGAAGGTCAGGGGTGAAGTTGGCCTGGGAAAATTGAACCAAAATCTACACAATGACCAATAAGCCCCATACTTGTGACCAGATTTAATCACTCCATACCTTTATATATATAAGCAAATAATAAACCCTATTTAATGCTGTTTTTTATTACTATTATTATTGTTATATATAATGGAAATCAGCTGATAGTTTCTTTAGGATTTTTACCTCTGTGATTTTAAGTGAAGTTGGCCTGTGATTTTCTCTCTTTGTACTTTCCCAATCCACTTTGCTAATTAAGCTAACAACAGTTTTATAAAATAAATAGGGTAATTTTTGCACTTTTACTATTTGCTGTAACAACTTATATGAGATAGAAATTACATATGCCTTACACTTTTAGGAAAACTTACCTATAAAACTATCCAGGTCTGGGTATCTTTCTGGTGTGTGAGGTGGTCTTTGGTTATTATTTCAATGTATTATTTATTAATCTGTTCAACTGTTCCTATTCTTTTATATTTTATACTTATTTTTATTTTTTAAAATTTTACACGGTATATTTTTCCATTTAATGTTTTTTAACATTTTAACATTGATTTTATACCAATGTTGAGGTATAATTTATATAAAACAAGTATATCCATTTCAAGTGTATAGTTTGATGAGTTGTGATAAGTACACGCGTACACACCAACATATACGCACCCATATAACCACTTTCACCGTCAAGATACCCTCAAACCAAAAAAAATTATCTTGTACCAATTCCTAGTCAGCCCTAGTCAGTCGAAACCCTCCCACCTCCCACCCTTACCTAGGCCCCAGGCAACCATTGAACTGTTTTCTGTCCCTACCAAATTCATTTGTTTTTTCTAGAGTTTCATATCAATCATATCATTCAGTAAGTATTCTTTTGTGTTTGGTTTCTCTCTCTCTCAGCATAATGATTTTGAAATTTATCCAGGTTGTTGTATATATCTGTATTTTCTTTCATTTTGTGGCTAAGTATTCCATTGAATGGATATACTGCAATTTATTTACCCTTTCGCTTGATGATGGACATAGGGTGTTGTCGGTTTGGGTCTATTAGGAATAAAGCTGCTGTGAGCATTACTATATAAGGATTTGTGTGTATCTTAGTCAACTCTGCTAAAATAAAACACCACGGGTTAGGGGTAGGGTTAGGGTTAGGGTTTAAACAGCAGACATTGTTTCTCACAGTTCTGGAGGCTGGGAAGTCCAAGGTCAAGGTGCTGGCAGATTTAGTAGGTTCTTGGCTCTTCCCTCTTCCTGGCTTGTAGACAGCCACATTTTCACTGTGTACTCTCATGTCCTTTCCTTGGTGCAAGTGTGTGGGGAGAGAGGAAGCTCTGCTGTCTCTTCCACTTCTTATAAGGACACTCATCCCATCATGAGAGCTCCACTCTCATCACCTCATCTAAGCTTGTTCAAAACTTAATTACCTCCCAAAGGCCCTACCTCCTAATAGCATCACATTGGGGGTTAGGACTTCAACAAGGAGACACATTTAGCTCATAACAACATGGATATGTATTTTCATTTCTTTTTTCGGTAAATATCTCAAAGTGGAATTACTGGATTGTATGTGTATAGGTATTTATGCATGTTGTGTGTTCTAAGTGTATGTTTAACTTTTTAAGAAACTGCCAAAGTGTTTCCCAGGTAGATGACCATCTTATATGCCCCACCCTCATCAGTGTATGAATATTTTAGTTTCTTTGCATTATAAACAATTGTTACCATTTTGTTTTATTTTAGCAATTCTAACATGTGTATTGATATTTCATCTCTGCTCACTGTCCAATTATAAAACCATCCACAGTTTTAGGTATTTGTTACAGCAGCACCCCACTTCCCACTCTCACAATCTATATTCATTTCCTATGGCTCCCATTATAAATTGCCACAAACTGGTTGACTTAAAACAATAGAAATTGATTTCCTCACAGTTCTGGAAGCCAGAAGTTTAACATCAGTTTCACTGTGCTTAAACAAGATGTCAACATGTCTACATTTCCTCCAGAGACTCTCGGGCAGACTCCATGTCTTACCTCTTCCAGCTTCTGGTGACTTTCCTTTGCTTATGGCCAAATCACTCCAAGACTACATCTTCATATTGCTTTCTCCTTTATGTATGCATAAGTCCCTCTGCCTCTCTCTTAGGAAGACACTTGTGATTTGATTTAGGACCCACCTGGATAATCCAGGATAATCTCTACACATCAAGATCCTTAAATACAGCTACAAAGATTCTGTCTCTTTATAAGGTAACAGGACTAATTGGGACTGGATATCTTTCTGGTGGCCATTTTTCCTCTTACTAGATATGGCCATTTCAGTTTGGGTCAAACTGGCTGTGTGGGGTTCTCATTTAGTTAAATGCAGACTATCAAAGAAGGAGAAAGTGTGTTCTCAGAATTTTCGGAATATACCTCCTTAGCATTGTGATTAACATGTAGTAAATTTGTAAAACTTATAGCTCATTTTAATTGATGTTATATCTATCATGGGGCATCTCTGAATAAAAGCTACTATAAGCCTCATCTAAAATACATTTAACTCCTCAGATTATTAGTTAAGAATGCATTTTATTCAATCCTTTTGTGAATAGTGTTTTAATTTTTATGTAGTATTGTTTTATAAAAAATTTTATTTTTATTTTTTCAGTCCTCAAAACTGTATGCTCTATTATATCATCTATTGAGACAACTACAGAGTAATGAGTCTTAACACTTAGGCAGTAGAAATTCAGATTTCTCTAAAACTTCAGAGGTTCTTTGAAAGACAGTGTGATAATTATGGTTTAGTTTAACTGTCAAAAATATAAACAATTGCTTGTTAAAAAAGAAAAGAAACATCCTTTGAGAATTTCCAGCAGTTTAAAATGAAGTTTTTTGTTTGTTTTTTACCTAACATTTGCTTTATAGCAATGTGGAAAAAAACATAAAATTTAGACTCTGAAATCAGTTTGAATTTATTTTTAATGCTTTTGATTATTTTAAACTCTCCAATAAAACTGTGGGCAGGCACAATGTGTTCATTTTATTTTTTCGAATTCTGTCACTGTCACCCACCAATGAAACGCTAAAAGGATTAAGAAGCTGCAGGTCTCACGCACAATCATGTTTAATTAATTAATTAATTAATTAAGCTTGCTCCTGGGAATTGTGACTCTAAATAAAATATAAACTTTATTCTTATTTTTTAGACTATCAAAATAAATAGATTGTACTGGGATAATTTTAAAAATATGTTTGTGACACATTTTCTATCATATTATTTTGAACATTTATATGTAAGTAAAAAATTTTAATTTATCAATTCAAGAAATATTAATTTCATGTACTGTGTTATAGGAGCTGTTCTAGGTACTAGGCATATAGTAGAAAATCAAGCAGAATATAACCTATGTCCTTGTGGAGTTGACATTCTAGAAAAGAAGCAACATCAACAAAGTAAATAATATAAAAAATAGACTATTCTAGATAGTGATAGTGTATGAAGAAAAATAAAAAAGAGAACAAGGATGAGTGGTGGTGGGAGATGACATTGCAATTTTCCATAAAGTAATCAGATTAGACTCCATTGAAAAGTGGACATTAAAGAAAAGACCTGAAGGAGCTGAGAGACAGAGCCATGTGCATAACTGTGGGAACACATTTAACCAGAGGAAACATTAAGTACTCTGTTTGAGAAACAGTGATAATGCCAGTGTGTCCCAATAGAGTGACAAGAGGTCAAGGGAGTGGTAGAAGATAAGGGTAAAGAATGGGGCCAACTCTGTTGGGTCATATGCCACTGTAAGAATTTTGTATTTGACCATGAATGAGCAAGATTTCTTTGGAGGGTTTTAACCAAAAGAATAACTTCTTCAGACTAAATTTTAGAAGGATTACTCCCTATGGAGATTGAACTGATTGGGGGAGGGTTCCAGGGTGGGAGGCTTGTGGGAAGGACTGACATGGCAGACAAGTAGGAAATCATTTAGGAAAAAATTAATCAAATCAATCTGCTGAAATAACTATGCTGATGAGTAAAATCTATAGTGAGTAAAAATTATTTCAAAGCTGACACTCCAGTGAATATAGAATTACAATTTATATTTTTATTAAACAATACTTAGAAAACTTTCTGGATAATTACTAAATGAGATTAATGTGAATTTTGTTATATGCTTTTGGATCTGATTTTAAAAGAATTAAACTTAAAATAACAATAATTAGAAGTAGCTAAATTAGGAGATGCTTGAGTTGTTACCTAGTAGGGTTATATATTTTACTCTATTCAAAGTTATTTCCTCAAATATGTCTTGGATGCCACTCTGATACTGAAAAATCTCCTAAAGGCTACTGTTGCATGACTCATTATAATATCTGTCAGAAAGATAGTCTTGTTTCAATACTTTTACTGGTTTTTCTTTTGCATTTACTTGTCCATATCTGTACTGTCCAATAAAATAGCCACTAGCCACATACAGTTCTTCAACACTTGAACTGGGGCTAGTCTGAATTAAGATCTGCTTTAAGTATGAAATACATGCTATATCTCAAATATTTATCATGAAAAAATAATGTAAAATATCTCATTATTGACTGTTTTTATATTTGATTACATTTTGAAATGTAACCCATGTGAAAACATTTTGGACATATTGAGTTAAATAAAATATATAAATAAATTAATGTTACTAGCTTCTTTTTAGCTGTTTTAATAAGAGTATTAGAAAATTTAAAGGTACATATGTGGGTCAGATTATATTTCTATTGGACAGTGCTGGTCTAATGCTAGATGAACTCTAAGGTAATTTTTAAAATTATAGTAATTTGTAAGAATAATAAGTACAATATATGAAATAAAAATAGACTTAGTATAATTGGAGGTTATGTATATGATAATGAAAGTAAAATAAGCAATTTATCCTGGGAAAAAAAGATAAGTTGCTCAATTAGTGAAGTGGTGAAAAATGGATAGCTATGTGTAAAAAAATCTGGATATCTATCTATGAGAATCAGAGTTCCCCATGGTATATCAACATTTAGGAAAAGGAAATTTAAGAATGTAATGTCCCAAGGAAAGGAATTTGAAAGCCTAGAAGATTTTGGACTGAGTGTAATCTCAATATAACCTGTGGCTGCAACAAATTGTTTCAGTCTTTAACTTTTTGCGATTTCTTTGGCATAAATCTTTGTTTTTATTTTTAATACTTCATCATTTTTAGAAGTTATATCAATTATTTCCAGAATAAACTATTCTGTTTAAAACTGTAAAACTATATTTTTAAGTAAATTCAACATTATGGCCTGAAAGGTCAAAATGTTCTATTGTTTTCCTTCTGTTTCATTTAACAAAACACCCATTTAAATAAATAACCTTGAATAATATTTTAAGAACTCTTATATATATATAAAACTATATTTAAGACTCTATATTCTATCTGTGCACACTGCCCACTTTGGGGTACAGTTAAGGGGGAGGTGGAATTGAAAAATATTGATAATAAACAAATACAAGGATTACAATGTTTTGTTTCAATACCAATACATTACAAATTAATTACAAGATTTTAAAACTTTAACCCTGCTTCTGATGCTTTCCTGTCATTTATCATTGGTTTGAATTGACAGAAGCATAAATCCAAATGACAGACTAATAGATGCAAATCGATACTAGCTAACAAAGGTTATACTTCTTTCTAAATGGACCAATCAGTGATAGACCTGAATTCACTGTGTTGGAATGTTGGAGAGGCTGAGTTGGAACATGAATGCCAAATTCTGTCCAGAATCTCATTCTTGTCTTACATTGGAGTGTGTCAAATTGTTCTCAGCTTCTCAATATCCCCACAGCAACTGGCCCATAAATATTTCCTCCTGCTAGACTCGTAGGTCTTGGAAAATCCTGAGGCTCTGCCTTCTGAAGACTTTCTACTCATCCCTTCTGTACTTCTTGTAGAAGCTCTGATTTCTAGCTCTTCTGCTTCATATGAACTGGCTATTCTTTCAGTGTCTGTCTTTGTGCAACATACAGACTTCAGGATATCTTCAGTACGTGCTCTACAGCTTAGTGCCAGCAACTTTGGCTTCTGAGTTCAGCCTCAGTTCTTGAGAATTCAGCCAGGGAAGTGGGACCTCTGGAAACATAATTTTATCCAGGAGAGGTGTGATAGAAGAACTTGGATGAGGAGAGCAAAGATTACTGTTCAATAGTAGTGATTTACTGTGTTTCGATAGCATTTTTTAAAAACTTTTTACTGGAGTATAGTTGATTTACAATGCTGTGTTAGTTTCAGGTGTACAGCAAAGTGAATCATTCTTTTTTAGATTCTTTTCCCATATAGGCCATTACAGAGTATTGAGTAGAATTCCCTGTGCTATAAGTAGGTCCTTATTAGTTATCTATTTTTATATATATAGTAGTGTGTATATGTCAATCACAATCTCCCACTTTATCCCTCCCCTCCGTTACCTCCTGGTAACCATAAGTTTGTTTTGTACATCTGTAACTCTATTTCTGTTTTGTAGATAAGTTCATTTCTACTGTTTTTTTCTTTTTTAGATTTCACATATAAGCAATTATCATATGATATCTGTCTTTCTCTGACTTACTTCACTCAGTATGACAATCTCCAGGTCCATTCATGTTGCTGCAAATGGCATTATTTCATTCTTTTTATTGCTGAGTAATATTCCATTGTGTATATTTACCACAACTTCTTTATTCACTCCTCTGTTGATGGACGTTTAGGTTGCTTCCATATCCTGGCTATTGTAAATAACACTGCAGTGACCATTGGCGTGCATATATCTTTTCGAATTATGGTTTTCTCCGGATATATGCCCAGGAGTGGGATTGCTGGATCATATGGTAGCTCTATTTTTAGTTTTGTAAGGAACCTCCATACTGTTCTCCATAGTGGCTGTATCAATTTACATTCCCACCAACAGTGCAAGAGGGTTCCCTTTTCTCCACACCCTCTCCAGCATTTATTCTTTGTAGATTTTTTGATGATTGCCATTCTGACTAGCCTCACTGTAGTTTTGATTTGCATTTCTCTAATAATTAGTGATGTTGAGCATCTTTTCATATACTTTTTGGCCATCTGCATATCTTTTATGGAGAAATGTCTATTTAGCTCTTCCGCCTGTTTTTTGATTGGGTTTTTTTTTTTGATATTGAGCTGCATGAGCTGTTTGTATATTTTGGAGATGGATAGCATTTTATTATTGCAAAATTTCTTCACATATTTTGTCTCACTCGTACATAACGTTTTCCACAAGGCTGTGATCTGAGCAGTAAATGTTTTAATCTTCTATCATAGAGAAGTGGACAGTGAAGTTTCAGAGCAGTTAAGCCCAAAGTCAGAACAATATTTAGTGATGTTCCCTGAACTTGAATCATCCTCTTCAGGCCCTTAGCTCAGTCCTGTTTTCACCCTCTGTATCATCTCTACCAAAAAATAGAGACCAGATTACAATTTTTGTTGTTATAATAAAATATTTGAAAGCTTCTCTATATAATATAGTCCTTCAGTTGGTTACGTGCTTGTAGAGTCTCACATGTCTGTTATCAAGATTCATATGTTAATTGAAAAGAGTTTTAGCTAAGTGGAATAACATTTGGGGGGAATTCTTGCCTCATCCAGTCACAACTAGTGGCCACATTATTTATAGCCAATATAAAGTGGAGAAAAACATTTTCTAAGTGAGGGGAATATAATGCTAATATTCAAGTAACACTTTCCATTACAAGATGAGGAGAAATAACTTTCAAATAAAAGCAACAAAAAAGTCATATCATTTTTTTCCCAGTATTTTATTCAGAAAAAAACTCCCTTGGGCTATGTGAACTGTCTGAATACAATAGAGCTAAGTGAGGAAAAAGTTATTATACAGAAATAACTGACAAAAGGTGTTAGTCACAACTAAAGCATCAAAAGTAAGTACTAAAGGAGCAGAAATGTGGGCTTAGGGGTGATCACCTGTAGAGTTTTATAATACTACTGGTAAGCCTTTTGAACACTTTCTAGGTAGATCATTCAATCCAATGGCCATCAAGGGTGATAACATTGAGAGTATGCTTCATGTTCTATTTCCAACCAGAGAACAAATCCAATGGCAGAAGTGATGAAATTATATCAATTTGTACAATAGTTCGTCTCACTTTACATGTGGCTCCAGCACAAGTAAAGGAGCACATTCTGTCTTAGAGCGTTTCTTTCAGTGTGTATGAGCCAGACATATGAGAAAATTTTAAACACTTGTACTAAGCACTTTTGGTCCACAAGTGTACATTGTAAGATTGATACTAAGTGATAGGGTAGAAAAAAGTTACTAGTAAAAGAAGTCTTCCTTAAAACCATTCATAATATTATATTTCTTATTCTTCAAATATAATCTGTAAGATTATTTAAATTTTGAACTTGAAAATTGTGTCATGTCTCAAAAAGAAGTTGATCAAAAATATGGGTGCCAAATGAATTGAAATTTTTAGTTTCAAACTTGCTGCAATACATTAAGGTAACTTCACAGGACATAAAAGACGTATTTTATAACAAAGGACCATACATATGATATGTGTCTTCTCCCAAGGCACGTTTAAAAATCATATGCAAGAAAGTCACATTTGCTATGTTTTTTCAATTTCTAATAATAAACATTTGTTATTTTATAACTTGATAAAGCTAGTTATATTTCCCTAAATATTTGAATTCCAGTGATTATTTGAATAAAAGCAATTAGAATATATGGGTCCCTGGAACCACATTCTAACAGGGCCACAATCAGCTGGAAATGACTTGTGAGGCCCCTTTCAACTGGATGTGTACCCCCCTCTTGTAATAATGTCTCTCAGTCTTTATTTTTCTTACTTGTGCTTACTATATTCATTTTATTTTCCCATTTGTATCATAGCTATTTATGTTCTTATTGCCTAATCCAGAAATTCTATAAGGAGCTTCTCATCTTTCACTATGTTTGATTCATGAGGCTTCTGGTTAAAACACATTGAAATCTATAATTTTATGCATTTTTTTTCCTGATAGCTAAAATATTTTGAAATTGAAAACAAGTAAACCCCATGAAATACTTAAATTCTGGTATTAAATGCATGACTTTAAAAGCCAATAGTTGACTTTTAACATAAATTAAATGAAAGAGAACAAATAAAGAAATAATGGATATTAATTTACATGGTGTGAATGCAATATATGTTATTACAAAGCTTTAAAGGGTTATGAGCTTAACTTTATCTAGATAATACAACTAAAGTTTGTCAAACCATTATAAATGTTTCATCTGTTTATAAAAATGGTTTGCCTTTTATAAAAAATAGAAGGAAAAATGTAACTAACTTGTATTGAACTCGACTTATATGCCTGACACTATTAAACATACATTCTATACTATTATGACCTTGTACCCTGTCCCTCAGATACCTTATCTCTGTTCTTCTTTTCCTCTCCTTTGCTCAGCAGGCTAACACTTCAGACCATATCACCTGAAATATGTTGCAAATTTGCTTTCTGACTTCATTCTACTATTATCTTTATAGAGTTATTAAAGATAAGGAGAGCATCATATTAAATGATGACATTTTCCAAAGTCCAAAAATTAGGAGGCCACCTATTCCAGTGGAAAACTCATGAATGTAAATGTATTATGTTGACCCTCCATATCTACAGTTTCCACATCTATAGATTCAACCAACCTTGGATCAAAAATATTCAGAAAAAAATCCAGACAGTTCCAAAAAGCAATGAATGTGTCTTGCTGCATACAGGCAACTATTTACATAGCATTTACATTGTATGAGATATTATAAGTAATCTAGAGACATTATTTTATATAAATGAGTTGAGCATCCACTGATTTTGGTATGTGAGGGGAATCTGGAACGAATCCCCTTGCAGATACAAAAGACATGACTGTATACTTGGTTTCTACTCTTGGTTATTGTATTAGTTTCCTAGGGCTGCTATAACAAAGAACCACAAACTGGGTAGCTTAAAACTACAGAAATTTCTTGTCTCTCAACTCTGGAGACTGGACATTTGAAATTGAAGTGTTGGCGGAGCCACATTTTTTCTGAAGGTTCTAGGGTAGCATACTTCCTAGATTTTGGTAGTTTCCAGAAACGCTTAGAGTTTCTTAGCCTGTAGATGCATCACTACAATTGCTGCCTTCATCTTCACATCGTGGTCTCCCTGTATTTCTTCATATCATCTTCCCTCTCTGTGTGTCTGTGTCCAAATTTCCTTTTTCTTATAGGGACAGCAATTATGGTGTTAGGCAATGCTCTTATCCAGTATAACCTCATCTTAACTTGATTACATCTGCAAAGACTTTTAAAAAATAAGATCATATTCACTGGTTCCAGGTACATGTGAAGTTTTTTGGGGTTTTTTTGTTTTTTTTGGAGTGGGCACTATTTAACTCAGTACAATTACTAAATATTTGACACTGGGTACACATTTTGTCCCTAAAATTTCTCATCTATCAAATGGAAACCAAAAAGAAATGTCTCCATTTTTTCCAAGCCAAATCATAGCATGCATTCCAGATACTCTCTGGGAAAAGTTTCAGTAGAAGAATCTCCAAATAAGAATCTCTGGAGATGACAGTCCAGAGAAATGAAATCCCCTGATTTTCACCCTATTTGAATTTGCACCATTGCCAGGCCTATGCCCCTTTTGTTAAATATACCCAAATCCTTTTTCTTGTTTTTCCTTAATATATTTCAAAATGGGAAGCTTTTCTAAAATAATTTATAAATTACATGTAACAAAAAATATGACTAGAGGAAATCAAATAACATAGAAATCAATGTGTGCATACACAAACATGCAATTGTTTCCTGAATTACCATATTCCATGTCTGATTTATTTTAACTTCCTCAGAATTTAACTTTTTTTTCCAGTTCTGTTTTTTCTTCTCCTGTAGGAATCTTACTGGAGAAATCTTATTTTCCAACATGTTTTGGAGATGCAATGACGTTAAGGTAATTCTCAACACGATTCAGTACCTAGTAGAAGGCCTGAGTTCAGTTAGTTGATTAGATAGGTAAATTGGCTAGATAAATAAAAATAGATTTACACTTCTCTAGATACTTAGCATAGAAAGAATCTCATAGAAAAGAATCTTTTCCTGTGATGTCTGTTATGATGGAGTAGTAGCTGAAGATTTTTGCTTATGTTATGACTTACAAAAGCCTTTCTCAATTTCTAGCAATTGTACCAAAATGTACTCAGTGTTCATTATTCATGTATTCCATATTTGAGAATTTGCCTACTTGATAATTCTGTTTGTAACCCCAAGGTCCATAGTTACAGTACTTTCATGGTCATTTATAGATTTGCTAGATTGGCAAAAAGTTTGAGAAACCTGACAGGAATGTTGCCAGCTATGGTCACACAAGGTGATGGTTTGCCTTCTTTTTCCAGCTCTGGTACTGTAAATAAGTGTCCTGTTGTGGTTCTATACAGTGTTACATGTTTTCATTTTTCTTGCGATTTTGCTATTTAAAATGCCCCCCAAGCATAGTACTGAAGTCCTGTCTAGTTTTCCTAAGTACAAAGATGCTGTGATGTGTCTTACAGGGGAAAAATGTGTGTTAGAGAGACTTCATCCAGGCATGAGTTACATTGCTATTGGTCATGAGTTCAGTGTTATGTATTGATCAGTTTATGAAAATTCTATGACCAGAGGCTCACAGGCACCTAACTTTGTATATCCTCTAGGAGCAGTGGTTCAGTAATTACTAATTCAGAGTTCACAGTGGCTTTAGAGATCATAACTGTCACAAATAATGAGAATCAACTATACATGTTACAAGGAATCCAATTTGGAAAAGAAGAAATAAAGCTTTCACTGTTTGCAGATGACATGATACTATACATAGAGAATCCTAAAGACACTACCAAAAAACTACTAGAGCTAATCAATGAATTTGGTAAAGTAGCAGGATACAAAGTTAATGCACAAAAATCTCTTGCATTCCTGTACACTAATGATGAAAAATCCGAAAGAGAAATTAAGGAAACACTCCTATTTACCTTTGCAACAAAAAGAATAAAATACTTAGGAATAAACCTACCTAAGGAGACAAAAGACCTGTATGCAGAAAACTATAAGACACTGATAAAAGAAATTAAAGATGATACAAACAGATGGACAGATATACCATGTTCTTGGATTGGAAGAATCCACATTGTGAAAATGACACTACCCAAAGCAATCTACAGATTCAAGGCAATCCCTGTAAAACTACCAATGGCATTTTTCACAGCACTAGAACAAAGAATTTCACAATTTGTATGGGAACACAAAAGACCCCGAATAACAAAAGCAATCTTGAGAACGAAAAATGGAGCTGGAGGAATGAGGCTACCTGACTTCAGAGTATACTACAAAGCTACAGTAATCAAGATAGTATGGTCCTGGCACAAAAACAGAAATATAGATCAATGGGACAGGATAGAAAGCCCAGAAATAAACCCATGCACATATGGTCACCTTATTGTTTTATAAAGGAAGCAAGAATATACAATGGAGAAAAGACAGTCTCTTCAATAGGTGGTGCTGGGAAAACTGGACAGCTACATGTACAAGAATGAAATTAGAATACTCCCTAACACCATACACAAAAATAAACTCAAAATGGATTAAAGACCTAAATGTAAGGCCAGACACTATAAAACTCTTAGAGGAAAACATAGACAGAACACTCTATGACATAAATCACAGCAATATCCTTTTTGACCCACCTCCTAGAGAAATGGAAATAAAAATAAACAAATGGAACCTAATGAAACTTCAAAGCTTTTGCACAACAAAGGAAACCATAAACAATATGAAAAGACAACCCTCAGAATGGGAGAAAATATTTTCAAATGAAGCAACTGACAAAGGATTAATCTCCAAAATTTACAAGCAGCTCATGCAGCTCTATATCAAAAAAACAAACAACCCAATCCAAATATGGGCAGAAGACCTAAATAGACATCTGTCCAAAGAAGATATACAGATTGCCAACAAACACATGAAAGAATGCTCAACATCACTAATCATTAGAGAATTGCAAATCAAAACTACAATGAGGTATCACCTCACACCAGTCAGAATGGCCATTATCAAAAAATCTACAAATAATAAATGCTGCAGAGGGTGCAGAGAAAAAGAACCCTCTTGCACTGGAGGTGGGAATGTAAATTGATACATCCACTATGGAGAACAGTATGGAGGTTCCTTAAAAAACTAAAAATAGAACTACCATACAACCCAGCAATCCCACTACTGAGCATATACCCTGAGAAGATCATAATTCAGAGAGAGTCATGTACCACAATGTTCATTGCAGCTCTAATTACAATAGCCAGGACATGGAAGCAACTTAAGTGTCCATTGACAGATGAATGGATAAAGAAGATGTGACACATATATAGAATGGAATATTACTCAGCCATAAAAAGAAATGAAATTGAGTTATTTGTAGTGAGAGGGATAGACCTAGAGTTTGTCACACAGAGTGAAGTAAGTCAGAAAGAGAAAAACAAATGCTGTATGCTAACACATATATATATGGAATCTTAAAAAAAAAAAAAAAAAGGTTCTGAAGAACCTAGTGGCAGGAGAGGAATAAAGATGCAGACATAGAGAATGGACTTGAGGACACGGGGAGGGGGAAGGGCAAACTGGGATGAAGTGAGAGAGTAGCATGGACTTATATACACTACCAAATGTAAAATAGGTAGCTAGTGGGAAGCAGCCTTATAGCACAGGAAGATCAGCTCAGTGCTTTGTGACCAAGAGGGTTGGAATAGGGAGGGTGGGAGGGAGATGCAAGAGGGAGGAGATATGAGGATATATGTATAGCTGATTCACTTTTTAATAAAGGAGAACTAACACACCATTGAAAAGCAATTATACTCCAATAAAGATGTTAAAAAAAAATCTATACATGTTACTCTTTCACTGAGAGGCATTTTATTCAACAAAATATATCCAGAAAGTTTGGGGAAATGGAAGTAATGCTTATTTAATTGCCACCTCTGTGAATACAGTATTTTTTTTGTAAATAGTCCATAGGCTTTAAACATTTTCATAAACTGCTTTTATCTGCAGATTAACTAATTCATTTTAATGAGGAATATCTGCCATATAATTAATTAACAGGCAAGTCCTCTTTGCCATAACAATTAGTTGGATCAGAATAACTTTCTGTCAGGAAAAAGTCTGAGTGTTTCAATTAAAGTAAATATATTAATAATCTTTTTTGAGGAGTAGTATAAAAAAACCAGTGAAGAATACATTGTAGACTCTTTTGCAAAATATATAACTAAAAATAATCAAGTCAAAAATTTAAATAGGGCTTCCCTGGTGGCGCAGTGGTTGAGAGTCCGCCTGCCGATGCAGGGCACACGGGTTTGTGCCCGGGTCTGGGAGGATCCCACATGCCACGGAGCAGCTGGGCACGTGAGCCATGGTCGCTGAGCCTGCGTGTCCGGAGCCTGTGCTCCACAACGGGAGAGGCCACAACAGTGAGAGGCCCACGTACCCCCCCCCCCAAAAAAATAAAAAAAATTTAGAGTTATTTTAACGTACATATTTTGTAACAAGTTAAGTACCAATAATAAATTATTTCTCATTTTTTACTTCAATAATGTAATGTAACATAACATAATACAAAATATAGTGAAAATTAGAAATTTACAAAGACTGTCAGTATCAAAGACTGAAAAAAGGTCATAGAATTCCTTTTGCAAAGTTGTGTGTGTATGCATGCACACCTATCAAAATTTGATTTTTATTTATTGAGAATAATTAACCAAGACTAAAGTATAAAGATCAGAAATAACTCAATTTCATAGGACTTCATTTACAAGCTTTTTTATATATTTAATAAAAGAGAAGTGTATATAATTCTAAAAACAGACTGGTTCAACAGTTAGTATATATATATTATTTTATTGAAGATAAAAAATAAAATAATTTCACAAGTTGTAGTAAGATGAAGATTGGCTATAATTGGAATATTTATTCCATGTGATATGATTTAACAAACCTCAACTACATTGAAAATGCAAAAAAGAAATAATAATTTTATCCTTATGTTTCTCTAAGTTTTTAGAAAAATTTAGTACTTTTGGAAAATAATTCAGTTACATATAAAAGAATCTACATCACCAGTCCCTACTTCAGCTATTCAAATGTGGTTTCCTTCCAGATATTGACATATTTTAGAAATGAGAATTAAGAATAGTTGAAAATAATTTATTGTATTTAAATATGTAGAGAGTAGGTAGAAACATTTTTCGCATTCTGTGTTTCTCATTGATGCTCTCATTACATGCATGGGAATTCTCCCTCAAGAATACTTATTGAAAATTGTCTGGAAAAAGGGGGGCAAATAAATACTTCCTTAGAGTATTTATTGAAAATTGTCTGAAGAAGGAAGAGGAAATGTTTTTAAGTAAAAATTGTATTACTCCACCTACTACCATATATATGCATTCCGAACATACCAATGCAGGTCAAAATGCTCCTTTTGCTATGTTAAACCATAACAAAAATTATTCAAGACAAGAAAGAAAGCCTTAATGTTTATAGCATTGTGGTCAGTCACTAAAGAGAGTTCCTCTTGTTTAGAGCCTGGAAAATATTCTCATGGAATGATAGCATGGTATGATCTGGATTCAGTGAGTGATACGTGTTTCTTTTGTAAATGATATGAAACGCTATTAAGAAAACAAGATTTCTCAAAAAGGTCAAATTTAGAACAGAATCCATATGAAAGTCGAAGGTTTACCTTAAAACCAGTTCTTTGTTTACGTTTTTTAAAAAGTTTTTCATTACTATTCCTTGGAAAGTCTTGTTTCTTACACCCAGAAATACAGTTGTACACTCTATTTCTAAATCCTGTTTAAAGAATTTGGCTAAACTTGTCTGTGACTTTCTAGGATGTCGATTGGTAGCATTGTGATTTTTTTTCTTATAAGAATTGCTGAACATCCCAAGCATGGGTACAAAGATCCTGAATGATGGAGTGATTAAAAAATGGATTTTACTGGGTAACTGTATCAGAGAGATACAAAGGAATAGTTGAACTGAAATAATATACCATGAAATCAATTAGGCTAGATGGAGGCAGAAAAGTTCTTAGAGTCTGAGAGAATGTAGGGACTGAAAACCTGGATCCCTGTGAGGTTAAAGAGCAGGTCTTTTGGGGTGACTATAAGAGAGACCCAAAGGGAGATAGACAGCTTTTGGAAAGTGGTATTTTCTAATATAACTTTTTAGAAATGGAACAATTTAGAATTAGCAAAAGTGCTGTGGTGTGGCCATGAGATTGGGTGGCTAAAAGGGAACAGAGGAATTAACAGGAACATAAATTGAGAAATTTAAGAAACTAAGAGAGTAGGCCATTGTTTGAGTCATCTCTGAATGAGTAATAGAGCTGTAGTAGAGAGGAATGTCATGAGCCAGGGCTAAAAGCGAAAGAGTGATCAGGAGGTCGGTAGTGACAGTGACAAAGTGGAGTTCAGATTGCCTCAGTGTCAGTGGAGGAAGATGTTAATATGAGCATCATGGCAGAAGAGTCTGGAAGAAACACTTGGGAAAAGTAGAATGCTGACCTTCTCTTTGAAACCTGAGTCATGTGTTGTGTAAAGCCTCCACTCTGGGAAGCTCTGGGAAAATCAGTGTTCCCAGGAAGGGACCAGGACCCAGTTACAGCAAGAGGGTGGAGGGGGATTCTCAGTAAAATGGTCAAGGTAGGTTTTTATTTTTTAATTATTTTTTTAAAAAACATTTTTCTGACAAGGAGAGAAACATTTTAGGGAACATGGTAAAAGGTTTAGAAGAAATGAAATTAGGTTAGGGAGAAGGAAGTATAGATTAGTTTGAGGATAAAATTTCAGGAGAAGAAAAATGACTAGGGAATTTTATATTTTGTACCATGATTAAGACCTGATGGATTTAGTAACTGAGCCAATGACTAATAAGAGTAATCTCAGAAATACTCTTGTGGGTTGGATGTGGTGTAGGGGATATGGTGTAGCATAGGGTAGGGTAGAGATAAGAGCACATTATTCCTAGGTGCCCTTGGCAAAGAGGGTAAGTAAGGCCACTCAAGTTGCTGGCTGTTCTCTGTGATCTGGGGATACCTTCTGGGACCCTGGTCATCTTGGTACCCATAGAGGAATTAGCAGAAAGCCTGGTAATCAGCTTTCTACACTAGACACCAAGGTGGACCAAGCAGAGTTCAGAGCGCAGATCTTCTCCTTTGTCAGTAAAGAAATCTGTTTGCCAATGAATGTCATGGGTCTCTAGATTGGCTCTAAGTGCTGCTGGAGATACTTCTAGAAAGATAAACACCAAAAGCTCCTTATCTTGCACCTGAAGCTCTCATCCTCTTCATGAGGAGGTCTTAGAGAAGCTAAGTCAAGAATCCTTAAAGAGTAATTTATACTCAAATGGTTGTCCCAGGACTAAAAGAACTAATCCTCAATTGAAATTATATAGAAAAATAATTGAGAGGAGTTATAAATAAGCTAAGAAGACATTATTTATGGATAATAAAAACCAAAAAGCTGAAAGTCTATTTTTTGTTTTTTTTTCAAATTTTAAAATTTATGCATATACTTTATACTAATTATTCAGGGCTTGATGGCCATAGAGTGAGAAAAATAAAAATATTTTCTTGCGTTACCTTCTTCATAGAGGTTAAGACCTCAGTGTACTTACTTATAAATAGACATATATCTTAGGCTTACTCTAGCTCTGAAATGAATGATTCTCTTTGTGGAAGAAAATCAAACACAGTACTATTCACACACATCTTTATTTGAAAATGCCAGGCTTGAGACTGGCAAAGGAGCTGAGGGTCTAACTTGAGAAAGCATGGCTGACTGTTTTACAGGGCTTCACTAGGAGGAAGCCAGGTAAGATTAGGCTAGTTTTGAGACTAGTTGGTCAGGGATAGCACTCAGAAGAGGAAGAAATTAGTTTTGCAGATCAACAGCCATTGTTTGGGCTGTTTGGATTTTCTCAAGGGCAAGAGAAAGGAAGAGTCTGAGGCTAAGGTCACGTGCTGTTGGGAGCGAAGGAACAGCTGCAGGGGACAAAGACATCCAAGAACCACAGTGGATGTTTCTTAGTACTCAGAGTCTCTCATTCTTTTCGTATTTTATCAGTCAATAAATTTAAAAATAAATAAATCAGCTTATAGCCTCAGGAATACTATAAACCAAATGTGAAACTTGGGTTTAAGGCCCATTTGAAGTTCAGGTTTCTTTTTACCCTGGAAATAAAACTTTGCTCTTTTGAATAAATTATAGGGTCAGTTTTGAATCTATGTGTAGTATAGGTTCAATGTCTGAGTCAATTATTCATTAATTTATTCTTTCATCCATTTACACATATTTATTGGAGACTTTCTATGTGCCAGCCTGTTGTAGGCACTCAATAAATGAAGAGACAGAGAGAGAGACCCCTCTTAAAGAGCTTGTGTTTCAGGCTCCGGACGCGCAGGCTCAGCGGCCATGGCTCACGGGCCTAGCCGCTCCGCGGCATGTGGGATCTTCCTGGACCGGGGCACGAACCCGTGTCACCTGCATCGGCAGGCGGACTCTCAACCCCTGCGCCACCAGGGAAGTCCCTGAGCTTGTGTTTTTAAACTAGTAGTTATATGTTGTCAAGCACAATGACCTAATAATAAATTAATGTATCAAGCTATAATAAATCACCAAGCTTAACAACTGCTAATTGTCAAAATGTAAATTTTAAGTTATTTATTGATGAATGTAAATTTCAAGCAAGAAGGGATCTTCAAACATGTAATCTGCCTCACGTAGCTTCCATCTGTGGAGTCACTCCTTACTCCAAGGAGAGATTTAAACATTATGGAGTCAATGACCTTTTAGTACCAAAAAATTACTTAGTTGCAACATGAGTACTCGAAACATAAAATTTGTAAGCAACAAGACTTTTTCTTAAACCATGAGATGTCCTTAGTTTTCCAAATAATCTAGCATGTTAAAAATTTTCCTTTAATAACACTTTTGAAAGAATGCATGTAACAAAAGATAGAAAGTTGAATGAGAGTTTCAAATGGACCCCACAACCCTCTATAAAATTTTTACTCATCTTAGGAAGAAGGGGAAAAAATCTTGTATAAGACTGAATAGTCCTGAGGGAACTTTAACTTCCATGACCTTGGCTGTTCTATAGGGGGTCACATTTTATTTTTGTACAGATAAACTGCTGAATGGTATCTGCCATGCATTAGGAGAAAAAGCATTTTTCTGCATTTATCATGCTACTGGTAACACTCCTTCCAACCCCTGCTCACTGATGTGTTCATTTCTTTTTTCAGCTTAGACTAGAAGTTCAGTGAGAAAATTCTTCCCATTGCTTCTTACCATAAGTCAGAGATTTAACACAACAAAATTTCCCTAGCTGGAAATCTTAACTCATTCTTGAACCTCAGAGAAAAAGGATTCAGAGCATGTTTAACACATCATTTATGCATTTTATATTTAACTGCTTCTAGTGAAAATAAAAATTATACTGAATATTGAGTCATCTGTATTCTATTAGCACTAAAACATTACACAATGGAGTTTTCCTTTGTTCAGTGTTTTGCTTTTTTCTCCTTACCCCCTCCCTCCCCTTTTTAACTACTTGTATATGATGTTTTTTTCCCCCTGCGATTTTGGTTCCAAAATTTAGTTTCTTAATAGAGAGATGTACAAACAAATGGTGTTTTCAAGTAACGAATAAGATTTTCACTTGGGAGGATATAAATTTGATCTCCCTCTGAAAGCATTTCTTAGGGCTTGCAGAATAAAGGTAAAGGGATCCAATCTCATTAAAGTGTTCACAGTAGTCACCAAAATCTTCAAATCTTTTTTTATTTTTACATCTTTATTGGAGTATAATTGCTTTATAATGGTGTGTTAGTTTCTGCTTTATAGCAAAGTGAATCAGTTATACATACACATATGTTCCCATATCTCTTCCCTCTTGCGTCTCCCTCCCTCCCACCCTCCCTATCCCACCCATCCAGGTGGTCACAAAGCACCAAGCTGATGTCCCTGTGCTATACGGGCTGCTTCTCACTAGCTATCTATTTTACGTTTGGTAGTGTATATGTGTCCATGCCACTCTCTCGCTTTGTCACAGCTTACCCTTCCCCTTCCCCATATCCTCAAGTCCATTCTCTAGTAGGTCTGTGTGTTTATTCCTGTCTTACCCCTAGGTTCTTCATGACATTTTTTTTTTTCTTAAATTCCATATATATGTGTTAGCATACAGTATTTGTCTTTCACTTTCTGACTTACTTCACACTGTATGACAGACTCTAGGTCCATCCACCTCATTACAAATAGCTCGGTTTCATTTCTTTTTATGGCTGAGTAATATTCCATTGTATATATGTGCCACATCTTCTTTATCCATTCATCCGATGATGGACACTTAGGTGGTTTCCATCTCCGGGCTATTGTAAATAGAGCTGCAATGAACACAAGATCTTCAAATCTTAATGAAGGGAGTAGCTAAAGAGTTTAGACCCTGTCATAATTTTGGTGGGAATAGTTTGGCTCCATTTTGTTTGCAAGGACAAAATTAGCAATGCCAGGAAGATTCAAGAAAAATTGTTTAATTCTAAAGGCAAAACTTGGCTTGTAATATGCTGCCAGTTGAATTCTATGTTAATCCTTATGATACCTCTGAGTCAGATAAACTCTGACCTCAATTTATTTCCCTCGTACATTTGTGTAATGACTTTTCAGTGCTTGGCACTTCTTGAATTTTTAGTTATGTGTTGGCAATAGTCCTCTTTTGCAAAGTTTTTTTTTCTTAAGAAGATATAAGAAGATATGTATGTGTGTGTTTGTGTGTGTGTATATATGTTTGTGTGTGTTTGCCATAACATATAACACTGTATAAACCAAACCTGACTAACTAGTATTTAAAATGCTATTTATAAAGGTTGATAAGAGATTGGATTTTTGTTTGTTTGTTTCTGCTTCTTATGCACCTTGTATTTTCCTGATCTTTTATTAATCTCTTTATGGTGGAGTTCGCCAATTCTGTTATTATGTTGACTGGGTGAAATTAAAGTGAATTTCCTTCAAAACTAGTATAAAACTTTAAATTTATTTGACACACACTTCTTTAAGACTATATGATTTATGCTACCATAATTTTCATTTCTGGTGCCTTCACTAGTAGCCTGTGAATTGTTTTACTTAACACACATCCATTCTTCCTATTCCTCTGTCTAGCATAACAATGACAGGGGTGAGGAAGGAATGAGAGATGAGATGAATGATGACTTATTTCTCAGCATCTTAGAATGAAAGGACTGTTGACTTCTCTTATTTATATTGCCACTTTTAACCTTATATTGAACTAGTATAGCTTACTAATTTGTCAGTTCAATGTAATTAACATTTATTGAACATACACTAAGTGCCATGTTACTTGTGCCATACCGAACAGCACGTTCAGAAGTTCATGATCCATCCAGCAACCCTACTTCTGAGTATACAGCCAAAGGAAATGAAAACAGAGTCTCCAAGTGATAGCTGCACTCCCATGTTCACTGCAGCATTATTCACAATAGCCAAGAATTGGAAACAACCTATGTGTCCATCTATGGATGAATGGATAAAGAAAATATGGCACACACACACACACAATATAATTCAGCAAGAGAAAGAAGAAAATTCCTGCCATTTGTGACAACCTGGATGGACCTTGAGGGTATTATGCTAAGTGAAATGGCAGATGGAAAAAGACAAAAACTCTATGATATCACTCATATATAGAATCTAAAAAAGCCAAATTCTTAGAAAGAGAATCGAGTGGTAGTTACCCACAGCTGGAGGTGAGGGAGATGGAGAAATGTTGGTTAAAGGGTACAAACTTCCAGTTATAAGATGCATAAGTTCTGGGGATCTAATGTACAGCATGGTGATTACAGTTAATAATACGGTATTATATACTTGGAAGTTGCTGAGAGAATAGATCTTAAATGTTCTCACCACAAAAAAGAAATGGCAGTTGTGTGATGTGACGGTGTTAGCTGATGCTGTAGTGGTAATCATTTTGCAATATATGTATATCAAATCACATTGTATACCTTAAACTTACACAGTGTGTTATGTCCATCATATCTCAACAAAGTTGGGGAAAAAAAGGAAGTTCGGGACCCAGTGAGGGAGAGAAACTGAAACATAAATGTTCTGATCCAACAGATATATCTCAGTGATAAGTAGAAACACAAAATTCTCTGAAAGTATTCAGTAGGGAAAACTTGATTTTACCTGGGAAGATTCTAGAAAGGCTCCACAAAGAGAGGGAATTGTGAAGCTCTCCATATTCTTCACCCTGCTTGCTATGCCATGTTCTTTTTCAAATTAAGAGGGCCCACTGATAGCCATTGAAATTTGTCCTTTCACTGGAAACTGGTGTTTTCTAGAGTCAAGTGCCACACTTCAAAGTGTGATATAGTATGAAATCTCAGACTCCTAGGAAAGATGATTATTAGCTAAGTTCATCAAAAGTACTCCATCCAGGACTTAAGCCAGATAATATTGAGGTAGTTGAACTGTCAGTAAGAAAGGAGTTTGAGACAAAATTCTATTTAGAAAAAAAAATGCGAAGAGAAATGGACAGGGGAACCATTCCCCAGAGCTGACTTGCCTATGGAAGGTTTATTCTATTCCATAACTTAAAGGAGCTTAAAGCCTCTCTACTATTTGCCATCAAAAGACACAAATTAACTCAACCTTGTGTCTTAAGAATGATTTACCTTTGATATATTAAGTTGCAGGATGTCATTCCCAAGCAGAGCCTATAGTCCTAGGATAAGAATTTCAGAAGAGCATGGCCAGCCAACACATATAGGTCAATATTCTCAAACAGTTGGTTCATGTTAGAATGATGTAATGAAAGAATAGAATGGTGGGATGGGGCAATATCGTGGAAGCATTTAAAGAAATGTACGCTTTATGCAATAGGTAATGACTTAAATGTTCATTTAAGGCCTGTGGAGCAATAGGAGTTGAGACACAGAGCACATACATCTTGGTTTGCCTGGGAATACCCAGCTTTATGCTTGTGGTCCTGATGTAATTATTTATAGTGGCCTCTTACATTCTCAAAGGTATTTCAGTTTGGAGGATTAATTAGATGGTCAGTCTAGTTAGAATACCTTTCCTTGGGAGGCTGTTCATTATTTCTTTCCATTTGCCTGTGGATCATTTACTTTAAAGTGACTGTATCTAGTTTTCTATATAACACCATACAAGTTGGGATTGATATGAATAGACAGATTTCTGAAGTTCATGCTGTTATTTTAGTTCCAACTCCTTTGATGCACTTACTGAAAATACTTAATTTCAAAGCACATACTGGCTCCTAGGAAGTTTCTCAGCATAATAATTAGTCAAATTTGGACAATAAATGACCTCATTAGTTACTCCTTTAAGCATTTACAATACAAATGTCTATGTGTAGAATAGATTCTTTCTGCTGCTAATGAATTTGTAGTTGATAAAAGAGAGAGCTGTATTTTTGTTAACAGTTAGCATTTGCTGCCCTTAAGTAAATACACTGAAGTGTTGGTGGCCTGAGGCTGAACGGCAACAGCCTTCAATATCATCATATGGATTACAAAGAATGTAGTACAATTTCTTCTCTCACCATGCAACTTCCTCGCATAGTCAGAGGATTATTTTGTTATGCAAATGCCCTATTTAAAGATAACATGTGTACAAAGGAAAGTGATGGAAGGTCATCTCTAAGACTGGACAGATGGATGAAAAATTCCACAGTGTTTTGCCAAGCACCTGGCATTATATGAATGACAGCTGATCATTAGAATCATAAAGAAAAATTTGTATTATCACAGGTGACAGTATGACTAATAGAAGAGGTTGCTTATTACAGATTTGGTCAGTTTACGTTCAGCTACGCTAAGGATCCAAGGGCTGCAGAAAATGAATACAAGGCACATGGTGTTTTCTTAGGGGAACTAAATGAAGGTGGGAGGAAGAGGGGAGGAAGTCTTTCTGAGGGTGTAACGACTCACAACAGGCTGGAGATGTGTGCTGCTGAGAAGATGCTCACAGCACAGTTTCAAAGTTGCAGAGGAAATAAGAGATAACGGACCCTTAAGATAGATTTTTGTGTCACTTTTCTAACAACACTCGACCACAGCATTTTTTGGAAGTACGAAAAAATCTCATGGATGTGGGCTTCATTATGATATGCATCACCGTTTTCCAGATAGTAATATGCCATCAGGCATCCTGGCTGAGTATTTTAAGAAGACAACAGTGCAGCCTGTATCTGTGCTTCAATCAGAGTAGTCAAAGATTTCACATCTTTCAAAAGGGGTTTGCCAAAGGCTTCCCCAGACTGCATGCACTGCTGCTTTGCCTCTCTTTTATGCCTTATTGAATCTATTAGAAGACAAACACATCTCTCACTTATCAGACTTCTTGCTGACAACAGCTGTCACTCCACTTCAGAGGGAGATAATGTAGGATGTCATTTGGCAAAATTAGAAAGAAAACTGGAAGAAACATGTCTAAGATCATTATTTTCACAAAAGGAATGATACAAGTATTATTATTTGAAAATACCTTCAAGGACTACTTAGGAAGTAAAGATTAGGATGCTTTTGCCATAAATACTGATCACTGGTGTTAGAAATCATGGTGGATTCTCAAAAATAGTCAAAGTTAAAACTTAAGTGGTTTGGTCAGTAACTGAATATATATCCTTTTACACAATCCATTTATATTTAAAGACTAACATTCTCATATAAATTTTTGTAGGGCTAGAATATTAATATTTGAGCGTGAAAATATTTTAGAAAAGTAATTGACTTCAGGAAAACTTTGAGAATTAATCTCACATAGCAGTTTAAAGCTTACTAAGTAATAGATATGTCTAAGAGTGATGATTTTTAAAACAGTGTTTTTAGAGAGTCCTAATACTGGTATTTTTTTTATTGGTTTATCTTTTATTTATTCAGTAAATAGTAATATCAATCTTGATATAGGGTATTTTACCATATTATTCATAAATAAGAAAGAAATTACTTTTAAAAAGTATGTAGTTGAGTTTCTCTTCATCTTTTTGCAACTACCTTCCTTAAACCAAAGCATCCTATAATCAGCTTTAATGCCAAGACACACACATATTTTAAGCTACTGCGTTTAATCCTTGGTGTTTTCCTATGTTTTGTTGGTATAGTCTGTCTTACTCCTTATGAATCTGTTTTAGATAGATAAAACAAATGGATTAGGAAATATCAATTTTTCCACACATGACAAAGCAGCTCCTCCTCTGTGAGTCATGGAGCAGGGAGTGGGTCACTGGGATTTCTCCCTTTATACCCGTGATAAAGATTTTTTATTTTCTAGTTTCTTTGTCATATTTTTTATGATGATAAAAAGGTCAACCATGACCTCCACAAGTGAAAAATGTAAATTAATGAAAATGAAACCAAAACAAACTGAAATGTGGCTTTTTTGAAATGACCTTAAGAGTCTTTCTCATGGAACTATTCCTAGTGGCTATGGTTTGATTATTTGTTTATTAATATTATATGTCATCAAAATAGATGAAATACCTCTATTAAATATGTAGGTATCCTACAAAAATCATTATTCTTATTATTTTCAACAGCAGAAAATAATGCCTAAATTGCATCAAATTACATATTTATGCTTTTTTAATTTTTTTGTCACAAATGACTGTTAATTTTATCTAAATTTATGCAAGAATATGTCTCTGAAGTTTGATGTGCTTTTCTTTATGAGTGTATCTGTGTATGTGTGGATGTATTTGTATCTATATCTTTTCATCTGTTGATTTTTGTTGCTGTTAAGGAACTTTCTGCAAGATGATAATTATAATGATGACAATAAATAGTTTTTAAATTCAAGTAAGGCATGAGATTCCCAAATGTTACTTTATGTTATATCTCCTTCATTTAAAATGGAACTTGTCAAAAGAAATGCCTTCATTTATTTCTGGAGAAATCCAAAGTTGCCCACTTGTCCTCAAAGTACAGCTTTAATGACATACTTAAAAATCAAATCCTTTACCATATTGCCTTTAAAATACATTTCAACAAGGAATGGTTTTAATTGAAGAAGGAAAATAAACAAAATTACTCCTCAAAAAGCTCTAAATCAGTCAATCAGAAGTTAGAATCTTGGGAAAAGTGACACACAAATTTGTCTTTAAAAAAGACTCCAACTAATTCTAATACATACTAGTATTTGGGAATCACTGTTCTAAAGAATGCTGCTTTTATTTTAATGTGAACTTCACATCACATGTGCTTTTTGAAGGTAGCTACTTCATTCAGAAATGTAATTCTATACTCACATCTTCATTTCATCTGCTTAATTTTTTCTTCTGGTTTCTGGTTTCTCCTTGTTTTCTACCTTAATAATAATAGCTGGTTTTGGTTGTTTTTTTTTCCTTTTTATAACTGTTTTCCTAAAGTTCCTTTTCTGAAAATAGTCATTTTGCCTAAATTTCTACACACATGGGTTTTTTTTTTGATTTTTAAAATGTTTAAAAAATGTGTTTTATTGAAGTATAGTTGATTTACAATGTTGTGTTTCTGCTGTACAGCAAAGTGATTCAGTTATACATATATATAACATATTATTTTTCATATTTTTCCATTATGGTTTATTACAGTATATTGAATATAGCACCCTGTGCTATACAGTAGGACCTTGTTGTTTATCCATTCTATATGTAATAATTTGCATCTTCTAAACCCAAACTCCCACTCCGTCCCTCCTCCACCCCCTCTCCCCCTTGGCAACCACATGTCTGTTCTCTATCAGTCTGGTTGCTGTTTTGTGGATAAGTTCATTTATGTCATATTTTAGATTCCACATATAAGTGATATCATATAGTATTTGTCCTTCTCTTTCTGGCTTATTTCACCTAGTAGGATAATCTCTAGGTCCATCCATGTTGCTGCAAATGGCATCATTTTATTCTTTTTTATGGTTGAGTAATATTCCATTGTATAAATATACCACATCTTCTTTATCCATTCATCTGCCAGTGGACACTTAGGTTGCTTCCATGTCTTGGCTATTGTAAACAGTACTGCTATGAACATATGCAATCATGTATCTTTTCAAATTATAGTTTTGTCCAGATATATATCCAGGAGTGAGATTGCTGGATCATATGGCAACACTATTTTTAGTTTTTTGAGGAACCTCCATACTGTTTCCATAATGGTTACACTAATTTACCACCAGTGTATGAGGGTTCCCTTTTCTCCACACCCTCCCCTGCATTTGCTATTTGTAGACTTTTTGATGATGGCTATTGTGACCAGTGTGAGGTGGTACCTCACTGTGGTTTTGATTTTCACTTCTCTAATAACTAGCGATGATGAGCATCTTTTCATGTACATGCACTCATTTTTAGAAAGACATCTTTCATTATTTTTCTTTCCCTACCCTCTATTTAGAAAGTACTTCTAGATATTTCACAGCTCTGTCTTTGGGTGTCTTTGGGTCAATTTATTCTCAGTACTTGACTTGATATAAATTAGGTTATGACAGTTTTATGAGCCTCTATGTACCCTGTACTCTTCGTCAGACATTTTATAATATAGCTTCATGGAGCAAGTAGTGATGTGGGAACTTGTGATCTTGTGGCTGCAGAAAAGAGTAAAGACAGTGAAATCATGTGCTTTATCCTAACAGTACTAAACTTCCTGATGTAAAGTAAGAATCATGAGGCCCCTACCATATAAAGAGTAATATATTGTTATTATATGAGTGAGGAAACATAGTAAGAAAAACAAATTAAGCCAAAGTGTGTGATCTTGAGAAGATTGATGCTGGATAGTCTGTACCAACCCCAAATTCCTTGTTATCTATATACCCCAGTATTTCTGATCTCTGGGCCTTAGCACATGAAGAGTTCTCTGCCTTTATTGGCCTGGCACTGCCCGCCTTTCCAATGGGATGACTCTTACTTATTCCTATGGCTCAGCTCATATGACTCTTAGGGGACTCTTCTTTTTTTGATTGCCTTCCCCTTCCTCTGGCTGGAGACACCATAATCTTTTTCTGCTCCTGGGGTCCCCTGCCCTGTACTGTAAGCATTGTGAAGACAGAGACCTTGCTTACTTACCTATCTATCCTGAGCATATATCTCAGCACCAGGCACACAAATGATGTCCAAATAGTGGCCCCAGGAGGAGGGAGTGAATGAACACATAGAGGATGCTTCCCTAACCTGCACTCTCAGGGTGAGATGCCATCCCAGTCCTTTCTGGTCAGAGAGGAGCTTGCAACTATTGAGGGAAACTCAAAGCACACGTCACACTTCTGCACAATACATAAACTTTCTGTTCCAGGCTTTTTGTTTTTTTTTCTTTAAATTCACTTTACAGCTTTGGGTTTTAATTTTGCCGATTTGAATGGGAATAGGAGGAGAGCAGATGTGGGTGACATTGTTGGGAGTAGTTGCCACTTGCCTTGATAGAATCGTATCCAGAGGCAAGACAGGCAATGTAAGACAAGTACATCTTCTCTCTCATCTTTCGGGTGTATAGTTATGTGATTTCATCTTTTTGTGTTAGAAGCTTCAGAAGGGCAGACACTTTTTCCCTTGTAGTGGTTGGGGTCAGGGTGAAGAGGGATTCAAAACCAATCAGTAACAACATATAAGCATGGGCATGTTAGAAATGGCTTTCATTCTGTTTCTTTACTTCATGACCCTAGGCATAGTCAGACATTCGATACATTGTATTGTCAGTCCTTTTGGATAGAAATGAATTAAATAGAATCACATGCCCTTCTCCCACGACCTCATATAAATTGCATCAGGAATATATTTGTGTGTGTGTGTGTGTGTGTGTGTGTGTGTGTATGAAGAGAGGGAAAGAGAATGAGAGCAAAGGAAGGTGAAAGAGAGCTTTCTCTCACTTTTTCTATTAGGGAAACCGGACTACCAAAAAAAGATAATTTTGCAATCAAAATCTTTAGCGGCTCTGTAGACTTGAATGTGCTCCACAGTGTCCTGCCTTAGGTGCCACTGATGAACCCAAAGAACATGGAAAAGGGAAAAGGAGAATTGTTGATGGTTATAAAGAGACGTGATTTTTGTTCATTGAAATATTGAGCTGCCACCAGACTTGCTATAGCTTTCGAAGGCCCCATGTCAAATACAGACCTGAAGTTGATATGCCCCTCAGACTCTTTCCTGATCCACTACACTATTTGGAGTCTGTAGTGTGTTGAATGTCCGTTGGAAGGCCACATAGCAGTGCCTGTGTCTCAACACATAAATCATAAATATTTTTTTTTTCTTTTAAAAGACTGGTAGGCTATGGATATTGCAGTTGTAAGATAATACTCTTCATCTCTCCTCTCACAAACTCACCCCCGCAAAAAGGAGGGAAAGAAACAGAAAGATTATGCAGATGTGGAGGGGAAAGGGGAAAGAGGGAAGGGGCATGTGATGTATGAGATGAAAATGTTACTAGTGCTACTTCGGGTCTTGAATATCGCTAACATCACCACTCTAGCTACAGTCTTGACTGTAGACATTGGACTTTGTGAGATAAAACAGCCAAACCCAATGGAAAGCCATTTTAATAATGGGACAAAGTAATATTGAGAGGCCCTGGGATGGCTGATGCCATTTAAATGTTCAGAGTAGGAGATATTTAGCAGAAGAATCTAATATAGCATTGCATTTAACTATTAGAAAGAAATTGAACAAAACCACTATGGGTATTTATATTCTGTAAGGCAAACTACACACGAGTCATATAAGCGTACCCTATTTATTTAAATGCTGCAATGCTTTTAACTTTTTTTGTTTATTGAATAAAGAACACATTATTTTCTGGTTTGTTTGTCAGAGTCTTTGAAAGTTGAGTTGAAAGTATGGTTGTTAACAGATGCAGCCAACTCTAATTAGCTATTTAATTTTGGTAAGCTCTGAGGCTTTATCTTTCTGAGCCTCAGCTGTTGTGAGGATTGAATAAGATCTTTCTTTTAAACACTCAGTTGAATGATAGACATAAAATAAGTGCTCAATAAAAATAATTAATTATGAAAAATAAAACTACCTGATAAATCTTTAAACAAAAGATAAAATTAGAACCATATCATTACTATATTTTAGAAGAGATTAATACTAGTAATAATCTACATGAACCTTATCCTGACCTCCTACAGCTTCCTGTACCCAGAGCAGAATTAGGCTATTTAGAAATTCATCAAATACTATTTATTTCTTGATGTACAAAAAATGACAAAGTAATCTCAAAAATATGTTTGTTTCTCTATATGGTGGTTCCCTTTTATGGCCTCTCCAAGGACTGTGTTATACAGAAAAAGAATGCTATTTCAAAGAGTTTAAGTGTTATAAAATTTGGATAGGAAAAAATAAAATAAGACAGTATATTTTTGAGTGAAAGACTCTCATGCATATTCATCCTTTTTGTGATCTTTTTCAAGAGGAAAAATAATTATTTAACTGATCTTTTGTGTGTATTTAAGCCATATATTTGGACACCAGTCTGCTTTTAATTATCTAAGACTCTATCAGATCACTGACCTCCAAATCAGCCTCTCTTGCACTTCTGTTTGATTTCACATTCCCTATAAACTAATGTATCTATTTTAGTAACTGTTCTTCTTTCATCATAGTTGAGGTTATATGAGAGATGTTTTCCCATTCCAGATGGTGGATTGTGTCTTGTGGTATAATTTCATGGTTTGTATTGCTTGCTACAATTTAAAAATATCATCTAGATTATTTATTTTTAAAAATTTTCACCTATACATTATTAATTTAAGGAATTATAATACCAAGCGGATGACAACCCTATGTGCTGTTAGCATCGTGGCATTGTCAGCATGACGAATACTATAAAACGTCTTGCCAGTCGCATGAGACAGCTTTTGAAAGCTGTCAGGCTAAATGCAGGAAACCATTTTGTTTGCCGTACGGAACGCTTGCAATCGCTGACTGTGCACTGGCAGCATAGTGTGTGCTGGCATTGGTCTTCCCTCCTGGGTACGATGTTTTGAACATTGCTGCCATTTAAATTCTTGAAATAGAATGGATCAGTTCCAAGTAGCATGATTGGTACAGGCAGTACAAGTTTATTAGAGAGACTGGGGTTTGCCTTTCGTCCTGAAAGAACTAAGGAACTATTACCTAAGTCTTAAACAATCTTTATTTCTGTGTGAGAGAATGACATCTATAGTATCCATTTATGCTGGTAGTACTGTAATAACAAGAGGCAAAATGCAGCAGCATGCTTGCGGAATGTGCGATTTAAACTGCCCAAATGAAGCTCAACATGATGTTGTTAAAAAAAAAATGAGACAAAGCCAGATAAATATTTTTATTAACATGTCCATGTTTAAGCAATTTAATATTAAGAGTTACATGCATTTGGTATATCTCTGTTGTATGAAAACAATCATGTATCTTGCTAACATTAAAAAAAGTCCATATTGAGATGATTTCTTTTGGCACAAGATGGCACTTTAACTTCAGAGATCCAATGTAAACTCAATGCGCTTTCTCATTGCAAATGAAAACATGCAGTAGCTCATCATCTGAAAGCAGAAATCAGAGCTAGAAACAGGCAAAGAAAAGCAGAGAATAGTTGTGCAACGCAGAAGGTGCTTGCTATATGATGCAAGTGGGTGTGTGTTGCAGAGGATTCATTTAGGGCAGGGCAACTGGTGCAATAATCTTTTGTTTAATGAGTTTGAAAATTGAAAGGTAAGCTAATGTTATTTTACGGGTGAACAAAGAGTGCTTCTGGAAATTTTTTTAAACTCATATAGTCCCTCATCAATTCAATTTTCTTGAAACAGTCTCAGATATTTTATTGAGAATCAAAAATCCAATTATTACATTTGTATTATGGTACCCAGTTATTTGTAGTCTTACTGCCACCACTACTGCTGTTGCTACTCTAGGGTATGCATCTTTTCACAAGGAGTGACAGTTCTGGTTCCTAGCTGATTCCTCTGGGAGTTGACTGTTCTCATTTACATGCCTGTAAAGTTTCTGTATCAATGCACCCTATTACTAGATATCTTCATTTTCTAGGGCTATTTAGGCCTCCTCTTGGGAAGCGGTGTAGAGTGGTGCTGAATTTAAGATGCGTGAGCCTGTCAGAGTCACTCTTGCCCTTCTCACTTTCATAGTTGGCCGAAAGCATTGTTAGCTCATGACATTCCTCATTTCACAGAACGATTTCAGATGTGACACTTAAAATCTTTGGGACAAATTTGTCTCGTTCCTATGTCCAATAGTATCCATTATAAATTATCCACTATTAAAAAAGGAAATAGTAGGATAAAAGAAGTTAAAAATTCCTAGAGTAATTGGAATTTTTATAAAACCTATTCATATTTTTGTTTCATTGTTTTTAAAAAATACAAAAAACAGAAGTGTAGTAGCGTCACAGATTAGAATTATTGAAGGACATGTAACGATCTCCACAAAAATAATACCATCTTCTGTTTACATAGTACATAAAGGTTTACTGAGCATTTTCTTATGTATCTTTCTTTTTTAACTTCACATGTTAAGTTATTAGTCCTTAATTGCAACAACTGAATTCACTCTTGCAATTTAAGCAGGGAGTGGTTTATGTCATGTTTGATAACACATGGACCCTGCAATAGCTGGGGAAGCCAAGCTGGGCTGTTATACTCAGGACAAAATCATCAGCAACAGTGCCCACCACACCACAGGGCTGTCAACATCTGGGCTGTGGACACACGGAGCTGCTCTAGAAGAAGCAGAGCAGCTTTGGATGCTGCGTGCCAGGAGATGATTCTCCCACACAGCTATTACCTCATCTTGCTCCCTCCTGCATCGACATTTCAGAAAGTCAGCTGGCATTGGTAAAACTTAGATCACGTGACTATAACCTAGCCACAAGGGAACCTGGGAAATGTAGTGTTTTTTTCCTCCTCTGGAAAAGTGGGTACACAATATCAGAACTGTACACAATATAGCAAGATGGCTAAAAAGGTTTGGGGACAGGTATGAACTCTAGGTGGTTAGAAAACACTTTTATTATTCTGTTGTTTCAGATGAAAGTAATTGGAACTCAGAAATTTTGAGGCTCAATTCTTCTAAAGAACATCAGATCAGCCCTGTAATTGTTAGTATACTCAAATTATAATATTTTAATATTTAAATTACTGTATTGCTAAAATCTCTTGGGAAATCTCAGCACTAACTGAGCTTATTTCTGTGTATTAGTAATATTCATTTTAAAATGTGAAAACTTAGTTTCATTTTGGTAGAGAGGTGCTCATTACGTATCTCTAAGGCTAGCAAAATTTCTGGCAGGGAGGCAAAATCAGTTGGCTCTAGCAAAGCAAAAAGTAATAAAAATCAAACTTCTTGCCGAAATGCTGGCCCTGGTATTTCAGAAGGAAGTTTTATTTTAGGAAAATAATTATTTGATAGTAGATCTTGTATAGAGCAGAATACAGTAGCCTAAAATACGGCACATTTATAATTCAAATACTCTCCAGTGCTACTTATGGAGTTTAGTTGACCGTATCTAAATTTAAGTTTTTGCAGACTTCTTACATGATTTCCTTTGTACCTCTGTACAGGAATGCTCATTCTTGTCCTCCCCTCCTTTCCTGGGCTGTGTTGTGAAGTCAATGTATTTTCTATTGCATTATTTTAGTCTCCCTGCGTGGTTTCCATGGCTAGCATGAAGAGCAGCCTTGGAGTTACTCCTTTAATATGGTCAGTCATCATGCCTTCATTAAATTATATAAGTCTATGGGATATATGGCAATATCTTTTGTAGACACTGTTTATTCCTTAAATACTGAATTTTTATGATTGGCAGATACCCAATGCAACAAATTTGTCCAAAAGAAATGTTCTGATTCATGAAGCTGAGTAGGATGTGGGAGCAGGTCACAATAACTAAGAGTCTTACGGATTGGAACAAGGGTCTCAGTGCTACCCCAGATCTTTCCTGTCTCCACTTGAGTTAATTTTGTATATAGCCTCTATCCACATGGCACAGAAAGTGACAGTTGGCAGTTCTAGCTTCATATCACTCAAGTAATTTGTCCTAGAGGAAAAAGAGTGTCTTACTCCTGGAAGGCACGTTACCAACCTCAGAGAACAATGTAACTGAACATATTTGGGTTACTTGCCAGTGGACCAATAACAATCTGGGGCATTAGAATTTACTGGGTCTGTATCAGGTGACCACCCCTATAGCCTGGGGAAACAAATACGATGACTGACAATCCTACTAGGACCACAAAAATTGGAGGAAGTCTTCCCAAAAAACAGGGCTACTGTTCAGAACACAAATGGGATGAGAACACCACAGAGTTACCCAGTGTTCTGCCCTGTCCCCTCTTCTCATTCTGTAGATTCTGGCGAGACTCCTCATACAATGAGTACATGCTTCACTGTCTCTAGTGGATTCCAACTTTCACTAGCTTGGGGCAACAAATAATATAATAAAAATAATGTACATTTCAGTGGCTTCAAGCCTCTGCCTGTCAGCTCAGCAAGTAGTTTAATTTTTTTCATAGTTTTTTAAGGAAGAATTTATAAAGGTCAGAGAAAAGCCATGGGGGTTACAGTAATTGAATACCCACTAGATGAAAAGAAACATCAGAAGTGGTAAGAATTACTTCTACTTCTGCTGCATTACTTTAATGACCATCTCCATGAATTTAAAATCTGTTTAGAGATAAACATCTTATCATTCCCTTTCTCACAAACACTAGATTATATCAGGCCTCCTCTATGCTCCCAGAGCACCACTTTAATGATTACTTCAAGGAAGATGGAGAAACTTAAAGTTCTTAGTACTTGTTGTGATGTTTAGCACCTCCCCCTTCCCACCTATATGACTGATCAAAATAAATATTGCATAAAAACAAAGACCCCAAAATGAAGTTTAAAACATAATATTCGGTTGGCCAAAAAGTTCCTTCAGTTTTTAAGTAAAAATAAAAGACACATTTTTTTTTTCATTTTCACCAAGAACTGCATTGAACAACATATTCACCCTTTTGTTCCACTACCTTCTGCCATTTTTCAGGCAACTTCATAATTCCATCTTCCCAAAACTTTTTATCTTTTTGAGCAAAGAACTGTTCCAGGTGCCTTTTACAGTCTTCCAGGGAGTTGAAATTTTTTCCACTAAGAGAATTTTGTAAAGACCAAAATAAATGGAAATCCGAAGGTGCAATGTCTGGTGAATACAGCGGATGAATCGGAACTTCCCAGTCAAGCTGTAACAGTTTTTGCCTGGTCATCAAATAGACATGTGGTCTTGTGTTATCCTGATGGAAAACTATGCATTTTCTGTTCACTAATTCTGGATGCTTTTTGTCGAGTGCTGCTTTCAGTTGGTCTAACTGGGAGCAGTACTTGTTAGAATTAATCGTTTGGTTTTTCGGAAAGAGCTCATAATAGAGGACTCCCTTCCAATTCCACCATATACACAACATCACCTTCTTTGGATGAAGACCAGCCTTTGGTGTGGTTGGTGGTGGTTCATTCACTTGCCCCACGATCTCTTCCATTCCACATTATTGTACAGTATCCACTTTTCATCGCCTGTCACAATTTGTTTTAAAAACAAAACGTTTTTGTTATATTTCAGTAGAGAATCGCATGCAGAGATATGGTCAAGAAGGTTTTTTTTGCTTAACTTATGTGGAACCCAAACATCAAAGTGATTAATATAATCAAGCTGGTGCAAATGATGTTTCAACACATGATTTGGATATTTTGAGTATGTCAGATATCTCCTGTGTGGTATAACATTGATTGTTCTCAGTTAATGTCTTGATCACTATCAACTTCAACTGGTCTACCCAACTGTGGAGCATTGTCCAAAGACAAATCTCCATCATGAAACTTCACAAACCACTTTTGACATGTTCAATCAGTCACAGCACCTTCTCCATATACTGCACAAATCTTTTTTTTGCATTTCAGTTGCATTTTTACCTTTCTTGAAATAATAAAGCATAATATGCCGAAAATGTTGCTTTTTTTCTTCCATCTTCAACATTAAAATGACTATACAAAAATTCACCAATTTTGACAAGTTTTTTTTTTTTAAATATACTCTGATATGACAGCTGTCGCATACAATCTAACAAAATTGTTTCGAATGAAGTTAAAGACAACTAAGTGCTACTAGAGCCATCTTACAGACAAAACCGAAAGAACCTTTTGGCCAACCCAGTATAAATCATCATATCATTCTCCCTTATTTGTAATAGTGTGAGAGGCTTCTCATGAATGTATCTTATTAGACGTGGTGTCCTATAATGCAGAAATAGTTGAAGAAACTTTTCATGAACACATCCTAAATGTCTACATGTTATAGAGTGACCATAAAACTTCATTTAGTAATATCCTAAAGAGCAGAGTCTGGATGACTCTCTGAGATGAATAGAAAGCACCCAACAATTCAACACGACTAAGGCTCTATATGGTTTCAGTGCTAATATTTGAACTGGAGATTATAGGCAGTCTCAGATTATTCAAGGGGTGAATTTGGATTTCATCTTTGGAATTTTTTTAGAGGAGTGGGCAAGAGAGTCTAAAAATACCCCTCTTATACACAGTTACTAGGTATAATCTTATCAGCCCATCTTCACTCTACACAAGCCACTTAGACACATGTCCCAGACTCAGGATATTCCAAGGCATCAGTGGTTGTTTAACATTTCACAAATATTGCTTGGATCATAACTGAATCTAAGCTTTCTAATCATTTCTATTCATAAGAGGAACATACAGAATTCGCTGACAATAACTATTGAGGCATATCTTAGGGTTAAGTACATTCTGTGACCATTTCATTCCTTGACAACCTGGTATATATCTTATAGTAACATTTATAACACTCTCATGCTCCTTACCTGTGTGTCCTTATCTGCCACTAGCTAATAACACACATTTTGAAAACATTTTTATAAAGGTAGTATATGTATATTTTAGAAGATAAGTACATATTCAAAGTTTATATGAAAAATTAGGCTTATGTCAAAAACTTAAGAGCAAGCTGTTATGCCTTGTTTGCCATTAAATTCTCATCACTTAGCATAATACCTAGACCATAGATTAATAGGGTTTTAGTAAACATTTACTAAATGAATGATTTATTTTTATCACCAATAAGATCATGGGCATACTCAGAGTCAACCGTAGTGGCTTGTGTCTCTGTATTCTTTGTATAGCAGAATACCGCCTACGTAGTCTCTTAAGTAGGTTGAAGTGAAAACATCTTTATATGACTCTCAAATGTGTTGTAATAATCTTTAGGGCTTTTCCAAAACATTCTTGTTCTCCTTCTTCTAGAGGCATAGTAGTAGAATTTCACTTTCCTGCCCCTTAGAATATTCATAAGAGCATGAGACTTGTTTTGACAGTAAAAGATGAATATAAGTGATATGTGTCATTTCCAAATGGTGCAGTAAGAGCTTGAGCTTAATTTACCACATTGTTTTCCAAGATAAAATGAACTTTATTATAGAAGCAGTGAAAATGAGTTAACAAATCACTAAAGAATACTGATAGACAAAAAAGATTCACTTATGAGGAAGACTTAGAGAAATAGACTTTTTAGACACAATTGGTATTTATTAAACTCAAAATCACAGTTTGAAATTGCTGATGGACTTTATGTTATTTTGTCTGTAGACATGAGGACTTAGCCATTCTAAGGTCACAATAGCGTCTTCTTCAAGCTGTTAAGTATTATGTTTACCATTTTAGAATAACCTAAATTGTTGTTAAATTATAGATGCCCATTTCATTATTTATAATATTTACAGTAGCTATCACCTGTAAAAGCTCGATCTCTTGCTGTAATTCCTTAAATTTACAGCTTGCTATTCTAAGGTCACAATAGCTTCTTCTTCAAGCTGTTAAGTATTATGTTTACCACTTTAGAATAACCTAAATTGTTGCTAAATTATAGATGCCCATTTCATTATTTATAATATTTACAGTAGGTATCACCTGTAAAAGCTTGATCTCTTGCTGTAATTCCTTAAATGTATGGCTTGCTTTAAGAAATTTTTTTGTCTTTTGTTGTGTTTCTGCTTCTTTTCACCAAAGGGGAAAAGGAGAAACAACTCTTAATCAGGATTCTTCTTCAATTCTATGGCCTTCAACCTTCAACAAGAAAACAATTATCTGTACAAGTTTAAGCATAGGCAATTTCTATTTATATCCTTTCATTGAGCTCTCTCTTAATGATTCTTTGCTCTTTACAAATAAGTAATGTGTTGTCATATAATACATCCTTTAATGAAGAAGCCTGGTGATGTTCAATCTACTTATTTTTAATGCCCATGATGGGATATTTAAGAAAAGATTGTCATAAAATCTATAAACTCACTCACCTTGGTGTGGGTCTGAAGAAAAACTCTTTGTGATTCCAGGATTTTTTAAAATAACTTCTTGCTCAATATGTAGTTATAACATTTGTTCTTCCCATGTTAATTTTATGTCCCTGATTAGACAAATCTAGAAGAAACTCTTTAATCTATTTTCATCAACTATATATGTATATATATATATATATGTGTGTGTGTGTGTGTGTGTGTATGTGAAAAAAATATATATGTCTAAATGATTTGTTTCTCTCTAGCAGATAAGAATTAAGTTTATTTACTTTTCCAAGGCTACTTGACAAAATCTCTGCTCCAATTCTGCCATATACTTTACTTTCTGTCTCACTAACAACAAAGTCATAGCAGAGCCTAGAAATTGGGGCACAGTTTTAGCTGTTAAGTTTTTAAATGTTAATGTGATTATTAAGTTGATAATAAAAAGATCTTAGGGTGGAGTTGTAAAATGCTTTAGAGGGTGGTTAAGGACTGATCACCTTTAATGTGTTTTGTTGGATGGTCCCCAAGACCACTTCCAGGTTTCATGATTCATTAGAAGGCCTCATAGGACACAGCATGTAGTCATACTCATGGCTAAAATTTATTACAGTGAAAGGATACAAAGCAAAATCAGCAAAGGAAAAAGGTACACAGGGCAAAGTCCTTAGGAAACCAGGAACAAGCTTTAAAGAGTCCTCTCCCGGTGGAGTCACACAGAAGGTGCTTAATTCCTCCAGTAACAGGTTGTGACAGCACATGTGAAGTGTTTTCTACTAGAGAAGCTCGTTAGAGACTAAGTTCTGAAAGTTTTATTGGGTAAAGTAGGCACTTTTGGCTTATCACCTACCAAAATTTCAGACTCCCAGAAGGAAATTAAGTTCCAATATGAATCACATTACTTGTATAGTTTACACACAGTGAGACACATCATTTACAGAAAGTTTCAGTTCAGTGTGAGTGACTGTGTACCAGTCAAGTTCCCGGACACAAGCCAAGGGCCTACCCTTGAAGCAGGCCTTTTTGATGATAGCAGTCCCAGGCCTGTGATATTAACTATTTTCTGTATACACATTGTGTCCCTTTCCCTGCTTGCCACTCCCTTGATTTGTTTCCTGTTATGTTTGAATTTATGTGTTTGTCCTAGATTATTATTATTCTAATTGCAACCATCAACTTTATTCCTAAAAGATACCTTCTTGGTACAAAGTTTCTTTCTGGGTGATGAAAATGTTCTGGAATTAGTGGGGATGGCTGCACAATTTTGTATAAATACTAAAACCCACTGAGTTGTACACCTTAAAAGGGTGAATTTTACGGTGGTTGAATTGTATCTTAAACATTTTTTTAAAGACATCTTTTCCTTCAGATCTATTTTAAAAGTTTCCTTGTTTTTCAGTTGTTTGTTGTAACAGTGCTTTTCTTATAACAACACCATTATATTTTAGCTCTCCTGGCTCCAGACTAAATGTTTTCCAGTCCAAAATGTTTCAGAAAGAAAAGTGTCCATAAAACCTTGACAGTAGTGGTAACTTACTTTTGGCATGTATTTTCTGCTTCACAAAGGAAGTTTATGTACATTATTTAACTTCATTCACCACAGCCACTCTCTGTTCATTACATAATTAGAGGACTAAACATATGATAGCCATCTAGTATGGCAATGGTTTGTTCAAAGGGTATGACTAGAAATTTGTCATTTACAGAGGTATTCAGAGTCTGATGTCAGAACAGGTCTCCAGCTTTGCAGAGATTTGTGTGAATTGCTTTGAAAAAGCAGTTTAGCATTCTCCCAGGTAGGTACAGGGAACAGGTTATCCAGGCTGGTGAAAATGACACATTATGCTCTGTCATTGTTTTGGTTATTAGTTGCTGTATAAAAAAATACCTCCCCCCCAGTTAATGGTTTAAAATAATAACCTGCTATTTTAACTCATATTTTTTGTGGGTCAGGCATTTAGGAAGGGCTTGACTGGGAGACACTTCTGCTCCACGTGGCAGACAGAGTAAACTGGGTGCTATTCAGCTGACAGCTGGGCTGTTCTGGAAGGTTCCTGTCAGTTTCACTCAAATGCCTGGCATCTTGGTGGGGGCAGAAGAAAGACTGGGTTCAGTTGAGCCCTTCTCCCTCTTCATGTAGTCTCAGGACCTCTCCATCAGGATGGACAGACATTTTACATGGTAGATTAAAGCTCCAAAAGAACCAAACAGAAGCTGTCAGTCCTCTTAAGGCTGGACCAAGAGATTCGTTAGTGTTATTTGGGTCATGCTCTACCAGCCAAAGTGATTCCAGCCAGCCTAGACTCAAGGGGAGAGGACAGCCATGACCTGTCAATGCAAGGAGTGTCAGAGAGGGTGTGGTCATGTTAAACCCACCACAATTACTCACAGATGATTTTGTGTCTTTGATCATGCTTACCTTTTGGATTGAAACTTCATGTCTTGTTCTAGCCCCTCAGGTATTCAGAAGCAGCCTGAGACTTGATAGCCTAGGATTTTTCTAGCATATCCTTGGTAAGTAACAGAGTCAGACAACATAAACTGGCCAAGAAATGCCTCTGCACAATTGCTCTAAAAAAGCCTTTTGGATTCCCCACTGCTGTCCTTCCTTGTTTCACCTAAACAATTCTTTCTAGGCATTTATGCCAACCCTTAAGTGAACATTTAGAATAAACAATTCAGTGAATTTTTGCTTATGCCTGGGTTAAAAATTAAAGACTTATCAAAGCTCAGGTAAAATATACCTATTGTATCTAGGAGCTGCCCTCTCTGTAGTGAGTGAGGGAGGAGTTTAACACATGACCTCTTTGGAGCCATAGAATAGATTAGATAAAGGATGAATATATTTTAAAGATGTGAGAAAAGTGAAGTGCAGAGATTTAAAATCCATTAAAATGAAGTTAGAAAAATAGAGAGCAGGACCTAAGTTCAGTGGTGCCCAGGACAGGTATTTGTATAGAAAATTGTTCTGAAAAAGCAGTATTACAAAGAAAGACGAATTTCATTTACTTTATACTTTTAACTACCACATTCTCTGTCTGTGGACTGAGGTCAAATACTGTGAGTTACTTTAAATATTTACGTTCTCCAACTTTCACGCTTAGTAAATGGGGATATGATCTTCTGCCCTGTTTTAGGAGTTTTAAAAGCCTCAGAATCAATGAATAGTGTAGTCTTTGATGTAATTGCTCTTTGACTATAAAATATTCTACATATCATTAAAATATTGCCCAGCATTGATTAGTTATAAAATTTTTGATGTACATTGAACACATTGTATACAAGGCTGTGTAAAATTAAGTTGAAATTGGAAATTTACAATGACTATAACTTAGTCACATAAATCGTTGTCTTCCCCTTTATTTTCTTTCTTTCTAACTTTCTTTTTATTTTCGAAATATAATTAGCTTTATAAAAAAAATCTTTGACCTTCTTCAAGAAATTTCCTGTCCTTTGGAGAGACCTAGACTTTGTGGCTGTTACCTGGGACTGTGAAATATGCATTTGCCTAAGGTGCCAGAACTACTGTCATGTAGTGTCTGTTGGCATTTAAAAATAAACATTGTCATGTCCGAACTAGTGGAAAAAATAGCTACCCCTGCTGTACTTCCAGCTCTCTTCTCTGTTTGCTGTCCAGAAACTCTGCCTGGGGTTGAAATGCTGATTGGTTCTCAGATATGTCTAAATGCATTCCTTGCTGTGAAGCAGGTTGGAAACTGGATGCTTCTCATGGTCTGAATTTGCTTGCAATGTTATTAACTTTTTCAGCTTTTTCTCTCAAAGGCCTTGATAGAAAGTAAGCAAAGAAATAAAGCACATCTTGGGACATACAGCATATTGTAGACTTTAGTTTTCACCTCTTTCACTGTAACTCCTAATGAATCTATGACAGTGCAGTCTTTCTTGAAAAGTTTCCCTTTATGTTCTATCCAAGTCTGACTTTACTCAGATTCTATTACAGGATTCTGCTTCATGCTCCACGTACCACTCTTAAGATTGTTTTTTTTTTATCTCTTCTCTGTTTCAAATTCTTAGAAGCCACTGAGTTATTATTTCACATCAGTTTTTGGTAGTTGGTTATCTGGAAAGCAGAGATGCAGAGATGGTGTTTTCCAAAGAACTTTATTGTGCCTTTGAAAAATAGTTTCTGATCTAAAAATATGGATATTTTCAAAAGACAATTAAAAACCCCTTCACCACGAGAATTATATATACACTAAGATATGATAAAAATAATGGGCTGAATGTTAACATTGTTAAAATATCTAAGTATGTGTAAAATCTAACATCAATTTAATACAATGATGAATAATTGATGCTATGAAAGATAGAGCTGAGATTATTAAATGTCTGAAGACTCTATAGAATGATTGGTCTAGTTTTCATGATTCCTAGTCCAAAAAACAGCAGCATATTTGGAATTATCTGTAAACTTGTGAGTGTAAACGTAAATTGCAATGTGGTTATATACTTTTTTAGATAAGATGTTGGAAACATAGAGAAATAAGAACTGGGAAAAAAAAAGTAAGTTTTAAGAGGGAAAGTACTGGAGGATAGAAGCAACACTACTTCCTCTCTGAATCTACCCTCCCTCCTCTCCTGCGGTACCCATATCTACAACAACCAAGTTCCAAGGGGGTGTTGCAGAGCTCCAGTTCAATTTTAAGCATGCATCTATATATAAGAAGTATCTAATTAAGGAGTTAGTCAAGACTGTGACCTTATGATTTCTGGAAAATAGCAAGGCTCTTTATCAATGTAGATAATGTTGCTTACTGAGGAAACCAATTTGGTATGAACCAAAAGGGAGTGAAAACCAGGTAGAGTCTCCAGAGAGATGGAATTGGGCCAAGGTAAAAATTCAGAGTATCCATCTGAATTCCAGAAATACGGAGAGTTGAAAACTCATAGATATCCTAGAAACACAAGGAAAAGGATGTGTAATATTCATTCATTGATTTTTTAAAAAAATCTACATGTATTTATTGTGCCAGGCATTGTACAAACTAAGCACTAGGGATACAGTAATAAAGCAGAAAAAAATGGTCCCTCCTCATTGAATTTTATATTCCCATGGGGGGAGAGAGACTCTGAAAATACATAGAGATAAATTGTAATTTTAATATATAAGACAAAAATATAGCAAGTTGTCTGAGGCCATAAGGAGAGATTATTTTTTCACTTAACTATGAAGTTGGGTAAGGGAATGTGAACCATACAATGCTTGCTAATGTTGCAAATTCTCATGGATCTGTTGCCTTTCAAGTGACAGCACCAGGGCCTGAGTCATATACACTGTTTTTAAGCCTCTTTGTAGAGCTCTTGTATCACCAACCCAGGCTTCCTGGGTGCTGGTGATTGTCTGGTCACTATTATATCCACAACAGACTTAAGACTAAAAAGAAAATTGTATCATTGGTTGAATCCACAACTAAAATGTGATTTTTAATGGAGAAAGCTTTTCCAAGGTATAACATCTGATTGCAGTGGAGAGTTTTTGGGAGGCTGTTGTTCTTTTCCTTAGCCCACTTCCTCTATCCTCTTTTCTTTTTATTCTGCCAGCATACTCATTCCTATCATTGCCAATGGTAAATGGCTTACTAGTAATTCTTGTGCATTTAGAAAATATTCGAATGTTGCTGTTAAAATGCCACACAAACATTGTGGCCTTCTGTCAAAAGTTAATTTCTAAGACATTTTTAAGGTCAACACAGCTGTTAAACTATTTAAATAACCATCATTGCCCTGTTAAATTAATCTAAGGTGCTAGTTGGAATAACATACCGCCTTTCTGATGACCTCTACCTCTATCTAAATTGCTAAGGTAGTAGGTTTGAGGGATTCTGTAATGTAACCTAGCCTATAGACTAAAGTTTTGAATTAAATAATGTCAATATATGTATATTTATCCATTAATATTTAAATTCTCAATGTCTCCATCATTACCATCTATGTCTTCAGTATGTGTGATTAACATTTTCAGCCAAAGAGGAAATAGGAAATAGTCATAGCTAAATTGATTCTTGTTAAGTCACCTTCCATTACAGACTGTATAGTAAAATCTGTGTGCTCAATCTTCTCCAGAAACAAGAACCACTTTCATTTGTTCTCTTTCAGAGTTTTGCTTTGATTAATCTTAAAGTGCCTGAACACTGGTTTCAAAGCTGTCCCAAGTATCTTATACATCAGTGGGGCATAGAAATAAAATGCACACTTTCAGGTTATTTTAAAATACAGCATATGGATTTTAAAACTCCCAATACTTCTGTAACATAATTGCTATTTATGTCAGATTCAGACATCTCTAAAACCCATGAATAAACATAGCTAGATTTCCAAGTTAAGGAAACCCTTTGAAATGTGCTTTCAGGCTCTGATGCCTGAAATATATTTGCTATGTTTTAAAACGTTATTACTAAAACATGTATCCTGAAAATGCTATTCTAATGATAGTTCATCGGAATGGTCCTGATTTAATTAACTAATTATACTTCTTATTTTATCCCTACTCACATGCTTCCAGAACCCTGTGGCCCAAGCTTCAGTTTGCTCAACTGGATCAGCGTGGCTCTACTTTTCTCACTGTCACCTCAATAGTTAAGTGACTTTAGGCAAGTTCATTAACCTCCCTGGAGCTCAGTTACTTCATCTGGATGAGGAAGGAGTCAGATTAGAAGTCGTCTATGTTCTAACCCAATACTGATGTTCTACAGTGAATTGCAGCCTTTTGGTTAATAGTGAAACTCTCTCAGACTCTGATTCTAAACAATTCCTTTACTCAAGTTAATTTGAAAAAAATGATCACATCCTGACTGCATGTTGTCCTCTGCCATACTTTTTATAATTTCATAATACCTCAGTAAATTATAAATTATGGAACTTAGCAAACTACATTAGCTCATTAAGTAAAGTGACATTTCAACATTCTGAATATAGAAAATGTATACTTTTTCCAATCGAAATAATTGGCATGCTCATATAAAACTAACTTGCTCACATGAGTGATGGGAGTTGTGAAGGAGCCCTTTCTTTCACCCTCTCTACTCCAGAGACCAAACAATTGTGCAATACACTAAGGAGCTAAGTGGGAATTAAAATACTCTGAGCACTTCATTGCTTGTAAAGCTGTATTTAAGGACTTGGCGTGGACCTGAAGCTGAAGCCTTATGCTTTCTCCCCTAAAATGTGAACATTACCAAGAAGGAAAAATTGGGTTCTTGGAGCTTACCTAGGCAGACACTGGGAGAATAATAACTTGCAATGATCTGTCTTACATTGTAGAAGAGCCATTTCCAATTGAGAGTATAGAGGCACAAGTAGAGTGTGTATGTGTGTGTGTGTGTGTGTGTGTGTGTGTGAGAGAGAGAGAGAGAGAGAGAGAGAGAGAGAGGGAGAGAGGGAGGGAGGGAGGGAGGGAGAGAGAGGCAAAGGAGAGGGAAAACTGACAATGTTACAGACGTAGAAATCAAAGCTCTAAAAGAACAAGTGACTTTTCTTATCATAAAAGTAAGAAGGTATAAGAATGGTCTGGTTGGTGCTAAAGCTGGTGCACCTCACTCCCACACTCTCCTGCCCTTGTGTCATCACTAGTAGGCGTGTTGCACAGGCAAAAAGCATGGACACATATGGCCTTCTACTTCCCAGCCACTAAGCCTGCTTCCACTTCACACGGAGACGCTTCCTCAACCCTTTGCAAAGAAAACAAAAATCTCAGTGTGAAACACAACAAAGGAGTCAGTGTGATTCTGGGACGTGTGGGTTTCTAGACAGATATAGTCAAATAGACAGTATTTCACTTTATTGAGGTGGTAGTTTATATTAAAAAATAGAAAATATGTATTTTGCAATAACTTTTCATTTGGGATTTAGGATATCATGACTAATACTCACCCTAGTTTGTCTTCTGATAAGTATCATTGGGGAATGGGTTTGACCATCTTAAGCACTACAGCAGCTTGATTAAGGGCATCCTTGGATGTACCCCTGCCTTTGACAGCTCGCACCCTCACCCTGTCCCCCAACAAGGGGATTAGCAGGAAGGCATATGATCTCTGACCAGGATTGTGTAAGGATCGATAGGAACTAGGCCTAGGCTGGCGCAGTGTTTCCATGATTTAACTGCTTTGTTGTGCAGTCTGTTGAACAAGCCTAGTAATAAGTGCTGTCAGGTTGCTTTGGAGGGAATCATAGCCTGAAGCCATAGGGCTCACTAACTGGGGAGACCAACCTCATGATTCGCCAAGCTGATAGGCTCCCCTTAACAAATCTGAAGCTGGGGAAACATACTGTGAGACCCATTACAAGTTGAAGCTCTGTTTTCATGAAGTCCTTTTGCTATGCAAATAGTAACTAGATAGAATGGCCCAGATAAAATGAATTGAAATTCAATTATACTTCACTGAACCATGTTGTAGCAAACTTGCCTTGCAGCAGTGCCTGAGTAAGTAATTAATTATAAGTGGAGTGGTTTGTTTATTTAATAGTAATTTATATATATTTTAATATATATTTGTGTTATATATTTAATTACATATATTTTAAATATATTACATATATAATGTAATAAATTATCTTAAAATTCTGCATTAAATTAAGCAATATATTAATCTTGACAGCAGTTAACCTACATTGCCCTGTTGCCTTGCTGGAATAAGGGAAGAGTATTATCCCCATATTATCCCATAAAATAACTGACTAAAGTGACTATTAAGAGCAACAACAACAGGTACAATGAGAAAGAGTAAAGAAAAATACATGTTTATTTATATGAAATAATTGTCTGGTTTTGATCTCTTATTTTATGTCTCAGAATCTTTTTTTTAATTTTTAATTTTTTAAATTTGAGGTATAATTGATATACAACATTATATTATAGTTTCAGGTGTACAACATAATGATGGATACTTGTATATGTTGCAAGTTGATTACCGCAATAAGTCTATTTATCATCCATCACCATATGGAATTTTTCTCTTGTGATGAGAATTAAGATTCACTCTCCTAGCAACTGTCAAATATGCAATACAATATTAACTATAGTCACCATGCTGTACATTCCACCCCCATAATATATTTATTTTATAACTGGAAGTTTGTACCTTTTGACTCCCTTCACCCATTTTGCCTACCCCCATCCTTGACAAACACCAGTCTGTTCTATGTATATACCAGCTTTTTAAAATTATTATTTTTTTAGGTTCCACAAATAAGAGAGATCATACAGTGCTTGTTTCTCTCTATCTGATTTATTTCACTAGCATAATGCCTTCAAGGTCCATCCATGTTATTACAAATGGCAAGAATTAATTTTCAATGGCTGAGTAATATTCCATTGTTTACATATACTACATTTCTTTATTCATTCATCCACCGATGGGCATTTAGGTTGTTTGCATATCTTGGCTATTGTAAACAATTCTGTAATAAACGTGGATGCATATATCTTTTCAAGTTAGTGTTTTTGTTTTCTTCAGGTAAATACCCAGAAGTGGAATTGTTGGATCATATGGTAGTTCTATTTTTAACCTTTTGAGGAACTTCTATACTGTTTTCCATAGTGGCTGCACCCATTTCCATTCCAAATGGGCTGTACCCATTTCCATTCCAAAACTGCAAAAGTTTTCCTTTTCTCCACATTGCCAACAATTGTTATTTTTTGTCTTTTTGAGAATAGCCATTCTAATAAGTGTGAGGTGACATCTCATTGTACCTTTTTTTTTTTTTGCGGTACACAGGCCTCTCATTGTTGTGGCCTCTCCCATTGCAGAGCACAGGCTCCGGACGCGCAGGCTCAGCAGCCATGGTTCATGGGCCCAGCCGCTCTGCGGCATGTGGGATCTTCCCAGACCGGGGCACGAACCCGCGTCCCCTACATCGGCAGGTGGACTCTCAACCACTGCACCACCAGGGAAGCCCTCATTGCAGCTTTTTTTCTTGGTGAGTCTAGCTAAATGTTTTTCAGTTTTATTTATCTTTTCAAAAAAAACAACTCTTTGTTTCATTGATCTTTTCTATGTCTTTTTAGTCTCAACTACATTTATTACTGCTCTGCCCTTTGGTATTTCCTTTCTTCTACTAACTTTGGGATTCATTTGTTGTTGTTTTTTCTGGTTCCTTGAAGTGTAAAATTACATTGTTTACTTGGTATTTTTCTTGTTTCTCAAGATAGGCACTTATCACTATGAACTACCCTCTTAGAACTGCTTTTGCTGCACCCCATAAGTTTTGATACATTGCATTTCTATTTTTGTTTGTCTCAAGGTATTTTTTTTTCCCCTTTTGATTTTTTCATTGACCCATTTGTTGTTCAGTAGCATGCTGTTTAGTCTCTACATAATTCAGGGCTCCATATGACTGCACAGGGTCCTTTATAGGCGATACTGGTGAGCTGTGGTGAGGCAGAGGGGGAGCTCAAAGACAGCATTTCCCCAGTTCCCTACGTTCCCTGAAAGCATTTCCACATCCTCTCGATGTGTACCAAACCTGAAGCCTGCGCCTAAAGCCAAAGCTCCAGGACAAACACATAGGCCTCTTTCACAGAAAGGCTGGAGGTATGTTTCACTATGCTGTCTGTGCAGTACCCTGGATGTGGTACCCTGTCAAGAACTGTTCCTCTACTTGTTGCTGTCCCATGGGACCCAGGAAGGTAAGCTCTCCTGATTATCAGAGGCAGGTGATCAAGGGGTATCCCCTGGGAGGCAGCCACCAAAACCAGGGCACCAGATGTAAAAACTGGGGCACCAAACACATATAAGTGCTCCCTTCCAAGAGACACTATAGCTCTGGAGCATGGCAGAGGGAGAATACAAATATGCTGCCCATCCTCCAAGTCTCAGGAATGGTTTATTTACATCCCTTAAATGTGTGTTTAATTAGAAGCCTGCCCTCAGGCTGCAGCTGTGGTGATAAGGTAATAGGTCTCTTTCCAGAAAGATTGAGCTCCTGTGTCTGTTACTTCTTGCTGTACCCTGGGGGGTGGTAGCTATTTGAGAACACTTTCTCCATTGGTTATGGTTTTGTGGGACACTTGTGCTTAAGGCCCCACTTGTGACCAGAGCCAGGTGATGTAGAACTCTCTCCTGGCAGCAGCTGCAAAGATCGGGACACCAAAAAAGCATATAAGGTCCTTTATGTAAGATATCAGCAAGCTAGAGCAAGACAGCAGGAGAATGTCTCGATTGCACCAGGCTTAATTCCTAAGAGGACCTCCCTCAGTCCAAAGCTCCTTCCTGTACCAGCAAAAAGGCCTCTTTCTCAGAAAGACTGGTGTATGTTTCAGCCTGCTATCTGTGCAGTGCCCTGGGAGTGGTAGTCTGCCATGAACTGTGTATCCAGTTGTTACAGTACCATGGGACTCAGGAACACAAGCTCCACCTGGCCTCCAGAGTCAGGTGACCAAGGGATGTCTCCTGGCTGACAGCCTCAAAAACTGTCACCAGATGTAAAAACCAGGGCACCACATGTGTGTAGATGCTCACCTCTGGGAGATACTGATGCTCTGGAGCATGGCAGAGGGGGAGTGCAAAGATGGCACTCACCAGAAGAAGGGGGGAAAAAAGGAAGGAAAGGGAATTCCCTGATGGTTCAGTGGTTAGGACTCAGCGTTTCCACTGTAGGGGGCACGGGTTCAGTCTCTGGTCAGGGAACTCAGATCCTAAAATGTGCGATGTGGCCAATTAAAAAAAGGAAGAGAGAAAAAAAGGAAATGAAGAAAAAGACAGAAGGGGAAAAATAAAATAAAAAATGGATGGTGTCCACTGGCTTTAGCAAGGCATAGGGAGCACAGAAGATGGTACCTGCCAGTTAGATAAAGATGGTACCTGCAAGAAAGTGAAACAAACAAGCAAACATAAAACAGATGGCACCTGCCAGCTTTAGCAAGGCAGAGGGAGAGCAGGAAGATGGTGCCTACCAGCCTCCATCCTCAGATTATTGCAGCAAGTCTCTGCCCCAGAAACCAAACCTTTAAAATTAGGAAATGATTCTCTTTCACATGAATTCTGGGCTCTTTTTAAAGGACTGCTTCTGTGCTGGGCCCTGAAATGGGTCAGTCTGCGCATGAGCCCTTTAAGAGAAGTTCCTCAATTTGCCACAGCTCTGTAGGTCTCCTGGATGTGAGCTATGTTGGTCTTCAAAGCCAGATGCTTTGGGGGCTCATCTCTTGGCTACTGACCTTAGAAGTTGAGGTGCCGGGTGTGGGGTACCACTCCTTTTTGTTCCTCAGAGAGAAGCCCCTGATTTTGTGTTCCCTCACAATTGTGGGTCATAGCACTAGAGTTGGGGTTTATGGCGAGATTGTGTCTCAGTCTTTTTTAAACACTTCACTGTGGTTTCCTTATCATTTGTCTTATGTGAAAGCATCCCTCCACCAGTTCTGGGATTTTTTCCAGAGGAAATTGTTTCATATATAGCCACAGATGCAGTGTGTCCCTGGGAGGAGATGAGTGCTGAGGGCAGGAAAATAGGAATGTAACGGTCTTGCCAGTTAAAGCAGAGTTCCAATCCTTTCATTCAAAGTATTCTAAGCTATTCCTAAAAATGCAATCCTGATGCTTGAAAGCTAGACTTTTCCTCAGGTCCTCCTTGCCATTCAATCAGAACATTAGCTTCATCTTACTGTAGTTCCTTTATTCTTAATTTTTATTAAGATGCCACAACTTGCAGTTCTGGTTCAAGACAGTGATATAGGAAGATCAATATATATATATATTATATATACATACACACACATATATATATAATATATACATATATAAATATACGTGTATATTTTTTCTTAACATATTTTTCTTTTAATCTAGAATAGAAACGAGGAAGCTTGAATGTATAAAATGACTTCTTATTTTAGTAAGCATTAAAAATATGCTCGATCGGGCTTCCCTGGTAGCACAGTGGTTGAGAGTCCGCCTGCCGATGCAGGGGACACGGGTTCGCGCCCCGGTCCGGGAGGATCCCACGTGCTGTGGAGCGGCTGGGCCCGTAAGCCATGGCCGCTGGGCCTGCGCGTCCGGAGCCTGTGCTACGCAGCGGGAGAGGCCACAGCAGTGAGAGGCTGGCGTACCGCAAACAAACAAACAAAAAAAATGCTCGATGAACAGTTAATAGAAATTGAAATAATTTGATTACAGGGGATTTGTTTTTTTTATGACTTTAGTTTTAGACACAGAAATGTTCTCTTTTCAGAAACGTGCTATTCTCAGGAAAAAATGTACTGATAATCCAAGGCCCTATTATTAGTTAAAGTAAGATATGCAAGTGGAAATATTTTATATAAATTTCAGAATCACGAAATGAGTTACAATCTCTGATACCTAACAATGACTTCTTTATCAAATCTTCACGTCTTTCTGGGAAGGAAGATTCGCTATTCAGATAATACAGTTTTGTGTTTGAATACCTTTTTTGAGGAGACGCCTAATATTTACGCTAAGTACTTCTGGGAATGTAATTTTGAAAAGTGAAGTTTCCAATATATTTTGTATATTTGAGTTCAGATAATATTTTTGAAATAAGTTAATAACTATCTGAGGAAAGCAAGGTTTTCCCATAAAAATAGAACCAACAATATATAAAGGGAGATGTATCATATTAATAGTAATTGGCAATGATGGGAGAAAGCAAATCAGGGGACTGACTCTTTCAAGATTCTGGCCTTGAAAAGCATAATACTTCCATGGAAGACAATAAAGTAACATTAGGGTTTCCTCCAAAGCAGGCCTGGCCAGGGCTAGTTCAGGTAGACTAAAGCATCATGTATTCCCCATGTTACAATATAAAGCTTTGATGTTGAAAGGGTTGGCATAGTGCTATATCCAGGGCCAGAAAAAATGTTCTAAAAGAAGTAATGGGTGGAAATTTGGGTGTTGAAAGAGGAAACATAAAATGAAGGCTTTGCTGTTGTTTTGCTGATATTGTTATTTAATAAATTAAAAGTCTGAGCATGTATATTTTAATCTTCATGGGTGCTGAAGGACTTTCCACAGGCCCAGAAATCCCTCAGTATAAATAAATCAGTGGCAGCACATTCATATTGCTTTGCCTTCTCTACTGATTTGAGTTACTGAAAACAAGGTTTACTTCCTTAGCAGGGCTTATGAGTTAAAATGTGGTTGCAATGATTATAACAACTTATACCTGTAATTTACCCACCTTATTCCTTATAGCAGGAGGGGCAGCCATCCATAAAAGGGGAAAAAGAGGAGCTATTAAAACTCCATGATAGGGGCCTCCCTGGTGGTGCAGTGGTTGAGTGTCCCGCCTGCCGATGCAGGGGACACGGGTTCGTGCCCCGGTCCGGGAAGATCCCACATGCCGCGGAGCGGCTAGGCCTGTGAGCCATGGCCGCTGAGCCTGCGCGTCCGGAGCCTGTGCTCTGCAGCGGAAGAGGCCACAACAGTGAGAGTCCCGCGTACCGCAAAAAAAAAAAAAAAAAAAAAAAAAAAAGTCCATGATAAATTGATTCCCTCTACATTAGTTTCATACACTTTGCAGTCTAGTATGGTACTTTAAGTACATTAACTATAATGCCACATCTTACACTTGGATAACATCTACAGTGATGCCACCAAGTGACTATTTAATTTTGCCTTGAACAACTGTAGAAACTGTGAATTTATTATCTCTAAAGCAGACTATATTTGTGGTGTCTGAATAGTAGAAAGTTCTTCTTTATTGCCGTAAAATTTAATCCTGTCTCACTGTAGTTTTCATCCTTGGTCCTAATTTCAATCCTGTGACCAAACAGAACAAGTCTAATTTCTCTAAAGACAGCTGTCTCATTACTTTGAATTTATTCACCTGATTCAGGTTCCCTCAAGCAATCAATTCTAATATGAAAGTATTTTTATTTTTCTCACCACTCTGCTTGCTACCATCTAGCAGACGTCACTTTATCAACATAGGGTATTTTGGGGAGCTAGCATCCCCGCTACTTTATTTATATATTATATTTAATATAAATATATCACTATATATATATATGTGATATTGTGATTTATAATAAACATGCCCATGATTTGGTCTTCTTCCATGGTTCCTGTATCACAGGTCCCCAAACCTTTGGAATTTCCTGAGCAATAAGAGCAATGGGACCATTTTTTGTCATAATATTTGGTCTCTTGTCCTCAGTTCCTAAGATCACTTCAGAGCCATAAAGGTGACATGTGTGTCTTATTTTTCATAACAAGCCCTTTCCACCACAATTGGGTTCATGTTAATGAAGTGACTTTTGGAAAGGACCCAGGGATGGGGACTGATTGTGAGGGAAACCAACTATGAATAGAAGGTTGTCACTTTCAGGCCCACCTCCTTATTTCCAGGGAGGGGAGAGGGGCCGGAGGCTGAAGCAATCACCAATGACCAATGATTTAACCAGTCATGCCTATGTAATGAAGCCTCCATAAAACCCAGTGAAGAATGGGTTCAGAGAGCTTCCAGGTTGGTGAACACATACGCGTGTCAGGAGGGTGGTGGTGCATAACAACTCCAAGGAGAAAGAAGCCCCTGAACTGGGGACCCTCCCAGACCTTACCCTCTGCAGCTTTTCATTTGGCTGTTCATCTGTGTCCTTTAACAAACTGGTAAACATAAGTAACATTTCCTCTGAGTTCTCTGAGCTGCTCTAGCAAATTAATCCAACCTGAGGAGAGAGTCATGGGAACCTGTGATTTATAGAAACACAGAAGCATAAGTGACAATCTGGACTTGCAGTTGGCATCTGAAGTGGGGTGTGGGGAAGTCTTACGAGACTGAGTGCTTTACCTGTGTGATCTGACACTATCTCCAGCTAGATGGTTTCAGAGTTGAGTTCAATTGTAGGACACTCAGCTGGTGTCACAGAGAATTGCTTACCTCCCCCACCCCACTACACACACTGGAATTGGGAACAGAACCCTTGTTTCTATTATATTATTAAAGTTAATTTGTATATTGGAACCCACAAAATGGAGGCCACCCCAGTATATATATAATGTATATATAATATATTGTAATATTGATATAGATAATATTATTACTGTTGCCTAGGTTTTTCTGGTTGATTTGTCTCATTTTGTGGGGTTTATGGATGGGGCAATTGATTGATTTAGTAGATTAACTTTTAAGCAGCCACATACTATAATTGATATATATTCAATATACTTAGTCCCCTTTTTCTTCTTAATTTTTTCATCTTCCATTTTCTCAAAAGGTGCCTATGTTTTTCCTTAATATTTCCACAAATGTCATTTTGTCACTTGAACTAAATCATCAGTCCTTTTAGACAAAGACTCTATTATATCCCTTCCTTCCAACCCTAGGTCTTCCTCACTCTGAGTTCTATGTTCTATATCACAGTAGGAAAACAGTACATAAACAAGGCCTTGCTGCTCAATGGAACTTTATTCTGAGTTGATATGACTAATAACTATACATACAGGAAATAGAGGTCACTTTATCTCTCTCTTCTGAGATTAAAGGCGTTCTTTCCCAATCATCCTTTAGGGGAAAGGATTATGTTCCCCTTGATCCAAACTTTAGTCTACTTGTAGTCAAATGAGACTAGATACCAGAAGATACATTGTCACTAGTGCTAGGTATGCTAATCTCAAAATTTGTTCTTATTTTCTTATTAGCAAAAATCAACACATAGTACCTTTAGATCAGTAATTTTTAACAGTACAAAATAATTAGTTAAGTGTATTATTTAAAGCAATGTAAGTAGAGATGAGACAGGGAGGTATCCAAACACAGAGTGGTGTAATGTTAGCATGTAGAGGACATTTAGGTAACATTTAATTATTAATAAAGGGTACCATTTTGTGCTCCTACCATGTGCTTGGAGTATGCTAAGTGATTTTAGGGTGTTATTGTCATATAACATACCATCTCAAAACAGTGACTTGAAATAGTAACCATTCGTTTGATTCATGACTGGGCAGTTCTTTAGCTCTGGGCCTGGCTCAATCGATTTTAGTTGGGCTTGCTCATGTATCTGCAGTAAATTGGCATCTATTTGGGGCCATCAAAGTTCAGGATTATCCAACAGGCTAGCTGGTGTTTATTTACATGGTAGTGGCAAATTTCCAAGAAACTTCATGGATACTCCAAAGTTCTTGAGGGCTAGTCATATAACTGGCTCACTGTTACTTACACTACATTCTATTAGCCAAAACATGTTACAATAATTTTAATAATGTAAAATTCATCCTCATCTTCTAATTTATTGCTTCCTACCCACCCATAATAAGTCCCCTTAAATAGAGATACATGTATGAAGTCTGTGAGACTTAGAATTTTTTAAATCGTTAATGAATACTGTATATCTTAAGCTAATGTTTTTCTCAGTGAATACTGTGTGGTTGTAGAATTCCATAAATAAGATTTAGAAGTAAAATGTTCTAAGCCGTCCATTAAAATTATTTAAAATTTTTTTTAACATCTTTATTGGAGTATAATTGTTTTACAATTGTATGTTAGTTTCTGCCTTATAACAAAGTGAATCAGCTGTACATATACATATATCCCCATGTCTCCTCCCTCTTGCATCTCCCTCCCACCCTCCCTATCCCACCCCTGTAGGTGGACAAAAAACACTGAGCTGATCTCCCTGTGCTATGCGGCTGCTTCCCACTAACTATCTATTTTACATTTGGTAGTATATATAAGTCCATGCCACTCTCTCACTTCGTCCCAGCTTACCGTACCCCCTCCCAGTGTCCTCAAGTCCATTCTGTACATCTGCGTCTTTATTCCTGTCCTGCCCCTAGGTTCTTCAGAACCTTTTCTTTTGTTTTTCAGATTCCATATATATGTGTTAGCATACGGTATTTGTTTTTCTCTTTCTGATTTACTTCACTCTGTAAGACAGACTCTAGGTCCATCCACCTCACTACAAATAACTCAATTTCATTTCTTTTTATGGCTGAGTAATACTCCATTGTATATATGTGCCACATCTTCTTTATCCATTCATCTTTCAATGCTTCCATGTCCTACCTATTGTAAATAGAGCTGCAGTGAACATTGTGGTACATGACTCTTTTTGAATTATGGTTTTCTCAGGGTATATGCCCAGTAGTGGGGTAGCTGAGTTGTGTGGTAGTTGTATTTTTAGTTTTTTAAGGAGCCTCCATACTGTTCTCCATAGTGGCTGTACCAATTTACATTCCCACCAACAGTGCAAGAAGGTTCCCTTTTCTCCACACCCTCTCCAGCACTTATTGTTTGTAGAATTTTTGATGTTGGCCATTCTGACTGGTGTGAGGTGATACCTCATTGTAATTTTGATTTGCATTTCTCTAATGATTAATGATGTTGAGCATTCTTTCATGTGTTTGTTGGCAATCTGCATATCTTCTTTGGAGAAATGTCTATTTAAATCTTCTACCCATTTTTGGATTGGGTTGTTTGGTTTTTCGATATAGAGCTGCATGAGCTGCTTGTATATTTTGGAGATTAATCCTTTGTCAGTTGCTTCATTTGCAAATATTTTCTCCCATTCTGAGGGTTATCTTTTCATCTTGTTTATGGTTTCCTTTGCTGTGCAAAAGCTTTGAAGTTTCATTAGGTCCCATTTGTTTATTTTTGGTTTTATTTCCATTTCTCTAGGAGGTGGGTCAAAAAGGATCTTGCTGTGACTTATGTCATAGAGTGTTCTGCCTATGTTTTCCTCTAAGAGTTTGATAGTGTCTGGCCTTACATTTAGGTCTTTAATCCATTTTGAGTTTATTTTTGTGTATGGTGTTAGGAAGTGTTCTAATTTCATTCTTCTACATGTAGCTGTCCAGTTTTCCCGGCACCCCTTATTGAAAAGGCTGTCTTTTCTCCATTGTATATTCTTGCCTCCTTTATCAAAACTAAGATGACCATATGTGCGTGGGTTTATCACTGGGCTTTCTATCCTGTTCCATTGATCTATATTTCTGTTTTTGTGCCAGTACCATACTGTCTTGATTACTGTAGCTTTGTAGTATAGTCTGAAGCCAGTGAGTCTGATCCCTCCAGCTCTGGTTTTCTTTCTCAAGATTGCTTTGGCTATTTGGGGTCTTTGTGTTTCCATACAAATTGTGAAATTTTTTGTTCTAGTTCTGTGAAAAATGCCAGTGGTAGTGTGATAGGGATTGCATTGAATCTGTAGATTGCTTTGGGTAGTATAGTCATTTTCACAATGTTGATTCTCCAATCCAAGAACATGATATATCTCTCCATCTGTTTGTCAAATCAGCATTTTAAAATACCAATCCAACATTCAAATTCTTACATTAGTCATAAAAATTTCTTTAAATGCAGAATTTTTTTGGAATAAAATAGTTATTATAATTAATCCTAGTTTTTATTGATTTCTGATATCTTTGACTTTAATTAGTGACAAAAAAATTTGTTTAAACACTCAACTTTTTTTTGGTTTAGTATTTTCCACATATATATTGTTAAATATTTAACTGCAATATAGTACTTGTAAATAATACAATTTTGAAAATTGAGTATATGAATAAATGTACAAATTAAGAAATGAAAATAAAGGTTTTTGGTATTAGTTAATTTTGTTAGAAGAATTAATTTAAATTTTTATAAACTGGATTCTCAGCTTTTCTTTCTAGATTTCTCTGATATTTAAACCTTAAGAGAAAGGATGAACAATTTTGAGGGTTCTAATTTGCATTGGAAAACCTTGATATGATATACATTATTACCCCAAGTAACCACATGATATGAATTGTTACGGCAAACAGTTCTGTCCTTCCCCTTTGTATTCTTAAAGTTTCCTTGGAATATTTAATAAGTTTCTCTATTGAATATGACTGAACACAGCATCTGTGGTCAAAGTGAGGAGATCTTGAATATCATGCTTTTAAAGGAAAGCTAAAATAAAATCCAGCTTCTTGTATTTTGGAGGACTAGGAATACAGATCATTTCTCTATGGCAAACAACAAATATCCTGGATACAAATTTTTTTTTAATATAAATGCTTGGGTAAACAGGAAACAAAGTTAGGAGTTCTTATTCCCAAACTATAGGTAGGTAGCTAATGAATTAAGTAGAGCTCTGAACTTTGCTGTGAAAATTGAGGACATTTGCCAAAGTGAGCTTAAACTTAATGTGTCACAGCCTCTCAGGAATTGGAATCTGGGGGAATAAATCCAGGGCTGTACACTCAGTTGAAGATTAATAAGCAGTAAACTTGGCCTACCCCAGCCAGGAAATGTCAAGGAGCCCAAATATATTGTCAATGGGGAGACAGCAACCCAACAGAATCACCACTGATGAATGGAAAACACAGATGGTCTCTCCCTTGGATGTGTAGCCTGAAATCATCTAATCTGGCTGGTCCCAAAACACATGAAGATTAGAATTTAATTTAGAACCATGGCAGACAGTACTGGTTTGCTTCATTTTGGTGTACAACGTTCTTTCAGACAATAGAGTGTAGTGTTGAACTGCTTAGGGGGAAACTCTAAAGTCGGCTTGCCTGATTGGAATCCTGGTTCTATTTTCCATCTACCTGTGTGATTTAGGCTAAATTATGTAATCTCCTCTTTGCTTTTTCTTTCTTATTTGCCAAATAAGAATTAAGTGAATTATTTTTGAAAAGTGCTTAGAAAATTGTTTGACACATAATAAATACAACTTACATGCTATTTCAAAATATAAGTGCATCTGTGTTACAAATAATACATGCCATCGTGATAACAATAGTATTATAATTGGGAAAATAAAGATTTTGGTGATAGAAACTTGAGTTTTGGACCAAATAGCTTGGTAAATTAGATTTTTTTAAATCAAGTATAAAAATTTGACTATCATGACATCTTCTGTCAAATCAAGTATTTGAAATATTTGATACACTACTGGGCCTTAAACTTCACTGCTGACTGGGGTAGTTATATCATTTGTATTAAGGGACTTAGATCACATTTAGTTGATGAACAATTTAATACCAGAAACAATCTATTTAAATAGATATTTAAAGGTAAAAAAAAAAATTTAAAGCCCAGAGGAAAATGTTAAAAAGCAAATAGAATGTTATGCCAGTGAGGAAAAAAATAATCTTTAAAAATGTCGTTCTCTTAAAACCTTTATTGAATCAGCACTGAAATAAAAGCATATATATGTATAATGATGGTACAGTTACAATTTAAATATTGAATTTAATACTACCAGGAAGTAATTAACAAGCTTAGCCCAGAAGCTATCATAGAAGACTACAAACCTGTGGAAATGACAAAATCCAAGTGATGTATTTTATTTTGGAAGACCATATGTTTGCATTTTAATGTCTCTTGAAGATTACACTAGAGTGGTAATCACATATATATACATGAAATAAGGATCTAAAGAACAGTGTGAATTATTTGTATGGTTACACAATTAAATTTAAAGAAAGATTTCAAAGTCAGCTTTATGTACAATCCTTAAAGAATATTTAATCAGTAACATTACAAGTACATTAAAATGATCAGTTCTTGAAAATAGTTGACAGACAATGGTACTTCCATTTAAAGACAGAAACACTTCAGAGTGTTGCTTTTAAAAATCCTACAATTCACCAAATCACTGTGTAAAAGTTAGACATGTGGCAATATGTGAGAAGCTAAATTATATGATACTGATTAAACAAACAAGCCTCTCAGTTCTAAAGAACACTAGTTTTATTCTAAAGTGAGGGTGATAGAAGAACAATCTCCTATGTGGTTACAACTAAAGCAAAATGCTATAAGGTTACTCATAATGTATTTGAGTTCCTTAATGCTTTTCTTTCAAGTACAGTTTACAGTATCAAACTGCAAATGCTTTTAGAAAATGTAAATTATAGATTTAAATTCTTGATTCTAAATTAATGGACTTTAGGTTGTATTAAAACTGTCTTGATATCATTAAAAATATTTCTGATCACTTTCTGTTTTGATAGCAAAATAAGCATAAGCTACTTGGAAAATGCCAAATGTTATTTGCAATTAAATTACATTTTGACAAAAATACATTTATACTATGATATATAATTCACAGGAAATCTAATATCCTCATAAATACTAAAATAAATGGCATATCTTGGTTTGCTGACAGCTTAGCCTTCAGTTAGAAAAAAGAAATTATTCTAAGAAATCAGGAAAATTTCATTCATGCCCTAAGTCGTCTGTTTTTTTCTTCACCTAGTAGTAATAGCAATACTGTTGAAGGACATAGAGTGTGTACACACACCATATGCCCATCAATCAGAACAGTTGCTGATTTCCTAACCTGAACTTTCAGAATGTCAAAGTTATTTCAGATTCAATTATAAACAGCATGAAGTTACTGACTACAGTGGTGTTTGCTTTTACAAAGATTTTTTTTGGATAAAGGGTGACAGAGGCATAACAACAATGCTATTTTGCTTTTTAAAAATATATATGGAGAAGTTAAGTATAAACTGGTTAGTAAAAGAAAATCCAAATTGAGTAAAAAAAAGAAATATGTATAATTTATCTGGACCCTTTCTTACTCTCTATCATAATATGCTATTTGCTCTTGTTATAAAAGCAGATGTGGAGAAGCATTTTGTATGCTTATTTATTTGCATTTATGTTTACATGTATATTTGTACATGTACTCTATATGTATGTATTGTTATATACACATTTCATACTCAAATAGCCAAGAAAGTTTAGAGATACAGGAAAAGTTTGGCCTCTTTAAAACACAGCAATATGAAATACTAGTGACAGTACCAGCTTGGAAAATTACAAGGACTGCAGAACAAGGACATTTTTCATTTTTTTAGGCTAAAAGTCTAATACTCTCCAAGGGAAGGAAGATGTAGAGATAGTAGTAGAAAATAAGAATTGAGTGGAAGTGTTTCATATGATAACTTGGGCAACCGGAAACTGACCTTGATTATAGATGAGATGTGAACTGTGGGATAATTTCTAAGAGTAGGCAAAGAGACCTAATCCGTTATGTCCTTGATGGAGGAACAGGCCAGAAAGGTAGAAGCTCAGTGTATTGGGAAAGTTTCTTGGGTTGAAAACTGGACCAAAAATCTCAGTTTAATAAAGCTAGTGAAAGCAGTGGAAAGTGTTTTTGGGGACTTCAGAGCAATAAGCTAAAGAGATCAAGGGAAGCCATACATAGATGGCCACAGTCATCTTTTGAGTTATCCGCAAGTTTTACTCACGTAAACCAGATGTAACACACAGAGATTCACACACACACACACACACACACACTTAAATGTGTTTAAGTAGGTGAAATGTGAAAAATTGGTTTAGACCATGTGTATATGGAAAACTTTTTGTCTTATCTAAACTCTGCAGTTGTAGAAGCAGCAACTACTTGAACATGGGGTGGGGAGGACTAATGTGATGACTCCCTGGAAACAGCCCAGGGAAGGCCACGGGCCTATAGGATAGTGATCCTGGCTATGCACTAAAATCAGCTAGATAATCTTTAAAAATACCAATATTGTGTTTCCCATACACTGAAATTCTAATTTAGTTTTTCTGATGGTAAAGAATCTGATTAAATCAGTCTTGGACAGTCGGGTGGGGGTTGGTGTTTCTTATTGCCTGAATGATTCCAATGATCAACCAGTTTTGAGAACCAGACTCTGGGAGGAGCCCTGCAGTTGGCATGTCTGGCAAGAAAGGAAGGATAGAGCAGCAGTGGTGTGAAGTGGCTGGCTATAAGCTCCCGGCTTCCCAGATCCTGTGTGCAGGATCCAGATGTTCCTGTGTGGCCTGGTCAGGAGCTTGGAATTATTGATCAGACTTCTGTTTCACAGGAGTCATTTGGAGGATCTGCTCAGGCAGGGTCCTGATGACCTTGAGCAGTGGTATGGCAGGAGATGAGGAATTGTTGCCATTGAGCATCTAAAGGCAGGAGGAGAGGGATCATGGTTTGGAGGACCTAGTCCAGGGCACCCACTTGTACTTCTACTCAGGGCTAGAGAATGACACATGTGGACATCCCCATCCAGAGAACATAATGCCCAGTGTACATAGATTTAGACTCTTTGACACCCAGATAGCAACTTCCATAGGAAGTTCTACTATGGAATTCAATGTGAGTGTCTGCATTTGTATTGGAAAGAATCAATACTGTAATAGAGAACATTAAAACCTGGAAATGCTGAGAGTCACAAATTTAAAGCTTGTCCAATTATAGCCCTTTTTTTTTCCCTCAGTAGGGGCTCAAAAGAGAGATTAGAAAGAAATAGCTGTATTTTATTGTGCTATATGTATAACATAATTTTACACATCCATATTCCAAAAATATAATTACTATACATTTCTTTTTAATCTTGGAGTTGAGATGGTTTTTACTGATAAGACTGAATATAAAACTTGCTGAATTTGAAATGCTGGCAACTGGAAAAAAATTATTTTGGAGACAGAAAGCACATCCTAGCTCTTCCATCTGCCAGCTACGGGACTTCAATTATGTCAACCCTAGTTTCTGCATTTGTAAAGTATGAATGAATACATTTATTTTATAAAATTTTTTGAAAATTAAATGTGCTAATACATATTGAAAAGATACTCTTATAATAAATAGTATGCAAATGTTTATGTCATAGGAAATGTTGCTTCTTCTTGCCAAAGAATAGAAAATAAAATATGCCATACAGTTGTTGGTAAATTTTTAGAACTTGCTTTATTTCAACTTAGTAAAATTATAAATCTCAATCGTGACATATTGTACTTGCCATATAAAAATCTACAAGGCATTTTTATATTTGATTAATCTCTCCTGTCAGCTCTTTCCCATTATCCATATATGCCCTCCCTCTTACAATCTACTTTCAAGAAACATGGAAAACTTCAAGAGAAAGAGTAGAATAAGTTTACAGTATGCTGTGCTTCATATCTTCTACAAAGGTATATTTTTAAAAAGACATCAAACTAAAGATGAGGCAGGTTTTGGTTGTCAAAAATGACTTAGTGAGTTTATTATGTGATATATGAGTTAATCATTTCTGTTAGATATTAAATAATATTTCTTTAGATCTTGATCAACATATCCTATAAGGGCTTTGATTTTTAAAACAAAGCATTTGCTTTTAATTTAAGTGAGAAATAAAAAGAGGAACTCCCCATAGAGAATTTGTTTAGGCCAATGCTCTTACGAATATACCAAATATACAGCTCCAGAAAACAATTTCTCTATTTCAGTTGGCCATGCCTTGCCCACTATTCCCTGATTGCAGTAATGATGGTGGCCTCAGCACTGCTGTCCATTAAAATCCATGGATGTACGGAGAAGGGAGGCTGAAGATAACAGAATTGACCTACTTATTGGCCCTATTCCATTCTGCAATAAGCATAAAGATATTTTACTTTCAGCCTTTCCTTTCTATTCCTTGTGTTATTTATCAAATGAAACTGTCTTTCCTATAAAAGGCAAAGTCCGAGCATTATTCACATGTCTGCTTTGCTGATTAGTGACATATTGTTCTGCTGTGCACAAGAATTGGGTGCCATTTATGGAATCCGAACTGGATATTTTCACCTTTAGTGCCACAACATTTTAGGAGGAGCGGGAAGTTAAAGGGAAACTATATCCAGCTTCTATTTGAAATATTCAATGACCCTCCCAGGTAAAGAAACTAATCCACTTCAGTAATTGGCTTCTAAACAAATCTATATTATGATCTTCATACTGAATTGAACCTAAGGCAGCTACAAAATTCTGATCATGCGTCTTTCATTTCAGGCTTAAAACTGGCAGTAAAGCTTTTCAGCAAGATACAGGATAACTTCTAGAGGGCAAGATAAACTTTAAATAGTAGAATAAAGCAAGGTTTATTATCTCCTCATGGTAGAAAGTCGATCATGAATATGAGAATTTCATTATTCTTAAAATTTCATCTTGAAATGGTACTTGCAAATTGCTCATTTCTTACACCAATAACTATAATATTTGCTATCTGTAGATGTGGTATTATATTAATTCATACATAAATCAATAATTTTAACATTCCTTAATCTTTGTTTATAGAAGTGGAATGAATTCAGTGTGTCTCATTAGGGACTTGTTTTTTCAAAGAAAAGATTAGATAAGGCTTAGCAGATGTAGAAAGAAATGAAAGTTAAGTTCTATGATTACAATGACTGAATTTCTAAGACATTTGTAGATACATTCCCCACATTTACCAAAATAGAGTATGTCATGTAAATTATTATGGAATCAAAGACATTAGAATTAATCAAAGATAATAGAGGAGATTTTTTGATATGATCTCATATAATCTCCTCATTTAACTGACAAGTAATTATAGGTAGAAAGGTGGAATGAATTCACCTTTTACAGAATTTATCAGTGACAGCATTACATTTACATCTTTTTTTTTCCCCGCTATTGATCATGATCTGCTGTTTGTTTCCTGAAAAGCTCAAGTCCAAGAAATAATTGCTAGTGGTTGAAGCGTTCTATTCGGGTGAAGGGAGGGAGCTAGATTGAGATCATTATCCAACGATTTACAATTCTTTCAACTGCTGGTCTGTATGTAAGACATATTTATATGTCTTTGAAACTAAGCATTTAAAGCATTTTACAATAATTACAGAGAAATTATTGGTATAAAAATCAGCTACTGGTATGTAGGCAAATTAGTTTACTTTTGCATACATGCTATCAGTATCCTTCCCTTCAGTCTCCTCCCTGCTCCCCACCATTTTGATTCTCAACAGCCATCATTGATACCATGAATTCTCTTCCTGCTGGGGACAGCTATGGCCATCAAACTTGATTCATGGGTCTTCCCTCGTGGCGCAGTGGTTGAGAGTCCGCCTGCCGATGCAGGGGACACAGGTTCGTGCCCTGGGTCCGAGAAGCTCCCACATGCTGCGGAGCGGCTGGGCCCGTGAGCCATGGCCGCTGAGCCTGCGCGTCGGGAGCCTGTGCTCCGCAACGGGAGAGGCCACAACAGTGAGAGGCCCGCGTACCGAAAAAAAAAAAAAACAAAAAACTTGACTTATGAAACTATTAAAGAACTTTCTTTTGTCCCTTTGTGCTTTTCTTTTAGTTTCTTCATGCAACAAAGAAATGGCTCCCTCTTGCCTTTAGAAAGGGAAACCAAAGCATCTCCCAGTTTACCTCTCTTATGGCCCCTGTGAAGCATCTTTACTTTTCATCTTTTCATTTATTTGGTTGTACACATTCATTTACTGTTACATATTTATTTTTGAAAGTTATTAAGAAGTAGGATACTGATATCACCAAGGTCTTTGAAAGTCCTTCTGTAAAGTTGACAATCAGATCCCACACTTTTTAATCTAAGGATAATCTCTAACTTGAATGTTGTTATCATTCCCTTGCTTTACTTTATAGTTTACTACATGTGTATTGATTAGTAAAATACATATTGTTAATTTTGCAAGTTTGAGGTTTTATTTAAGTAGTATCATACATTTAGTATTCCTCTGAGACTTATCACTCAACATTATATTTTTGAGAGGCAATTATAATAATGTATAGGACATAGTGTATTCATTTCTACTGCTGCACGGTATTCTGTTTATGGATATACCACTATTCATTCTTCCATTCTCCTTTCAAAATGCATTTCAGTTGTTTCCAGTTTCTTGTTATTACAAGCACTGCTGTTATGGTCACTCTTGTACAGGTCTTGGTTAACAAAAACAAGGGTTTCTCTAGGTTATAGACTTGTGAATTTGCTGGCTCAGGGTCTGGTCTTAATAAGTTTTACTAGGTAATATGAAATTGTTTTCCAGAGTGACTCTATTAAGGTTCTCTTTCATCTGCAATGAATGAAATTTTCTGGTGCTGTATCCTGGACTCTTCTTGTCATTGCCTAACCTATTAACTTTGCCAGGCTGATGGGTTTGATATGGTTTCTTACTGTTGTTTTAAATGGCATTGTCCTGAATTCAAATGATATTGATCATCGTATTTATTGGCCATTCATATTTTCTCTTCTGTGGAATATCTGTGCTATTTTACTTTACCTTTTCTACTACTTTATTTCCTGTAGATTTGCGTGAGTTATTTATTTGCTATCCAAATTGTTTGTCATATATGTAGCAAATAGGTTCTCCTTGTTTTTGCCTTAATTAGCAGCATTTAAAGGGATAATCACTTTTTAAGAAATACCCATTCTATATGAATGAAAAGCATTCTTAAACATGTATTAGTTTAAAGAAATTTGTATACATTTGAAAATAAGGGTGATTTAAAAAGGAAATGAAATTTATCTATAGAAAAGTCTGTATTGATATCTTAGGGCCAGCTTCAAACTGTTAACATGAAAATGTTTCATTTTGATAATACTTTAAAAGTTTTACTTTGACTATGCTCCATGCCTTATATGTCTTACATATCTAAATAATAAACGGTTCCTGAAAATATATATACAAGAAATTTGTAGCACATTTACTCTATGAAAACAGTAGTCGATATCCACCTGCACCTTAATGCCTCTTTAAAGGAAAAATTTGGTTGCATCCTGACAACTTCTCTGATGAAAGTGAATATGATGGAAGAGTGAGGGAACCTCTGGTTTTAGAAAATGTTCACATGGAAGATTTTCAGGTCTGTAGCAATCTCTTTTTGGGTGAATTTAGCTTTTACCTGTTTTCATTGTTGTACAGGATTTCTCTTCACCCCCATAAACGTCCCACCCCCAACACATGTATACAGCCTAAACATTTTTTTCTATTATTCAAAAATGGAACTCTTCTTAATTGTTAACATATTTTTTTCTCTAGTTTTGAGAGAAACTTTTATGGTTTTGAGAGGAAAAGATCTGACCCTCACTTTATCTTTTATTTTGTAACTGAAACTTTTTATGCAGATATGAAAGTGCTGATTCTGACTGTTTTGTGATGAAAAGAAAATAAGGGCACATAGCTGTCAGAAGGCAGTGATTTTCAGTCAGCATCAGGCTTGGAAATATTCAAATCTGTGACCTGAAGGTGATAAACTTGAGTTGCCTTCACCCAGTAGCAATCCCATGAGTTTATTTCTTTATCATTTGATTGTCTTAAGCTGAGTTAGAAACAGTCTATCATTTTTATGTCAAAATATATCTTTCTTTGTAACCTTTAAACTAAGTAAAAATATTTTCAAAAATTATCTCCTTTTGTAAATAAAATCTTTTATCATTTGGATTTTAGCTTATTTGGGGAATGGTATTCATCATTGTTATAAATTATATGTTTAGGAAAATAATTTGCTTTGTGAAAATGTGGGAAAATAAACGGTATGATGATTTAATTCTGTGATTCAGGTATATAATACACAATGCTTTGATTGGAACACCATTTCTTGAATGACCTAGACCTATATACAAATTTTGGCTCCCCACATATCACCTTGATAATCTTGAAAAATTATTTAATTTCTCTGAGCCTTATTTCCTAATCAGTAAAATGGGGTTAATATGGAACATCATCATAGAGTGCTTCTGACCATTAAACAGGCACCATACACGAACTGGAAGCTCTGGGGGCAAGAAGACTTCCACATTCCATAGCAACAGAAGGTTATATTTAACAACTGGCCAGCAAACAATTAGGAACAACCTAAATGTCTCTCAGGGAATATATAGCTGAAATGTCAAGTATTTACGTTATGGACTACTATCTGGCAAATAAAATGGAAGACATTATTTTATATTAACACCAGAGGTAGAAAAAATATAATGTTACATAGAAAAGTAGGTTAATGAGAATAGACACACAGAAACATACACACAAAAACTGTGTATGTATTGTTTCTGAATATATTTATATCTGGCAAAAATACAAAGTCAGAAACTGGAAAGATACATGTTAAACTGATTATGGTAGTTTTCTCAGGGATATTAATGAAGAAATGGAACTGGGGATGAGTGCGAATGAGATCTCAAATTTTTGTGTAATTTTTTTTTGCTTAAAACGTTTGAAGTAAAAATATACATATATGTACACACAAATATAAATACATATATATACATAAATACATATATATATATTATATACACATATATATGAAATAAAACCACAGGATGAAATAAGAGACTTTGAGGTTAAAATCTAAAGTTAATAGTTCTAAAGAAAAAAATGATAATCCTGTCTTTTCTTCTCTTTTTCCACCCTCTCCCCTTACTATTTTATGTTTTTTATTTCATAATTTTCTCTTTCAAAGAGATGTTATATGTATTCTATTTCCATAAATATATTCTTCTGAATCCATTCCTTTTAACTTTTGTATAATATATTCTCATGTGAATTTACCACAATTTCTGTATAACTTCCCTTATTAATAAAATTTCACTCTAATGTACAGTGGTGCACCAGCTAAGCTTGCCCATGTCTCCTTGGGGTCAGGTTGAGAAAACATGATTCTTTTGATCTTATAATCTCCTCAAGCCATGCTGATTTCTATACTGTCTTTATATCAGAATTCCACAAAGAAGTTTTAATTCTTCTCCCAGTCTGTCTTGAACCAATCGTTGATAGGCATTTGTCTCCTGTACTCTGTCAAAGCTGCTACTATCCAGGACACCAAGGCCCTTAATTTGCTAAATGTGAGAATCTATTCCATTTCATCTTACTCACTGGAAACATTTCACATGGGTTATCGGACACATTCATTTCTGCATTTGGTTTCCAGGATACCACATTCTCCTGGTTTTCCTTCTACTGAACTGACTGTTCCTTTTCATTCACTTGCACTGAATTCCCTGCATTTCCCCAAACTCTTTAACTTTTAATGATCAGGGTATGGTAATTTATCATTATCTGCATTCACTTATTAGTTGAGTTTGTCTGTTTTACTTGGCTTTATATGTCATCTGTATGCTGATGACTCCAGAATTTATGTATCTAATGTTGTCCTCTACATAATCCCAGATATATATATATATATATATATATATATATAAAATAATCTGTTCAATATTTCCACTTGTATATCTAAAATATATCGTAAACTTACTATGCCTAATATCAAACCCCTTGTCTTCCCCTGCAAACCTCCTCTGGTCATTCTCTCCATCTCAATAAATGTCTAATCTGTTCTTTCATATCTTCAGGTCAGAAATCTTATAGTCATCCTTGACTATTCTTTTTCTCTACAACACACAAATCGCGTCAGCAAATCTGTTGGCATTCCCTTTTAAATATACTCAAAATCCAACCACTTCTCACCATCTAACTCTATGAAGTTCTGAAACTCTGTTATCCCTCCTTTATATTATAACTTGTCTCCTTACCGTTTGTGCCCAATACCTTAGGCAGAATGATCTCTTCTTAAACATAGGTCAAATCATTGTATGCCTCTCCTCAAAACTCTCCAGTGGCTTCCCATGTAAAACAGAGTAAGTTCAGACTCTTGTGACCTTCAGGCTTCCCATGATCTGCTCTCCTTATTTCTGTAAACTCACCTTTGTGATTTTTTTTTTCTCTCAGTTAACATCCTCACAATTCCTCCAACTAGACATGGTCCTTGAATAATACTTCTGCATCAATTTTTCTTTCAATATGGAATATTCCTCCCTATATCATTTCAGGTTTTTGTTCAAAAGTCATATTCTCCATGACACCTTCTCTGATTATTCTATTTAAAATTGCATATCCCAATCATCTGCCTTATTTTTTCATTAATACTTATTACTAAATCTATTTCTATCTATATCTGTATTTCTATGTGTGTATTATTTATTTATATTTTGTCTCTTAACTCAGTAACATGTTGATTTTGGTTGTGATAATATCACATATGAGGAACTCAAAGTATTTTGTTGAATGAATAAATAAGTAAATGTTCAAAAAGTACAAATCTAATGGTTTGGTCTAATTCTATATGGAATTAGAAGCTTGTTTAAATTCAAAGGGATAAGAAAATGCAAGTTATTCTAAAAAGAAGTAATCACTTCACAGAAGTAAAACTGAAAAAGCTATAACAATTTTTTTTAGTAAATATGTAGAGAAAAGGGCACTCATATATTGCTAGTGTGAATGTGGAATATTATAGTCTTCTTGGAAATCAATCTTACAACATCAGCTAACTTTAAAACTACTTACTGAATACACATTTGATAGACAATTGAATAAAGAGACATATCATACTTTATGCTAAATTAACAGTAGTAATATTTCATATTTTTAATATAATATGATTTCTAAATTTTAATCATGGATATGAATCTTCAAATTATAATAATTCTGGCAAATTTTGTGCAGGTAGAAATTAGTCAATTTGATTTCTAGAATTCCTTCAACGCTGACATGTTCTGATTTTCTCACACTTTCCAAGACCCTGAATAACAGCTAAACTGATTTAAAAATCAGATCTAATATTATATGATAACCTATATAGATATTTAATAGGATTACTGAGAATATTAAGAAAAACTACAGATAATTACTTCAAGTAAGTTTAGATTAAATAGATAGGAAAATTTCATAGTCTTCTAATAAAGACTATGTAACCAGCAACTTAGTATTAACGCCTTTCAATGAAAATGCCAATTTCTAAAATAAGCTTGTATTAGCATTTTACTTCTCTTTACTATTCAGTTACAACTAATCTCTTTAATCAGATCTTCAGCTTTATTTTAAACTCATCTTCAGGAATTGAATACCTATTTTGGTTTCTGAATCATGCACCTTCTCTCTGAGATTTAATATTTAATAGGCCAGCTCTTAATTACCTGGAATTCCTAGATATCTAGATTTTCATAAAAATAATATTGAAGTTTGGGTATAATATTTCTAAATGTCAAGATGGAAGCAATAGAGTTAATAATAAAAGATCTATACCAGGTAACTGATTTGACAGATGTTGCTCTGAGTTCTTTTATCAATACAATGTGATATAATTTGTTTAATTTTACTTGCCTTGAAGCTATTGTTGACAAGAATATTTATTGTTAATTAAAATAATGTGAAGATATTTCCAATTTTCATCTGTTAGTCATGTCATAAGCTTCAGTTTAGAAAAATGAATTCCATATAAACCTTTTCTACATATTACATGTATAACACATAGTAGATAAATATTTTAGGTTTTGTTTTTTATCTCATGTTTGTTCTTAACCTGTGGTTTCTGGAGTTTGAAGCGTTGTGTTTCATGATCTGCTTTTCTAAGACTCTCCAATAACCCAAATTTAAGCAGAGGATTATTGTTAACTTTATTTTAAATTCAGTTCAATATCATATGCAGAGACCACTAACACATCACTGTATCACAAAAGTTGCAGGAAAATATATTTCAAAAATGGCTATGGCATGATCCAAAGTTCTTTCACTCATGATTCTACCTGAGTTTACTCCTTAAGGAAATAACATTTTTTTGTGAACTTTAAGTATGAAAACAATAGGTTTGATTTTAATGGAAATTACTTTATAGAATGATATTAAAACAAATTCAGCAAATTCATCATTTATGCCCTTTGTTTTTATTTCTCATCATTAGCTAGGCATAAGGCCTGAAATGAAATACATTCTCATCAGTCTCTCACTGACAGGACACTTTCAGTTGCATGCTGTGCTTGTAGGCAATAGATCAGTGTGTGTGAACTTGACACTTTCATCACAAGATATGACTTCTGTTGAAACGGTGTCTATGCCAGTCACAGAAACTATATACTACAATTACAGCAGGAGCTCTGATTCTGTGAGTTCACCATAGAGATAATTGAACAAAGATTTGTTCATCTACAAAAAAGGAAATTCTATCAACATTTGGGATGGAGGGCAATAAACAATAGCACGAAACTCAGGCTATTTGGCATTCTGATAAGGATGATAAAATAATGCTCTTTTTTCTTTGGAGGAATTAAAATTGAAGCAATGGGATAAGTATCCTATAAACACCAACTTTTTTCTAAACAGCTTAAGGATTTTTGATACTCAGTTCCACCAAGCTTTATTTTATTAATCATCTACTATTCACCATAGACTCTGAAAGATTCTGGGATACAAATAAGACTTATCCCTACCTTCAGAGAGCTCATAGTCAGACATGATAAATATTTAAACAGATATTAACAGTTATAACAAATTTTTGACTGTTTACTTAGAGTTGAAAAATACCATGTATTCTTGTAAGCACAGAGATATTAAGAAATGATCATGGAAGGTCTCCTGAAAGATAGTAAATTAAAGAGACACCTGAAGAAATCTCTCTGAATACTTACAAGTGTGGTGCTTATACATTTCTGAAGTATTTAAATTATCCTGCATTTGTGACATTTCTTTCTTCCTCCCTCTTCCCTCCCTGGTTTTAAGGAATTGGTTATTCACTCTATGCATTCTGTCACACCAATCTAAAACCCCGGATGTCACATACTTCTAGAAAGGGCTCTTAAGCACGTTCCTGTCATTTTAATCCTGAGGTAGAATGTGCCTGTGAACATCTTGATCAGAAGCTGCTCTTTTACTCTTGCAAAAGCTAATTATCACATATTTAGAAATTTAGCAAGCCCGTTTTGGGGGCTTGAAATCTACCATAGTGGTAGCATTTACACCATGGAAGTTGGTACATGCTGGAAATCAACCCTCCTATCCTTTCCCACAACGAATTTACTAATGCACAACTAGGTATACCAAATGGGCCAAAGATTGATAGCCTGGGCAGATAATATTTTGGCATTCATTCAAACCAGTATTCTTATTTTTTCAAAATTAATTCAGTGGAGCTATTGAGTGGTAGAGTGAGAGACATAGAGAAATATGAGCTCTTGACAAGCTTGAGCTTTTCTGTATACTAAGCAATTTGGTTCTTTACCAGACATGTTTATTCTACTAAAGAGAGAGAGAGACAGAGAGAGAGAGAGAGAGAGAGAGAGAGAGCGCAATGCTGCTTGACATTTTGACCCTCTTTAGAAGACAATTTAACAAAATCCATGGGACCTAAAGAAGCATCTCAAATTTTTCCTTCTAATCATATGGTTTCCTCTCTGAGCGGAACTCTGACACAGAGATTTGTCTCCATATTATTGCATTTCTACTCCTATACTTACTGTCCAATGATATTTTATCCCCTTTATAGAGCTGAGCACCAGAAGCTTCCAAGCTGGCCTCCTGTTTTATCTTTGGTAGGAGATGCCTGAAGGTGGGCAGTGAGTCATAAGGCCTATCTGCTGGGGCTGTGTTGACTGCTGGTGACCTATTTTAGCTGATAACTATTCTAAGATAATCCATAATGTTAATTGAAGTGCCTCTGTTATTTCATCTTTTCTACGCCTCTTTTCAGTGTTGCCAGATAAAATGCAATATTATTTGTTGTTTATCTGAAATTAAATTTTAACTGGGTGTACTGTACTTTAATTTTCTAAACCTGGCAACCCTACTCCTCTCTAAGTTTTAGTCTGACCCACAAGACAGACAACGGAATTTTGGAAAGATTATAAGCTTTTCAGATTTATAATCAAAGAAAGTGAAAATGAGAGGGAGATGATCTTTCTAATCTGCTAGCTCTCTGTGGAAAGTTGCCGAGGCTTTCAAGATCACCTCTAAAAATCCTATTTAAGAATGTGTTTTTAGTATACTTTAAGTTTGGAAAAGGAAAAAAGTTTAAATTGGAAAACAACATCTTTCTCAGAAAAAAAGATACAAACTCACTAAAAACAAAAAATAAGAATGAAGACTGAAATAACTTAAAAATATAAAAGTGTTTTACTTAGAAGGAAATTTTCTAAGTTGTAATGTGTAATTTTAAATGAAAGCCTTTATATGCTATACCTTCATGTAATTATTTGGTATTCCAACATGTGAAGTTTAGAACTTAAAAACATCTTCTGTTTCAGTGTCTGTAAGCCTCGTTCTATGGAGCTGGTGCTTTGCAGTGGTTAAATGGCAGGCTTTAGGATTGGTCTAGCTCACTGTGAATTCTATCTTTATTTCCTCCCCACTGTGTGCCTTTGTGCAAATTCCTTAATTTTCTGGATCACAGTTTTGTCATCTCTAAAATGGCGGTAACCAAAGCACCTTACTCATAGAATTGTAGTGGGAAGGTAGTGTATAAAACACTTAGAATATGGCCTGGCATGAGATAGGTACTCAATACACATCAAATGTTATTATTATCATCATTATTATTTGATAAAGGAAAGAATAGACACAAAATAACCAATGTGAAAAATGTGAAAATGGTTAACAAAGAGTGATTTTAAATGTTTACTATGTTCGAACACAGTGTAGAATATTCATGGTTTATGTTAGTATTTATGTAGTAAGTCCATGAAATAAACTGGAAAAGCCAGTGAAAAGTGTTCCAGCCATCTGCCTTGACAAGCTTTATGAAGTTTATCTTTTGTATTTGTTGACAATAAATTGATGGAAAGACGAAAGAGCGTACTTCCCATGTTCAAATTTGTATTCTTGATTGAGTCAATTTTAAATTACTAAGGATTTATTGAAATATCTTCATAGCTCAGCATATTCCTCTGTTGTTAATAATATATTATAGAAGAAATGGCTAGCAGTCCATAATATCAATAGTTTTGTCAATTAAGATTATTGAAAAATACCATTGAAGTACAATCATAAATTGACTTATGAATAAAATGGAGGCTTTTTAACTGACATTTAAAAATCTATTACTTTAGAAGAATGGCCTTATAGAAACTTAGCAACCTGCTTTTTTTAAATAATTTTCTGATTTTAGCTAGAATGCCTTTTCCAGTGGATCCATTTCCTACAGAATATATTATTTCTTCTTTTCTCTTAGTTCATATGCACAGTATATAAGTAAATGGGATTTTGTTTTCTAACAGGACACTAGCTCTGTAGCTTCTTAAACAATACTAACAACCACAGTGACATCTTACATAGACATACTTAAATAACAAGCAAAGTGATACTTTAACATGGGCACATTTATGAAAAGGGATCATTCCATTCAAAGTCCTCCTCCCTTTCTTTGGTGATCACGGAATATTTCCCCATGAGTTGTGGGGAATGACAACTGTGGTCTTACATTTTTAATTTAGAAAGTTTTTGAGTGACCCAATATAATTTGTTTATTAACTAACTTTTTTAAAAGGAAACAAACCAAAAAAAGAAAGAAAGTCTGGTTTATCCTAGTTATCCTAGCAAAATTTGAGTGGATGTAACATTCAAAATAAAGTACATTATATCTTTTAACGAAATAACTCGAGTCAGCATTTACCAAACAATTCTCAGTTTCTATACTGGTTTTCAATCACTATTTCTATTTCTTCTTCCCACATTGCCCTTTCCCTCTTTCTCACCCTAATTCCATTTTCTACATGTTAAAAGGCTCTGATGAAAATTTTATTTTTACTAATATTTTCCTCATATTCCATGCCACAGAAAACATATTGGGCCAAACTGACTTTTGTTTTTATGGTGAAAATGCTTTTTACTACCTGGTTGCATTTTGGATTATTTTAATTATCCTTGCTTTTAAAATGTTATTAGAATATTCTAATATTTTTCTAATATTTTTTAAGTCTCTTCAATTTTTTCTCATATATTTACTGCTGTATCTAGAAGAGTATCTATCATGCAGGCTGTACTCAATACATTTGCTGAAAGTATTAATTGAATAAAACTGTGTATTGATGGATTTTTTAAAAATTTTATTTTATATCGGAGCATAATTGATTCACAATGTTGTGTTAGTTTCAGGTGTACAGCAAAGTGATTCAGTTATACATATACATGTATCTACTCTTTTTCAAGTTCTTTTCCCATTTAGGTTATACAAAATATTGAGCAGAGTTCCCTGTGCTATACAGTAGGTCCTTGTTGGTTATCTATTTTAAATAAAGCAGTGTGTATATGCCAGTCCCAAACTCCCAATCTATCCCTTCCCCCCAACCTTCCCCCCTGAGAACCATAAGTTTGTTCACTCAGTCCGTGAGTCTGTTTCTGTTTTGTAAATAAATTCATTTGTATCTTTTTTTTTAGATTCCACTTATAAGCAATATCATATGATATTTGTCTTTCTCTGACTTACTTCACTTAGTATGATAATCTCCAGGTCTATCCATGTTGCTGCAAATGGCGTTATTTCACTTTTTTTAATGGCTGAGTAATATTCCATTTTATATATGTACAACATCTTCTTTATCCATTCATCTGTTGATGGACATTTATGTGGCTTCCATGTCTTGCCTATTATATACAGCACTGCAATGAACATTGGGGTGCATGCATCCTTTCGAACCATGGTTTTCTCTGGATAACCCAGGAGTGGGATTGCTGAGTCATATGGTATTTCTATTTTCAGTTTTTTGAGGAACCTCCATACTGTTCTCCATTGTGGCTGTATCAATTTACATTCCCACCAACAGTGCAAGAGGGTTTCCTTTTCTCCACACCCTCTCCACTATTTATTGTTTGTAGACCTTTTGATAATGACTGTTCTGACTGGTGTGAGGTAATATCTCATTGTAGGTTTGATTTGCATCTCTAATAATCAGTGATGTTGAGCATCTTTTCATGTGCTTCTTGGCCATCTGTATATCTTTTTTTGGAGAAATGTCTATTTAGGTCTTCTGCTCATTTTTGGATTGGGTTGTTTCTTTCTTTGATATTGAGTTGCATGAGCTCTTTGTAAATTCTGGAGATAAATCCCTTGTCAGTCACACTGTTTGCAAATGTTTTCTTCCACTCTGTGTGTTGTCTTTTCATTTTGTTTATGGTTTACTTTGTTGTGCAAAAGCTTTTGAGTTTCATTAGGTCCCATTTGTTTATTTTTGTTTTTATTTCCATTACTCTAAAGGACAGAACTAAAAAAAATATTGCTGTGACTTATGTCATAGAGTGTTCTGCCTATGTTTTCCTCTAAGAGTTTTATAGTATCTGGTCTTACATTTAGGACTTTAATCCATTTTGAGTTTATTTTTGTGTATGGTATTAAAGAATGTTCTAATTTCATTTTTTTACATGTAGCTGTCCAGTTTTCCCAGCACCACTTATTGAAGAGACTGCTTTTTCTCTATTGTATATTCTTGCCTCCTTTGTTATAGATTAATTGACCATAGGTGCATGGGTTTATTTCTGGGCTTTCTATCCTGCTCCATTGATCTATAGTTCTGTTCCTGTGCCAGTACCATACTGTTTTGATGGCTGTAGTTTTGTAGTATAGTCTGAAGTCAGGAAGCTGATTCCTTCAGCTCCACTTTTCTTTCTCAAGATTACTTTGGCTATTTTGGGTCTTTTGCATCGCTGTACAAATTTAAAAATATTTTATTCTAGTTACGTGAAAAATGCCATTGCTAATTTGATAGGGATTGAGTTGCATCTGTAGATTACCTTGGGTAATATAGTCATTGTGACAATATTGATTCCAAGAATATGGTATATCTTCCCATCTGTTTGTGTCATCTTCAAAAGTGGGCATTGAGGGAACCTACCTCAACATAATAAAGCCATATATGACAAACCTACAGCTAGCATCATACTCAATAGGGAATAACTGAAAGCATTTCCTCTAAGATCAGGAACAGGACAAGGATGTCCACTCTTGCCACTTTTATTCAACATAATTTTAGAAATCCTAGCCACAGCAGTTAGAGAAGAAAAGGAAATAAAAGGAATCCTGTCATTATTTGCAGATGACATGACAGTAAACATAGAAAATCCTAAAGATGCTACCAGAAAACTGTTAGAGCTCATCAATGAATTTGGTAAAGTTGCAGGATACAAAAATAATACACAGAAATCTCTTGTATTCCTATACACTAACAATGAAAGATAAGAAAGAGAAATTAAAGAAACAACCCCACATACCATCACATCAAAAAAGAATAAAATACTTAGGAATAAACCTACCTAAGGAGGCAAAGACCTATTTTTGTTTTTAATCCATGAAAGTTTTCCTCAATTAAGTCTTTAAGGTTTGCCTTTGTCAAGGTTTCTTTATAAATAAGGATAATTTATTTCTGGAGAGGAAGATAGTGCCATTGTCTGCCCTTAGTGTGAATCATCTTCTTTTAATTTTCATACATTTATTCTTTTTCCCTATACTACAGTAGAGCTTATCAAGTTTATCTTCTAATAACATTTTTATACTTTTTTATACTTTGTGAAAAGTTTTAAACATATGTAGAATGAGAGCAAATGTTATAATGAACCACTCCCACCTGCTGGTAGCATTCGCCAACTTCAACAATTATCATCATGAGCCATTCTGTTTTGTTTAGACCACCAACCACTTTTTCTCACTTGATCAAGGGATTATTTTGAGGCAAATCACAAACCTCATCTCACCTATAAATATTTCATATGAATTTCTGAAAGACAGAAACTGTTTTTTGAACATTGTCCCAATAATCATGGCACACTTACAATATTGACAGTAATTCCTCAGTATTATCAAATATCCAGCTATTCATCACATTTCCTCTGATTGTCTATGAATTTTTTGTTATTGTTTTTTGGGAAGTTTTTTTTTTTCTTTTCAGTTTGTTTCCATAAGAATCTAAATATCATAATTCAAAAATTACCATTGAATTTTATGGAGATTCAAATATTTTTTTAAGCAAATATTTCTTAAATATATCTTTCAGTATTTAGTCTTCAGACACTCCTGTTTATGAATGTTTGATCCTCGTTACTTATCTTCTAAATTTGTCATTCCCTCATAAATCATTTTATTTTATTCATTTATTTTTTATTTTAATTTTTTTCTCCTGATCATCTTCTTTATTGCTTAAGGAAACATGTATTGTGTTTATCTTTCTATGTTTATTTTTAATTTAACTTCTATTTCTGAAATATTTTTTCTTTTATTTCTAATTATTTCTTGAGTCCTGTCATCACACTTTTGAGTTTTCTAATTCTGTTTTTTCTTTTCTTTAATATCTTATTTTCTTAATGCCTTTTAGCTTACTTTTAAACAGATAGTTTATATATTTTACAAATTTTTGGTGTGTTTGTGGCTAGCTCTTATTATCTTTAGGGGTATATTTTGCTCCTTATTCTCTCTAACAAGAACTTATAATAGATTAGACCTAATCATTTTAGCTGTCCAGTTTTACAAGAAATTAATTACCTGGACTTTTAGAGGAGGCATGATACTGAATAGTTTTTCTAACTTTACAGCACTCTTTCTTATGTTGCTTCTATGCAGTTTTTAAAAATGTAGTTTACTTTTTGAGTTCTCCTACCCATTTCCTCCCCTAACCCCTTTTTTCCATACTTTCTTAGTTCAGAATATCTATTGTATTGTTCCTGCTCAGTTTTGATTCAATTCCCAGCAGGTGATTTTCACTGTGGGGTTTTGTTATGACATTTACTGGTGACATTGTAGAATTAGGATATCAGACTTCTCTGGGTCCTTCAAACCTTACTGTCCAATTCTATTGGAATGTGTGAATCTCCTTCCCATGTCAGCTGCCATTCTCACATTGGTGATCTAGGCTTTACAATGAGCACCTCTTGGCTCTTCTAGAACTCTGTTCAGTCAGATGTTCCATTGCATCCTTTTGCACAATTGTGAGCACAACACAATTGCTGCTGTTGTCAGTGGTTGCCATCATCAGACTGTATTTTTAAGCTAAGGGGAACCTGGTCATCTAGCTTTCTGTTTGATGTTGTGTATGGATTTTTGTTTTGCTATCCTTGATCCTCTATCTGTTTTTAAATGGAGAGCTACAGGTGATTGAAAAAAAATGCTGCTATCTTCTTATCCCCTCCTCACCAGATTTAACATATAACGCGTATTCAGATATCTAAAGTGCATTTTTTGTGATTTAAGATAACAAAGGAATAAGAGGCTGAATTTTACTATTGTATGTAATTTTCAAAATATTGTGAAGAGTCATACATTGAAAGGTATAAAGAATAATGAGTTAATATTTATGAACACTTCTCATCTGAAGAAATGTATATCCTGACACAATCATATTATTCTTATTTGGACCCTCTCTAGAAATAACCACTATCTTGGCTTTTTTCTTATTCCCAAGCATTGTTTTATCCTTTTAATTTTATATAAATTGGATGATGTTATTTAAATTTTTCTGCAAATTGATTTTTTTAACTTACTCTGATGTTGATAGCCTATTTTTATTGATATATAGAATTACATTTTTTCTATGTACTACAAAGTATTTGTCTATTTTCTTGTTTATGTGCATAGATACTTTCTAACATTTGTTTTTCCAAAAGCTTTGACTTATCTTTTCACCTTTTTATGTTTTCATTTATCACTCAGAAGACTTGACTGTTAATGTGATCAATTTTATCAGTCTTCTTTAATATGTCATTTTAGAATTTATAATTACTCTAGACATTCTGCCTACCCAGAGATCATACAAATAATTTCCTACATGTATTTTAGACGCGTTAAAGTTTACTTTTCATATTTAGTTTTCTAATCTGTCTGGAGTTGTTTACATAACAGGGGGATTCAATTTTTTTCTCCTTTATGAATAAGCAATTGTTAAAGCAGCATTTAAATGTTCATCACTGATCTATAATAGCATATCTTTCATAATCCAAGGTTTCATGTATATTTAGGTCTGTTTCTGCACTAGTTAATTAGGTCCATTCATCTATTTGTGTGTGTGCCAGTGTGGCAATGTGATAATTATGATAGCTTAATAATTTCTCATTATATAGTAGTTCAAGATCTATAAACATATTCCTTTCCCTCTAATTAGACTTGGCTGTTATTAACACTTGGTTGAGTTCTATAAATCTTAGATTTAGTTTGTTTGAAGCCCACGTCCATAGTCAGAAATCTTTTCTTACTTTGATTGGAATTACATTGAATTAATAATTAATATGGGGAGGGCTTCCCTGGTAGCGCAGTGGCTGAGAGTCTGCCTGCCGATGCAGGGGACATGGGTTTGTGCCCCGGTCCGGGAAGATTCCACATGCCGCGGAGCGGCTAGGCCCGTGAGCCATGGCCGCTGAGCCTGCGCGTCCGGAGCCTGTGCTCTGCAACGGGAGAGGCCACAAGAGTGAGAGGCCCGTGTACCGAAAAAAAAAAAAATTAATATGGGGAGAAGTTTGTAGGATATTATAAACAATTGAGTTATCTATACCTTAAAAAGGCATACTTTCAATATAGTTAGGTTTGTTTATATTATGTCAAGACTTCTTCAACTTCTTTTTATTAATGCCTAATTATTTTTAGAATATGCACACTTCCATTAAATTATTTAGCGTTTTAAGCTCAATATCTGTCTATATCTTTACGGAGCCTATTGTGGGTTAAATTATGTCTCCCAAATAAGGGTATATTGAAGTCATAACGCTCAGTACCTGTGAATGAGACCTTATTTGGAAACCGAGTCTTTGAAGATGTAATCATGTTAAGGTCATACTGGATATGGATGAACCCTAAATCCAGTGATCCAATGACAGGTGTCTTTATAATAGAGAAAAGAGAGGGAGATAGAAATAGACACATACAGAGGGAAGATGACCCTTTGAAGAAGGAGGCAAAAAACAACAAGCCAGGAAGTGCCAAGGATTGTTGGCATCTGCCAGAGGCTAGGAAGAGGCAAGACAGGATTCTTTCCTAGAGCCTTTAGAGGGAGCATGACCCTGCTAACACTTTGATTTCAGAGTTCTAGCTTCTAGAACTGTGAAAGAATAAATGTCTATTGTTTAAAGCCACCCCGTTTGTGGTAGTTTGTTACAGCAGCCCTAGGAAACTAATACAGAGTCCTTGTGTTTTTGAGGGTAGCTTTTGACTTATTATAAAAATGCTATAATTAATAGCAAAATCAATTTAAATTTTATATAATTATTGTACTTGATCAAGAGAGTGCATGTTATTTATGACAAAAGGTGAAAGAGCACTGATGATATTTTTTGTGTGCCTACTATTTGCTAAGATCTATACTAAGTACTCTACTTGCATTACTTAATTTGCTAATCACAGCAACCTCATGAGGCATTAATTACTATAATCCCCCTTTTTATAGATGAAGGAATCAAAGAGGGAGATTTTGTTTTCTCCCTTAACACTGGTTGAATAGCCAAGCCATGATGAAATTTCAATTCTGAAATTAAATTAAGAGTTTTTAAACACCTTACAATAACTACCTTTCCTTTGTAGGGATTCAAAGATCATTAAAAAGTAAAGGGGCATTATTATTAATCATGCTTAAAGGTTTAAGTATTTTATTTAAATAAATATGTTTCTAGAGCTACAATATATGAAAGAGGGCAGAATTTTCTGGAGCTCTGTTTGCTTGTCCTCACGCCCATGAAAACTCAGGTCTTTGCAAAATACAGAATTAAAACAGACATGGTGTATAATCTGTAAAAATACTGAATCACTATGCTGTACACCTGAAACTAACACAATATTGTAAGTCAATTATACTTCAGTTAAAAAAAACAGACATATTCATTTTACTAATAAGGAAAATGAGACTTTGGAAAAAAAGTGACTTGTCCACAATCGTATCAGATCCTGGCAGAACTCAGATCAATAGGAGTCCTGCTGAGAAGGAGAAGACCAGGCAACACTTTTTACAGCATAATCGATACGGACCATCTGGGTTTCATGCTTTTCTTTTCACAGATAAAATAGGAAGCCCAGGCATTACTAAGCAAACTATCCCATAGCTGCAGGCAGTACCATGAACAGCTGTATGCAATGTGCATTTTATGAAATAATACAGATGTTCTCTATTATAAATACTACTGAGATGTTACATGCCATTTTAAATAAAGATGAATTACAAAGGTAATAACTGACAATGATAGACTACGTATCTTAGTTATGTATAAAACACATTGTCTTCCATGTATTATTCTTTTAGACTTTGGAAAATGCAGATTTCTTGAGCCTAATGAGGAACTAATGAATTTGAACCAATGGCTGAGAATTTTCTTTTACTTTTTTCCTTGTATCTAATCCCTGGGGAGATGCACTGATCTTAGGTGAGCACAGATAAATATTTCAAATTCTTTTTTTTAAATAAAAACTCCTAAATACATAGAGCATTGCAGTCTGGGTTGTGTAACAACCTGGCTTCCCTAAGGTGCGTCAATGCCTTCCAGCATCATTTGGTTATATATTTTTTGAACTTTCACATGATGGAAGTATGTTAGCTAGAATGAGCTGCCCCTAATCAACACCTGTAAATGTCAGAATATCCCCTGCGGTCATATTTCCTGGAAATATGTTTGGGATGACAAATGGCGAGAGAAGGATTAAAACTAGACCTTGAAGATTTTGTAAGAAAACAAAATAATCAGAGTTGATTGAGATAGATGTCCAAACACAGATTACATTTAATGCTATCAGTATATCAATTTGTAACAAGCAGCCACTGACTGTTGTAGTGTCTAACTCACTGATATATACAAGAAGTATTTTCATATTTGTCTGTACCTCCCTGAATTCCTCTACATGGAGGATTGAAATAGCTCTCATGTGACAAAACAGGAGAGGAGGCTATTATACCCTTCTGCACTAATAGCTTGTGCCTCAGGCTGTGGATGAGCTTGAAACAGCTTGATGTCATCTTAATGGAAATCAGTGCTATTATAACTAGAGTTATTTTTACATTTCTTGCAAATTTCACTGTCACCATATTACTCTCTGACATCTTCTGGGTCCATAATTAGACAGTAAGTGTATTGAAAGAAGCTTGCTTCTTTTCTTTAAAACCTTAGAGCTCCCAAGTTCAGATGAATGTTTGAAAAGTCCTGCTTTGAGGAGGCATAGCCCTATCTTGATACTGAACCAAGAGCCTTGCCTAGTCTGATGAGATATTAGAAGTTTCTTCCATACCAGCCAATGGGTTTAGACAGAAACTTTGCCTCAGTGCCCTGGGGTAAGTTATATGGTATTTAAATATGGCTGGGACACAACAATAAAAGTCTTAAAGGAAAACTTAAAAGGAGAACATCTTCATGATATTAAAGTAGGCAAGATTTATTAAACTGGACACAAAAAGAATTAACCATAAATGAAAAAAGTTAAGTTGGCCTATATCAAAATTAACAACTTCTGTAATTAAAGGTACCATTAATAGTGAGTAACAATAACACATAGGAAAGGAGAAAATATTTATAAATATGTATATATGAAAAATATCCAGAATATATGAGGAAGTCCTAATAAATATGAAAAAAAGATTAGTAATCCAATAGGAAAAATGGGGAGAAACATTGAAGACACAGTAATGAAAATATCCAAATAGCTAATAAAGATATAAAAAGCCATCCAACTTCATTAGTCATTAAGAAATGCAAATCAAAACATCCAATGTAATACCACCAGAATGGTTAAAATGAAATAGAAAGGTCAAGCGTAATGAAGATGTAGAGTCAAAAAAATTTTCCTACAATCCTGCGGGTGTAAAAATTATTACAATAACTTGAGAAAATTGTTTATCAGCATTTACTAAATCTGAATTGCATATTTCACAAGGCAGCAATTCTATACCTAGGTATATACCCAGAAGAAATATGTATACAGGCTTAACGAAAGACACGAGGTAGAATGTTTATAGCAGCACTATTCGTAGTTGCCTCAAACTAGAAATTATCCAGATGCCCAGTTAGAGAGTAGTAGATAAATTGTAATATAGTGACACAGTGGACTGCTGTTCAGCAATGAGAATCAATGACCTACAACTATACAGAAAAATATGGATGAATCTTACAAAATACTCTTGAGTCTGACACAGAGCATACATACTGTATAGTTTTAACTTATAAAAGTAAAAAAAGAAAACAATTAGGCAAAACTAATTTATGCTTTTATGTTCGGGATAATGGGAACTTTGGGGAGATGGTAATGACTGAAAGGAATCGTTAAAGAGGCATCAAAACCCTGATAATATTCTGTTTTTTATTTTGAGTCCTGATTACATAGGTGTGTTTAATTTGTGAAGAGTTATCAAGATGACACTTATGATGTTTGCACTTTCATTTTATGTTACAATTCAATAAAATGTTAAAAGTAAATACCTTTCAAGTGTGAGGTACGTATAAGCAGACTGACTTTTCTGCTCCTAACCCCACCTCTTATTTTCCTGCTCAACTTGTTGTCTGTCGTGGGATTCTGCTTCCATTCTATCACTTGAGCAGTGTTTTGTTCCAGAAAGTCATGTATGTTACCTGGAGCTCTCCCCATTCCCATACCATTTTCTTTTTTCATCTGGAGCTGGATCTTGCTTCTAACAAAACTTGCACATCACTCTGATGTGCCTCGCTACCACCACTGACATAAAGCCCCTCCAGTCTTGACAATTTCTGCTGGTCCTTTGTGGATACATGGGCACTGAGGTCTGAACCGGGCATCGGTTTTCTATGCCCCCTCAAGATTGAATGACTTGAGGGCTTCCCTGGTGGCGCAGTGGTTGAGAGTCTGCTTGCCGATGCAGGGGACACGGGTTCGTGCCCCGGTCCGGGAAGATCCCACATGCCACGGAGCAGCTGGGCCCGTGAGCCATGGCCGCTGAGCCTGCGCGTCCAGAGCCTGTGCTCCGCAATGGGAGAGGCCACAAGAGTGAGAGGCCCGCGTACCAGAAAAAAAAAAAAAAAGATTGAATGATTTGAGATGCAAATGTTCCCCCAGAAGGAGACTTTGGGAAGAAAAACATAATGATGAGTTTATTCCCTGATGAGTTTATTCTACTCCTATCTAAGCCACTACTAGGACGTTCCTCCTCACTTGTCTCCACACAGATTCAGATACATTTTACATCTTAAACCTCTATAAGAAGAGCCCCACTTGTCTCGCTCTGTATTTTTCTGAAATATTGTCTAGTTAAGTTAGGAATTAAAATTATTAGGCAAATATAACTGCTTCCTGTACTATTATTTAAAAGAAGTAAAGATTTATAATTTGTGTGACGTTGTAACACTTAAAGTTTAATAAGTTTTATATAAAGCATTTTGAGGCAGTATCAAATAAGAATAGGAGTTCCTTTCCTTTGACAGTATAAAAAGTTAATCTGTATAAGAAGCAAGTTTCAAAATCATTGGCGACTTGCTCTGATAAGTTATCTTTCACAATTCACCACATATCTCATTTAATAGGTACTTAATAGGCAGAAATGGATAGTTATGATAAGCGGATCACTTTATTTTTTCTGGCCACTTGTCTCAAACATGCTTTATCGCATGCTAATTTTCCACCCTATGGGATCTTGGGTAGATCCCATATCAGTCTGTTTACTTCCAGACATTAGAAATAATTAATACAAACAAACATAAACAAATCAAAATATTTGTTTCCAGGGATTCAAATTTGGCACAAGTCTACATCAAAGCTTTGCTGTCACAATCAATCTTCTCCTTGAACCTTCAGCTCAAGCCTGATCTGCTTTTCCAGGGCAGTAGGGAAGAATGCTGTGGTCTCTTCTGGACCTTCCATGTTCTGTTTAACTCCACTTGTTAGCCCCTCACTCTCAGCTTCCGGCTCATGTAGAGATGGACTGGTAAAGTAGAATGAGAAGAATATGGGCAAATATTTCCCTCCTTAGCTGACACCTGTGGTTCAATATTAGCTGGTGAGAAATAGGTGTTCTAGTGCTTGCTCTTTTGTGTGGAATTATTGGTGCATCTTTTCAAAACTGTGAAAAGCCTTCTGAATTTCACCGTCCCCTGTTGTGGTGATACATTCTCTGGCTGACTTTATATTAATCAACTCACAGCTATTAAACTGTAGTGGAACCCCATACAGATTTTTTCTTCTGGAACCCCTTTTACCCTAGTAGGTGTTTCTCTTGGGCAGTAGCCTTTCAAAACATGTCAGTTCCTGCTACCTTTGTGGTATCTACCTGGCCTTAGGGAACTGAAGTATACTCACCCACCAACCACAGGAGTGCAGCTTGTTCCCATTATTGTCCTCTTTTTTTTTTTTTGCATGCTGTTAAATGAAGCCTCTTGTCTTCAGACTATTTCAGATGAAAATCATTTCAGGTAGCTGTGCCCTACCTCCAACCTCTATATAACAGTTCTCCCAGGAATGCTTTTGACTTTTGTCTTGTTACCCACCCTGCACAGGCTGAAGAGTTTAAGCATCTCAGTCAGCATGTTTTCAGGTAGCAAGCTATGAGTTTCCCTCCAAGCAAGCATCCACAACCTCTGGAAGTGTTCTCTCAGTGCCGCCTTCACTTGCCTTGAGGTGGGATGGGCGAGGGGGCATCCCCATCCTCTCCACCATGGGGATGAAGAGTATTTTATACTCAGTATTCTATACTCCTAGGAATTTCTTTATAACAGCTCCCCACACCCCAGTTAATAAATCCTTACCATGCTTGATGTACACTGGAGACTAGTATTAGTTACTAAACCTGACTGCCTCATTCTTAGTTAGTCCCACATTTGTTTCTACATTTGCTATTTGGAATTGTGTGCATTTGTACCTCATTCACTTCAGCTTTGAAGCTTTGATGAAACTCTAATAAAGTCCCAATTGACATGTTTTTATATATCTAATATTCTAGTGCATATTTAGAACATATATTTCCTTAAGTCTATAAACTACCTCTATGATTTTATAGACCAGTGCAGTCTAATAGGAATATAGTGCAAGCCACAAATGTTATTTAAAGTTTTCTAGTTCAACTATTAAAACATTAAAAAGAAACAGATGAAATTAATCTAATAATACATGATATTTAACCCTGCATATTCAACATATAATCATTTCAACATGTGGTCAGTATAAAAATATTAACGAGATATTTTATGTACTTTTAAAATTTTCAAGTACTTAAATTCTGGTGGGTATCTTACACTTACAGCACCCTCATTTCTAAGTAGCTGTATTTCAAGTGCACAATAGCCACAGGCCTTAATGGCTACCATATTGTACAGTGCAGACAGAGTCAACTAACTTCTTAGAGGAAGATCTAGGTTGTATTCTTCTCTTTATGCATTTGGCACAGGTAGGGAAATTGTTAAATATAAGATGAATAAATATGTGAATTAATTTATGAGTACCTATAAGAAAAGTTAAAATATGTTATTGTGAAGAAAGTTATAAGAAACTTTCATCCAGGAGTCCCAGGGTTTCATTAATATCATGCAAGAGAAATATCTGACTGTTGACTCATTGAAATAACTAAAAGCTAAAAGTAAGAGGAGAGAATAACATTGAATTAGGAATTATTGATTAAAGTACTAAGGAGTTTTCAGTTCCTTAAAATATGATTTAGAGTTGGGACTGAGCCACTTAAAAATAAGTTATTTTTAAAGAAAAAGCAAACCAAGTAGAATATCCCAGTGGTTCCTTCAATATAATATAGTTAAGCATGTTAGTGATGATCCTGGACCTTCCCATACTGAGGTCATTGATGTACCATCCTTCCCCTGTTGTCAGCTCATGCTAACTCTAGGTCAGGTTACTAGGAGGAAAAGTCCAATATTTTAATTTAGTCATTTGGTCTACAAACAACAATAAGAAGCACACAGTAATTTCTATTAAAAGTGTTTTTGGTAAGAAGAAGATGGTACAATTTGCTTTCTCACATTTGCTTTCTCACAATTGTTTCAGGATAAGCCTTCCACTGCTTATATATTCTGTTTCAGGATAAGCCTTCCACTGCTTATATATTCTATTTCTGTTTCACCTAGTAGAATTTCTGAGTTACACATAAATATAGTTAAGTTTTACTGCCAAGCAAGCCTACCCACAGACAATATTGACATTTATATTCTTTTGAATCTGCAGGGGGCTATAAATGTTTTTTCTACATTCCAGTGAAACGTGAAGATATCCTATTGATATCAATCAGATAATTTTTAAGAACAGTAGTGAATTATAACCAGAATGAGTATAAGGACTATTTTGAGATAGTCTATTTTCTTTTGTTTTATCCAGAATAAAAAACATATATTTGTACAGAGAACATGAGATTTGGTGACTGGTATTCCTAAGTTCAAATCCTAGCTGAACTTGTATCGCCTGTGGCAAACTATAAGGGTTCTAACGTCCATTGTGAAAAGTTGTCATGAAAATTAAAAATAAAACAGCAAGTGTTCATTAGCAGATAGGAGCTACTCAATAATTGGCCACTTAGCTACTTAAACAGAGATTAGCTCTCATTTGAAGTAAGGCGTGATTGGGAAGTTTCCGTGTTGGTGTTGGCATTTGAGCTGGTCTTTAGAGAATATGTATAACTGTGACAGACTGAACAGGGGAGGAGGAAAAAAACAGAGAAATATAGCTATGAAAAATGTTTTTACTGAAATTATATGACTGCCAGTTTTAAAAACTTAAAAATTCAACTGAACCTGTGTTTTCTCCTCCTGGTCGTCATCGCTCTTAACCCCTTCATTAGTGATTTGTCAGTACAAATCTTAAATCACTTATAAACAAAGCCAACAACTTATAGTCTGTTATTTTTTGTCTGGAAGATTACCATTGAGATTACAATTGGAGATGTTAAAGCATTTTTTATTTGTTTATATTTCCTTGATAAGGTCTTAATGATGTTACCCTAATATTTTTTCTATCCTTTACTACACATTTACTTTCTAGACATTCAAGCAGTGCATCCTGAGATGAATAAATTGTTGATGTTTAAAAATATATATATATAAAATAATTATCAAGTAAGCATTAAAATTGGAATAAAGACTTAGAGAAAAAGGCAAGCATATTTCTCCTAAATTAGTGGTATAAACTACTGTAATTCTAGGTTTGAACACAAACTGATTCTAAATATATGGATTGTAAAGTGAAGGGAATAATTTTTAAGATGTGATTTCATTTTCAGAAGTTGGATTGTATTGTTGGACTATATCCAGAATTTGTAACGTTTCAGCTCAATTCTGTCTGCTTTTAGAAGGTCATGTGGTTATAAAATGTAGGATGTAAGGTTTCAGTTATACTTTTCTAAGGTAGTCAAATCATTGGTTTAATCAAGGGTATTATGAACAATAATTGTTTCCCTGAATACTTATATAGCATTCTGATATACTATTAAAGAATCATATGCCATATGTTTAGAACTGCATTGTAGTTCATGAATTTTGTCTTATAAATTTAGATTTGAATCCCACTAGAAAAAAAATGAGACTAAAGATGTAATCTTTAAAGTTCTAGCCTACTTCCCTGTTTTATCATATATTTTTATACAAGGTAAAGAAAATAGAATGTTAAACTCAGTGGAAAGTACAAAATGATGAAATATTTTCATATTTCCATGGAAAATTGCATATGATCCCATTATCTCCTATAACCCCTCCCTCATAAAGCAGTCATTCAGTAGATGCATTTTATAGTTCTGTAAAAAATTTTTAGTTTATAAGTTTCTCTGATGTAGGAAGCAATCCTAAAGCCCTAGGCTAGAGCAGGATTAAGGTTCTTGAGAATGAAAGAGCTATGTAATATTTTTGGCATCTGGGAAACTTCCAGACATTACAGTTGTATTAGGTCAAATAATCGAGTGATTTTCTTTTTAAATTTTAGTACTTCGCAGATATACTGGAAAAAAAAAAAACCCTCCAAACACCAAATGGAACTTATATAATAAAGAATAGTGCTTATTTTGTTTTTCCAGCCAGGGGTTAAGCCACCAGTGTCGTAAGACACTGACACTGGTTATTTTCTGGCTATAGTATCTAAAAAGACAACTTCTGAAGGGCTATATTCTTTCATTTCTTTTTCCTAGGTTTCATGATTTGTTAGAATAATTGCAATGCATTTTTAGCCTGCTTGATTTGGAATTAAGGACAGAGGCAAATCTCAGCTCTCAAATGTTTTAAGTTAATTTTGAGTATGACCTTAGCACTTCCATATGCATCAGTATTCTTCATACAGTATTCATGTTAGGAAGTTGCTAGAAGGAAAAAGGAAAATAAAGCCCCAAATCCAAAACCTTATCATTCCTTTTTTTCAGGTCTCATTATCTATTTCATATCAACCAAAGAAAGAAACTGCAGGTTTTCTTCTGTTTCAAATGTCTTTTTATCTGACTATGCCTGGCATATGAATTCTCTTGAAGAACACACCTTACTCTATGCAAAACCTTCCAATAATTCCTCTTTGTTTAATTGACCATGTTTAAGCTCTTCAGCTTGGCATGGAAGCCTTTCTTCAGTTTATGCAACAGCCATACCTTCATCATTTCATGCATTCTCCTCAAGTACATTCTGTGCTTTCCACTGAATCTGTTTCCATGTTCCATGCTTCCCCCTTTAAAAAATTCATTTTATTTAAAAATATATACATCAATAAACATTCAGATTATAAAGTACAAGAGTAAATTGCAAATATATTCAAAATCATACCATCAAATGACATTGTTAACATTAGCCGAACATTGCATCAAACATTTTTCTAAGCATATTTAGAGAGTGTTAGCTGGCCATATGGGCAAGCAGAAAAAGCAAGTCACCTGTTCAGTGGGAAATATAGTCACAGCTCTCCAGAAATTTTCCATTTTACTGGATGCTATAGTTAATGAAACAATGTCTACAGCATTTTTTAAGTAACTTTGATCTATGAAAATTATATATAGTTACATGGTTATTCAGGCTTAATGAAGATACATAAGCATTCTTACACATGAAAGATCTCAAGAAAGAGTCTTCCGTGCACCTGAATTAAAAGAACACCTACCATGAAATCAATTGTAAAATGTAATAATTGTTTTATTTGCCTTAACTGGAAATGTTAAGAACTATTATTTCTTCTACTAAGGAAACATTAATCTGAAGTTCATAAATTCCTGAAAAAATTTTTTTCTGTTACATTCTAATACATGGTCACATACTTACATGTAATACAGCCATACTTCTCAAAATAAGAGAAGGTAAACAATGGCTTGGAGAAATCTGTGAAATTATAGTTTCTCAATGGTTCAAAAGCTAGAAAAACTATTTGCACAAGAATAATACATTTAGTTTTACTGAAATTTAAGAGCTTTATTTACTTACAGCTTGGCTGGATTTCATCAAGTTGTTTTTTTGGTCCATGTTGTTGCTTCTTTTGTTTTATTTTGTTCTGTGTTATGCCAGAAGAGCTCAGCAGATTTATATTACTGAATTCTTTAATGGTGAGAATATTTATCTTTTGCTTTTACTGGTTAATAGCAGTGTGGATGGGTATCATATTCTGAGGCCAACTTTTCATTACTTCAGAACTTTTAGGAAATTCTACAAATATCTACAGACTTTTACTTTTCTAATGATGGATAAGGCCCCAAAGTCTCCTGCATTCCTCCCCCAATCTCCCCAACCACTACTTGTAGTCAGCTGTTTAGTTCTTTAAATAACCTGGTATTCTCTATCAATCTGAATATTCAGATTTTCTTTCAATTCAGGGATTTTTTTCTGCTATTTGTCTTTGAAAATTTTTAGTTCTATTTTCTGTTCTCTACTTCGTGGAGGCCGATTAGTTTTACCAATTATCATCTTTTCTAATTTTTTCACTCTGTGTTTTATTGTTGTTATTTCAAGATTTTTTTCTAAGTTAATAGTTGACTTTTCAGCCATAGCTATTCTCCTACTTGTAGTTTCCAATTTATTTTATTGTGAAACACAAACTTTTAGTTTCTGGTCTGGCATGTCAGGAACTTGGAAGTTACACTCTGTCCTAACAAAAAATAAAAGGCTAAACAAACTAAAAAATCAGCAACTCTTTTTATTAGATCTGTTAGAGAAAAGAGGTCACAGAGCTAACTGCTGTTCCTAAAGTTTGAGACACACAGAATTGGAGAATGGATAGAGAGCATCACAACTTACTGGAGCAGAAACCTATGAACAGAAACTTCCATGGGAACAGTGCCAGGGTAGGGAAACCGAAACTGTAGTTGACAGATTGCTGGAGGCTCAATGTGGACAACTCTGAGAATTAAAAACTCTAAGACATTGCAGTCATAGGGGAACCCTCACATTTCTGTGACTTTTAACTTCAGGAACTATAACATTTATTTTGCAGATATTAACAAAATAATTTTTTTTAATTTTTTAAATTTTAATTTAATGTTTTTTACATCTTTATTGGAGTATAATTGCTTTACAATGGTGTGTTAATTTCTGCTGTATAACAAAGTGAATCAGTTATACATATACATATGTTCCCATATCTCCTCCCTCTTGCGTCTCCCTCCCTCCCACCCTCCCTATCCCACCCATCCAGGTGGTCACAAAGCACCAAGCTGATGTCCCTGTGCTATACGGCTGCTTCTCACTAGCTATCTATTTTACGTTTGGTAGTGTATGTATGTCCATGCCACTCTCTCGCTTTGTCAAAGATTACCCTTCCCCCTCTGCATGTCCTCAAGTCCATTCTCTAGTAGGTCTATATCTTTATTCCCGTCTTACCCCTAGGTTCTTCATGACATTTTTTTCCCTTAAATTCCATATATATGTGTTAGCATACGGTATTTGTCTTTCTCTTTCTGACTTACTTCACTCTGTATGACAGACTCTAAGTCCATCCACCTCACTACAAATAACTCAATTTCGTTTCTTTTTATGGCTGAGTAATATTCCATTGTATATATGTGCCACATCTTTATCCATTCATCTGATGATGGACACTTAGGTTGTTTCCATCTCCTGGCTATTGTAAATAGAGCTGCAATGAACATTTTGCTACATGACTCTTTTTGAATTATGGTTTTCTCAGGGTATATGACCAGTAGTGGGATTCCTGGGTCATATGGGAGTTCTATCTGTAGTTTTTTAAGGAACCTCCATACTGTTCTCCATAGTGGCTGTACCAATTCACATTCCCACCAGCAGTGCAAGAGTGTTCCCTTTTCTCCACACCCTCTCCAGCATTTATTGTTTCTAGATTTTTTGATGATGGCCATTCTGACTGGTGTGAGATGATATCTCATTGTAGTTTTGATTTGCATTTCTCTAATGATTTATGATGTTGAGCATTCTTTCATATGTTTGTTGGCAATCTGTATATCTTCTTTGGAAAAATGTCAGTTTAGGACTTCTGCCCATTTTTGGATTGGGTTGTTTGTTTTTTTGTTATTCAGCTGCGTGAGCTGCTTATAAATTTTGAGATTAATCTTTTGTCAGTTGCTTCATTTGCAAATATTCTCTCCCATTCTGAGGGTTGTCTTTTGGTCTTGTTTATGGTTTCCTTTGCTGTGCAAAAGCTTTGGAGTTTCATTAGGTCCCCTTTGTTTACTTTTGTTTTTATTTCCGTTTCTCTAGGAGGTGGGTGAAAAAGGATCTTGCTGTGATTTATGTCATACAGTGTTCTGCCTATGTTTTCCTCTAAGAGTCTGATAGTGTCTGGCCTTACATTTAGGTCTTTAATCCATTTTGAGTTTATTTTTGTGTATGGTGTTAGGGAGTGTTCTAATCTCATACTTTTACATGTACCAGTCCAGTTTTCCCAGCACCACTTATTGAAGAGGCTGTCCTTTCTCCACTGTACATTCCTGCCTCCTTTATCAAAGATAAGGTGACCATATGTGCGTGAGTTTATCTCTGGGCTTTCTATTCTGTTCCATTGATCTATATTTCTGTTTTAGTGGCAGTACCATACTCTCTTGATTACTGTAGCTTTGTAGTATAGTCTCAAGTCAGGGAGCCTGATTCCTCCAGCTCTGTTTTTTGTTCTCAATATTGCTTTGGCTATTCGGGGTCTCTTGCATTTCCATACAAATTGTGAAATTTTTTGTTCTAGTTCTGTGAAAAATGCCAGTGGTAGTTTGATAGGGATTGCATTGAATCTGTAGATTGCTTTGGGTAGTAGAGTCATTTTCACAATGTTGATTCTTCCAATCCAAGAACATGGTATATCTCTCCATCTATTTGTATCATCTTTAATTTCTTTCATCAGTGTCTTATAATTTTCTGCATACAGGTCTTTTGTTTCCTTAGGTAGGTTTATTCCTAGATATTTTATTCTTTTTGTTGCAGTGGTAAATGGGAGTGTTTTCTTGATTTCACTTTCAGATTTTTCATCATTAGTGTATAGGAATGCCAGAGATTTCTTTACATTAATTTTGTATCCTGCTACTTTACCAAATTCATTGATTAGCTCTAGTAGTTTTCTGGTATCATCTTTAGGATTCTCTATGTATAGTATCATGTCATCTGCAAACAGTGACAGCTTTACTTCTTCTTTTCCAATTTGGATTCCTTTTATTTCCTTTTCTTCTCTGATTACTGTGGCTAAAACTTCCAAAACTATGTTGAATAAGAGTGGTGAGAGTGGGCAACCTTGTCTTGTTCCTGATCATAGTGGAAATGCTTTCAGTTTTTCACCATTGAGGGTGATGTTGGCTGTGGGTTTGTCATATATGGCCTTTATTATGTTGAGAAAAGTTCCCTCTATGCCTACTTTCTGCAGGGTTTTTATCATAAATGGGTGTTGAATTTTGTCAGAAGCTTTCTCTGCATCTATTGAGATGATCATGTGGTGTTTCTCCTTCAATTTGTTAATATGGTGTATCATGTTGATTAATTTGTGTATATTGAAGAATCCTTGCATTCCTGGAATAAACCCCACTTGATCATGGTGTATGATCCTTTTAATGTGCTGTTGGATTCGGTTTGCTAGTATTTTGTTGAGGATTTTGGCATCTATGTTCATCAGTGATATTGGCCTGTAGTTTTCTTTCTTTGTGACATCTTTGTCTGGTTTTGGTATCAGGGTGATGGTGGCCTTGTAGAATGAGTTTGGGAGTGTTCCTCCCCCTGGTATATTTTGGACGAGTTTGAGAAGGATAGGTGTTAGCTCTTCTCTAAATGTTTGATAGAATTTGCCTGTGAATCCATCTTGTCCTGGGCTTTTATTTGTTGGAATATTTTTAATCACAGTTTCCATTTCAGTGCTTGTGATTGGTCTGTTCATATTTTCTATTTCTTCCTGATTCAGTCTTGGCAGGTTGTGCATTTCTAAGAATTTGTCCATTTCTTCCAGGTTGTCCATTTTATTGGCATAGAGTTGCTTGTAGTAATCTCTCATGATCTTTTGTATCTCTGCAATGTCAGTTGTTACTTCTCCTTTTTCATTTCTAATTCTATTGATTTGAGTCTTCTCCCTTTTTTTCTTGATGAGTCTGGCTAGTGGTTTATCTATTTTGTTTATCTTCTCAAAGTACCAGCTTTTAGTTTTATTGATCTTTGGTATCATTTCCTTCATTTCTTTTTCATTTATTTCTGATCTGATACTTATGATTTCTTTCCTTCTGCTAACTTTGGAATTTTTGTTCTTCTTTCTCTAATTGCTTTAGGTGCAAGGTTAGGTTGTTTATTCAAGATATTTCCTGTTTCTTAAGGTAGGATTGTATTGCTATAAACTTCCCTCTTAGAACTGCTTTTGCTGCATCCCGTAGGTTTTGGGTCGTCATGTCTCCATTGTCATTTGTTTCTAGGTATTTTTTGATTTCCTCTTTGCTTTCTTCAGTTATCACTTCATTATTAAGTAGTGTATTGTTTAGCCTCCATGTGTTTGTATTTTTTACAGATCTTTTCCTGTAATTGATATTGAGTCTCATAGCGTTGTGGTCAGAAAAGATACTTGATAAAATTTCAATTTTCTTAAATTTACCAAGGCTTGATTTGTGACCGAAGATATGATCTATCCTGGAGAATGTTCCATGAGCACTTGAGAAAAATGTGTATTCTGTTGTTTTTGGATGGAATGTCCTATAAATATCAATTAAGTCCCTCTTGTTTAATATATCATTTAAAGCTTGTGTTTCTTTATTTATTTTCATTTTGGATGATCTGTCCATTGGTGAAAGTGGGGTGTTAAAGTCCCCTACTATGAATGTGTTACTGTCGATTTCCCCTTTTATGGCTGTTAGTATTTGCCTTATGTATTGAGGTGCTCCTATGTTGGGTGCATAAATATTTACAATTGTTATATCTTCTTCTTGGATCAATCCCTTGATCATTATGTATTGTCCTTCTTTGTCTCTTCTAATAGTCTTTATTTTAAAGTCTATTTTGTCTGATATGAGAATTGCTACTCTAGCTTTCTTTTGGTTTCCATTTGCATGGAATATCTTTTTCCATCCCCTTACTGTCATTCTGTATGTGTCTGTAGGTCTGTAGTGGGTCTCTTGTAGACAGCATATATATGGGTCTTGTTTTTCTATCCATTCAGCCAGTCTGTGTCTTTTGGTTGGAGCATTTAATCCATTTGCCTTTAAGGTAATTATCAATATGTATGTTTCTATTCCCGTTTTCGTAATTGCTTTGGGTTTGTTATTGTAGGTCTTTTCCTTGTCTTGTGTTTCTTGCCTAGAGAAGTTCCTTTAGCATTTGTTGTAAAGCTGGTTTGGTGGTACTGAACTCTCTCAGCTTTTGCTTGTCTGTAAAGGTTTTAATTTCTCCATCAAATCTGAATGAGATCCTTGCTGGGTAGAGTAATCTTGGTTGAAGGTTTCTCTCCCTCATCCCTTTAAATATGTCCTGCCAGTCCCTTCTGGCTTGCAGAGTTTCTGCTGAAAGATCAGCTGTTAACCTTATGGCGTTTCCATTGTATGTTATTTGTTGTTTTTCCCTTGCTTCTTTTAATATATTTTCTTGTATTTAATTTTTGACAGTTTGATTTTATGTGTCTTGGTGTGTTTCTCCTTGGATTTATCCTGTATGGGACTCTGTGCTTCCCGGGCTTGATTAACTATTTCCTTTCCCATATTTGGGATGTTTTCAACTATAGTCTCTTCAAATATTTTCTCAGTCCCTTTCTTTTTCTCTTCTTCTTTGGACCCCTATAATTCAAATGTTGGTGCATTTAGTGTTGTCCCAGAGGTCTCTGAGACTGTCCTCAGTTCTTTTCGTTCTTTTTTCTTTATTCTGCTCTGCATTAGTTATTTCCACTATTTTATCTTCCAGGTCACTTATCATTTCTTCTGCCTCAGTTATTGTACTATTGATCCCATCTAGAGTATTTTTAATTTCATTTATTGTCAACAAACTAATTCTGAAGTTTAAACGGAAAAACAAAAGACCCAACTAAATACTGAAGGAAAAGAACAAAATCAGAGGATTGACAATATTCGACTACAAAATTTTTCTGTAAAACTCCAATAAACAAGATAGCATTGTATTGGCAAAATAACAACAGATCAATGGGACAGATTTAAGAGCCCAGGAATAGACCCACATAGATATAGTCCACTGATCTTTGACAAAGGAACAAAGGCAATACAATGGGGCAAAGATAAGCTTTTTAACAAATGGTACTAAAACAACTGTGCACCCACATGCCAAAAAAAAAAAAAAAAAGCCTCTAGACACAGAACTTATATCCTTCACAAGTGTTAACTCTAAACTGATCATATACCTAAATGTAAAATGCAAAACCATAAAATTCCTAGAGGATAACAAAGGAGAAAATCTAGATGATCTTGGGTAGAGCATGACTTTTTCAATACAACATCAAAGGCATGATCCATGAGATAAGAGATTGATAATTTAGACTTCATTAAAATTTAAAACGTATGCCCTATGAAAGGCAATGTCAAGAGAATGAGAAGATAAGCTGCAGACTGGGACAGAATATTTTCAAGAGATACATCTGATAAGCAACAGCTTGCCAAAGTATACAAAGAATTCATAAAACTCAACAATAAGAAATAAAGAGCCTAACTAAACAGTGAGCAAAAGAACTGAAAAGACACCTCACCACAAAGTTATAAAACTAAAAAGTAAGCATATTAAAAGATGTTCAATGTTATATGTCATTAGGAAGTTGAAAATTGAAACAACCATGAGATAATACTACAGACCTATTAAAATTATCAAAATCTAAAACACTGATAGCACCAAATGCTGATGAGGATGGACAGGAACTCTCAATCATTGCTGATAGGAATGAAAAATGCCACTTTAGAGGACAGTTTGGCAGTCTCTCATAAAACCAAACTTACTCTAACCATATGATCCAGCAATCATGCTCCTTGGTATTTACCCAAGTGAATTAATAACTTATGTCCACATCAGAAACTACACATGGATATTATGCCAGCTTTATTCACAATTGCCAAATTCAAGGCAATTAAGATGCCCTTCAGTGGATGAGTGAATAAACAAACCGTGGTACATTCTACAATGAAATATTTTTCAGCACAAAAAAGAAATGAGCTATCTAACCCTGAAAAGACATGGAGGAAACTTAAATATTACTAAGTGAAAGCCAATATGAAAAGCTATATACTGTATGATTTCAAATATATGATAAACCCCCAGAAATGGCAAAACTATGGAGAAAATAAAAAGATCAGTGTTTGCCCAGGATTGGGAAGGAGGGAGGAATGAATAGTAGGACACAGAGGATTTTTATGTCAGTGAAAACTATTCTGTTTGATGCTATAATTGTAGATCTGCGTCACTATACATTTGTCAAAACCCATAGAGTAAACAACACCAAGAGTGAACCTTAATGTAGACTGTGGACTTTGAGTGATGTGACATGTCAGTGTTGGTTCATCAATTTTAACAAATTTGCCACTGTCCCATGGGACGTCAATAGTGGGTGAGTGTGTGTGTGGAGACAGGGCACATATGGGAGCACTGTACTTTCCACTCAATTTTGCTGTGAGTCTAAAACTGCTCTAAAGAGTAAAGTTTATTAACTAAAAATAAGAAAAGGAAAAGCAGTTTCTGACAGCATAGAACTGGCCTCGCATTGCTGTTTAGTCCTTGATGTTTCTAGGAGCTGGACTTTATCACTTGGCCTTGGTGTTCTCCTACTGAACCCAAATAATTTCACAGAACACTGATATCAGACAAGGTCACTATGTGACCCTAGTGGATCAACACAAAATCAAGACTACCCTGTAATCATGTCTGAATGCAGATAAAACATCCACTTTATCCAAACTGTAAAAATGGCTCAATGTTTTCCTATCTTGCTTAATATAAGTGACTGGTGTTTCCTTTCAATTACATGTTTAGTCTCACTTCACTCTTTCTGTCTCTCTGATAAGAATTGTGAAGGTAATCAATAGAATTACCCTGCTTTCTGACAGCATCCAATCCAGAGTAAAGTCTTGCTTTTTTGAAGCCTTTCCCCAAAACACCTAACACAAACTCAAATCCTATAATAAATTCTTTCTAACATCCTCTTCCTGAGATATCCCGTGGTTGCTCAAGGTGTGAGATCTCCATCATTGAAATGCATCAATAAGTTCAACTTTGTTCAACTACAGTTGTGCCTCTGGTGGTCTTTGAATGAAGAACATCAATATTTATTCCTTTAATAGTGTAAGTCTGATTTTCTTAGACCTCCCATCCGTCCTTTCCACCCTCTGTATTTTCATATGGTGTCTGAGTTTTCCATGTATTCAATTCATTTTCATATTAAATTATCCTAGGGCACAAAGCATTTTGGGAAAAGATATTCCTATTCCTAAATCTATATTTTATTCCAGACTAGAGTGTTTTTCTCTTTTCTGCCTACTATGTTTCTCTTTTACTTATTTTCCTAGTCTGCAAAATTTCCCTTGGCATCTATTTTTCAAGTTGATTATGCTTCAGTTGGTAGCACTATGCAACATTTAATTTCTTCATAGTTAGCATGAGTAAATTATTGTTAACACCCATCCCCGCTCATCTGAGAATTGTTTTTCTTCTTCTCTTAACTAGTACTCAACTAGCAATGAGTACTGTTGTATTTACTTTGTGTTTGAAAATAGAGTATTGTAGTGCAGTACAACTTTGATGGGCCCTGTTGCCATCTAAAAGGTATCATATGTATTATTTACATATGTTAGTCAAAATCCACTTCACCTAGTTGGATTTTATTCTGTCATTATGGAGAATATATTTCGGTTTTAGATAGAGGTCTCATAATAGTGAACCTTTAAAAATAGAAATTCCTTGCAATTTTAACTCTTTTGCTGAAATTCTGACTATATGTAATGATTGTCACAGTTTGTTTTTCTGGAAATTAGTTGATACTAAGTGAGAGATGTTAGGAATTTATTGGTGCAGTCTCTTTCCATCTGGAATGGAGGGAGAAGAATAGAGCCAGTAGACACTGAATCATGGCTGAATCTTTTATTTCTTTTTTTTCCTTTTGTTTTTTTCTTACTAGTTTTTCCCATTTTTATGGTATGGGGGTTCCTTCTGCAGTTTCCTCTGAATATTCCTCTCTTTTTATGATCTTCTTTATGTTTTCTCAATACTGAAGGAGGGATTATCTGTGATTCAGCTGTGTGTGTGTGTGTGGGCACGCACGCCTGTGTGTGTGTTTTTTTACCATCTCTACCTAGAATTTCAAATGAAGCTTCCGTTATATTCCAGCTCCCTAAAAAACATTTTTCTTTTTGTATTTTTAAAAGTTTTTCATCCATGAAAATTTCATGATTTTAGCTGAAATAAATTTTCTCTCCTCTGAAATACCTGGCATGATACTTAAGCAATTTGCTAAATATGAATTCTTTAGGAAGAAAAGATAATATTTTATAATCTTTGTGTATGATGGAAAACCTACAAAGATATGTAGTATATAGGCTGTTCCAGAATGAGTGTTTGATAAAGAATTTAAAAGTGTGAACAAAATTATCAGGGACTCAGTGTAACCACTGAAATTATTTTAAGAGCTATGTATTTCTTTAATAATAATAGTCTTCTCTCTCTCCTCTCCATTTTCTACTTTCTATCTTCATAATATAACAATGTCGATGCCATGATTGATAACTTCTACTATCTTTCTTCACACTCACATACAAAATATGAAGTATAAATATACTTCATATAAATATGAAGTATAAATACATACAAAATATGGTGTATTTAAGTCTTAAATACATACAAACACATATTCATGCCATGTTTTCTCATGAATTATTTTTATTGAGAAAGGATTATGCATCACAGTTTTTTGTTTTTTTTTTTTCAAGCTGGCTTTCTTATTAATGCATCATGGACTTCCTTCGGACCATCCATCAAGTTCAATTGATTTAATTTTTTAATTAAATGGTTTTAAAGTATTTTATTTAGTCACTGAATCTTTATAAATATTTTATTTCTCCAGGATATTTTCTTAAAAGCAAAATTGTTAGATCAAAGGGCATGCACATTTATAATTCTAAAAGATATTGCAAGGTTAAATTCTAAACAGCAGTAGACATTCACAAATGTATGAATAATGTATCATCAATGTATGGTATTTCTAAATCTTTTAAATCTCATGGGTAAAAAATTGATATATCACTGTTTAATACTTTATATTTCCCTGGCTGCTGCACAATTCAGCTTGTTTTCAAATGTTTATTGATTCTTTGCAGATTTTTATATTGAATTGTTTCCATTTTTAAAATCAGTTAGTATAAACTTTCTGCATATTAACGTTAACTCTATATTTCCTAGGTATATTGCACATGTTTCCCCAGGCCACTGTTAATCTTTTAGCTTTTTAAAATTCATAGTTAAATTTACCTTGCTTTTTTAATAGTGTCTGGATTTCTTGATTGGATGTAGTCCTAAATTCTTTCCTAAAATATCATTTGTATTATGTTTAAAATTTTAATTTATGTAGTCTTATAATAATTATATGTGATATCAGAAAGGGGTTCATCCACTGTTTCTATCTGATGCATGATCTCTGGGACTGGCACTATTTGCTCAACATACCATTCTTTTCCTAATCCATTGAAATGCCGAGATATTTGGTTATTAATTGCCTCTTTTACACTGACATTTCTTTGTGGAATATTCTTCTGTTATACCAATCTACTATTATTTTTATTATTGCGGTGAATCCATCTCAGTTTTTGTTTCAGTGGTTCTATGGTTACAAGTTTTTAGGCCTTAGGCAATTTTGCACAAATTTTTGACCATTATTAGATGTTTAAGCACATTAAAGATTATTTGACTTACTTGGTTAGGAGTTAGTAAAGTGAGCCTCAGTCCCATGAGTTCCATCATTCATGGCTTTTCCATGGAAAGAATCTCTACTTATAGCAGCAGTAGGGCACACTTTCAACATATGAGATAGATGCTGAAAGGAAGAAAATGTTTGAATAAGAGGAAAAAGAGAAAAGAAAGTGTGTTACATACAGTACTAATGCTCTCCATGTATTTTCTTTTATAACTTCACTTTGGGAGAAGGTATTTTTTTCACTTTATAGGTGAAAAGTGGAGTTCATGATAGTTTAGTATGAGACAAGACAACATGGCTGCTTTTATACTATTGCACCGTGTCCCTGTCAATATGCTCATACGTGTAAGTCAAACAATATGCTCATGTATGCAAGTCAAACAGGCCTAGATGGTGTTGCTCAGGAGAATTGTCGATCTTTGTTAAATAATTAAATTTCTGCTGTTACTTGCCCTGGAATATGCTACATTGAGCTGCATGTGTGAGAAACAGCTAGACTGCAAAACAGCCCTAGCAATTCTGAGCAGCTACCTTTTGGCATTGTTCATTGAATTGATTTGAAAATCATACCTTTCCCCAGTAGTGAATTTTATATATGTCACATGGCTTACTTAAATCTTAAATCATGCATTCCCTACAAACGGCTGGGGAAAAAAGCATACAGTCTTATTTTTGTGATGTGGTAATAGAAAATAGAAAAAAAAGTATTTTTAGGTAGCTGTAGATGTCATTGTGATGACATTATACTGAAGGTTTGAACATAGTCTGACAATTTGATACACATACTTTCAATAAAATAATAAAAAATTAGTATTTACTATTGATGACATTCTAGAATGGTTCAATATCCTCATTCAATTTATTTTTAAAAAGTTTGAGAAAGGATAATTAAAGATAACTTATTTATATAACAAAGTATAGTCCCACCTGAGAACTGCAGATATATACCTTCAGTTTGAATCTTGGGTTTAGTTATTTTTGAGAATTTAGGTTTATAGAGATTAAGTAAAGTTCCCAGAATGATGTAATAACACTTCTTACTTATATAACTGGAAGGCCACCATGAAGTTATATTTTCTGAGACTAGCATGCACTTATTTTTTTAATAAAAATTGTAATTTTGTATTTATTCATGATTAGTATATTTCCCTATAAACCAGGAGTGCATTAAGGTAGAGATCTTATGTCTATTCTCACCATTGTCTTATTTCCTTATGTAAGCATTCCACATAGTAGGACCTCAAAATTTATATGTTAAATCAATGAAAAACATATGAAAAGAGATTAGTGCAACATCTGACACATGATCATTATTACTTATTAAAGATAGCTATTCATTTTAAAATGCTTTATAGCCCACAATATATTAAAAATTGGTCTTTGTGATTATACATGACAGTACTTATACTATGGGGGCGTATTTAAGTCTTAAAATTTCAACTGATTTTAAATGAATGATGAAAAACAGAAAAATGTGGTTAACCTAAAAACTGGTTTACTATGTTTTAGCCTGAATCCCCAAAGAGATTTATTTTCAATCTAGTTGTGTTAAAGTTATTAAAAATGGTGTTGCTAACAAGATACTGAGGGGCCATTAACTATAGAGATGCTAGAAGTCTGCACAATAATAAATGAGATCAGTTGAATGTCATAAGCGCTCTTCCTTGATATGGCTATTTTAAATTACTGCAAACATAGTGATAATTAATTACGTTTCCTGAGACTATAAGCTCACTTTCTATACTGAGAGCTGAAAACAAACCTGATATTTTATAGCAAAATGCCAAGTGGCACTTGTCGTTCTGTAAGTGTTCCCTGGAATAAATATTTGAACAGGATAAAGATAAAAGGGCAATGCCAAAAAGATGATTTATTTCCCAATTGTTCATTCCTTTCCAATAAGCAAACAACAGTGCTGCACATTGAGGGAATTCACCATTTTTGGCACAGGAAAAGAAACCTGTACTTCCTCAAGATTTCTTTTATTTTTTGATACCAAGTTCCTTTTAAGAATTCAAGCAAATTTTGATATTTTGAAGGTCTGGGTCATTCTGAATCTCTCTGGAACTTATATCATGGAAGGGCTAAGTGATTCCACTTTTCAAATAACTGCTGTCAAAAAATAAGCAGTCTAATAGATCACTAATATGCAAATCTTGATCAACAAATTCCTAACGTGTGATAAGTATTACATGGATTCTGATGTTTTTGTTTGATCAACATTAGTACTAAGTGGTGTTTCCACAGCAAATGTGAAACTAAGATCAACTGAAATCAATCTCTGATTTGAACATGACACAACTCTTACTTGGTAAGAGAAAGAAATTCCAGATTCTGGTTCCTCTGGATCTGCTCAGCCTAGATAATTCTCATTGTTTCCTAAAGAAATTAAAACCTCTAGCATATTGCTAAGATCCCTCAGATAGCTGATGGCAGAACCCAAATTAATATCCAGGTTTCTCTACTTATAATCTATTGCCCTATTCATTACACAGCAGAGAAGCTATTAATTAGCAACTTAAGCGCTTTTGTCAAGACAGAGTATTTACTTTAAGTCAGATGTTCTTATTTGAACAAATCCACATTTACCAATGAGATATAGAAAAATGTATGCACATTTTTAATTCTTAGAATCTGATATTAATACATTCTCCTTCTGACAAAAAATGTTTTCCTATTTATATGAACTTTCTGAAACGATTAAATGATTATGTCATGATACAATCACAAATTAAACTTTGACTCATGAATTATCTAGTTTTCCTTCCCATTTAAAATAATGGATGTGTAATTCTTAGTCTAATAGTAATTGCAAATAAATATATGAAGACAAATATTTGAATCTTTTTTCATTTTAATATTTACCATTTATCACAACTGTAATTAATTCACCTATATTTTTAACTCAATTATTGAACTTTGGTTTTTTTAAGAGCATATTCTAAGTGACAGATAAAGTCAAAGCAAGCACAGGACAAGTTATAAGAAAATGTCAAATCAAAGTTTGCCCATTTCAGTTTCCTTCAAAACGTTTTCATCATATGGAATTAATACTCTTCATCTGTTTCTCGCACTAATTTTCTCTTCCCACTGGAACACAGAATGTCAAAATCATTAATTTATTATTTTTCCTTAAAATTAAAGCTTAGATGAATGTCCTGGCCATATGGTGGTTCCCTCATCATATATTCATTTTGTTCAGAATGTGCACCCTTTGAACTTAAGAGCTGGGCCAAGTTATAATGAAATGTTTGGAGAATAACAAATTGAAAATACAACCAGAGGCACTTTTTCTGTGCCCGTTGCCTCCCTAGTGCCATTATTTTGTCCAATGATACTGAGTTTGGGAAACCATGAGATGTAGCTGATACTTTTTTTTTTTTTTTTTTTTTTGCGGTACGTGGGCCTCTCATTGTTGTGGCCTCTCACGTTGCGGAGCACAGGCTCCGGACGCACAGGCTCAGAAGCCATGGCTCACAGGCCCAGCCGCTCCGCGGCATGTGGGATCTTCCCGGACCGGGGCACGAACCCGTGTCCCCTGCATCGGCAGGCGGACTCTCAACCACTGCGCCACCAGGGAAGCCTGCTGATACATTTTTATTTTTAAGCCTGAGACACCTAATGATTTATAGTGATAAGTATCTGCCCACAATACTGCCATCTCTATTTTTCAGATATGGTGCCCAACCAGGCAGAGGTCTGGGCCCACAGCTCTTGTAGCCCTCTTTTTATTTCTACCTATCTGCATAATTTCACAATATCATGGTCATCCCTTCCTGTTCTTTACCCCAGACAAGAGCTAGAGATAGGAACAGCTACCAGAGACTATCAATATTCTTGTAAATCCATGAAAAAAAAAAAGGCTAATTTATTTTCTTAACAAAGTGTATTTAACTATTTAGGCTTATTCTCAAGAATTTGAAAACCATTTGTGCTTTTCAGGTTCTAAAAGAATAACCTGTTGAATTTCTTGGATGTGCTATTTATTTTGTAGCCTATAGAAATATGTTCAATGAATAATACTAAAAGGCAGTCTGGCTGGTATAGCTTAGAAATTAATCTAGTAAATGTGATGATAAAGCTCATGAAAAATATAAATAGATGCAATACACAGCCAAGAAGTATAATCCTGGGGGACTGGACTGCTTGTTTCCTTTCCGTTTCTTCTTTAGTTAGCAGGGGTGGCTTTGCCTCAGCTCTGGTATTTTGCTCCAAGTGAAATCAAGTTGTAATTAGCAGTTCCTGTATAACTAGGTGGATGAAGTTGGTCCTCATAGTGTATGTTTAATGCTATATAATCTCAAAGGCCAAATTTTAATATAGTGTGGGCTATGATGCATGTTATAATTTATTTTTCTCATTGTGTCTTTCCTATCTAAAACCTATATTGTCCACATTCTTAAATATCATGTTAATGCACATCGTTAACTCTAAGGTATGTATGCATTTTACTTAGAGTTGGTTTGTTATAACACATGGCTTGTTCCTCCTAACTACATAAAACATTTTTACTATTGCTTTTGCAGTTTTGCTGTCCAACATATTTGGGTAAAATATTATGTACTGTAAAATGTTCTTGATTATCTCTCTGGTGTTACGTTTTTATTCCTTGGTAGTTTTCCTGTTATTTTGGCCATTTCAAGAAAGGCCAAAAGTATTCCAGGAATATTGACGTGATTTGGAATTGATAGCTACGTGGCCACAAGGTCAAGACCGATTCAGGGCTTAAAGGACATTTGTGTGTGTGTGTGTGTGATATGAGTGTACAGGTGGGGGAGTTATCTCCAGATGTCTTGACCCATAGCGATCCCACCCAGGCTGCCTTTATAGTTCACATTTTCTATACTTTGTTATCACCACCTGCAGGTTTTCCTGACTCTCACCTCTGGGGGAGCCATCAAGTCTATTCTCAGTAAAAAGGAGAGGTTCTCCTTATTCTTCTTAGAGAATCTCCCTAGATTTTTTTAATTAGAAAATTTGTTTCTTCTTGTGCCAATTATTAAAATGCCTTTCCATGTAACCATAACTACATTTTCTCTGTTTTCAGTCAAATCTTTTCAATCCAATCCATAGTTTTGCAAATGTGTGCTACCTGCTGAGACAAGCTCAAAAATGCTCCTAACTCTTTTTTTTTTTTATTCTTACTTTAATGATAATGGAAGAGTTAGAGGGACATAATAAGCAGTTGTACTAAAAGCCCAAGGCTATAAAAACACATCCTTAAGATGGAGGGAATTAGAAGGTGAGGGCAGCATGGACAGATCACCTATACCACCTCTATTGATGTCTAGATGTATTTGGACTGTTCAAAGTTGTAATATGGGAAGGCCTAAAGGGGCAGTGGAGGTGCATGAGAATGATACACACCAACTTCTGAAGAGCGTCTCCTGGTAATTTAGGCTAGTTTAAAGGGATAATGAGTTGAACTTTAGCTGTATCCTTTACTGAAAAAGGATACCTCAGTGAAAGACAGCAAATTTTTATTATCTGTTCAATATCAGTGGAGAGGACATAAGTGGTTTATTGTTTATTTGGGACTTCTATGCAAATCTGAAGTTTTTCTTAAATTAGAAAAAGTTTTTAGTAAAGTTTCATCATAAAACGGACTAAATTATTAACATCTTTTTACTATCTGTGTTAGATTTCATAATGGGTCAAAAGCATGTCTTTGCATTTAGCCAGCCTAAAACTTACTGAAAACAGGGGCATAACATGAACAGTGTGCAAAATAAATGGTGTACAGTTGACCCTTGAACAACACAGGTTTGAACTGTGTGGGGTCACTTATATGTGGATTTTTTTCAATAAATATGTAACACAGTACTGTAGGATCTGCGGTTGGTTGAATCTGTGCATGCGAGACTGTAATTACAGAGAGCTGACTGTAAAGTTAATTTCCAGCATGCATGGGTTAGGGGCACTGACACCTATTGTTCAAGGGTCAACTGTATTTTGAAATAACATATAAGGATTAGCATTTAATGAAAACTCATAGTATTAGATTATTCAAAGATGCCAAGTGTATTTTGCTAAAATCTAGTGTTGTTTCCCTTTGTCTTGTCCTTTCTTTTTTTTTTTTTAGACATCTTTATTGGAGTATAATTGCTTTACAATGGTGAGTTAGTTTCTGCTTTATAACAAAGTGAATCAGTTATACATATACATATGTCCCCATATCTCTTCCCTCTTGTGTCTCCCTCCCTCCCACCCTCCCTATCCCACCCCTCCAGGCGGTCACAAAGCACCGAGCTGATCTCCCTCTGCTCTAAGCTCTTCTGATCACTTAGTAACTATTTAGATTCCTGTCATCCCTGCCAACAAAATTCATACACACACACATACATACACATAGACACACATTTAGCTTCTCTTGTAGAGCTACGTTTTGCTAGGGAAAAAAGCCTCTAGTTGAATGATTTAAACGCTAAATCAATCTCCCTCTCTCTCTCGTTTAAAAATATTATTCAACTATAATTTAAAGATACCTTAACTTGTCCAAGGTCACATAATCATTAAGTGCTAGAGCTTAGATTTGAACTCACACTTGATGGCCATTTGATTTCCTAGAACTGAACCTTCAGCAATGCTGTACAATTCACACAGCATTGTCATCCATCTTATTCCATCTGAGTCTCTACAGACTGTGAATTGCCTTTTCAGTTTAAACAAGGGAGAAACTGGGGGTCACAGGGCTGTGGGCTGAGAGGGAGAGAAATCCCAGGATTGGTGAGAGGATTTGGAAGTGATATACAAGATGCCCTTTGATGTAGAGGCAATAACAACTGAGGGATTCACTTTTTGAGAGACTCTTGCTATTGTAGAATGTATTAATGAACAGATGACAGGACGGGAGGCTCTAGATTATCTCAATGAGGTGGTTGTCTTCTTTGCATTGGATTTATTTAGTGCCTTCAACCCATGGTGGGAGGGCTCAACTATGAACAACCAATGAAAAACCTAGCAGATGAATTTCTCTTGTCCTCCTCATCCATCGCTTTCATTTTTCAGTGCTTTCTTCATAAGTCATGTTATACTATGCACGTGCCCTGGACCCTCTTGCTTCCACTGAGCTGGTAGTATGCTCTATTCAGACTGCCTTGTGATTAGATCTGTTATTCTGTCCCAAACCCATTCTACATTCTTAGTGTAACAAAACAGTGTAAAAAGCTATTGTAGGGCTGCCCTGGTGGCGCAGTGGTTGAGAGCCTGCCGATGCAGGGGACACGGGTTCGTGCCTCGGTCCAGGAGGATCCCACATGCCGCGGAGCGGCTGGGCCCGTGAGCCATGGCCGCTGAGCCTGCGCGTCTGGAGCCTGTGCTCTGCAACGGGAGAGGCCACAACATTGAGAGGCCCGTGTACCACAAAAAAAAAATAAAAAAAAAAAAGCTGTTGTAACAAATAGTGATTGGGTGGCCATCCCATCACAGAGCTTCAAATTAGAAAGAAATTCCTAGAAAAAAATGTCACTCAAAATAGCAATGTGATAATCGTAATCATTATAACTAATGTTTCTTATGCTTGTGTGACATTAGGCACTGTGCTAAGCACTTTAACATTACCTTCTGTAATCCTCACAAACGTTCCGTGAGTTAGGTGTCTCATTACCATTTTTTTCCTTTTTTAAAATACACGGATTCCTTGATATTTAAAGAATTACCATTGCCTAAAGTAACATAGGAAGTAGTGGAGAGGTTATTAAGAGTGATTTTTTGGATATCAAAGTCTGTATTTGAACCACTACACTCTACTGGGGTGGCAGGCAATATATGGTGAGATTTTACCTTCATTCCTACTATCTGGGCACATTCCAGCTTTGTGAGGGTCGACTCTGATTCATGGTAATTCTGTGGAGCTCTCATTCTTTAAACTGCAACCATTGTTTATCATGCCAGCTGATTATTCCTGAGTTTCATCTGGTGTTGGGCACGTGTGTTTACGGTATGCAGACAATATAGATGAAACAGCATCATCAAGTATCAGCACCCTTGGTGCAGGGCTGTAGTAACACATGTCACCAAAGATGGGGCCTGTGTCACTGATGGAAATTCTATATAACCTTGCCTCTCAAAGGCAGAAAATAATCATCCTATAAAGCCAGTCTAGCCTGCCGCATGATCTTCAACCAGCGTAAATGTATTCTGTGCCCGTAAGTGTTTGTCTTTAAACACACCCCAGCGTGCATAGTCATCTAACCCACCAAAAATGCAGAAACTATATTAAGTTAAATTGCCACAAAGACTCCATGGAAGGCTTGAACTCCTGGTTCTGGACGCATTGATGAATGGGTTCTGCTTTGTTAATCTGCTGCTTACAGAATTAAACAGTAAATGAACAAATCTGGCCGCCTGTCCTGCCCTGCCTGAGACATTATGGAAGCACAGCCATTTCAGAGCTGTGTCTCTGTGCACGATTAGGTGTCTCCTCTGTTTCTCTATACCAGCTCCTAACAAGACATTCAGAATCAATAGTCTCTACTGCAAAGCCCTTTAATACCCGAGACCTTTGGAAACTGGCAGCTATATGACAACAAATAGGAGATGCCATTCCCTCAACTCTTATTGGCAGTGTCTATCTGAAAGCCTCTCTGGCCATTCCCTGCCCTAAGTTGGTCTAGACATCAGCCAAGTGGCAGTGGCAGTCAGTTGTGGATTCACTGCTCTGAGTCTTGGAAAAACATACTGGTTTCAGGCCATCGTTGCAATGGCATTATGTGAACCACAGGCCACTATTTTAGTTTCTGCTTTATCACACTTTGTTGTTATTTTTTCAGTATACCCATCAGCCTGTCAAACCTTATTTTCCTGGTTGACAATCGCTGAGCCATAGCCAGAAGACAAACATGTACTAGGCTTCTTTTAGGAGGAAAAAAACAAAATCAGCCCTAATAGACTGCCTGTTTCTCACCCTTGAGGTCTAGCCATGCCGCATACCAAATGGTATCTGTCCAAGCAGCCATTCTTCTGGTTTAGGCAACTAGTTTCTATTGCACCACCGCTGACAAAGGTTTCCGGGTGAAGTACACTCTTCTTATATTTATTGATATGGCTTGGCATCAAATGAAAGCTAAGCTTAGCTTCTGTGACCCTTGGAACAGGCCTGTATTGCAAATAGCCACAGAACTTCAAGTCACGATTTGGCTTGAGGACCTGCTGACGCTTTTCTGATGCAGAATGTCTGTCAGGCTTCTTTTTATGGGGCCCGAGTAAATACTGTCACTTGATTCTCTGGGCATTTAACCTCTAACTCTTCTATTACTCTGGTCAGGTTCACTGTTTCCTTTTTCAATACTTCAGTCTGAAATAATTTGAAGAATATTTCAAGTTAAACAATAAAATGACTTGATATACTTTAATAGCAGAAAAAAGAAAAAAAATTACTCTAAAATTTTTAATTTTAACTCTAATGTGAACTAAAAATAAGAAATTGCTCAAAGTTTGAAAGGAAGATTAAAAACTCAAATTGCATTTTTTTAGCAGGTCTATTTCACATTCCAGAGATATGCTCCAAAATGCATTCTGAAATTTAGATATAACTATTTTTGATTGAGTTTGTCCAAAGAAGAGGGACATTAGGCACATGGTCAATAGCAACTTTGTAAATTCCTCTGGTATCTTAAGTAATACAATATACTCTCATCTATGTACAATATGACCATATCTGTGATAGAGGAATCCCTCCTTAAAATTTAAAATGCATGACACAGTGTTTTGTCAAAATCCAAAACAAACATGGGAGACAAGATTTTTACCCTCTCTGAATTTAACGTTTATTAAAAATAACAAAACTAGATGTGCAGTACTCATAATGAGCGTAGGCTTATCTTAAGGTGTATGTGTGTGAGTGTGTGTGTGTTCACACACTCCTCCCTGTGGTTGGGCATGCATAAGTTCATGCATCCTGTTGTTTACAGCTCAGAGTTTTCTGAGGACTACCAGCTGCTTCTTAAGCATTATGGAATAGTGCTACCTGGACATCATTTCAGCACCTGCCAAGGATCAGAAGACCTGAATTCCCTTTCTGATCCTGCTACTTAATAATTTTGTGACCTTGGCCATATCACTAAATTTATTTTAGGCAAGGTAATTTCATTCATTTTCTTTGACATGAATAATTATTCCCTTTCTTCCATCTCTCTCCTCTACCATTCAAATTTAGGAAATGGGGCTTCCCTGGCGGCGCAGTGGTTGGGAGTCCACCTGCCGATGCAGGGGATGTGGGTTCGTGCCCCGGCCCGGGAGGATCCCACGTGCCGCGGAGCGGCTGGGCCCGTGAGCCATGGCCGCTGGGCCTGCGCGTCCGGGGCCTGTGCTCCGCAACGGGAGAGGCCACAACAGTGAGAGGCCCACGTACCGCAAAAAAAAAAAAAATTTAGGAAATGATATAATCTTTCTTAGTGTTTCAATTTATACCATTAAATATGCTTCTATTCTCATGACTTGATTGGATAGCTGGAAGAGACTTTCCTTGTCTTCGACCATTAGTGAAGCTATCAGCAAACTTATCCCAATAACCACATTCTTTCTCCCTTGCATCCAAATTTATTTCTAGATGCATTATGGCTACATTTTCACGGCTTACTAACTACATCCTCATCAGTCACACCACGCTGGACTCAGTTTATGCACCACACTGCATCTGTGAACTTGGTTGCTTTTTGGCCACAGTATCCCGAGCAAGAGCCTGCTCTTCTATTAGGCTTGAGTTAGGTTGTTGTTGTTGCTGCAGGCTCTAAAGACCATGGGCTTTGCTTTGGTGATTGCTTCCTGGTCCTCCCAGTCACATAAAGAAAAAAAACCCAGTGGTATGTAATCTGATGCCTGCTTCACATGCCTCCCACCTTTAACTCTGGGGCTTCCCTGATACTGCTGAGGCATGAGAAACGGCAGGACGTGCTTGTCACCCAGGGATCCCAGTGCAGGCCCATAAACCTGCAGGCGACAGGGGACAGGTAAGGACTTCACTGACCTGTGCAAGGACCCAGAGGCTGACATTTGCTCTATTGGACCCTGGCTTCTGCAGCAGTGGTTTGGGGAAACTGGTACAATTCAGAATCTTGGGAGAGTTGAAGCCCTATCAGGTAAACTTTCACTAAATAGGATACAGAAACCTGCAGATAAATTCTTCATCTTTCCTGTCTTCAGGACAGATAGTGCATGCATAGATCCAATAAGGCCTCTAGGAAAGTGTACTTCAAGAAAAGCTGTAAGAGATGCTCACCGCTATACCTTAGCCAGTTCAGCAAAGCCCTCTGTAACTTTGCTTCTCTTTTCTTCTCTGCCTCGTTCCCTTTTCCTTTAGCTTCTTGCCGTCCTGAAATTTTACTCTCAAGTAATATATTTGCACAGATTTTTCAGTATCTGTTCTGTTTTGTGGACTTAGACTATGACACACATTAATTCCCAAATTTTAAGTCTTAATTCCTTTTGTTATGTTTTCCAGCTGATTTTTCAAATCCTTTTGTTTTGTTGACTCTATATTCTTAATTTTCTGCTTTGTGATCTTCTTTAATAAAGGTGATTATGTCTTTACAATTTTGTTTTCTTTTTTCATAGCAAAAGGTTGATCATAATTTTGTTGTATGAAAATATGGAAAATATCTCTGAGTAAGTTTACTGCATTTTTTTCTACATGTTTTCTTATTGCATTTTAAAAAGTCTGTCGTTTTTTTTTTTAACATCTTTATTGGCGTATAATTGCTTTACAATGGTGTGTTAGTTTCTGCTTTATAACAAAGTGAATCAGCTATAAGTATACATATATCCCTATTTATTCTCCCTCTTGAGCCTCCCTCCCACCCTCCCTATCCCACCGCTCTAGGTGGTCACAAAGCACCGAGCTGATCTCCCTGTGCTATGCAGCAGCTTCCCACTAGCCATCTATTTTACATTTAGTAGTGTATATATGTCAGTGCTACTCCCTCACTTCGTCCTAGCTTGTTTTTATTTCTACTAAACAAAAGAGTTAGGTTTTCTGGTGTGGCTATTTGCAAGAGCTTCTGGTGTAGGATAGGATGGGGCCACATTAGCCTTCTAGGTTGTTTAACTGGGAAGCTCCTTCTCCTTTGTGGTCACAGGGAGACATGTTTCCCATAAAAATTTCTAGTGTGTATAATTTTTGTGTGTGGCTTTACCTCCCTTGCATCTCTGACACCAGGACTAGAAGTTATGCCAAAAGCCATTGTGCCCATGTTCCCAGTTCCATGTTCTTCTGTTAAACAAGAGATTTAGCCTTTGTACTTCACAGAGAGACCCTCCCTTTCTTCAAGGTTATTCATACAAACAATTGCTTTTTAAAGTTTGGTCTGCCAGGCCCCTTGCATGTTTCTTGCTTCTTCCCTTACTTCCTTCTGCCCATTTTCAGCTTCGTTTGGCAGCCCTTACGTGTATTTGGAACGTGTGGGTCATATCTGAAAATACATAGGTACTTACCATCTGCTTCTGTGGATTGGCTAGCTCACAGCAGGTGTTTTCCAGTCTAACATAAAATGACAAGGTGTATAATGGCAACTTTTGTTCACAAATACTAATATACATTTCAGTAACCACGTTGTTTAAAATAAAAATATGTATATTCAAATGACTAGATAATAGATTAGCCACAATAATATATTGTTAAAATGTATGTTTTCACATAGGGGGCATAGCTATTCATTTCTATTCATACAATGTTTATAAGAAGCTAAATAAAGTAGTAATCATAAATTCACATACATTCATAGAGGATTATTATAGAAATTAATTTAAATATTGCATAGTTTACCTGACCCAATATGTTACTTTCTATTACCATTTTGATATTCTCTAAAAATTTCTGTTTGAGCAACTTCCTCGAAGTGGTATTTACTACCTTAGAAGGCACATACATTCCATATTTGTGTATTTATCATTTTAAAAATTAGTTGATTCAAGCTTTTGCAACTCTCTGCTAAATACTGTGCTAGGCACATTAGTGAATAAAAATGCTTGATTTATTTATTTTTTCTTCAAAGGAACAAACTCACTAAAGTTCAATATGCTATTGCTATGAATCCAATAGCACATCATTTATTCAAATTTTTGAGTGTATAACTAAATGCATGTATGTATATTTATAAAATATATACATATATAATATCTGTATATTAAGTATGAATAAAGGCTGAGCTCTGTCTATTCTTTCAGATAAAACATCAATTGAAATTCTGCATATGTGTGTGTGTGTATATATATATGTATGAAACATGTATACACACACATACATTGTACAGTTCCTTGTGCCTATGTGGTGTGTACTCACTGAGTGTGGAAGGAATTAAGGTATTTTTTAAAAAGGCTAAGTTTCTGACTTGTTTCTTCATGACTGCCATCTCAGAGTTTAACACAGTGTTCACATAAAGTAGATACTAAATAAATATTTGTTGTCTGACTAAATTTCTGGTGAGAAAAGCTATTCAGGCAGAGGAGATGTATCAGAGATTCCTGTTAAACTGATGCATATCTACACCTCAAAAAACTGAAGCTGAAAAAAGCAAAGGTGATTAAAAGTTGCTGTTTCTAGATGGACAATAGAGAATTCACTTGAACTTTTCCACATAAAGATAATTGATGAGACACTTTGTTTCTGTATTCTATAATATTGTAGGGGAAAAACTACAGTGTAATTTTTCTGTGCAGTTTTCCTGTTACTCTAAGGCTTTTGATGAGAGCATTATAATTACTGATATGAGCAGCTCTAACTGGAATTTTTGTATCCAAGGAACAAAATGTATATCTTTACTTTTAAAAAAAAATTTTAGTGGCTCTGTGAGCATTTCTTTCTTCATTATTATTCTATTAATGTTCTTTCCACAGAAATTATCAGTCAGATTACAATTGGGCCTTTATGCGCTCAGCAATCTAAATATGTCCTTTTAAATGGACTTCATGCTTCTAATTATGTAGAATTCTCCCATTCTTCTGTTTGGCATTCTCTTCAGTTAGATTATTTTAACCAGGGATATTCTTTAATATAAAAAAACATTGTATATCTCAAATTACTGGGGTGAATAGGGATAGCGTATCCAGTGAAGTAAGACATCAGAATCTCAAATATATAATTACATCAAAAGGGTCATAGCAAGTGTTTTTCCAAGTGGTGATGAACATTATGAGGTAGGATAATCATGTTCTTTTTTTGAGACAGAATATGTCTTTATCAAGCTCTTTTTCGCTAAGACTGAAGAATGTCATTAAAAGTTAAATAGGGTCACCTACTGTATTCTGTATTATTATCTATTTTCTTCAGATATTAAAAATAGCTTGCATCACAGTAACTGAGGTGCTTATTAAAAATGCCCATTTTGGGCCTCTCCCAAATGAACAAATGCCAACTCAAGATGAACCAAATATTGGAATCATCAGACATAAGCTTTAAAGCAGCTTTAACCATGCCCTGTAATATGAGTAAAAACTCTTGAAAGGAACAGAAAGATATATTTCAGGAGAAAAATAGAAACTGTAAAAAGAACCAAATGAATGGCAGTTTTAGAACTGGAAAGCACGATATCTGAAGTAAAATATGTATTAAGAGGGCTCAATAGCAGAATGGCAATAATAGAGAAAAGAGTCAGCAAACTTCATGATATGTCACTAGAAATCATCCAAGCTTAGGAACAGAGAAAAAAACAGGCAAAAAGTAAACAGAGCCTCAGTGTCCACTGAGATAATATACAAATATATAATACTTTTGTCATTGAAGTTTCAGAAGCAGAGAAGAAGGATATTGATGCAGAAAAAAAAATTTTTTTTAGATAACATCTCCACCAAAAAGGCAAATGTACAGATTCAAGAAAATTAGTAAATATCAAACAGGATAAAATCAAAGAAAACCCACTCTCAGACATATCATATACATACTGTAAATCAAAGATAAGGGGAAAAAATCTTGCAAATAGTAAAAAAAAATATATATATATGGAAACAACAGTTCGAATGACTGCAAATTCTCTTTAAAAATACCTATAGTGAAACAACCTCTTTCAAGTTCTGAAAGAAAAGAAGCACCAGTCCAGAATTCCATATACACCAAAAATATCCTTGAGTAATGACAGCAAGATAAAGACCTCGTGGATGAAGGAAAATAAGAGAATTCAATGCTAGCATGTTTGTTCTATAAGAAATGATAAAGGACTTTCGTCAGGTTGAAGGGACATTTCCTTTATACCAGAGGGATCACACACTGTCTCACAGACAAGCTAACAGGCTATTCTTCTGGTTACTTTGAAGATTTTGTGAGTGGATAACTACCTGCTCCATATTATATGTTTCCTGACATATTCCATCTTGTCCCTGTGTTGAATCCTCTATGTAAATTATTCCTTGCTAGGTCTGAACATTTACAGAGGTTTTTCTCCTGGTATCTTTTAAATCTTCTATGAACTAGAATTATTCATTTTTAATCATTAACATAATTGACAAATGTATCCATTTCTATCCAAAGTTGTTTTTGTTTCCAAGTCCACTAAGATATTAAAAATTATCTCTTCACCGAAGCTTCCAAGGGTGCAGAGCACAGTCAAATTTAATATGAATTCTTATTAAAGAGATTAAAATTTATGGAATATATTTTTCTATAGTATTTCTCTAAGATCATACAACTCTTCCGTGAAGACAGTGTTTTACAGATGAGAAAAGCAAGGTTCAAAGTAAGAGTAGGAGATCTGCTCACTTTCACATAGCTAACATGTCAGTGGTGGGTGTACAAAGGTCTGCTGATTCTCTATTCTGGGTAGAAATCCTGAGGTGACTGATCTAGAAAACTGAAAGAAGGCCAATGTAACTGGTCCACACTGAGGTAGGAGAAAAGCAAGAGATGAGATTAGAGACAGGCTGTTCCAAATCAAGCGGGGACTCTCAGGTAATGCTAACTGATTTGTTTTCTCTAAGTACAAGTGAAAACAGTTAAAGGGTATTAAACAAGAGAATGGAATGATTTAACTTGCAGTTTAAGAAAGATCATTCTGTACACTTTGTGGACAATAGATGAGAAGATAAGCTTGATACCAGGGAAACCAAACAGTATAGTCTATTTGCAATTTAGGGGAGACATCATGTTTTCTTAAACCAAAGTCCTGTCAGTGGAGGAGAAGAGAAATGAATGGATGATTTTAGACAGAACCAAAGGCCTTTTAATGAACTAAATGTTTGCGGGGGTTTGGTGAGGAAGAGGCAGTTCTTAAGCCTCATGTTTCTGACTGGAACAGTGGTTTACAAGACCAGGGGAGGAACAGACTTGGAGAGTGGGTCCGGGAGTTCCCTTAGTCATTTTTAAGCCTGAACCATTGGTCACATTGTGAGCTACATACATAGAGGAGTCTCAAATTCAAGCAGTGGTGCTAGGAGAGAAATCCTTAGCATATAAATAATACCTGAACAAATGAATAAAATATTTCACCTAGACCTAGAGCGAATGAGGACCAGAACTAAAGTAGAGACACACCAAATTTACAGTTGGGCTGCAGAGGAGCCACCAGAAAGGAAAGCTTAAATGGAGGAGTCTTGATTAATGAGTGTCAAGGGAAAGAGGAACTAGAAAAGAAGACACGTCTACGTATCAGACACTGACTGGCTGCCTAGCTGCAATGAGCAAGGTTAGTGGTCAGCCCCCAGTGTGTTTTGTCACAGTGTGCCCCAACTTTTGACCTGAGGTTCCTTACTCATGGGGTGGCCCCCATTTAGTAATATACAAGGAGGTAGTCCAAGGGCCTTGGCTTTTGTGCCCTACAGGGAGTCCCTCTAATGTGCAGTCTTTGCTCTGTAATACCTTCCTGGGCAGTCAGCAGTGTTCTCAGGGCAACATCTCAGTGGGACGGCCCCTCTTGCCCCATACTGCTTCCTCCCTTACCTTCTATAAGGCTTCTTCCCAATAAACCTTCTGAACTTCTAACTCTGGCTTAACATCTGCATCCCACAGCACATGTCTAATTTGAATAATACTTAGGAGATGCCAAGGATTATATTCCATCAGGTTTTCTGAATTCCTAGAGTTCCTAATTTCTCACTTGAATTGCACCTTTGAATAATAATTTATTTGATTTGACTCTCATTGACACTACACTAACTAGATATGTGAAATCCTCACTGAAGTATGAAAGAAGGTGTTAAAAATATTATTTGGAAACAAAAACAGTGTAAAATTTGTAATAACTTTTTGTGCTCTATATTTTTCCTCATTATGCAGATAAGTTATTACTTTGCATAACTTGAAAAGTGTTTCATTATGCAAGAAAAATTCTAGTAAAATAGTATTTCCACTTGAGTATGGTCAGAAAATTAGTAGGTTTTTTTAATTTGTTTTTTTTAAGTATATAATTTTTTTTTAGCTATCAGAAAAAGTAGAGAAACAACTTATAGTGGATTTTATTTTCAAATGAAATAGTAAGCTAAATGTCAGGCTAGAAACTATCTAAAAACCAAAGCTGAGTCTAAAGATATGTGGAAAAAATAAAAACCCACTACAGAAGTGGCTTTTCTAGCCATTAAATAAACAAATTTATGGATATAGAAGATTTAATTTTTATAAGCTGATTTACAAACATTAAATAATTTATAATTTTTTGAAATCATGTTTTACGTGTCAGAATTTTTAGATTGCTTTTATAATATGAATTAATTGTCACTCAATAAATATTATTGAACTAAAGCTTGATGAATACATGTATATTTGATTCAGGCTAGCAGATAAACAGCAAAAGATTTACAACTGCATGAATATTTATTAACGTCTCTCGATGTATTGGCTTATACTACTTGTATTGAAATCTAAATGTTTGCTCATTTAGGTTCCTGGTATTCAGATATTGATTATAGTTTGAAGAGAGACTCTAGTAAAAAAAATCATAGAGTAATTTTGTGATAATTAAATAGATTTTTCTCTTTAAATTTTGAGATATCAAAGTGTTTAATATGACAAAACTATCATATATGATAAATAGGTACTTTTTACATTATATTTTTAAAAATCAGTTCATTCATTAACAATTTTTTCTTTTCATAATAGCAAAGTGCATATGATGCATTTTAAAGGTTTATACGTGACACTTGAGGGAATGTTATTGCTTTATAATGCAATATATTTTGCCTTATGGAGGGGCATTATTTTAATGCACAAAAGTTCCTAAAAAAAAAAGTTTTGTTTCAGTGTGCTAAATTTATTAAAATTAAATGTTTCCTTACCTCAAAAAATGTAAAACACTTTCCCTTATTTCAACCTCTTATATATTACTTCATTGTATTTAGCACATTTATTTACATTGAATTTGCTGTAATTGCAGTTACAACTAGGAAATATCTTAATTATCTGTGTATTCCCAGACTCTCAGCATTTTGCTTGGTATTTGTAGGCACAGTAGGTATTTAGAGAATTATTAATTCAATTTCATTTAGCCTTTTGATGTTGAACTCTAACACCTTCCTAGAATTTGCCTTGAAAAGCAGCCTTTCTTGGTCTATAGCAAAGACACCCTGGCAGTTAAAGGTAATGATTTGTGTTAGTTCAGCTGTATTTTGTTCTCTCCTCGCATCATCAAATCATGGCATTATTTCTCCTCTTGCCTTGAATCTAGGATAGTCTTGCTCTAAACAACACAAGGTGACAGAAGTGGCACTATTAGTTCTAGAGCTCATGCCTAATGAGGCTTTGCAGTTTCCATTTTTACCCTCTTGGATGCCACTGTGAAGACATGATGTTAGGAAACCAGGCTAGCTTACTGGAGGATGAGAAGACACATGGAGGAGAACTGAGACTTCCTGGCAGTCAGCCAGTACAAACTGGCAGACATGTGAGTGAGGCCGTCTTGAACCTTCTAGCCAAACTAAGACTCCTGCTGAGTAGAATCACATGGCTGGGGCTGGGTTAAAGCAGAGGAACCACCCAGCTAAACTACAGAAAGATGAGAAATTCTGCATTGTCATTTTAGGCCACTAAGCTGGAGGTGGTTTGTTATGCAGCCATAGATAATTATGTAATTGTTAACAGAGGAGAGAGATAGTATGAAAACATAAAGCAGAAAGAATTTTCTATACTAGGGAAAAGATGAGCTCACAAGACAGAGTGAAGAACACAGTTTTCTCTAAGGAAATGTAAAGAGACTAGATAAAGCTTTATATAGGTGGATTGTGAGTTAGCTGAGTGAAGATAAGGGAGCCCACATGACCTGTCTTTGTGTATTACTTTTATAATTGTTGTATTGTTATAAATGTGTATACAATTATTCAATTACATAATTACATTGATACATTTACATTACATATGTAATTATTTTACATGTAATTACATATATTTATGTAATTATAAATATAATTACATAATATGTAATTATTTATATAATAATTTATACATTTACATATACATTTGTGTATGATAGTGTGTGTATGAACTTGCATAATGATAATCACACACAAGCTAAAACTCACATTTGCCAAAAATTACACTGAATGAAGTATTCATCTTGATTTGGCCTTCTGAAAGCTGAAGCCAAAGCCAAGAAATAGTTTTTGGCCAAATGTGAAGGTTGAAGCCGATTTTCAACTCAGTTACATTGTAAAATATATTCTAAGTGTGAGTCATGGTCAAAATACTTGAATGATACTAATGTGAGGGTTATTCAAATGGAATAATTGTTTGGGCATATGAAAATAACAGAAAATAGAAAGTATCAGAAAAGAACAAGTTCTAGACTGGAGAGTGTTAGAAATAGTTACTTTATATTATGGGCTTTCTATTTTCCAGATACAAGGCCAAGCACTTTTATACATTGTTCCTAATTGTCCAAAACACTCTGAAATACACATGTGAGAATATATAAGAAAATTGAAGGTTAGAGAAATTTCATACTTGTTAAAATGGTCCAAATTTCACAAAATGGAAAAACCTCAAGTTCACATAAAATTGACTGTAAACTCCCTTCAATTCAGACATGATAAAGAATTTAAAGAGTTTAAGGATCAGAAGAAAGAGGTGGAAAAGATAGAAGTTAACACCCATAGCATCTTTTCCACTGAACTCAGTTGAAAATGAGGATCTATTTGGTAGCTCTGGGTCCATACCTTCAAAGCCTCTAGGGGAGGATCCTTCCTTGTCTCTTCCAGCTTTTGATGGCCCCAGGCATTCCTTGGTTTGTAGTAGCGTTAACTCTAATCTCGGCTTCTATCTTCACATGGTTGTCTTCTCTCTGTGTGTCTGTGTTTCTCTGGGCCCACTCTAGTTAACTCATTGTAACTTGATTATATCTGCAAAGATCCTATTTCCAAATAAGGTCATATTCATAAGTACCTAGCTAGGGGGAAGGGATGTGTCAGGATTTCAACATATCGTTTTTTGGGCATACAATTCAACCAAAAATAACCACTAAAATACAGGTCTCAATATGTAATTTCAAAAACACAGACATTCACTGTCCTCTCAAGCAGTTATATATTTAAACCCTAAAGAAAAATAGCACAAGATGGGTCTGCACATTATATTCAATGTTTCTAGAAAACGTGAATGATTTTAAAATCTGACACATCAATCAATATTACCCTGGGGACCTCTTAAGTGTGTGCGTGTGTGCGTGTGTGTACACACACACGCACACACACACACACGCAGGCTGGCTGGCTGACTGATTGATTGATTGCTGAAACCACCACAGGCCTTCTGAGTCAGGATTTCCAGACAGCTGCATTATAAAGAAATTTCCCAGATGATTCCACATGTTAGAAGTCAAAGCACAGTTACATAATTATTTTGAGACAGATGGCTGTACATCAAATGACATATTATTGACAGTTTACATAATCCGGATCTAAGTATTATCATGGTGGTTCATGTGACCCCTTACAAGATCAAGAAGGAATGTTATCTTTTAAGGAATTGCCTTGTTGATGCTAGGAGAATGTTGCTCTTTGTGGTTGAGCAGGTATTCCTGCCGATGCATAATGCAGACACACCACACACAGCGGGGGGGGGGGGGGGGGGGGAGAGCAGAGGCCAAAGGACAGAGGAGACATTTTTGTTTAAATTTATCTTGTCTTACCATAAAATATGAATTTTATTTCACATATTTACAAACATAAATATAGATATATATACTATATACAGTTACACTTATATCTATATATAGTATTATATTTTACATATAGTTCTTTTTTTTTTGATGAGGACCAGTTTTAAAATCTTTATTGAATTTGTTACAGTATTGCTTCTGTCTTATATTTTGGTTTTTTGGCCCCAAGGCATGTGGGATCTTAGCTCCCTGACCAGGGATCAAACCCACACTCCCTGCATTGGAAGGCGAAGTCTTAACCACTGGACCACCAGGGAAGTCCCTATATTTTACATATAGTTCTGATTATTTGCTTTAACGCTTAAAATATGTCTCGGAGATCATTCTATATCTGTCTATTTAGATTGATTTCATTTGTTATAACCACTTCCTAGTATTTGTTTAACATTTTGATTATTGATACAATTTGCTCATAAAATAATGATGTTATAATAAATTTTCTTATGTGTTTCATTGTGCATAAGTGCTAGGATTTCTCTATGCTATGTAAATTAGATATCAATTACAATTTTTGCCTATCTTTAAATTTTAAGAAAAACTAATTTTTTTGCATTTAGTTTATACTTACTAAATGCTCTCCAAAGATGTCACATTTCCATCACAATATCACAAGATATGAGACTAATGATTTCTGCGAAATTGACTGTTATTGGACATTATCAGTCTCCTTATTTTGACAGTTTGAAAGTTAGAAAGGATATTTCCCCAAAACCTCACATATATTAGATATTATCGATGTATTCTTTTTTTTTTTTTTTTTTTGCGGTACGTGGGCCTCTCACTGTTGTGGCCTCTCCTGTTGCGGAGCACAGGCTCCGGATGCGCAGGCTCAGCGGCAATGGCTCACGGGCCCAGCCACTCCGCTGCATGTGGGATCTTCCCGGACCGGGGCACGAACCCATATCCCCTGCATCAGCAGGCGGACTCTCAACCACTGCGCCACCAGGGAAGCCCCAGTGTATTCATTTTTGAAACATTAAGGTTAAAAATATTTCATTGTCATTTTAATATTGTATTCTTGATTTTTTAATGAAATAATGCTTTCATACATTTATTGGTCATTTATATTTCTTCTACCATGAGTTGGTTAGTTTTTATCTTTTGCATATTTTTCTTAAGCTCTCTAGTATTTCTATATTGATTTCTAGATGTTCTTCATAAATTTTGTATTTTGCCATCATTTTGGGTAAGTATTGCAAATACCCCCAATCTGCCACTTTTCTTCTAATTTAGTTTACTGAATCATTGTTAAAGATTTTAATATTTACTAATATTCATCAATAGTTTTTATTTCCTTGTAAACTACAATACTTACAGAAAGAAATCTTAAGCAGAATTAACTTTATGTTTATTAAAATTAAAATTCTAGAAGAAAATCAAATAGAATGACTATCCTAGAATACAGGAAAATAATATGACCAGTTATTGGCCTCAAATAAATGCAGGCCCTGGCGAGAATTTTTAGAGAAAATGGGACTGAGGCCAAAATGAATTTCAAGAGAATTTAAACAGGTGTTTATATACATCTGCTCTCATTTGTAGTGGCCAAGAGACAAGACCTGTGACTCTGACTTTGTCTTCTAATTTATGCTTATTGGTCTTAGAAATGTAAATACATTGAACACCCTCAAGTTTAAGAGTTCAAACACTCAAAGTAATTAAAGCTTGTATTTAAAAAATAGCACTTGTAAATAAGACCTGTAGTGATGTTTAAATGGTTCTTTTAGGATTTAAAACACTGTGCACTTGGTCATTGAATAACTGAGTTACCTACGCTAAAAAATACATTTTTATCTTAAAACCCTTGTCCTTATGTGCATCAATTGGTGAACTTGTGCTAATGTAATAGAGAAGAGGATACTGTTTGCTGAGATAACTGAATTTTTAAAAAAATAGAGCAGTGATTTTCTTGGGACTTTGGAAAGAACTCCTACAAATTATGTAACAAAAATAGTTTTCTTCATATTTAAAATTTAGCATACTGGATAGAAACATGGTCTTGGGCAGGAATGGATCTCTTTTATGAATGCTCAATCTGCCATATAGGCATTATTTAACCTTCTAAGACTTATTCCCTCTATCTGTAAAATGGAGATAATGATGACTTACATCCTAGAGTAATTTTGAGAATTTATTAAAATAATATTTAAGCATTTAGAACAATACCTGATATATAATGATAAATATATATTTATTAATCTCTTTTAAAATTGATCCTCATATTTTTCTGCTACAATAGTTAAAAGACAATTTACTTTGAAAGCTATTTCTATTAATTTTAAAATTCGATTTGGCCATTAACAAATTTCTTAATGTCTTCTGATGAAACAAAGCTAAACTGCTCCAAAGTTATAAAAATGAAAGAAGTAGTTGAGCACTAGGATAAAGCACATTGCAAGTTTGCACTTGACCTTAATTAGTAACGGAATTACCAAAACTGAGTTGGATATATTTTCCCTTTTATTCTTCTATTTATGTTTTCAATATACTTTTGTTCCTAAGAGGTTGTACTCTTTCCATGGAATTTACACTAGAAATAATTTTGGAGCTATGACTGTGTTAGAATAGAGGTAATGGCTAATAATAGATGCCTCTGACTTCTTTATGAAGTAATCCCTCAGCCATAACTTAATTCGTGAGATCTCTGCCTTCCAAGAAGGAAATAACCTCCTTTCAGTCACTTACTTCAGAGCTGTGCTCCATCCCCTCTGAGGGTTGGGGAAGATAATTTTACTGTGTGTACAATGCCTTGCATCACACTTCCAATTACTTCACTCCTCCAGTGAGGTTTGCAAAGTTGAACAGCATGGCTATTAGGCACATAGTTGAAATCTGTGGAGTACTGTGGGGACTCTTACCAGTTAAAAGGAGTAGAGGAAGAAGATTGTGGAATAATATGCCATTATAAGAATCTGAAAACACACCAATTTGAAGAATCAGAGGAGGACAACATAACAGCAATTGGAGTAAAAAGAGATCTGTTGAGACTGAAGGTGATTTTTGAAAACTCTTTGGAGAAATTCTTTATCAGGAAAAGAGAAGCCTGTCTTTTAGGATTTAGGAAGAAAAGAGTTTTAAAATGAGACTTCTGATTCATTTCACTGATTTGTTTTTTATTGCTAGTAGAAAAAGCAAGTGATAAGGAAACTGCAAAAGTAAAAGGAATGAATGCACATTTATATGGTTCCCCAGCACAGTATTTTCAGGGAAATTTTGTGTTACTTGCTGTTCACCTACTTTGGTTCTGTAAGGTGGTATGATTCCTCTCTGAAAAAGTATTGATATTTGTGTGTGTCATGTTTTACAATCTCTTCCTTTATCTACAGTCTTCTGTGGCCCTTCATCTGACACAATCTTCGCTTTGAAAGGGGGCTCCTTAGAGCTGGAAGGGTAAAAATGTTGACAAATGGAGAATCTCAGCAAGAATTCTTGCTTTTGGACGAACTAGGGTTCTTATAATATTATCATGATTTATTCAGATGAGAGTGGAGAATAAAATAGAAGTCTGACTTCAGAAGCTATGGAAAAATGAAAGAGGGATTCCCTGGTGGCGCAGTGGTTGAGAGTCCGCCTGCCGATGCAGGGGACACGGGTTTGTGCCCCGGTCCGGGAAGATCCCACATGCCGCGGGGCGGCTGGGCCTGTGAGCCATGGCCCCTGAGCCTGCGCATCCGGAGCCTGTGCTCCACAACAGGAGAGGCCACAACAGTGAGAGTCCCGCATACCGCAAAAACAAAAACAAACAAACAAAGATGTGGCTAGGATTAATGGGAAATATCAAGGGTTGACCTTAATTATCTAGAGCTTTGGCCACCCTTAGGCTTCAGATAAAACTGAAGGGAACAGTCACTGAGACTGATAAAGAAAAGTTATAGCTCTGAGAGATGCATTGCCTCCCCTGACAGAAGTTGTGGCCTTTGGTAGAGAGACATAGCCAAACTCTGATGAACCTTCGGGGAGGGAGGATGTGGGAATAAATTTTTTTCCGTCTTCCAATCTCTAGCAAATGACACCCAGTGATTGAACCAAATTGGAAGCCAGAGGGCAAGAGAGCCATTTGATGAAGTCCCTGGAATTAGCTCCATATGGCACAGAGAATAGTGGTGAACAGTGGCAAGTGGATCTCATGGTGCCCACAGAAAATATCCAGGACATACACACCAAATGTCTAGGATATACAACCAGGATATACAATTGTTTAAGACTTTTTTTCCCATGGTATGTACCCTTATAGGCATTGAGAACAGAAAGGTGAGAAAGCAGGCATAGTCCCTGCTCTCTTTGGAGCTCAATATTCTAGTGCATATTTTTATTATAATGTATGCCTATGTATGTGTGTGTGCACACTTGTATCACTGACCTGGATACATATACATGCATGTAGCTACATAAGATCTTAGAATATGTACTTTCCTGTTTTTCTTTCTATCCCAAATCTTCCTCTGGTAGACAGAAAAATTCACATTGTCTAGAGGCAAATTGGGAGCATTACAGCCAAATACAATGAGGAAACTATGTTCAGTTTGTTTTTGTTCAATTTGTGTTTTTGAATTTGCAAGCAAGACTTTTGCAGACTAAAAGGGAAGATACTGAGGGGAGACGAATTTTCAGATTATGCCATAACAAGATTGAGAAGCAAACAGAGGGAGGTGGAAGCAACTTTACTCTGGCCTCTACTGTCAAGATGAAGGTTCCCAGGGCTGTGAGGGAGACATATGGTGGTAAGACCTGACCACTTAGGAGAGGTAGAAGGAGCAGATAGATATAACGATGATGAGGCTGCTGAGCACATTTTGGTCAGACCCAGGGTTCTACCTGTGGCCCATCCTTTGTCGTTCAAGTGAACATGTGACATCCTCCTTATGTAATACAGAGGCCATTTTTGTAGTTGTTGGGTGAGGATTTTGGTCTCCTCACTGGGAACATGCTGCCTGTGTGGCCTGGTAAGTAACTAGCAGGAGAATAATCGCATGTCCTCTGAAATTTTGCTCGGCACCCGTCAAATCTAACCCATGTCAACAGTCCAGAACATATATCAGCCTCGTCTCAATTTTCCAAAACTTCAGTTGAGGTTCTTGAAGTACTCATAGAATAGACAGTAATGATCTGGAAAGAAAAGTTCTAGCTGGGCAATGCACACAGGTATGTGAGACAGGTATGTGAGGGGTTAGACAGGTATGTAAGGAGGTATATGTGATTGGTTAAATATCTGCTGATGCTGGATACCTAGCACACCTAGAGTTCTGGAAATTGCAACCATACTTATAATTCAGTTACTTGAACTTGTTTGAACACTTTCCTTTCTATTAATTGTCATATTCCTAGAAAACAGACTCATTATTCTCTTCATATGATTGTTTTGACATTAACTGAAAAATAATAATTATGTCTTTTAATATATCTTTTCAGGATTTATTGAAAACAAACACTTAAAGAAGACTCCAGTTGTTAAAGGGAGAGGAGCAATTTAGAGGCTTTTGGAGAAGTCACAACTAAATTCATATTCTGACTTTGATCACTGCTTCCTTTGCAACTTTAGGTAAGTTACTTAACTTTCCTGAATTTTACTTTTTTGTATTTTTAAAATAAGGGTAATAATGTTTCCAAGGGATATTGGAAACATTAAATGTGCATGAAAATCTCCTAATCCTATCATTCTGCTATTCTTCCTTTTTTATTTACCATCACCAATCTGGTAATATTGCCTTGGGTCCTATCAAAGAGACAGACCAATGGTATAATTTTCAATATTTATGCAGTTTCAGATTGCCTGTAAATGTCTTCTGTCATTCCTAAAGACCTCAGCAAGTTAGAGATATATAAAGCTTGAATGGATACAAAGTTTTGCCCCATATTTTGCTGCCTCTTGTCTTGGTTCACATCTTGAAAACAGAAAATATTGCCCACAGTCCAATGTGATTGTTTTTCTCTAAGATTCCTTCCAGACACAAAACTAAAGATGCCTAGACTCTTCCCACTTGCTGTCAGACTAATGATGCTCTATAAACAGCCAGTTTTGAAGAAAGTCAAAGCCTAAAATGAAATCTGCGCCTCCCTACTCATGTCTAAATAAGGGGATGCAAATATAAAGTACAGCAAATTGGATTTCAAATCTAAGATTACTTAAGCAGATAAATAGAAGGGGGAAAACAAACAGAATCTTTGTTTTGTCATTAATTTTCCATCAATATGTTAAATAATTTATTTCACAAAAGCTGGATTGTTAAATTTAGCCATACTGTTGTCATGAGAATTGTGAAATTAATGATGTAAAAAATTACCTTATACATACTGTCATGTAATGATATTGGTAACTAATACTGGAAATGACAATGAAGAATTAAGCTCTAAGTCAAATTCCAAGAGAAAGCTATATAATATTTATTAAATACTATTGGTTTCCTGAAAACTTTATATGAGGCACTTGCTTCAGATTCTTCAAGAGCAAACAAATCTCTAACTTGTCCTCCCAGTGCAGTATTTCTGAGGGCATTTTTAGACACCTGAGACAGTATTAAATTCATTACATTATATTAACTCTGGGTGAAGAATGCATATTATCCACTTAATTATTATTGAGAAACATACCTTTAGAAGAAATAAGACAAGGAAGCAAAGAATGATTATAAATATAGTATGATAAAGATATGTAGATAAGAATGGTCTTTTAAACACTAATAAGTATATATTTAAAATATGTGAAAGAAAAAGGGAAGAGACAGCTAATTTTCACATATTTAACATACAGTTATTTAAACACACATTCACACATGCACACATGCAGACACACACACACTTATACACCTATATAGGTAAAGATGTATTTATGTAAAATTTAAAAGGTTTAGAGAAAATTTACTAATTCATTTAGCTCAGCAAGAAGAGTAGATCTTCCTGGTTTTGATGTTGTACTTTAATCATGCAAGCTGTTGTCATTGGGACAGGCTATGTGAAGAGTGTACAGGATTTCCATGCATATTTCTTTGCAACTTACAGTGAATCTGTGATTACTTCAAAATAAATGTGTTCTAAAATGGGATAATGTTGTACTAATTTTTTTTAAGTAAAAAGAGCATTTAGAGGGAAATTATGCTGTGGTTTTGAAAGCAAGATGGTACTAAATATGAGTTAAAATGTACAAATTATTACAGGAACTAAATTTGATCATAGAATTTAACATAGGAAGTAAAGGATCAATAGGAATTTAAAAATCCATTCTTCTTATAAAGATGTGGTACATATATACAATGGAATATTACTCAGGAGTAAAAAGGAATGAAATTCTGCAATTTACAGAGATGTGGATGGACCTAGAGACTGTCATACAAAGTGAAGTAAGTCAGAAAGAGAAAAACAAATATTGTATAATATCGTTTATGTGTGGAGTCTAGAAAAATGATACAAATGAACTTATTTGCAAAGCAGAAATAGAAACACAGATGTAGAGAATGAACATATGAATACAGGGAGGGGTGGGGAAGGGAGAGTGAAATAAATTGGGAGATTGGAAATGACATATATACAGTACTATGTACAAAAGAGATAGCAATGAGAACCTACTGTATAGCACAGGGAACTCTACTCAGTGCTCTGCGGTGACCTAAATGGGAAGGAAATCCAAAAAAAGAGGGGATGTGTGTGTACATATAGCTGATTCACTTTGCTGTACAGCAGAAACTAACACCACATTGTAAAGCAACTATAATACAAATTAATTTTAAAAATCCATTCTTCTTCTGTAGAAATGAAAACTTGATTTTATTCATTTACCTGGAATTTATGGTTAAAATCATATAGAATTTTATGTGAGAAGCATGGTAGAAAGAAATGAGACTTTTATTTCTGAAACCACATGTGAAACATTTTCTAGGGAAAATTTAAAACACGATTATGAATCACTTGTTCAGGTTTCCTCTTTGAATAGAAAGTCCATTCTGATTATGTAATAATTAAATAAATGTTTTCTTTTGAGTTCACTAAACATCTTAATTCTAGATGGTAAACTTAAAATGTCTCAATATCCTCATCAGAAATCCAGGGCAATAATGTATTTTTCAAAATGTTATTTTCATATGCTTTAGCACTAATAAAATATTTGTTATTCAGTTTATAAATTAATAGAAACAATGAAATATCTCTTAAAATGGTCTGATAAACAATTTATGAAACATAGCAGAGATACACTTTAAAATTATTAAAGAATAAAATAGATATTTAAAAAAGAATGATATAAAGTTACATAGACTCAAGGTACTCATTTATTTTCTAAATAAAATTTGACAAACTAAAATCTTATTAATATGCAAACATAGATAATCTAATTTTGCTTTTTTATAAAGTTTTATTTGAAGTCAGTATGGTCTATTCATATAAAATAAAGATTGTAAACCATGTGAATTAATGATTTTTCAGCCCATACCTGAAAGTAGCAGGGCTTCCATGATGTACTGTAAGAATAACTTAAGTATATCATGGAAGAAAGAGCTATTGAAGTAGATTAGGTCATCTATATAATCTCCTTTCAAACTATTAGCTATGATCTGTCTACTCATTTCTGCTCCCCAGTATACATCATCAGGAAAACATTGCCTGGAATTCATATTTTCTCTTTTTCAGTCCACTCTGATTATCCTGGTTAAAATAGAAAATTCACCTTGAGTCACTTACAGTTTCTCATAGTTTCTTTGTGGGATTTTTAGTCTATTCTGCTTCAAAAAGGAACAGCATTTCTCCACATTAATGATATTTGGGCAACTTTGGGAACTTATGTAGACATTAATATGGAAGAAGAGTTGGAAAGAGCAGCAATTGAACTGCTGAGATAATTCCCATCAGCTGCAGTGCTCAGACCTGGCTTGTGTCCATCGGAAGCCTTCAGGTCCTGTGGTCTCACTGAAGGCAGAATTCTGCATATTATCTTTGATCGAGCTCTGCTTGAATGATTTTGGCTGAAGATGGAACATTTTTCCACTCTTCAGAACTTTACTGTTGCACTTTCAACAGTAAATAAATAATCCATGGAGTCATTTATTTTCCTTTTAACTATTAGTTAGTTCTGACTTACAGTTCTGGGTTTAAAATTCACAATATAAATTTTTCATTTGTAAGAACGCTAAAAGTCTGTAGTATCTAGACATAATAACCCAATCCAGGGCTTCCCTGGTGGCGCAGTGGTTGAGAGTCCGCCTGCCGATGCAGGGGACATGGGTTCGTGCCCCGGTCCAGGAAAATCCCACATGCCGCGGAGTGACTGGGCCCGTGAGCCATGGCCACTGAGCCTGCACGTCCGGAGCCTGTGCTCCACAACGGGAGAGGCCACAACAGTGAGAGGCCCATGTACCGCAAAATAAATAAATAAATAAATAAATAAATAAATAAATAAATAACCCAATCCAGTCCTAGTATTATTTTTGTTTTTAAACTACAAAATTGAAATAAATCGTCATTATAACATATTCTACTGTCTTAGTCTGCTAGGGCTGCCATAAGAAAATACCATAGATTGGTGACTTAAAAAAAATTTATTTTCTCACTGTTCTGAAGTCTGGATATCTGAGATCAGGGTGCCAGCAGAGTCAGTTTCTGATGATGGCTATCTTCCTGGCTCACAGATGGCCACCTTTTCTCTGTGTCCTATATGGACAAGCAAGCTCTCTGGTGTCTCTTCTTATAAGGGCACTAATCCAGTCACAAGGGTCCCATGACCCTCAAGACTTTATCTAACCTTAATTGTCTCCCAACTGTCCCATCTCCAAATACCATCACATTGGAGGATAGAGTTTCAACATATGAATTTGGAGGGAACACAAATATTCAGCCCATAACATCTACCATATCAGGAATCTTCTTTAAAACATGTTTTAACAAAGAGTATGATAATTTCAAGTGTTCTGAAAGGTAACACTGCACAGTGTTTGTAGCACTTGACAACCTTCCTAAGAACACTATACAATTTTGTACTGAAAACAAACATGGTGGAGTTTATAAAGGGCTTATAAGAAACTATGATATTTGCTTCCAGGAAATACTGGGGGAGAGGGAAAGTCTACCTGCACTTTATAGTTGATGAAAATTAGGGTCAGAGAGGCACCATGACTCGGCCACCATGTTTCTGAGACAGGAACCCAAGTTTTCATGCTGGCTTCATGAAGATCCCAATATTCATGAATGATATTTTACTCTTCTGTAAAAAAAAATGTTTCCCAATATTTCTATTTTTTTTCTCTCAACTTTTATTATGAGCAATGGAACAAAATTTTTGGCTAAACATTGAAAACAAATTTTTCTAGATTTTACTTTCCACAAGTTTTCCTTTATTGATTGATAGTTTGTGTAGTATTTCTGGAGAAATAATCATTTATCTAAAAATTTCAAGATTACAGCTTTCTAGTAACCTTCCATGAGTAGGTAACAAGTTTCTCTAACATAACATACCAGAACATTTTCTGTGGTTAGAAACAGTAGGAAAATTCTCACTGGTCTGCAAAAATGTTTTTAAAGGACTGGCAAAAATATGGAAACCTAATTTTGATTTTACATATTTTCCTATTTCTTACTTCAGTACTCTCTCTGGAATTCTGTCAGATTTATATGTTTTTCTCAGTATGCAAAACCTCGAACTACACAAACACCGTTCAATAGAAATCTAACCTAGTTCAATTCACATCTGGATCTGTTAGTATCTGGAATGAACACTAACTTTGGAGTCAAATAGCATTTGGTTTGAATCCATATTTTAAGTTGTGTAGCAACTTAACTGTTATACTCAAATTTTTAGCTATAAAAGACAAAGGATAATAATTACTCTAATATTTACTATTTAGAATTGAAGCAAATATTAAATGGTTTAAATTATATATGTCAGTAGGTAGTAGCCGTATATATGGTGGATAATTAACTAATAACCTCTCTTCATTAAAACTTTAGTACTAGTTTATTTTTTTTTTGTATGACATTCCTTTGGGGTCAGCATATTGTTTTTAGTTTTGAAAAGATTTAAGGGATTTCCCTGGTGGCGCATTGGTTAAGCATTCACCTGACAATGCAGGCAACACGGGTTCAAGCCCTGGTCCGGGAAGATCCCACATGCCGCGGAACAGCAAAGCCCATGCACCACAACTATTGAGCCTGCACTCTAGAGCCCACATGCCACAACTACTGAAGACCGCATGCCTAGAATCTGTGTTCTGCAGCAAGAGAAGCCACCGCAGTGTGGAAGATCCCACATGCCGTGGAGCAACTAAGTCCACGCGCCACAACTATTGAGCCTGTGCTCTAGAGTCTGCATGCCCGCATGCCACTATTGAAGCCCATGTGCCTAGAACCCCTGCTCTGCAACAAAGAAAAGCCAAAGCAATGAGAAGCCCGCGCACCATGAGGAGTAGCCCTCGTTTGCCGCAACTAGAGAAAGCCCGCGCAGCAATGAAGACCCAACGCAGCCAAAAATAAATAAATAAATAATTTTTAAAAAGAAAAGATTTATGATCCAGAAATTTGGAGTCACAATCTAAAAATATTATTGCAGTTAATAAATGATGAGTGTTCAGTACATTTTAGACATTCATTATAAATATGTATTTTTTATGAATGAAAATAGGAACGAGAGCCAAAATCTACTTCAATGATATCTTAAGCCTCTTACAAAATTGCTATTTCTAGCCTACTTCTCATAATGGTTAATGGCCATAATGAATGACTCTCTAATAGTTTAACCTATATATTTGGTCAAAGTCACAGGCTATCACCAGGAGGTTTCTCAGGGTTAGAAAGGACACATAAGTCTGTCATCCATTTACATACCAGAGAACAGACTAGAGGGTAGACACTCCCAGCATGAGGTATCAGTAATTATTGAGATTAAGAATTCATCTGAAGTAAACTTTTTACTTTAATATTTTTATACTGACATACACAAAGTGATAGTAAAGAGCACCAACAGATAAACTTACCTGTACTTTTCTTTTTTTATTTAAGCACTGCTCATAAATAATGTCATCAAAGGCTATATTTAATGTCTGCTCAAATCACAATTTTCTTTAAGTCTGACAGTGGCTTCTTTAAACATAAGAAGATTCTCTTTAAGATGGAGCTTAGTTCCTCATTTCTCAGACATTCATGTTTTTATATCTTAGCCCCAGAACTTAGGAGTATACTGTGCTTCAAGGATAAGCTAGTGACATGAATTGTGAAATGTGTTTAATTTGAAATTGATCAAAGTGGACCTATGGTATAGCATGATGGTAACTAATTTATAATGGGTGGAATGGGATGGAGCTTTCAGATCTATGAGTAACTCATGAGTTTTATCCACCAAGCTTATTTTATATTTTATACCCTTCCAAGCTTATTTATAAGCATTTGAATCAATGGATTAGTGTTATTATGCCAGGGTGGTTGTCCCTACTGAGTTTGATTTGCAGTATATCAGAAGTAAAAATTATTAATCTTAAAAACCTAGTGACTGATGTTATGCATAAAAATAGATTTATTTCTTTTATCACACTCTTTGGACATTAATTCCTTTGCATTTAACAGAAAATATATTCTCAAAAAGTTTAAAGACATTTGTCTTAAAATTTTTCTTGTAATGCTCTTGGTATGAATTGAATGCTTTTTTAGCTTCCTTAATTGACAGTATATGCTATTTATTAAGCTATGTTCCATCTGAAAGACTGGGCTTGTATATAATTCTTTAACAGGTACATACTTGTTGAAGAGTTGGATTTGAACATATAAAGTATGATCAGGATCAAAATTTCAAGCAACAAAAAATAGGAAGGAAAGCAAAGTAGTATGAAAGCAGGTTATTTTTTTTAAATGGATGAATGCAGTTAGAAATATAAAATATATATTAAATTATTGCATACTGCTTACTAAATTACTATTATATCTGTAAACAAAAGAGACAAGGGAGGAGCCAGGATATACAGGGTTTTTTGCAACAAAGACCAGATAGTCAGAGCATCAAAAGATTACTGTCAATTAAGGAAAATCAGACATCACAAGTTAAGGAATGTAGTGCTTTTCTGTGTATGGGAAGATGCAAAGTCTGGCCTCATCGAAATCATTCCTTTGGTATGTACCTCAGCTATCTGGGGCCAGTATCCTGTGCTTCTTATCCTGAGTTTCCTCAGAGTACACCGTAGGCTGGCTGTAATGTGTTGGCTTGACAGCTGCAACATTCTTTGTTTACTGATATGACAGGCAACATTTTTCATTCACATTACCATTCTTCCATTCCCCATTCTTTCCTGCTGACTGAAGTCTCTAGGGTCAGGTATTCAAACTCCTCCCACGTTACTTTGTAACTCCAACTCCAGCTCCAACAGTTTTTTTCTGATTATACAAAGTTAGTCATGATACTCTTATTGCTCTTTTTAATGACCGAAGTGGGAATGGGAATATAGCCAATTCTGGCCAATGATACTGGAGGCAATACCTTTTGTTGGACTTCAGAGGATCATATCATCAGTCATAAGACCATGTATCCAGAACAGACAACTTTCTGCTTCTTTTTAAGATTGTTGCTTTACATGGTATACTTCCTGGGAACTTCTGCCACTATCTTAGCCCAAGGATGAAGCATTTAATCTAGAGAGGGAAGATCAAGAGAATCATAGAAAAGTACCAGAACATGGAATGCACTAAAATCTGAAGCCTATTCTACCTATGAATTTCTTCTCATATGAAATAATATCATATCTTTATACTAGTTTGAGACAAAGATTTTTCTATTATTGAGGCTAAAATCATGATATCACATGAATGTTCTTTTCAGTTAAAACATATTTGATTTTCTTTGGATTTTAATCATATCATGTGAAAATAATCATGAAAATAATCAGGCTCCGACATGTAAGGAGCCTGAAAACCATTAATTCATTCCTTCAATTAAAAAAAAGGTGAAAAAACTGAAAACTATTCTCGAATCCAAGAGAGCTAAATTTTCTGGGCAATATGCTACTCTGCAATCTGGGAGTATAGGTACATCTAGAGACACAGCTGAGATCTGCTTACCAAGAACAAAAGCAACTGAAGCCATAAATTGGTAGGGACACTTAAGTGGTAATTTTGACAAATTGCTGGAGGCTAAGTGAACTAGTGTTAGTGTGAGAAACAGCTGCAGGCTAGTCTGGGGGGAGAGAGGCACTCTTTCTGGCATCTGACCTCCAGGAAATTTGTGATTCTCATGGTGAAGAGCCAAGAAAGATCCTTCCCTGATTTTGGCAGGGGGAAGAGAAAAGCAACCATTGAAAAACACACCTAGAATATTCTCCAATACAAAGCCCTGTTTTCCAGGAAGAAGAGCTTTATCAGAGACATGTCTCACCAAGAGAAAGGCAATTCCCTGACTCCAGCACTCTCTAGCCTTCCTGTGTTACATAGGAGGAGAGTGCTAAGAAACACTTGTGAAAAGTACAGCCTAGGCACACAGACCCAGGAAAAACCTGAGATTCCATCATAAAATTAGAGAACGTTTCCCTTCTGCCACACCTACCACCACACCAGTAGGGTTTCAGTATAATCTCAATGGATTATAGCTAAAAGGCTGAGGAAGGGACACTAGAGGATTTTGAAGCTTCTGGCACCCGCTGATACGGCAAACATTAAATAGAGCCCAAGTTCTAGGCAGATTAACGTAAAACCTCACACTAATGGCCTCTTTATCTCAGTTCCCTCTGATAGAATTTGATTGGTTTTCAACAAAAATTACAGGCATGCTAAATAGGCAAGAGAAGCAAACAAATGATCAGAACCTTTCGCCAATATGACACAGATGTTGGAAATATTAGAGATGGAATTTCAAATAAGTATAAATAATATGTTTAGGGCTCTAATGGAAATAATAGACAATATGAAAGAACAGATGGGTAATATAACCAGAGAGATGAAAGTTCTAAGAAAGAATCAGAATAAAATTTTGTAAGTCAAAACAGAAATAAAGTGTACCTGACTGGACATAGACAAGGGAAAAATCAGGAAACTTGAAGATATTTTAATAGAATTTTGCAAAATGGAAATGCGAAAAGAAAAGACAGAACATCTAGAACTATGGGTTAATTACAAAGGGTAACATATGTGTAATTGGTATACCAGAAAAAGAAGAAAGAACAGAAGTAATGTTTGAAGTAATAATGGCTGAGATCGTTTCAAAATTAATGATAGATACCAAATAACAATTGCAAGAAAATCAGAGAACATCAAGCAAAATAATATCAAAACTTTCTATACCTAGGCATATCATATTCAAACTAAAGAAAACTAAAGACAAAGAGAAAGGAACTAGAGAATCAAAACACTCTATAGAAAAATAAGGATACAAATTACATAAGACTTATAGTCTTAAACCATGCAAGCAAGAGGACAGTGGAGCAAAACATGTAAAGTATCGAAAAAAGAAGAAAAAACACCCACATAGCATTCTATTTCTAGAAAAATTATCCTTCTAAAATGAGGGAGAAATAATGACTTTCTTAGGCAAACAAAAACTGCGGGAATTTATCAACAGCAGAACTACCTTACAAGAAATGCTCAAACTCCTTCAGGGAGAAGGAAATGATAGAGGTCAGAAACTTGGAACTACATTTAAACAAAAAAAGGAAAAGTGTTGGAGAAGAAACAAATGCAGGTAAATTTTAAAAAAATTTTTTCTTATGTAATCTAAAAGATAACTGTTTGCAATAATAGTGACATCAAAGTATTGGGCGATAATAGCACATGGATAAGTGAAATCAATGACAGCAAAGTCATGAGAGATAGGAGATAGAACATGAGAATACTCTGTTAAAGGGTAGCTGCACTACACACAAAATAATATAGTGTTTTTTGAGGTGAGCTTAGATTAGTTTAAAAATGCGTATTTCAAACCCTGACTTGCTCACTAACAATATTTTTAAAAGAGGTATAATTAGTATGCTAAGAGAAGGTGAAGTAGACTCAAATAATATTAATTAAAACCAGGGAAACCAGGAAAAGAGGGGGGAAAAGAAACAAAAACTACAACAAATTAGAAGTGGATACAAACATGGTAGATATTATTAACCCAACTATATTACTAATTACTCTAAATGTGAAAAGTCCAATTGAACCAATTAAAAGACAGGGACCATCAGAGTACATAAAAGACCTAATTATATGCTGTCTACAAGAAACACACTTTAAAGACTCAGGTTAAAAATAAGGGATGATTCACCATGCTAACACAAATCGAAAGCTAGACAAGCTATAAAATTGAGGCAAAGCCAACTTCAGAACAAGGAAAATTCTCAGGGATAGAGAGGAGCATCACGTAATGATAAATGGGTTAATGTCTCAAGAAGACATAACAGTTCCTAATGTCTATACACTGAACAGCATGCTGTTAACATACCTGATGCAAAAACTGATAGAAGTGTTAAAAGAAAAGAGAAAGTCTATTACTATTATGGTTGGGGACTTCACCATGCTTCTCTCAGTAATTGATGATCAAGCATACGGAAAATTATTAAGGATATAGTTGACCTGAGTAGCACTATTAACAAACTTGTTCTAATTGAAAATAATCATGACTTTCTCCTGCTTTCCAGGAATTATCTTCTTCTTTAAAAATTTACTTACAGTGAAAAACTTATCCAGCATGATGGTAGGAATCATTGTGTGAAAATGGGAACCTTCTTATATTTTACCTGATAAAAAGTATGCTTCATGGGGCTTTTTGGTTATTTCTGTTGAACTTTTGGATAAATCTGAATAACTGAATAGCTTATCAACTGAAGATTGATATTTCTCAAAAATTCTAAGAATGGTGGATATTCCACATTGATAATTGAAAGAAGATATATTTGCCTTGATATCTTTCCCTTTGTCCTAATGGTTACTTAGTAAGGTTAGTAGTTGGCTGTAAAAATCATAGAGTGACTTTATTCTTATCCCAGGGGTTGGTCATGAGATACATGTGACCTAGACAACATTTTCTGCCTCAGCAAAAACTGCTGAGACTTTACTTTTTTTGTATCAGACAGCATGAAAAATACAAAATATTAATCAAATTTGTTTCAGAAAAAATAACTACTTAATATAAACAATCCCTTAAAGATTCAATATAAAAATTTTGAAAACCATTGATGTTTATACTAGTAGTTGTGCTAATAGACCAGAATAAAACTAGACATGACTATGGTTAGTAACTAATACTTTATAGTATCAATCACTATTGGTATATATCCAAATATCTTGATAGTTATGTTTTTTCTGGCAATTTCCAGAATTTTCCAATTAATGGAGCGATTCCATGATACAAAATTTGTGAGGGATTGAATGCAAGTTTTTCAATCCTTCTGACACTTACCTATGGACATCATAGAGGGCTTGTCAAACAAATGTTATTTGTCCTAATGGAGCAGGTGTTAACATTAACACATCTTAATGATTAATTGGCAAAAATTTAAGGAAATTAAAGTTCTTAAGGATGATTCTTGGCCAATGTTTGATGCCAATAGAGTTGTGAGCAATTGACATCTTATTGGGTGACTAGTTAACTGCATCATAATCTGAAGCATATTTTTTCTCTCTTTCCATTTAGATATCCATCTAACTGATAGATATCTATAATTAAGAGGTTAACATATATTATTCTAAATTATATCTTTTATTAACTAAGGTTTGTTTTTTCTTAAAACTAAATGTGCCAGTATATCTAATTGGAATTGAATGTTATGCTACCTGTGTCTTTGATTAGTTTCTATCCTAAAGAAAAAGCATATAAAGATTTGTTTTTATGGGGGAGAAATTAGCTTTTGTGTAACAGTTTATATTTAGCTGGTCACTCTTCTTGTTCCCCAAACCCCTTGCCTGGAATTATGGACCTTTTTCATCTTCTTTAGTCCTATGTGTGTCTATTCCATGCAGCCTGGATTGCACAGACAGGCTCCTGTTAGGTGTCTGCCTACACAATTTTTCATGTTCTTAGCTTGCTTTTCTTATTGGTTGTCTGGATTTATTTGTAATAATTTTGACTTACTTCTGTGACCTGCATATTCAGTATCGAGGTCTTTCTTTTGCCCAGTTCTTTATCTCCTCTTAAACTCAGCTACTCATTGGTGCTGCACTTACCATTGCTCATTTAAGTCCTTTCTCCAGGTCTACCATGACAGTTTCCAGATCTTTACAGATTTCTATCCTGCATCTGTGTTACTCTTCTACTTTAAATTCTGGGATCATCAGATTCTGTAGCCTAGCGTTCTAAGTCTGAAAGTACTCAAGATGAGATGGCAACATTATCTTTTCAGGAATTAATCTGTGGGTTTATTAAATATTTCCCTTCCTCATCATTCTCTCCTTGAGAACCCAAGGGCAACTTTTGTCCTCTGCCTGTTCACACCAAAACAGAAATGTATACACTAACATTTTCTGGCCTGAGTAGACAATAGAAAGATTTGAAAGTGTGCTTGCCTGAAATAGATGAAATTAGGGCTGGAAGAAAGGAGAGGAAGAGGCAGAGGGGTGACCTGGATTGTAAAGGAAGGAGTGAAGAAAGAGAGGGAAAGGGACCTTGCATCTTGAAGACAGGGAGCAGAGTAGAAGGATACAGCATCAAACTCTCCTAAATACTGTCTGCCTGGACATACTCAGTCTTCTCAGGACAAGATTTGGATGATTTTTAACTTTAGAGAGAATGACGGCATAATAGAAAACCTTACTTTCTGACTGAGGTAGAACTTCTCAGTTAGGAATTATCCCTTAAGACAGGCAGTGGTGGACGTAACCCCTGTGTTATAATAAGATGCATTTCTACTTTTTATTATAAATAAAGTGGCAATAAAACTTAGCTTCTAAGAAAGAGAAAGAAATCACATCTTTTCAAAACAAAACCAGCTTTCCTCATTGACTTCCATTTCCAAGTTTTCCATGAGTCAAATGAAGATGTATTCCATTAAGTATTTCTGTTTGAGGGATACTGTCATCTATCTTTGATATTTTAATATTAGCTACAGAAAATGTTATCACTAATATTCCTAATAGATACAAGGGAAAAAAAGACTTTTCAGATGTTTTATGTTCTCAGGGACCTGAAAGTAATATAACTTAAATGACTGCAGTATGAACTTTGTTATAGGATTTTAAATTTATACTTATACAGAGTAAAACGGTGAACAGTTATTTTATACTCAAAAACTGATACTATTATTTAATAATATAAAATGTTTTAGGAAAATAAATATTTAAGTTTTTGTGTTGCCTATTTTGGCTTAATAAATAAAATTAATCTTATATGCATGTTTTGATGCAATCATATTAGTCATTTTAAAATAAAATCAGCATTTGGATAAGTGCAAAATGAATGCAAATATTATTAATTAAGCCTACTACCCACTATATTTTAATTAATGCCCTATAAAGGTATATTTGTTCAAATAGTTTTTTCTTAGAGGATCAGAAAAAATATAGTTGTAGAATATTAAATCAGATTGAAATGTAATATCTTGGAATGTATTTTTTGAGTAGAACAACTCCTAGATATTTATAATCATATATCACATTGGCAAAATGTACATAGAAAAATTTTATTGTGCCCTTAAAATAGAAAACATATTTCTTAAGAGTATTATAATTATTCCATACAAAATGCTTAGTATTTTGTTAACTGTGATTTTGAGATTTATTTTTTCTAATTGCACTATTACTAAAATAAATATTAAGTTCACTTTTGAGAGATGAACATTCACTGAAATTATGAGACATTTTATGTATAAATTATACAGAGTTAATCATCTGCAATCTAGTCTCTAATTAAAGAACAATTATGAAACATTTCTTAGTGCTAATTTTAACTTTTAAGTACAATTACCAACCTTTATAAGTGAACCAGTGTAGGAAATCAGCCAGCAAATATCTGCATTTTTCTAGTTATCAATACTTTCTGCATCATTACAGTGAAAATAATAGTGATTTCAAAGGACATTTATTATTCTTATTGTATTAAAAATTCAGATAACATTCACAAGTATTAAAAAAGTATGATTTAAATAGAAATGATATAATTCAGGTTGAAACTAAATTTAAATGGAAAGATAATTATTTAAATATCTGTAAAATATGTTTCTTAGGTTATTTAGTGTGAAAGAAAGAAAGAAAGAAAAGAAAGAAAGAGGAAGGAAAGAAGAGAGGAAGGAAGGAAGGGAGAGAGGGAGGGAGGGAGGGAGGGAGGAAAGGACAAATAGAGAAGAGACTCCGTATTTGTTAGCAGGAAGTGAAATACTTTATTTTAGAATTACTTTGAGTTTTCCAAGTAAAAGTGTACAGCAGAATATTTGAAATGCTAGATTAGAGCTCGGGAAAATAAATTGACTTGTGATAAATGTGAAATTTAATAAATGTCATATGGGTAGATAAAAGGAAGAGCATGTGGAAAGAGAAGGTAGGAACACCAAAAACAGTCTTTAGGCATATGTGCAAGAGTAAATCAAAGAAGTAAAGCTATCGAGCAACACAATGTTACAGGAGCTAAAAGAAGAAGGTGTTTTCAAGAAGTAAGAGTGTGTGGTCAAACTATGAAAGACTGAAAAATAAGGACAAATAACTTGGTTTCACATTTTGGAGGGAATGGAACATATGAGAGGCACACAAATCACTTCTGAAAGTGAAATATATAGTTATAAATCCCTACATTAGAAAACAATAAGTACCTCAAATCAATACCCTAAACTTTCATTTCCAAAATCTATTTAGAGAAGAAAAAAACAAAGCAAAACAGAAAACAGCTGTATTTTTGCCTAATTTCCTTCCTATTCTTTTTTGGGGCAACATCTCCCAGTTGGAGAAACTACCAGTAAACCTTTATTTTTAGTAAATCCAATCAAGTTGTCCTGCCTCCACTTGCCAGTAGTGGACATGGACATGTAACCATGTGATATCACTCAGATGCTTTAATTAGGAATTTTAAATATTAAAATATCCAAAATATCCATTGTAATTTAAGCTGATAAACAGCAGTGGAGGCACCCGAGGAGACTATTCTTTGGTTCCTTGTACCTACTGCATCTCATCAATCCTTAACCATGCAATTCAAAATTTCCTTTCGGAATTGAACTGTCCCATATCTTTCCAATAAATTCTTGGTTTCAGGTAGACAGAATGTTTCTAGGTTAACTGCCATAAAATTCAACTCAATATAACTTTACACAATAGGATAAATGAGAATATTTTCTATTTTTGTTGAAATATGAAAGCAATATATGGTATAAAATATTTAGGAACAAGTTTTGCAAAACAGTGTGGGATCTGAATGAGAACACTGCAAACATTTATCAATTTTTTAATGAAAACCTTCAAACCTATGTACTATAGGATATACACACTTCCTGAATAGAATTATTTGGTATTCAAAATGTCAAATTCCCTCAAATTAATTTATTTTAACTTTTTAAATTATTGGAAAATTTCAAACAACTGAACATGGTCAAAAGGAAAATATCAAACATCTATGTTGTCACCATCTGGAATGAACCATTTTCAATGGTTTTGCCTACTTGTATATTTTTGTTTTTCCTAGTTTTATTTTTACAAAAGACAGTCATTCTGTTATTTTTTAATGCTATATGCATTGAAAGGAATTTTTTAAGTGCAGAAAATTAAACAAATATGAAATTAATAAAAATAACCTAAAATTTAACTATCGACTGATTTTCTTCATTTATATTAGGGGGGCATTGCAGGAATTTTTCTATGAATATAATCAGAGATAAATATGAATGGATAAGTTGACTATAATGTAAAATAATAGCACTTTTATAAAAATGATAATATACCATTGATTGTACTATAATTAAAATATTACATTTTCATATCCTTTTGTGTTTTTTCTTATTTTTGTCTTGTATGTAGAAAAAAGATACTAAGTAAAACTGGTTAATGAGTTTCAAAAATTATTTCTTGACAGAAAGGATATTATTTTTTGAAAAATAACTCTAAGGTTTAAAAATGCTTACGAAAAGTATTAGGATGTCTGAGTGATAATGATATTTGCAGTCCCCTGCTTTATTATAAAGACTATTGATGTCCTCCTTTGAAAGATGAGAACATGAGCACTTTTAGCCTTCTTTCCAAGTATGCTCTTCATCACTGATCTTTGTTAACCAGGTTATAGTTTTTATACTATGCAAATGTATTATATTCAATTAGGTTTGCTAACTTTAATCCCTAGCTTTGTTTAGCACTGATTCTATATTTAAGTAAACTCAAGGCTCACATGATTTCTCTGTTCCTGAGACCTTTATATTCATTCTCCTCTTAACTGCCTGGATACTCAATATTAACTGTTTTTTTTTTTTTCCAAGAAAGGCCAGTAGGTATTATCTTTTATGAATTCTTACATATTTGAAGGTATTAGCCTACAATGTTCTTGCCTCATAATAGCCTTGACAGATTGTGGTATAAAATGTAACAGCCTCATTAAAAAAATTTGAAAAGTATTTTCTCCTTTTACTAATCTCTGCAAAAGCAAATATTTTAAAATATTTGCCAGTAAAATTATCTGGGCCTGAAATTAACTTTCTGAGAACATAAATATTCTATGTACTTTCCAAAGAATATCTACTTGGCAGTGGAGTGTCAAGTCCAATTTTTCATTTGCTTTGTCAAAACTATATTCTTGCTGAATTTTAGATTTCTTTAATCAATTTTCAGGGAAGCTTTATTCAGATTTCTTATATGAAGGTAGATTTGTTTATTTCTCCTTTACATTTGCCAAGTTTTTTAATATTATACTCCATGATATTAAATACATAAAAATTAGGATTTATAACATATTGAATTTTATATTTTATTATTATGAAATAATTCTCTGTATCTCAAAAATCTACATATTCTGATATAAATTTAACTGCAACGACTTTATTTTGTTACTGTTAACATGGTATATATTTTCCCATCACTTAATTTTCAACCTTTCTGTATCCTTACAGTTAAGATGCTTACTAAAGAGTAAGCAACATTTTGAAAAATCTAGTCTTATGTTTGTCTTATTGTTGTCTATAATTTAATTCAAATATAAAAGTTTAGTCTTGGATTTATATTTGTCCCATCTGTCCTATGTTCAATTTTTGCTTCTTTAAAATTTTTTTTCTAATTATTTTGTCTGTATTCTCATACATTCTTTTACCATTATTTTTTAAATGTATTTTATTGAAGTATAGTTGATTTACAATGTTGTGTTAGTTTCTGCTATACAGCAAAGTGACTGTTATTACATATATATATATTCTTTTTCATATTAGTTTCCATTATGGTTTATTACAGGATATTGAATATAGTTCCCTGTACTATACAGTAGGACCTTATTGTTTATCCATTCTATATATAATAGTTTGCGTTTGCTAATCCCAAACTCTTAATCCATCCTTCCCCCATCTTTCCACCCCCTTGGCAGCCACACGTCAGTTCTCTATGTCTGTGAGTCTGTTTTTGTTTCTTAGATAAGTTCATTTGTGTCATATTTTAGATTCCACATATAAGTGATATCATGTGGTATTTGTCTTTCTCTTTTTGATTTACTTCACTTAGTATGATAATCTCTAGGTCCATCCATGTTGCTGCAAATGGCATTATTTCATTCTTTTTTTATGGCTGAGTAATATTCCATTGTATATAAATACCACATTTTCTTTATCTATTCATCTGTTGATGGACATTTAGGTTGCTTCCATGTCTTGGCTATTGTATCAATAAATAGTGCTACTATGAATATAGGGGTGCATGTTATCTTTTCAGATTATAGTTTTCTCTGGATATATGTCCATGAGTAGGATTGCTGGATCATATGGTAACTCTACTTTTAGTTTTTTGAGGCAACTCCATACTGTTTTCCATAGTCGTTGCACCAATTTACATTCTTACCAACATGTAGGACAGCTCCCTTTTCTCCACACTCTCTGCAGCACTTGTTATTTGTAGACATTTTAATGGTGGCCATTCTGACTTGTGTGAAGTGGTAACTCACTGTAGTTTTGATTTCCATTTCTCTAATAATTAGTGATGATGAGCATCTTTTCATGTGTCTATTGGCCATCTGTATGTCTTCTTTGGAGATATGTCTATTTAGGTCTTCTGCCCATTTTTTGATTAGGTTGTTTTTTTGTTATTGAGTTGTAAGAGCTGTTTGTATATTTTGGAATTTAAGCCCTTGTAAGTCATATCATTTGTTTTTTATCATTATGTTAGTAAACGTTTAAAAATTAAAAATACATACATTCTTAAATTATTACATCTAATGTAAATAATCACTTTCATCATGTCCCAGAAAATGCAAGAACCTAGAATACTGTATCTTTATTAGTCCCCTCCTTTTGTACAATTGTATTGTACATTTATTGTATATTTTAATACAACATATACTTTAAATCCCATGAGAATGTTTATATATATATATATATGTATATATATATGTAAAACTATTTTCCCAGTGCTCTTTCTTTACTTTCTTTACTTCTGAATGTATGCTTTTCCATCTGCTACCATTTTCCTTATGACTAAAGAACTCCCTACAAAATTCTTCTTACTATTTTGTTTATTGAAGTTCTCCAAGTACCATTTCCCAATTTTATTTTTCTAAATTTTTATATTTTCCTTTCTTACATTTTCCTTTATTTATGGACTTAGGATTTTAGGCTGGTGCTGATTTTTTTTTTTTTTTTGCAGTATTTTAGAGAACTTTTGTTTCTAAACTTTCTTTTGTAATGTTGGGTCTTATTTTTGTTCATTTGAAAGTACTGTGTCCTGCCTTACCCCTTGCTCCTTTTAGAACTCGTTACAAATGTAATCCTTGTTCTTTGATGATATCATATCTGATTAAATGAGGCTTATGCTTAAATGACAATCTAGATGTGGCTTTGGCTGCAAAATTGATTTGTTTAATTATAAAAGACAAAAACAGGACAGACTCTTAATGAACCTATACATACAACTGTATATTCATGTAAAGAAGCTCAGTAAAATATTTGTTTATATGATTTAAATATTCTTTGCTTCGATAAAAATCAGGCACCATTCAAAAAATATTCCCATCAGTTTACATAGTATAGTATACCACGGTGTTCTCCACCTTCTTCGTGTTAATACAACTTTACAATCTTAAATATTATTTTTAAATTCCAAAGAGCTTTTGTTTATATAGGCTATATCTATCAACACTTGCTATATAAATATTAAAGTAACAATAATAGGCCCAGTACATGAAAACATAAATAAATTTTTATGAAAAAAACAATTTACCCCAAACAAAAATAATTAGTAAGAGTGGCATATACAGATTTTTTTTGCAAATTTCTTTAAGGTATACCTTAATAGAAAACAGCTGGATTATCCTATCTACTGCATTGGATCTGTTGCAATATCATAGGTTATAGAGCTTTTGGAAAACTCCTCTGTATACTCGAGAGAGAATAAAAGTGAAAAATATAAATAACATCTTAGTATTATTATGAAAATGGCGTTGGCTTAGCAGACTCCCTAAAAGTGTCGCTAAGATCACTGGAGGTTAGGTAGCATAAGAAAAAAGAGAAAGGAATTTTTTATGTACCAATTAGAAAATAGACAGGTATTGGTATTTAAAATAATACCAACAAAATTCTAAACAAATAACAGGTGTCAAAGGAGATTTGGTCACTTGATTAAGATAGCATCATGTGTACCTAAGAAACAATACTTGGCTGCCTATCAAATTGTAATAAACTAAACTATTGTAGCATAAATAGAAGTTTATATAATTTTATGAAAACTTACCTTGTTCAGAATTGAGGAACCTGTGTTTGTTTCAAAAAATAATCAAAAACATGAAGAGTCAACACAAGAACAGAGAAGTATTCTGGTTAAATATAGAATCTCTTTTACCTGGGCAGATTTCACTGGGCAGGATATTAAAAGAATAACCTTGTAATACTCCTGGATAAGAGAAGACTAAATTTGTCAAGATCAATTGTCATTCTAATAAAGAAAAGCCAAACTCTAGTTTTGCATTAATATTTGAAAGTAAAGGTGTATTACTTTCTAAAAAAATTGTTTTCTTATGAAGAAACTCAGAACTGGCAATGTTGATAAACATTTCCAAAATTTGGACACATTTTATATTCTATTTTCATACTAAAGTATTAGAAAGGAAGACAAGTAAAATTCATTTCCCTTAATCCTCCACAACTTGTCAATCGCTCTCAAGTTGTGTCTTTCACTATGCTCTTCCATGTTCTGGAACAAACAGGAACTTTAGGACAAAACTATTTTCTTTTTCCTTGGAAATCAAAAACTCATTCCTTAACCTTACATACACAGTTGCATTTCTCTATTAATATTGATCGTACTATAGTTCCAATTACCCATATTAATGATAACTTTTAACCAAAGTAGCTTCCTTGCACTTTACAAAGAAAATGTATAGATAAGCAAGAAATATATATCCTACATAATTATTTGACAGATTAGCATATGGCACAATGTTTTACAGACAAGTATGTCACTTTTGTACCTTCTTAAAGTGGAATGAATGAACACAGTCCTGAACATGGTCCAAGAATTTTGCTATTCTATAGCATATAAAAATAAGAGTCAATAACTTAAACACTATTTAATATATTATATATGTATATGTTATTTTATAAAAATATATATTTTACTTATAAATTAACATGTATCATATATTATATAATATATATATGTATATTGTACAAATATATGTAACTATATAATATAAATATATAACTATTCTATAAATACAAATATATGTATTAAAATTATGCTTAGTAACCAAAGCATTAGTATTTTAGCTTACTTAGATATTATCAAAAGATTATTTGTATTTCAATAAGTGGTGCTCAGAAAACTGGACAGTTACATGTAAAAGAATGAAACTAGAACATTCTCTAACACTACATACAAAAATAAACTCAAAATGGATTAAAGACCTAAATGTAAGACCAGAAACCATAAACAATCCTAGAGGAAAACATAGGCAGAACATACTTTGACAGAAATCGCAGAAATATTTTTTTGAATTTGTCTCCTAAAGCAAAGGAAATAAAAACAAAAATAAACAAATGGGGCCTAATTGAACTTAAAAGTTCAATAAAAAATATAAATAATTTCTGTATCTCTTAAATGGTAGTATATTAAAATATTACCAGGTCAGTTTATTTTCTATTATATTTTTAAATATTAGACATATAATCACCTCTATTCTTTATAGAGCAATTAATACTCCTTGACTTTGAGTCTTTTTAATCTAATTTATTAATACCTTCTTAGACTAGGAAAATATTTCAACTCACAAAATGAAAGATAAAGACTCTTGTCAATTCAGACATAGAGATACAGAACTTAGAATTTAAGTTCTATAACCTCCATAACAGATCAAAATAAATACAGAAACATAACCCCCTGGTCCAGATTTCAAAGACCTGTTTTCCCTTCCAGAAGGCATGAGATATTTTCCCAATTTGTTTGTTCTCCCAAATAGAAAAACAAATTTAAAAAGACCATCAAGCAGGATTTCCTATCAGCTCTCACCCAACAGAGAACATATCTCCCTCATTTACTCAACACAGACCACTAAGTAATCAGATCATAAAACCAGATTCCTAATTTGTGCTGCCACCAGCTGGGAATAATTTCTCAGTCCTAAACAAATGACAACCACACCAAACTTGGACTAGAACTGGAAACAAAGTCAAAAAACACAAAATTAGGGCTTCCCTGGTGGCACAGTGGTTGAGAGTCCGCCTTCCGATGCAGGGGACACGGGTTCGTGCCCCGGTCCAGGAGGATCCCACATGCCGCGGAGCGGCTGGGCCCGTGAACCATGGCTGCTGGACCTGCGCGTCCGGAGCCTGTGCTCCGCAACGGGAGAGGCCACAACAGTGAGAGGCCCGCGTACCGCAAGCAAAAAAAACAAAAAAAACCCACAAAATTAGGAAAAATAAGAGAATCAACAACTTAGAGCTCTAATACCTCTTGAGAATTACTCTGGGAGTCAAGACAAGATGTGAGGTCAGGTACTGTTCTCAGGTGACTCAGTGTAATCATCTCTGGCAGGTGGGTCTACTCTGCAGAACTTGCAAAACTGTTAAAGTGTAATTTTCTAAAGTTAAAAGCGAGACTACAATATGAATATAGAATCAACATGTTTCAACAATTTTAATAATCTCATTCATCAAAAAGGGAACCAATAAAATGGTAAAACTGGTTCAAAGGATAATTCAAGGAACAGAGATTTATGTCATCAAAGGATTCTTGAATAGAATTTGATAATAGAAATAAAATTTAAATGTCCTATAAACCCTAAAAGTGAAACCTTGAATCCTTTAGGCTTATCTTTTCTACCTGACAGAAATCTGTAAGTTAACGCTTAATTTCACAGTTTCGGGGATCTAATAAAATAATAAATAACAAAATAAAACAGGTGCATTCTCCTAGATAATTATATAATTCTAGAGTGAGCCTGTTAAACAATGACATTGAAAGGACATGTAGTCTTACCCCTGCTTTATTTCCAAGTTGTGGATATTTCTTTACTTAACAAAAGTAATGGTAAAAAGAATCTTGCCACACATAAAAGGCTTAAGCAAGGTCACTCAAACACAGAAAGCAATTCATTTAACTTTCACAATCTGACATGATACTGTAACTTTCACAAGGGAACTATTTTATCAACTGCTAAGAAGTGAAAATAGTGTACATAGTGCCAGTCTGTATCTTTTAATTAAAAATATAAATTACTAGTAAGTAATATTAAAAATATAAACAACTAATTTTACACAATTACATATGCTCTCAAGCCATTTCCTTGACTCAGTAAAATGGCCTTAAAAAGCCAGCTCAGGCTTTACGCCCACCTTACCGAGTATATTCCAATTTTAAGCCAAAGTATAACAAAGATATCTGCTTATTGTGTTGTATTTTGAAGACCCAGATTAAGCACAGAACTATAAAAGTAAAGAGTTTATATATTATCAAAATGTCGCCATGTCCATCTATGAGTCTATATGTTAAAGAATTAGAATTTTTTAATCAGTTGAATTTCAGAAGAGATACCACCTTTAGATCACATTTAAATAGAACCTAATTTCCTTAATTGAGAAAAAATCCTGAACAGGTTAAAAATAGCGTTCTATGCCCAACACATCTCTTTCCACTCATATAGACATTTTAAACACCTGCTGTTGTAAGTGATCTTATTATCTTTAACAGCCAAACCTGTGAATGGCAGCGCTCTTACTGCTCTTCGTGTTCAAATAGTCCACCTGTTTTTAATTAGTTAAACCATCAATGTCTACCTATAACAAGCTAGCGCTAGGAACACAGCTGAATTAAATCAAGACTTTATTTATTTTGCTGCAGAAAGGGAGGGCACACCTCCAGGGAACCTTGAGGGACTTAGTAAAAGGAGTTGGGTGTGTGCTGGATAGTTCTAAAGGAGGATTAGGTAAGTGAGGACCAGCTCTAGATTACATATGATTGAGTACTGACTGTGTGTCTGCTGTTAGAAATGATGTTCAGAAATGCTGACACACAAATAATATTTAAAGTTGTAGAAATGGATGAGAGCACTTCCATGGAGAGTGAATGAAGATAACGAGGAGTGCTCTGAAAACCGAGCTCTGGAGCACTTCACAACAAGAAAATACATCCAGTAAGGTAAGAGGAAAACCAAGACGCTGATGTCCCACAGACAAAGGTAAAAAATGTTTGTACAAGATTAATAGTTTCACTGTTGTTTGTGAATATTGATTGAGTCTGACTCTAGAGCCAGCCCTATTAGGGTATATCAGAGTAAAACCAGGGTAGCTGGGAATTTGGCTACAGGAAAAAAAAAAAAATGGCTTGACTACATTTTGGTTGTTTTTGCTTTTTTTAAAGAATGGTAAACACTTTCATACCATGCTTAATAATTTTAATTTTTTCCTCATTCAATTGTCATAAAAGTTACAACCATGAGGTTTCTGCTGTTTTTCAATCCATATAATAAGTAAATTTCAGTAATTTATCCCAAGTTATATGGTTACTAAGTGAATTGCAGAGATCAGACTATGGTTTCTGTTTCCATTTGTGGCTTTTATCACTATATTTAACTGAAATTGCAGACCAATGGCTTGTCATCTCTGGCAGCATGTTAGAACTATGTGTGGAAATTTTAAATTGGGACGCCGGCCTCACTCTCAGGAGTTCTGCATTAATTCTATCAATTCATTGCTTTAATTGGATGAGCTCTAGAGTACATCCACTGTGCAAACCACTGACCTACATATTTCTACAAAAATGGTAGTTGGACTATCTGCTTTTCTAGAGTTCAGTCCAAGAAGACAATCCTAGAATTTCTGAATCAGAATTCCATAGAATGGAGCTCGTGAATCTTGAGTTTTAACTAGCTTCCTACATTAATTTTAATCAAATAAAGATTGAAAACCAAACTGATTCCCAAACATTGCTATTGCTGAACATTACAGGGGAATATTTTTAAAATTTTGATGCCCAGGTCATACTGCATATCAATTAAATTGAATGTTTAGGGGTGAAAAGCAGGCATTAGTAGGTGATAAAGCTTCCCAGGTGATTCCAGTGTGCAGCAAAGTTTGGAGATCACTGGCAAAATGATGCAAGCTAAACAGAAAAGTGATACAGATTATGTAAATTGATAAAGATGAAACTATCACTTTTGAAACAAACTACTGTTTGACTTTTTTGACCTATATAATGACAATTTCATACAGTTCAACTTAAAATACAATAGTGTCCTTGAATATTTTGCAGAACCAATTTTTTTGCTTTTCACTAAATATTTTACAGAGACCACAACTTTCTTTTGGAGAATATAAACCACAGTAAGTTTTACAGGTAGAACAATAATTCTTACATCAGAACCCACTGTTTTTAGCCTGACTTTAGCACTCTTTGGGAAGTCTTGAAGTTTTGTAGAACAATTTAGTGTTATTATACCACCTTTTTCATATTCAGGTGAAATCAATGCTCTGTCATATAAGTTTGCATTTATCTTTTTTTTTCCCAGAGCTTGAATTTATTTGTTGAAGTTAAAGTAACTGTTCTGGTTAGTTGGAGCATTTTGAGCAGTTTGTCCTGTGATTTAAAAACATACATTCCAAGGTTGCATTCATGGCAAATAAACTAATTGAGCCCAGAAAAATTGAAAACGATGAGAAGAATTGATTTAGCCAAATGTTACATAAATTTGCCCCTCAGCCTTCTTTTGCTAACAAATCCAGAGTTTGCAGTCCTGCTACAAACCTGCCCTGAATTGCTTAGCATAATGAAGATGATTTTATCTTAAAAAAAATTGTCTCTCTGCCCCAGAAGCATCTTGGCTCTCTGATATGCTGGACCAGATCCATTTTTTCCTGGCTATGAAGCAAACAGGGGTTGTATTTGTTGTGTGGAAGGCACTGGGCAGAGATGAAACAATCTAAATTGGAAATATCATAGGTCTATTAAGCATAAATTAGGTTTATATATTTTTTTTGAATTTTAAAATGATGTCAAAAATTATAATACTGAACTAATAAATATAAATACATTAAGAGAATAAATGTAAAATGACTTAATTTGACTCTATATCTCAAAAGGGTTTATGAAAAACTACCTGCATATTTTATGTATAGTCTCATTTTCTTTATTGGCATCAATGCCTCAGTATAAATTTTCACAAATACATATACATTTTTAGACACCCTACCTGGGCACGAATTATACCTTTAATTTTTTTCCATATGAATTGTGAGATGCAGAAATACAAGCAAACAGAAAAAAAAGGGTGGGAGATCCAACTATTTAATGATTAAAGTGCATGTTTTATACTACCTTTGTCCCTCCTTCAACAGCTCTGAACTTTTCTATGTGACCCAGGCTCTGATTTTTGTTCAATAACTTTGTTATTTTGTTTCAATAACTTTGGAATCCTATTCAGTCAAAATTCAGTTTTTATTACCTCCTTTTGCATTTGAATATGGTATTTTATATTCATACAGAAAATACTCTTTAAGGGTCATTTCAAATGTGAGGTATGCATGCATAGAAGCATTGCCTCATTTAGCCCAATATATTTTTCTTTAAAAATATTTGAGATGTTCTGTAGTTAATGTCATAATATATGAAATGTATTATTTTTAAGTATTTCTATGAGGCACTTTTTAAAACATTTTTATATATTATGTCATTTAATCATTTAACATTCTTGTAATGGGATGATTATTAGCTCCAGTAAGACCCCAATTAAGACTGGGAGTCGAATCTATATACTTAGTCCAGGTGTATAAGGTCAGTTGCAAAACTCAGCTTTGAACACACATCTACCTGACTTGAATGTCTATGCTTTCCCACCCTGAGAGAAAAGAGAACATTTTATGAAATGAGTATAGGGAGATTCCAGACATAAACTGAAGATTTATAATGAGGTAAAAAGACAGCTAAAATAATTGAGCAAATTTTAACTTTAAAAATGTCTGAAACAAATCCAAATGTTAAATCTAAATCTTTTAGTGACAATATGTGCATGTGTAGCAATTCAGTATAAACTGTTTAATTTGATATATACATTTGATCTGTACAATGGCTGCTGTGTTATAGCCAATCAGAAAAGAACCTTAATTCATATAATATTAGGTGAATTGGGTAAACAAAATAAATAATTCTGAATTTGGAACTCATTTTTGATAACCTGATATGGACATTAAAGGCAGAGAGAGAAAACGCTACCTTTATCTGGATCATAGACCTAGTTTACCCTTGTTTTCCCAAGACCTTAAAAATGTAGCATCTGGACAAAATAAAACTTGCTGTGAGCCTTCATCAGGCTAAAAGGAGAAGCATCTGGAGGAGTTGGCAAATGCTGTCCTATTCCTTCACTGGCAACACATGCCTTTTCTGTATCATTGAACTTGAGGATGTCAAACAATTTTGAATTCTTCTTGGTTCCTGAGAGTTATAGTAACATATGCTTGCATAGGCCAAGCAAAGGACTTTGCTCAGAAGGCGTGTTTCTCAGATGATACAAGTCACCTCAAAAAATTTACTCCATCAGTGCTCAGGAAGATGGTTTGTGTCCATGTTGTTAAGGTATAGCTATGACTTTCTGTAAGGTCATTATTGCTCTAACCAACCTAATACTATAAATATTGGGAGAAAAAGGTCTTCCACAGATTGTGAGCAGATTTGAAAGAAGGTCATTTGTGAGATTTTAAATAAGATCAGTACATAAGAATTGAGTAGTTCTGTTTGTGGTATTTTCCCCCTTGCACTAATAAATAACTTCTCTATATGGATAAAAACTGAAATAGAGGTCACTTCATCCAATGGTATGTGGAAATATGATTTGCATATTCCTTTATTCATTCACACATTTATTCGTTCATTTGTTCAGCAAGTTTTTACATAGTGCCTACAATAGTCCAGTACTATGCTAGTGGCTAGAAATATATATATTTCTATATTTCACCTATATTATCTATGACCTTTTCAATTTGCATTCAAGAAAGGGAAAAGTGACCACATGAACATATAAAATAAAATAATTCCTGATTACTAACTACTGTGAAGAAGTTAATAAGAAAGATTATTTTGTGGAAGACGATCATTAAATGCCCTTGTGAAATATGACATTTGAGCTGAGGTCTATATGAGGTTAAAGCAACTTATGCAGGTATTGAGGCAGTAAGGTAAGAGTCCCTGAGATGAGCAAGGGCTTGTTGTTTTTATGAAGAGTTAAGAGGAATTTAGTGAAGGTATAACATGATGGAGGGGGAGATAAGAGCTATGTTATCAAATGAAATTGGAAGGAAGGTCAGAGACCATCATGCTGGGTGGTGTAGACCTGGTCAAGGCATCTGTGATTCATTGCAGAGCAATAAGGAGCCACTGAAGTTTTTAAGCAAAGAAGTGAAAGTAGTTGGTTTATATTATTAAAATGCTACCATGGTTGCTGTGTGGAGAATTAACTCTTTGGCTCATGAGTGGGCCAGGGAAACATGTTAGGAAGCTATTTCAATTGTTTAGATGAGATATGGTGGTGATGGTAGTGGAGATAGAGAGAACAGATTTGACAAATATGTTTGGGAAAAAGTTGGAGGAATAGGAAAAGCATTTACTAAGTGGGGAAGAGATTCTTATCAAAAGAGAGGAATAAAGAAATCCCTTAAATTTTTATTTCCAGAACTGGGAAATGATCTGTGCAATATTCAGCACTTTAGACAGTAGGGAAAGGCTGGATAATTAAGGAAGGGGAGCAGAGGAAAAGTTCCAGTGATGCTATAGTTTTGAGGCTACTCCAAGGTGGTCAGAAGTGAGTTGGTTTGAGAGCTCAGAACCGAGCTCAAGGGGCACACAGAATAGAGAGAATGATGTGATTAGTACTGGAAAGTAGTGGCCAGAGAGGCAGAAAGAGAAGCAGCAAAGTATTGTGCCAGAAAATTCAAGAGAAAAGGATGTTTTCTGATAGATGGAGTGGTTAACTGTGTCAAATGCTGCACATGTTCAAGATTAAAGATGAAAGCCTGTGTTTAATAAATACAATTTGTCCATGTTATTTTTTTTGAAAAGCCTATTTCACTGCATTTCATGAAAGGGAAGATTTCTCATTCATTCAATTTTTGCTTAATTATAAAATATCTCAATAGATACAATAACAAAGTTTCTTGCTTAGAAAATCTGGAGAAAAAGAATCATTGCTTGATCAGAAATTAGTCTAAAAATCTCCCCTTATATACAGTAATGCAGTTACATGATAATCCCATTGAGGCTAATAAAGTTAACCAAATTTCAGAGATTAAAAGAGAAAAAATTTAAAAATTATTATAACAGTGTAATTTCTCTGTCAAATAATTTCATTAAAAAACATAGGGAAGGAAAAATCACAGCTTATTCCCTTGTTCCCTAGCTATGCAGGATAAAGGAGAAATAGAAATGACATGAGATTTTTAAGCTCTGTTACAATGTGAGAGAGAAAAAAATAATTCAGGGTTGCAGTTGGTAATTAAAAGACAAACTCACTACTACTGAAGGCTTAGCTCTAAGAAAAGGAACCTAATTTCAGGTCGAGAAGTAGGCTTTTAATTATATTTTATATTTTTGTTTATTCTGTGAATCTTAAATGCACTAATAGAATTCTTGATAATCTACTGAAAAATCTGACATTTTTCAAAGTTGTCCATTGAAACTCTCATTTGATTAATTTTGTGTAACCATAACAAGATCATGAATTGAACCGTAAATCTACAGTGTGTTTAATGTAAAACAAAATTTGTACTTGGTAAAGAATAGAAAGTGAAACTTTCATTTCTGTATAGGGCTATGCATAATTTATAACAAACTTAAGGCAGTTACAGCACCTGAAATTAAATAGAAAATAAAATTATTCCCTGAAGGTAGTGGAGGTTGATGTTAGAAATGCATTTAGAAATGAGTACACAAATAGTTTATACTATTATTGTGTACATTACTCAGCAGCTGTGACCTCATTACAAATCCCTCACTATGTTTCTCGGAATATTACTTTAACCTCTGAGTGTGAGGCTTCCAGTATACCTTTATGTTACTCTTAGAAAAATATATTTTATATGGCAAATACGATGAGTTGCTATTATAACAGACACATATCTTGGTTCCCTTTAATGTGCTGAAGTAGTAGATCTGTTGGGAATGTTATCAACTATCATTATCCCCCCAAAATATTGTTAGTCAATGAAGAACACATGATGAGGACGTTGTTGTTGTTGTTGTTTTTCAGTAATGTTGGTAAGTTTCATCATTAATTTGACAAATATAGAAAGTGTCTACTCTTTACCAGGTACCCGTCTAGATGCAGGGGATCTATTAGTGAGCAAAACAGATATCCTCACCTTTATTGGAATTATCGATCTATACATATTCATTAAAGAAAAATGCTTGAATAAAAATAAAATCAAGAAGAAAATAGGTGGAATAAACTTTTCAGTGTCTGATTCACCTTTTTTCCTGTCTTTGTACACAGTCCAATATAGACATCCCATGGATGAATACTACACATATTAAAGTCCATTTTCATTTAAGTCCAGATAAGAAAACAAATCTAGATCTTATAGCTTATAGTACGTTTACTATGTACCAGAACCTGTGCTCAGAGAAACACTGATGAACATGACTATTCGTGCATGTCGTTTACAGGCTAAAAGTTAAGACTGACATTCATTTCACACACACGTGCACTTTGTGGTTAGTTTGATGAAGGAAGTGTACATGATATCTAAAAGATAAAAGGAGTTGGGGGACTAATACCTTTAAAAAAAAAAAAAAGTCTTGAGTACAATTCAATTCACTCTTCCACACATCCCAAGTTTACTTCTGTTGTCATTCAAATGTAAGCTTCTCTGAACCCTTCCTCTCCATATTCTCTGTATATTGCTTTGTGTGTTATTTTGCCTTATGCGAGCTCCTGTTGCTTTTATCCTTCCTAGAAATCTCTATTTTTTCCTCTGGAACCGTACTAAAAAGCAAAACAAAAACAGCTACAATCTCAGCCCCTTCAAAAAACGTTTCCTCCCATTCCTAGCATTAAATGTAACCTTCTTAAGGAGAGGTGCTTATTGTCCTAAATTCCACAAATGTCAGGCATGGCAGATGGCATCCCTAATCACGCTATTAAATCATTCAGAGTCTAAAACCTATTTATTTGGGGCACCTGGATATACTACCAGCTTCTCAGTTCCTTTTCTAATTCACTGAAGACATGAGCTGCATTACTCAGCAGGTTTTGAAGTTTCTGAGAAATGTCTAAGACCCACCAAAAGCTTTAGAATCTTAATTCTTTGACCTCTTCATCTTTAATAACCTTTAGCCATTTATAATGTAATAAAAACTATGGTCCTCAGTCTGCAGCTTAAGCTTGCTTCTCTTTGTGAGTTTGTTCCTCCGTCATTCACCTTGTTATCTAAGCAGATACCTGGTGCTTCTTCTGTGACACTTCTCTTTCATCTTCTCATATTCAATAATCCAGTTCCTAAATATTGATATATTTCAGATATGAACATTTATTTCCATTTATTCACTGCCACTGCCCTAGGCCATGACAACATAATCACTAGCTTTGGTGAGCCTACTATTAAAAATACTATAGAAAGGAAGTTGAGTACTTAGTACAATTAGTTATCAATTCTTCCATTGTACTGAAAATATTGGGGTTTATGTGATTTTTAATATCAGTCTTGGGGGTATTATCATGGTTTCCTGTCTTCCAGGAAAGCACTGTATATAGCTTGATAATAATTACTTTCACCTGCAGAGGTTACCAAACTATTTTCTAAGTGTTTTTCCACATAGCTTAATTGGAGATGAGCAATTATGAAACATTTAGCATTTGTGTTCTCTAACATAATAAACATAAAACATAATTATGAAAGTTTTTTGCTCTTGAGCAGCATATTGTTTGTTGTCTTTCACCAAGTTATTCATATTTAACTGAACAATAACTTGAAGTATAGACCAGACAATCCCAACATTCAATTTTATGCCATCAGGAATGAAAAAATGTTGGTATCTGTATCAGATCATTCTAAATGTTCAGATCAAAGTCAACCTAAAAATTATGGACTAGACATTACATTAAGCCCTTTGCTAGATAAGTCTGTGACTATATGACGTTCACAATTTTGGTGTGTGTGGGTTACAACTGAGGAGATGGCCCCTCACATATTTTAAGATATTATGGAGAGCTCGGCCTTAATTGCTCCACATGTGGCTGTTTCTCTGTTGGCACCGAGTGCAATGCACCCTTTTGCAGGCTGTGATATCGCTCCAAGAAGAGTAATAGTAATTGCTTTTCTATCTCTGTGATATTACAAAGCACCAAAAATGTCATTGGGTATAGGTATTTTGCCAATAACTCATTCTTCTTTCTCTCTGAGCACAAAATTTGTCATTAAATTTGCTGTCGGGTTTGCAAACTTCTTGGCATAATAAGTCTTGATTGTTTTTTCTAAGAGGAGTGATTTTCTGTGGTTTTGAGCTCTTCTCTTTCTTAAAAAAACAAATTCGATCAATCTGCACTATAAAGCATCATTTTGTCCTTATGCTTCTGGGGAAAAAAGCTCAACTGATGATCAGAGATTACTGTATTTTGTTAAAAATAATGCAAAACCTTTGTTGGCTTCACATTACAGTTTGACAAAGTTTTATAAAAAAAAAAATTCACTATGTCTTGGAGCCAAATATATTTCCAATAAAAATTTTAAAAATGCCAGCTTACAGATAACTGTCATTGTATCTACTCAAAGTTTTCTTTTTCACTATATGTGCAAAACAATTGACTTGACCTAGATTACTGTATTTTATTATTAACTCCAAAATGAGTCTCAGAGGTCCAAATTATTGCCCAAGGTAACAGAGCCAGAATGTGAAAGAGGATGGAATGAAACCCAGGTCCCTGAGAACCATGTCATTTCTTCTCAGTTCTGTTGTCCAGCATCCTAATGGATTAAAGAGTTTTCTTACATCTCATCATAAACATTACATGGATAATAAATTCAAAAACTTGACAGAAGATTTTAGATGTAATCTGCAGTATTTACACTCTTAAGAGAATTACAGCTATCGAAGAAAATTTAGTTTGTTTACAGTGGTAGATATATTAAAATATCTTTTAGCAATAAGAAAATATTTAAAGGAGATAGATTACATAAAAACAAGCTACAATTTTAGATTTTCCATTTTTACTCAGGATATAATCTTGACTCTCAGCTGTTATGTAATAGCCTCTACATTAGTCTTTTAAAATTTTAACAAGACGATATGCCTCGTTCCAAACAATATTATGAAATTATTGTTAATATGTATCATTTCATGATTTTTTCTCTCCATATAAATAAAATTTGTAAAACCTTCAATAGGAAAAGTGAATTACTTAATCGCACACTCTCATGTTACCTCTCTCCTGAGTGAAAGCTTTATTGCAAATACTGCAATTCACTTTCCAGCTCTTTAGAAAGTGGGTGATCTCTTGAAAAAAGTAGTTCTTTAGAACAAACAAGTCAGTATTACTCTTCTATTTTGCAGTTTGCGTTATACATTGTATCATTTCTACTCTGATTATTCAATGATCTTTTCAAGAAAATAAAGTTAAGAATATAAACATTAACTTATATAAGATCATAATTCAAAGAAATTAGGTTTCTGAAATACATTTAAATATGGTAAAATAATTTAAAGTTTATTTGACTATTCTTAAGCATTTTCCCCTGTGAAGTAAAGCTTTTAAAAAATCCAGATAGTTACAAACTCTCATATCACTCTCCGTACCTCTTTTGTGAAACTTTTTTATTTTCAATAAATGTTCAATAAATGCTCTGTATAATGAATAAATATACTACATCATACATATTTATGTATTTCTCTCTTTTATATGGCTAGTTATAAGAAATCCTTTACTTTTCTCTAGTACCCAAATGACCATACAGTTCTTCACACATATTAGGCATTTTGAAACTTAGGGATGAGTATATGTGAATAGAAATGTTGTAAAATATATTCTCATTACGCTTAACTTCCCATTCATATTTTAAAATTTAATAGCCAATTTGATATTCAACAAGATTGAAGATATGTCTCATACTAGACTTCTTGTATAAATTAGATTACAATTTACACAATTTAATTTAAACACTTTACAGGAAAAAAGTTATATATGCAATCATATTGGTAGGAGGTAAAATCATTATTACTAGATGAATATGATTTTCTTCTTTCTTCCTTTACTTTTTTTCTTTGTATGTACTAATTTGTCACTGTTTCTGAAGGTGGTAACTGAATTAACTGTAGGAATGAGGCTAATAGAAGTTGATAACAAAAAATATTCTGTAGCCTACCTATAAAGTTTAAAAGAGAAAATTGGCCCAGTTTATGAACTTAACACAATGGTAATGGCACCAATTGCCTGATTCTACATTTTCTGAGACATTGTTCTAATGTAGTATTGGCCTGACAAGTTCATAACATTATATTTTACCTATTGACTGCAACTTTTAATGTAAAACTGTATTTGGAGGTTACACTTTATTTCATTTTCACTAAAATTCTACTTTTTGATTGCTTCTTTAGCTTTTCTTTCACTCATATAGGTTTAACTTCTATGTAAACTGTTAATTTTCCCTAGTAAGTTTTGCAATGCTTATTTTATTTATATAACTTTGTATGATACTTTCAGATTAATAAAGACTTAATAGGAAAATGTACTTGAAATTTCCAGAATAAATATCATTTTAACAACTTTATTGATATCTTTGACATATAAGAATAGTAAATATATAAGGTGTACTTACAACTTGATATTTTGATATATACATACATTGTGAAAATATCACCACGGTAAAGCTAAATAACTTATCCATCACCTCCACATAGTTACCATTGTGTGTGTGTTGAGAAAATTTAATTTAAAATCTATCTTTTTAGCAGATTTCAAGTATACAATACAGATTAAATAACACTTATACAAAATACCCAATTGTTTATACTTAGCATTATATCTTCCTTACTTTGTCTAAATTTTATACATTTTGCTTTTTGTGTGTGGTTTCTGGATTTTTAATTTAGATTTTGCTATATGAATTATGCTTTCTATAATTTAGCCTTAGGTGTTTTTATCGTTAGGTAAATTGTTTTCAATTTTACTAGTTTTACTAAAGGTTTACAAAATCCCTACAGCTATTGCTGTGAAATGACCTAAGCCAGTTTAATCATGCACAACCCTTAGGCTCTTATCAGTAGATCAAATCAAGCACCAAAATGTTTGAGCATGGGTAATCTCACCAGGAGAAATTTGTCCTCACATACAGGCATTTATTAGGTATTTGTTAGCCAGTAGAGGGCAAGGACACAGCTTGGAAACCCTGCTGTATAGGCTTGATATGAGTCCCTGCTCCCTGTCGCTTGGGCTTCACAGCTCACTTGGGGAGGACAGGACATGCTCCAGAGGTAGGACTTGGTTAGGTTTGCAATTGGCATCATGCAGCCAGGGACCTATGCAAGGAGTTGGATGATTCCTAAAGTAGAGGTTACAGTGTTGGCTGTGTTCTCATACCCCATTAGTGCAGGCATGGAGCATTTTTCTACATTTTTCTTATCCAACTAACAAACCTTGAATGCCTTTAATTTCAACAATGAACATACAATTCTGACTTTGATTACCACTGATTTTACTAATGAAAACTCATTTCTGATATTCATCATTCTATTTAGCAAAGCCTCTGGTTGATAGCTCAGACCCTTGTGGTGTGCTTAATATTTAATTGTAACATCATATTATCTATGCTGAAATATTTTAAATCAATTGAACATAGCATAACAGCTATATTTGTCTTTTAAAAATTAGAAGTAAATATGTAGAATAAATAATGAGAAAAGTAGGTCTTCTAAGTCTTCTTCTTTTGTGCATATAACCCTTACTGTGTTTTTGTTTATGTCTGTTTCCTCAACCTTTGATGGGAAGGAGTATATGCAGCCTCTGCATTTAGGCACAAATCAGTTGTGTGAAGCATTCCTAGCCCTCCTCATTGTCCACCCCTGTGATACCATCGTCGCACCTTCAGGTCACAACTAAAAAGTAGTTTGTACAGAGTCCCTATCTGAATTTGTAGTGCCTAGCAAATATTAACCTAGTGAAATCTACAGAACTGAGGTAGATACTTTAATTTTGTTTTAAAACATTACTTTTTTTTTTTTTTTTTTTTTTTTGCGGCACGCGGGCCTCTCACTGTTGGGGCCTCTCACGTTGCGGAGCACAGACTCCGGACGTGCAGGCTCAGTGGCCATGGCTCACGGGCCCAGCCGCTCCGCGGCATGTGGGATCTTCCCGGACCGGGGCACGAACCCGCTTCCCCTGCATTGGCAGGCGGACTCTCAACCACTGCGCCACCAGGGAAGCCCAACTTATTACTTTACTTGCTCCCAGTTCCCATCATGTTTATTTTCCTCATTCATGAAGTAACTGGAATGTGGATAAAATTTGCCTTTTATATGTGATATTTAAACAGTGGAAACTATATTTCTAATAATAGGGAAATGGTTAAATAATCCCTCTATATATTTTATATGTCCAGAATATATAGGGATTACCTCAAAATAAAATAAGCTCTTTATGATATGATGTTTAGTGAATAAAACATACTTTCAAACTACATAGAGAGTTGACCCTTGAACAACGTGGGTTTAAATTGCACAGATTTTTTTTTCCATTAAGTAGGTACTACTACTACTACAGATGTGTGCTTGCTTGAATCTACAAACACAGAACCGGGGATACTGAGAGCCAACTGTAAAGTTACACAAAGGTTTTCAACTGTGTGAGGAGGGGCCATTGGTGTCCCTAACCCCCACGTTGTTTAACGGTCAACGTACATAGTCTTTGCTATCCCAGTTTAAATAGAGAGGGAGAGAGAACATCTCTCAGGCAAAGCAAGGGCAGTGGTTCTCAAAATATGTTCCGGAGACCCTTGAGAGTTCATTAAGATTCACTGAAAGGCCAGCCTCAGTGGTAAAAGTCCATTCAAAATGCAAGACAGACCCATGAGTTTTAATTGGACAATATTCAAAAAGTTTATTGGGGCTTCCCTGGTGGTGCAGTGGTTGAGGGTCCACCTGCCGATGCAGGGAACACGGGTTCGTGCCCCGGTCCGGGAAGATCCCACATGCCGCAGAGCGGCTGGGCCCGTGAGCCATGGCCGCTGAGCCTGCACGTCCGGAGCCTGTGCTGCGCAACGGGAGAGGCCACAACAGTGAGAGGCCCACGTACCGCAAAAAAAAAAAAAAAAAAAAAAAAGTTTATTGTTATAATTTCAGATTCCACATTAAAACTAATTTTGAAAGAAATATCACTTTTCAGTTTTGATATAGTCAAAGAATATCTTCAGTTAACTGAAAAGTCCCTAAATTACCCTTTGTTTTTCTAACTACATATCTATATAAGACAGGCTATTCTTTATATAATTCAATGAAAAACAAGTTTCAACAGTTTGAAAACATAAACAGATTAAAAAATTAGACATGTTTATTAAGCCAGCTAATAGTTTTATAAAAATATAAAACAATGCCACTCTTTCAATCTTTTTCTTTGAAAAATACTTTTAATTTTTTTTTTTTTTGCGGTATGAGGGCCTGTCACTGTTGTGGCCTCTCCCGTTGCGGAGCACAGGCTCCGGACGTGCAGGCTCAGCGGCCATGGCTCACGGGCCCAGCCACTCCGCGGCATGTGGGATCTTCCCGGACCGGAGCACGAACCCGTGTCCCCTGCATCGGCAGGCGGACCCTCAACCACTGCACCACCAGGGAAGCCCCTACTTTTAATTTTTTAAAAATATTTATTTTAGCATTTCAAAATGAAAAGGAATTCTGAGACCAAAATAAGAACGATTAAGCTTGAATATTGTTGTCAGTTGCAAATTTCGCAGGTACAACATTATTTTATAGATTCTCATCACAGGAGATAATGCATGTAAAAAAGATAAATGCTTACATAATGACCATTTCAAAAATTGCATAATTTACCCCGTTTAAAATACCAATTTAAAATTTAGACTAATATATGCAAGTTGAAATTCTAAGAAATAAGAGTATACTAGCAAAGTAGTATCAGTTTAATGCATGTTAAACTGGTTTAAAAACACACAAAGAGTGATGTCATCAAAATGGTGGAATAGGAAGCCACAGACACTCTTTCCCCCACAGATGCACCAACTTAATAAAAACACATGGACCAGTTACCTTTGTAAGACATCCAGAAACCAGTTAAACTGTTGCTGCACCCCAGACAATTGCAAAGACAACTGCCTGGAAGCCCAGTAAGAAAATCTGTGGTACCTACTCACAAGAGCCCTTCTCCCCAGCATAGTGCGGCATGCTAGAAACCTCCCAGCTCCTAATTTACTTCTGGGGTTGGAAAGAAAAGACTGGAATTCAAGTCCAAAATTTTGACTTTTAGCCAGGGGCCTCCCTAAGGACTAGTTTTTGACTTGCCTGAATCTAAGCACTGACATTGAAGGGGCACCAGTTTGGGGGTCCATTGGAAACAAAGACAATCAGTGTGGCTTGGTCCACAGCCTTTATTACCATAGGCAGACACTAGGTGAAGGTCCTGAGTAGAATACTTACCTTGTAATGTCTTTGGTTTTGGTATAAGGGTAATGACTGCCTCATTAAATGAGTTAGGAAGTGTTCGCTCTGCGTCTGTCTTCTGAGAGAGAGTGTAAAAACTTAATGGGATTTCTTCTTTAAATATTTGAAAGAGTTCGCTTGTGAATCCATCTGGGCCTGATGTTTTCTGTTTTGGAAGGTTATTAATTCAATTTCTCAAATATGTATATATATATAATATGTATATAATATATATATTCAGATCATCTGTTTCTTCTTGTATGAGTTTTGAAAGCTTGTGTCTTTCAAGGAAGTGGTCCATTTCATCTAGGCTATGAAATCTGTGAGCATATTGTTGTTTATAATATTCCTTCATTATCCCTTTAGTGTCAATGAGATCTGTAGTAATGCCCCCTTTTTCATTTCTGCTATTTGTAATATGTGTCTTCATTTTTATTTTTTCTTACTTAGCCTGGTGAGAGGCTTTTCAGTTTTATTTATCTTTTTCAAACAACCAGCTTTTGCTTTAGTTGGCTTTCTCTAGTGATTTCCTGTTTTCAATTTTACTTATTTGCAGTCTAATCTTTATTTCTTCTCCTTACTTTGAAGTTAATTTACATTTTATAGTTTTTAAGGTTAAAGCTTAGATAACTGATTTTATATTTTTGTTCTAATACATTCATTCGATGCTGTAAATTTCCCTCTAAGTGCTGCTTTTCACTATATCCCACACCTTTTGATAAGTTGTTTTCATTTAGTTTAAAATATTGTTTAGTTTCTCTAATTTCTTCTTTGACCATCTCTTAGAAGTGTGTTATTTAATGTCTGTATAATATGTTGGTATTTTCTGTCTTCCTGTCACTGACTTCTAGTGTATTTCCAAGTGGCCTGAGAACACATTGTATGATGTCTATCCTTTCAAATTTGTTAATGTATGTTTTATGGCTCAGAAGGTATTCTATCTTAGTGAATATTCCATGTGAGCCTAAATATAATATGTATTTGCTGTTATGGAATGAAGTAATTCACAGATGCCAATTATATCTAGTTGATTGGTGGTGGAATTGAGTTCAACTATGTCCTTACTGATTTTTCTGCCTCTTGGGTCTATTTCTAATAGAGGAGGTTTTAAGTCCCCAGCTATTAGATCAAATTCATCTACGTCTTACATTTACATGAGTTTTTGCCTCACATTATTTGATGCTCTGTCATTAGGTGCATACACTTTAAGGATTATGTCTTTTAAATAATTGACTCCTTTATCAATATGTAATGTCTTTCTTTATCCCTGATAACCATCCTTGCCTTGAAGTCTGCTTTGTCTGAAATTAATATAGAACATCTACTTTATTTTGATTAGTGTTAGAATAGTTCTTCCCCATTCTTTTAGATCTTCCCCCTCTGTGTCTTTATATTTAGAGTGGGTTTCTTGTAGACAACATACAAGTGGGAATTGTTCTTGATCAACTCTGACAATCTCTGTTTTAATTAGTGCATTTAACCATTGATGTTCAAAGTGATTGCAGTTGGATCAATATTTACCATATTTGTTACTATTTTCTACTTGGTGCCCTTGTTCTTTGTTCCTATTTTTGTCTTTCGCTCTTTTCCTACCTTTTGTGGTTTTGATTGCACATTTTATATGATTTTATTTTCTCTCCTTTCTTAGCACATCAGTTGTATTTATTATTTTAATTTTTTTGATGTTTGCCCTAGAATTTGTAATATGCATTTACACCTAATCCACTTCCCAAGAACACTATACCATTACATGCATCGTTAGAGTATCTAAGAATAACAAAGTAATCTGAATTCCTCTCTTTCATCACTTGTGTCATTTTGTTATTGATCACATTGTACATAAGCATACATAAACATATATGCATAAGCATACAAAACTGAATATATTGTTATTATTATTTTGGAAAAAACTGTTATCTGCTATATCAGTTAAGAATAGGTATGGATCTTATGGAACTCAGTTTTTATTCTATTCCCATTCATTCTCCAGTGCTCTTCATTTCTTTATGTAAATTCAAGTATCTGCTTTTATAATTTTCTTTTCTCAAAAGAACTTGTTTTAACATTTTTTGAAAGGCAGGTCTACTATCAACCAATAACCTCAATTTCTGTTTATATGAGAACATCTTTTTTTCTCCTTCACTTTTGTAGGATAATTTCTGGGGGTATAGAATTCTAGGTTGGTGAGTTTTTTCTCTCTCAACACTTTAAATATTTCGCTCCACTCTTGGCTTGCTTGCATGGTTTCTGAGAAGTTCAATGTAATTCTTATCTTTGCTCCTCTATAGGTAAGGTATTTTTTTTCTCTTTGGCTTATTTCAGGATTATTTTTCTTTGATCTTCCTTAGTTTGAAAATTATATACCTACATGTAGTCTTGTTTATGTTTGTTGTTGTTGATTTGTTTTTTTGGTTTGCTTTTTATTTACCCTTTATCCTCCTTATTTGTCCTGAGTTTCCTGAGTGGTGTCTGGCACTAATTTGGGAAAGTTCTTAGTCATTATATTTCAAATATTTCTTCTGTTTCTTGCCCTTTGTTCCTCTCTGGTATTCTCATTCTGCATATGTTAAAACTCTGCAGTTGTCCCACACCTCTTTGATATTCTGTTCTGTTTTTCTGAGTCTCTTTTTCTCTTTGGCTTTTGGTTTTGGAGGTTTCTATTGAAATATTCTCCAGCTCAGAGATTCTTTCCTCAGCCACGTCCAATGTACTAATAAGCCCACCAAAGACATTCTTCATTTCTTTTACAATGTTTTTGATCTCTAGCATTTCTTTTTGGTTCCTTTTTAGAATGTTCATCTCTCTGCTTATATTACCCATCTGTTCTTGCATTCTGTGTACTTTATCCAGTAGAGCCCTTAGTATATTAATCATACCCCTGCCATATCTGGGTCTGGGTCTGGGTCTGAGTCTGATGCTTGCTCTACCTCTTCAAACTGTGTTTTACCTTTCATTATGCCTTGTATTTTTCTTAATTTATTTTATTTTTATGTTGCAAAATTATCACCACAATAAGTTTAGTTAACATCCATAACCACATATAGTCAAACAATTTTTTCTTAAAAATTCAATAGTAGAATTTTTAAGATCTACCCTTAGCAACTTTCAAACACAACTATAGTCACCATGCTGTACATTGCATCCCCATGACTTACTTATCTTATAACTGGAAGTTTGTACCTTTTGACCATCTTCACCCTTTTCACTGACCTTGATATTTTTTTCTTGATAGCCAGGTATGATGTACTCAATAAAAGGATCCACTGTAAATAGGACTTTAGCAATGGAGTGGTAAGGTGTAGAGGGAGTAGAAGCTGTTTATAGCCCTTTGATTAGGAATCAGTCTTTTGTTGAGCCTGTGCTTCTGGACTGTAAATTCACAAGTGCTTCCCCCAAACTTAGGTAGGACAGAATAGCTGGAGGGGACTATAATTCTCCCACCTCAAAGGCTAAAAGTGGCCAAATTGGGTATTTTGCTTTATTCTATCATATTTTTATGATATAAAACTAATGAAAGTGAAATCAATGCTTGTTTATATATTATGATTATTTAAATGTCAGACATAAGCCATGTAGTGTATTTTAGTAATATTTCTTTCATTAAAAAATTTTGGTTTTCCTCAATTAATATTTGTGTAGATTTTTTCCATTTATTTATTTTTTTGCACATTTTTTGCACATTAATTTCCGACTCTCTTCCAGTAATGTTAATCTCCACTCAGTAAGTTCAAACACTGTAGGTATTTTTTAAATTCTTGGAAAAAAGTCTCTTTATGAGACTTTTGATTTGGTCTAGTTTTGACTCATTACTTTTCAGACCTGATGCTTAGCTATACCCTTAAAATGACCCTTCAACTTTGAGACTTCGTTTCACTGTGCTCTTGTATAAGGTCACTTCTTTCCAGAGTGCAATGTCCTCCTTTTTCCGTGTTAATCTGCTTTTTAGATGGAACACATACTCCTGAAGCTTTTTAAGAGAAGATGCATGGGAAGTCATTACTTTCAGAATCCTGTTTACCTGAAAATATGTTTATTTTGTTTTCTCACTTCTTGAGAATTTGAATGGGTATAGAATACTGGGCTAGAAATTATGAAATCAGAATTTGAAGACATTCTTCTATTATCTTATAGTCTCTGAATAATCCTGTTGAGAAGTACTCTGGAATTTTATCCCTGATCTTTTCTATGAAATACTTTTTGTTTTGTTTTTTGATTTTGATTTCCTTCCTCAAAAGTTGTAGAATTTTTCTGTCTTTTTGAAATTTCATATGCCTGTTATAGATCTTTTTTTCCTTCCATTATACAGGCACTTGATGAGTCCTTTGCACCAGAAAATTCATGTCTTTCCATTTGGGGAAAGCTTTTGAGATATCACTTTAATTATTTTCCCTAATTTCTAATTTCCTATTTCCAACTTCTCCTAATTTCTTATGTTTTCTCTCCTATTTTAAATCCCTTTACATTTTTTACTCTATTTTCTTGGATATTTCCTTAGTCTTATATCCCAACCCTTTTACTGAGTCTTTTTTATGGAGTGTTCCTTGATTCATGGATGCCATAACTTCGATTATGTCTGATCATCATAATAATTACTTTTAACATTCTCCTCTTTTTACATTTTTCCATCGAATTATTATTTTCTCTTAACTTGCTTTGTTCAGTTTCTTTTCATTGCTTTACTTAAATGTCTGATCCTTGTCCATTTGCTCATGTTTAAGAATGAGAACTAAAAAGCTGATTGGAAGTTCTGTTTGAATGAATTTTATCATCTGTCATCACTAAACTGGTGCTTTTTGTAGTAGAATTGCTGATTTAAGTATGCTTTGGTATTTTCCATTGGACTGATAATATTCCCTTGAGAATAATCTTGCAACTTTTCTCAAAATAATATATAATTTGGTTAACTGATTGTTATCTGATTGGGAGTAGAGGAGGGAGGCTAGTTATCTCACCATGTCTTACTTGGTAGAAAGCTTTGGAAAGCATTATAAATTATATTTGTTTAAATTTATGAGGTATCCATCAGTGGAGTAGTTCAGATTATCTAACTTACAATATCAGTAGAAGTATAAGTTCTATATTGACTGTTAAAGTAATTGAGTGTGATACAATTTGATTATTTAATAAAATACCTATTTCATCAAGCTTTAATAAATCATTATAAATCATTTATTACACAGAAAATGAATGAGAATTTTGATATTCACATACCACAATTTTGGCACCAGGAATGTAGATCCATCTTCATACTAAACTGTTATTCTTAGTGAGGTCCTTACAAAATTCTGCATGTTATAGGTCTCAAGAAAAAAAAATTAATTTTGAAATAATTGAAGTTTACTGTTCACCAACATTTCTTTTTCCCAGTTTAGATAGAAAGAAAACCATTATTGATTTTCATATTTTTTCAAGAATATTTAGTTAACACTACCAAATAATTATCTAGAAAGGAAATACAAATTCAAATGATATAATTGATTTAGTTCTTTCTATTCATTAATTGACTCAATAACTATATCTTTTTTATGCCTAATATATGCAAGACACTTTGCTTCTTCCTAGGTTTTCAAATAATACAGTATGGTCTAAATACCTGAGGTGCTCCAATTAAATATCAGTTGCATGACCACAAATAAAAGCCTTTCCTAGAAGAACATCTGTAGAAAAAACTTATTCTTCAAAACCACAGTTGACATCTAAAAACTCCACCCCCAGTAAAGTATCATAATCTTTCTCCATCATAAGTGTTTGTTTGGTTGGTTGGTTGGTTTTGTGTGTGTGTGTGTGTATGGTTTCTCTGGATAAGTTCCATTTATTAATCATTGTACAAGAAAATCTTGGCATTAATTTGAAGAGAAAAGTTACTATATCCAAATATTTAATATTTCAACATTGTGAAAGTTCCACTTTTATAATGGGTTTTTTAAGTGGAGAAAATGTTTGGAAAAATTCTAAAAAGAAACCTAAGATTTATTAGAGTACAGTTTCCAAGTAAGTTGGTCTCTGGGCACTTTATATTTTTAATGTAAGTGTTTTTGATTTAAAATACATAACACAATAAGCTGAATTGAATTTTAGAGCAAAAGACAAATATTATCCTTCATCAAGGGAATAATTTATGATGAGATTACTTGATAAACTTCTCCATATTAAAAAAACTGGTAATTTCAAGGACAGAAGAACAAAAATCACATAGGAGCTAAATCAACAAAGAAGTTTGATCCACTTTATTACATGTTCAAATAGCTTATTTTAGTGATGTTTCAGTGAGTTGGAAGTCAAAGTGAATGTATTCCAAGTTGATTTTTCCATAAAATAGAAGAAAATGCTGTGAGAGGAAAGATTTCAATGAGTTTAACAATTCAATTGGGATTGTTCACTAAGCAGGAGGGGATTGTGTAGCCTTGACGCTCCAGGAATTTGCCAAATCTTGATGCAGATATTGAATTTCCTACTTAATGTTTGCTGGAAGACTCAGTACAATGATATATTAATCTCAACAAACTTTAACATGACTCCAGCAGATAACTGAAATATAGAATATGAATAAAGTGATGTGAGAAACAGGAGGAAAAACAAATCAATTCTCTAGGAAATTTTGAGAAAAATTTTAATTGAAAATAGTATTCTTCTGTGGTCTTGAACTATCAGCTGAAGCATGACAATCAGAAAAGCGGGAAACTTTATTAAAAGATCAAAGAGCATGTATAAAGAAACAGAGTTTCAAAAGAGTGTGGAATATTCCCTTCGAGCAGATGCTTGGAAGTTGTTTGACTGAAAATTCAGGTCTGTAAGGGGGAGGAGTGGAAGCACAGTTAGAGAGGTGGGTGTATTCTGAAGACATTTAGAGGTAAAGCTAAAGAGATCTTTTATCCAGTAGGCACTCTGCAGTTGTCTGGACTATAACATGATCTATGCATATTTTGTTTGCAGAAAATAATTCTTTTTACAGAAAGTCGTGTTAGAGATGATGAACTGGACTATAGAGATTAGCTTCAAGGAGTCCAGGCTCTAAAGTAGTATTAGGAAAAAGATAACAAAACCTTGAGAAAGAGGAGGTAACATCGGGAATGGGAAGGGAAATATCAGTTTTGGAAATTTTTTTTTAACATCTTTATTGGAGTATAATTGCTTTACAATGGTGTGTTAGTTTCTGCTTTATAACAAAGTGATTCAGTTATACATATACATATGTTCCCATATCTCTTCCCTCTTGTGTCTCCCTCCCTCCCACCCTTCCTATCCCACCCCTCTAGGTGGTCACAAACCACTGAGCTAATCTCCCTGTGCTATGCGGCTGCTTCCCACTAGCTATCTATTTTACGTTTGGTAGTGTATATATTTCCATGCCACTCTCTCACTTTGTCACAGCTTACACTTCCCCCTCCCCATATCCTCAAGTCCATTCTCTAGTAGGTCTGTGTCTTTATTCCCATCGTACCCCTAGGTTTTTCATGACCTTTTTTTTCTTAGATTCCATATATATGTGTTAGCATACGGTATTTGTTTTTCTCTTTCTGACTTACTTCACTCTGTATGACAGACTCTAGGTCCATCCACCTCACTACAAATAACTGAGCCTTTTGAAGACTCAGTTACAGTGTGATCCAGGTAGCAACACCTCATAGGGCTGGGGCAAGGTTCTTCAGAAATCCAGATATGGTCTGAACCAGTGTCCTATAGACAGGATTCATGGATCTAAGAAGCAAGGGATGGAAATGGAAGTGGCACGACTCACTATTACCCCTAATGACCCACTAGCAAAAATTTTGCTTCCCATTCCCACAACCTTATGCCCTGCTACCCTAGAGGTCTTAGCTTCAAAAGGAGAATGGCTTCTAAAAGGAGACAGAAATGATCTCACTGAACCAGAAGCTAATATTTCTGCCCAGCCATTCTAGGTTCCTTGTGCCTCTGAATCAATAGCAAAGAAGGGAGTTACTGTACTGGCTGGGGTGATTGATCCTGGCTACAAAGGGGAAATTGAACTGCTGCTCCACAATGGAGGTAATAAAGAATATGTCTGGAGAACAAGAGAGTCCTTAGGGTGTCTCCTATTATCACCGTGCCTTGTGATTATGGTCACTAGAAAACTACAACCCAAACAGGCAGGACTATGAATGGTCCAAGCCCTTCAGCAGTGAACATTTTGGTCTCTCAGGTAAAGAACCACAACAAGATGAGATGCTTGCTGGGCAAATGGAGTAAAGAATAGGTAGTAGAAGACCATTATAAATACCAGTTAGGATCATGTGATCAATTATAGAAACATGGACCATAATTGTCATGAGTATTTTCTCTGTGTGGTTTTTGTTTTTTGTGAATATGTTAGTTTCTCTGGAGAACACAGATTAATACAGTAATTAAAACATAGTAACAATTTAGCTAAATCATCCATGTTGGAAAACCATTATATCCACTTTTAGCCACATACTTAAAACAAGGTTTAATTGCTAACACCAAAGTTATTTTTTTCCCTAACAAGCTTTGAGCAAAGTTGCACTCTGAGCCAAGTGACATTAGTAGCTAATCTTGAATAACTATTCTCCATGGTGCTCTCTGCATTGGTATGCATTACTGTACACCATTACTTGTTTTATTTACTGTAAAATATATACCAAGCTGTCAGGGGATGCTCACAGGAGCACCACAAAATAATTAAGATTCATAAAACCCTGTAGAAGAGTAAAAAATCTCTACCAACCTAAGATGTTATCAATGTTACTTTACCTTTGGCCCTTCAAAATACATGTTATTACAATTTTTGTGAACTAAGACCAAGAGAATATTACAATAATTAGACTCATGCCCAAGGTAGTTTAATATGAATATATTGTATGAAAATCTCTTACAGCATAAGAATCTGTATCAGTTTCTTTTAAAAGAACTCAGCTCCTTAGAACCCTCAAAAAGATGTTTTGTTTTCATTCATTCATATTTTAGGAGGAAATTCTTTTAAAACAAAGGATGAAATGAGGAGGACATACTCCTGTAATACTAAATGATCATTTTGGAAAGAAGTTTACAGATAAATATGAAGAACTCTAGTAAAATTGTATCCTTTATCTCATCAATCTACTGTGACAATGGGAAAGGTATACTGTTATCATCTAAAAATAGCTTTGATATTTAAATACTATCAAAGGTAATATAAACATATGTTAAAATGCCAAAGTAACTTGTATACACAACCGGAGATTTTATAAATCAATTAAAATAGGCACAGTTGATTGAGAAAGTAAATTAATCCTGAAGCCCCCAATATATGACTTAGCAATTCCTCTCCTTGTTATACTCCATAGAGAAAAACTCTTACATATGGCCAAGCAGGCATGTCTAAAAATGTTTATTGAAACATTATCTGTGAAACACCAGAAAGTAAACTCCATGAAGGCATTGATTTTTGTCTGTCTCACAGCTGTCTCCCCTATGGCAGCAAACACAGAAAAGTCATGGCAGGTGTACATGAATATTTATAACATAAACCATATGCAGGTATTTGAAAATATAAGTTAGGGTTAGTGTTACTGACATTTTTTTTATCGTGGTGAAAAAAAACACATAACATGAGATCCACCCAGTTAACACATTTTTAAGTGTACAGTATTAGTTAACTGTATGTGTATTGTTGTACAACAGATCTCTAGAACTTTTTCATCTTACATGACTGACACTGTATACCCAATGCATAGCAACTCCCCGTTTTCCCCTCCTCCCAGCCCCTGGCAACCACCATTCTATTCTCTGCTTCTATAAGTTTGACTACTGTAAGATACCTTGTATAAGTGGAGTCATTCAGTATTTATCCTTCTGTGATTGGCTTATTTCACATAGCATAATGGTTCATCCTGTTGTAGTATATGACAGGATTCCCTCCTTCTTTAAAGCAGAATAATATTCCATTTCATGTATCTACCACATTTTCCTTATTTGTTGATCTATAGATGGATATTTAGGTTATTTTCACCTCTTGGGTATTGTAAATTATGCTGTAATGAAAATGGAGGTGTAAATATCTCTTCAAAACCCTGTATTTTTTTTAAAAAAATACCCAGAAGTTGGATTTCTGAATCACGTAATATTTCTGTTTTAGTTTTTTAAAAATTTTATTGTTTATTTATTTTGGCTGTGCTGCATCTTATTTGCAGCATGCGGGATCTTCATTGCAGCATGCAGGCTTCTTAGTTGTGGCATGCAGACTATTAGTTGCAGAACCTCTGTAATATTTTCCATAGCAGCTGCACCATTTGACATTGCCACCAACAGTGCACAAGAGTTCCAATTGTTCCATATCCTTGCAAACACTTATTATTTTCTGTTTTGGAGGTTTTTTGGTTATTTTTGATAATGCAATCCTAAAGGGTGTGAGGTGTTGTTTTGGTTTTGTATTTACCTGATGGTTAGTGATGTTGAGCAGTTTTTCATGTACCTGTTGGCTATTTGTATGCCTTCTCTGGAGAAATGTCTATTCGAGCATTCTTTCTTATTTTTTAATGAGTTATTTGGTTTTTTGTCATTGAGTTATAGGAGTTCATTATATATTTTGGAAATTAATCCCTTATTATAATTATGATTTGCAAATATTTTCTCCCATTGCCTTTTCACTCTGTTAATTATTTCCTTTGCTGTGCAAAAGCTTTTTAGTTTCATGTATTCCCGCATGACTATTGTTACTTTTATTGCCTATGTTTGGTGTCATATCCAGTAAATCATTGTTAAGACCAATATGTACTAGTTGGAATTCTCTAGAGAAACAGAACCAATATGATGAATGGGTGGACGGATGGAGAGATAGATGGATGGTTAGGCGGATATAGATTTATGAGATATTAGCTCATGCAATTATGAAGGCTGAGAATTCCCACAATTTGCTTTCTGTAAGATGAAGAGCTGGGAAAACTCAGGGTATAATACAAACTGAGTCCAAGGGCCTGAGACATGGGGAGCTGATGATGTAAATCTCAGTCCAAGGACAGTTGAAAATGATGTGATTCTCTAGCTTATTCAGTAAGGCAGGAAAAAATTCTTCCTCCCTCTGCCTTTTGTTCTATCAGACCTTCAAGAGATTGCATAATGCTTAACCCACACAAGGTAGGGCAATCTACTTTACTGATTTCACCAAATTCAACTGTTAATCTCATCAGGAAACATCATCATAGGCCCAAGAAAAAAATATGAATATCCATGGCTACTCTAAGTTGATACATAAAATTAATAATCATACCATGTTATGAAGCTTTTCCTCTTGTTTTTTTCTAGGACTTAAAGCCTCAGGCCCTAATTTAAATCTTTAATCCATTTTAAGTTGCTTTTTGTGTAAAGTATAACATAAGGGTTCAATCTCATTCTTTCACACGTGACAATCTAGTTTTCTCAGCACCATTCCCTGAAGAGATGAACCTTGCTCCATTGTATAGTCTTGGCACCCTTCTGGAAGATCATTTGACCATATACGTGTGTGTGTCTACTTCTGGGCATTCTATTCAGTTTATTTTTCTATATATCTGTTTTTATTCCAGCTTTGTAATAAGTTTTGAAGTCAGGAAGCGTGAAGCCTCAAGTTTTGTTCTTTTTTCAAGATTGTTTTGTCTATTTCGGGTCCTTTGTGGTTCCATATGAATTTTATGGAAGTTTTATCTATTTCTGCAGAAAATGACATTGAGCTCTTGATAGGGATTGTCTTGAATCTATTGAGCACTTTGTGAAGTTCGGACATTTAAAAAATATTTAGCCTTGCAATCCATGAATACAGGTGTCTTTCCATTTGTGTATTTTTACATTTCTTTCATCAGTATTTTGTAGTTTTTATTGTACAATTCTCTCACCCCCTTGATTAAGTTAATTCCTAAGGTTATTTTTGTTTGTTTCTTTTTTTAATGCTATCGTAAATAGGATTGTTTTCATAATTTCCTTTTTGGATTGTTCATTGTTAGTGTATAGAAATGTAACTGATTTTTGTATGTTGATTTTGTTAGCACTAAGAATTTTATTGTGGAATCTTTAGGGTTTTTAAAGTGTAAGATCATGTTATTTGAGAACAGAGATAATTGTACTACCTCTTTTCAGATTTGAATACCTTTTATTTCTTTTTCTTGCCTAATTGCTCTAGTTACAAATACCAGTACTCTGCTAAATATAAGTATAGGAATAGGCATCCTTGTTTTGTTCCTGATTTTAGTGGAAAAGCTTTTAGTTTTTCACTATTAAGTATGATGTTAGCTGTGGGCATTTCATATGTGATCTTTATGATGTTATTTCCTTATATTCCTACTTTGTTGAATATTTTGATCATAAAAGGACACAATGTTGTCAAATGCTTTTCTGCATTAAGATAGTTGTGTGGTTTTTGTTTTTTTTCATTTTCTTTAAGTTTTATTGGAGTATAGTTTATTTACAATGTTGTGTTAGTTTCTGCTGTACAGCAAAGTGAATCAGTTATACATATATATCCAATCTTTTTTAGATTCTTCACCTCCCCCACAAAAGAAACTAAATACTGAGCAAAGAAAAAGAATATTTGTGAAGGAAAATCCATGGAAGGTTAGGGTATCTTTTTTTTAGATTTGTTTTTCTTGTACTGCTATCACTGGTAGTAAACCTGTCTTAATATCCTGGAACTGTGCAGCAATCATGAGTAATTAGAACAATTCTTTCTTCTGATTAAAAAGCCTAGCAGAGTTTAAAAAGAAAAAAATATACGGTTGTATGTTTTTTGTCCTTCATTCTTTTGTTGTGGTGTATCACATTCATTAATTTTTTCTTTTTTGTGTGTATGTTGAACTCCCCTTGCATCTCAATATGGTCATGGTGTATTGTCCTTTTAATGAGTGGTTGAATTCAGTTTGTTAGTATTTGCTGAGGGTTGTTGCATCAATATTTATCAGAGATATTGGTCTATAGTTGTTGTCATTGTTTTTTTTTTCTTATAGTTTCTTATTTGGCTTTGGTATCAGGGTAACAGTGATCACATAACATGAGTTTGGAAGTATTCCCTTGACTTCAATTTTTTTTTTTTAAGAGTTTGAAAAGGATTGGCATTAATTCTTTAAATGTTTGATAGAATTCTCCAATGAAGACATCTGGTCCTGGGCTGTTTTTTGTTGAAAGGTTTTAAATACTGATTCAATTTTCTTACTAGTTATAGGTCTGTTCAGATGTTCTGTTTATTTATGATTCATCTTTAGAAAATTGTATGTTTCTAGGAATTTATTGCTTCTGGGTTTTTCAATTTGCTGGCACATAATTGTTCATAGTTGTCACTTATGATCCTTTTTATCTCTATGGCATTACTTGCAGTGTCTCATTTCTGATTTTATTTTTTAAATATTTTATTTTTCATTAGTCTGGCTAAGGTTTAGTTGATTTTGTTGATACTTTGAAAAATCAACTCAGTTTCATGGATTTTAAATTTTTAAAAATTTTTCTACTTCATTTATTTCTGCTCTAATCTTTATTATTTCCTTCCTTCTGCTAAGTTTGGGCTTAGTTCTTTATTCCTTGAGGTGTAAAATTAAATTATTTGAGATCTTTCCTCTTTTTTAAATGTTGGTGTTTATTGCAATAATCTTTCTTCTTAATACTTCTTTTGCTGCATCCCATAATACTTGGTGGGTTATGTTTTTGTTTCTCAAAATACTTTCTAATTTCTTTTTTGGTTTTGTCTTTGACTCATTGGTTGTTCAAAGTGTGCTGTTTGATTTCCACATATTTATAAATTTTTGAGTTTCCCCTCTGCTATTGATTACTAGTTTCATTTCACTGTGGTTGTAAGAGATACTTGGTATGATTTCAGTCCTCTTAAATTTGTCAAGACTTGTTTTGTGACCTAACATATGTTTGATTCTGGAGAATGTTCTGTGTGTATTTGAGAAGAATGTGAATTCTCTTCTAGGATGAAATGTTTTGATGTGTCTGTTAGATCCATTTGGTCTATACTGTTGCTCAAGTCATCTGTTTCTTTGTTGATCTTCGGTCTCACTTGTGTATCCATTATTGACAGTGGGCTTTTGAAATCTCCCGCTGTTACTGTTTTGCTCTGTTTCTTGATTTAGTTTTGTCAATGTTTGCTTCATCTATTTGGGGATCTCTAATGTTGGGTATATATATATATATATATATATATATATATATACGTTTAACATTCCTGTGAATTGAAACTTTTATCATCATTTAATGTCCTTTTTTGTCTCTTATGGCCACCCACTGCTCTGTTTTAGTTAACATCTTTATGGAATATCTTTTTTCCATTCTTTTACTTTAGCCTATGTATGTCCATAGATCTAAAGTGAATCTCTTAAACAATATATAGTAAGATTCTGCTTATTTATCCATTCAGCTAATCTATGTGTTCTAGCCAGTACTTTTAATCCATGTAGGTTTAGAGTAGTTACTGACTGGAAAAGACATACTATTGTTATTTTGTTGTTTTCTGTATGTCTTGCAGCATTTTTTCCCCTTCTTTACTCTCTTGTTGCCTCTTTTGTGCTTTGCTGATTGTTTGCAGTGACATGCTTTGATTCTCATTTCCTTTTGTGTATACTCTATAATTATATTTGTAGTTATAATTACAATTACATAAAACATCCTGAATTTATAGCAATCTATTTTTAAACTGAGCAAATTCAATGTCATATAAAAACCATACTCTTACATTTCTGTCCTCTTCCCACTTTGTCATTGATGACACAGAGGGACTCTGGTGAATGCTGTCAATTTCCTACCAGCTTCAATGTGGCTGATTTTGTACTTGGCTGAGGTACAGGAGTTTCATAACTGGCCTTTGGATTTCTTACAAAGGGAATCGATCTGCGTATTGTTGTTGGATCGATGTCTCTATGGGGAAAGGATAGTTTGGAGTTTCCCATGCTGCTATCTTGCTAAATTACCTTCTGATTCACTTTTAAATGAAACATTTACCTCATAAATTATAGATTAATATGCATACTATATGTGTAATTGTGCTTTTAAGAGAAAGTAATGTTTGTGTGGTTTTTGTATAAATATTAGGTATATATATACATATGGATTTGTATGTATGTAATCAGGTTAAATAAAATACATTGTTTAAACCAGTTTGGCCTGTATCTCTTAACTTTTTTAAACGTGGCTACTAGAAATTTAAAAATTACGTATGTCACTCGCATTTGTCACTCATATTTCTATTGGACAGTGCTATTATTAGATGCTTCAAACTTAGTGTATCCATATTGTACTCATGTTTTCTGTTTTTCATTCATCTAGGAAAACAAATTTCTCCTGAAGGAATCTTCATTTTATTTATCAACAATAACCTATCACTGAAAATAAAACAAAACAAAAAAGATGTAGGTGATCTTTATCTCTTTTAGAACTAGACTCAGATAACTTAATGGGACTCTTTTGCCTGTCTGTACCATCTGGGCATCTCTAATACTCACATCCACTAGAGAAATTTAAAAGTTTAAGAGAGGCTGTCCTCTATTGTCTTATACGAATTCCCTTACTCTTTTCCCCTCCCTGCCCATGGGCATAAGTACTCAAATGTCTCTTACATGCCTTCCTTTTCTTTGGCTAAGGGTGATTCTTGTTAATTACGGGACAAGATGTGGTACGCAAGACTTAAGCTAGCTGGTATTAGAAATTTCCTGGTGATCAGGGGAATATAATAAACTTCGAACAAACAAAAGTCCTATTCTTTTGTGATGCACAATATCTGCATTTCTTTTCCTCAAATACCTATGAAAGACCTGCATATATGATGGTTTTGAAGTACAATTGACCCTTGAACAACACAGGGGTTAATCTGCATATAATATATAGTTCACCCTCTGTATCCACAGTTCTTCTGAATCCACAGATTCAACCACAGATCATGAAGTACTGTAGCACTTACTATTGAAAAATATCCACGTATATGAGCCTGTGCAGTTCAAACCCGCATTGTTCAAGGATCAACTGTATTAAAGGAAAGTGGAAAGAGTAGGCAGGAGGAGAAGGTGCTAAAAAGCATAAAAATGTTACAAATTTTAATCACTGATCTCAAATATACTAACACTTAGACCAATACCTTCTGTTTCTTTATTTTTACCATAGCTCTATTTCTCATCTCTTTGTAATCAGTTTTCTTCCTTCAGTTTCCTCTCCTTCTCATCTATTCTTCCCTAATCCATTAATATTTCTCATCAGCTTCTAAGAGATTATTCAAAATATAAATCTGATTTAGGCATTGATTTATTCCACTGTGGGAATCCTTCTTAGATCCTTATAGTCTTCTACACAAAATCCCATAAGGATAAAAAGTACCAAATAAGATGTGACTCCAGCTTATTTACACAACCTCACCTGTTACCACATCCCTACCACTCCTTTCTACATAAACTCTTTGCTTTAGTCAGAGTGGAATCTAAACACTTTCCCTAGTGTATTATGTACTCTCTCATCTTTGCCCATGTTACTTCAAAATATTCCTTTCTCATTCTGCTTTTCCAACTTCCCTTTCTCCTCTAAAGCCCTGTTAGGTGTTTCCTGCAACCACACACCTTCTCTGCCTCCCTCAAAGAGAAGTCAGCGGCCATTATTTTGGGTTCTCAAATCTGTATTTCCTTCAAAACCACCTATTTCTCTCTTTTCCAGACGTTGTCATCTCTGAGAAATTGACATGTATTATTTAGAATTTAATAGAGGGGGACAGGCTGGGTCATTTAAGTAATCATGGTTTCAGGGCAAAGAAGGAGTTGAGATTGGGTAGTTTACTTTGCCGTTAGGTGATTGCGCTTTTGGTGTGTTTTGCTCCTGGGCAGAACTGGCTTTTCTTTTGCCCTTCAGGCCTTTGTGGGGTGTAGAATTAACCTGCTTCACTTTTTATTTTAACACTACGCAGGATTCTTGCCCAGAAAAACCTCTGACTTTGTTTTAGAAAGATCTTGAGGTTTTACCAGGGTTTCAAGTACTATATGAAACTGCATTTGCCACTTTCTCTTCTGTTACCTCTGAGCCACTTAAAGTTAACGGTCTGAGAGGAAGAATTGTGACCATCTTTATCATACTTCTATCCTAACAAAAATGTGTATCATCTGTGATCCTGATTAGGAAATATTCTTTAGCATTTTCCTTAAAAAACAAAAAACACAGGGGTACTTAACCTGGCCTATGCTGTATGTATATATCCAAGGAGGGAAATCAGTGATGAAGTGTTTTTCTGGCAAAATCAACTAAATTTTGAGCACATTTTCGATTGGAAAATTTTTCTGTTTATGGCAATTAGTGTTGATAATAAATCTGAAGAGCTATGAAACTCAAAGTCAGTGCTGGACTTTGAGCACACATACAATTAGAACTCAGTGTATTTCCATGGGGGTAAAACAGGTGGCTAAAAAGTTGTTATAGATGATAAGTGACTGTGAAATTTAGGATAGATCTCTAATTGGTAAAAAAAAAAAAAAAAAACAAAAAACCCATAAGGTTAACAGGTGATCTTTCAGCAGAAACTCTGAGAGCCAGAAGGGAGTGGCCGGACATATTTAAAGGGATAAAAGGGAGAAACCTATAACCAAGATTACTCTACCCACAAGGATCTCATTCAGATTTGATGGAGAAATCAAAACCTTTACAGACAAGCCAAAGCTAAAAGAATTCAGCACCACCAAACCAGCTTTACAACAAATGCTAAAGGAACTTCTCTAGGCAAGAAACACAAGAGAAGGAAAGGACCTACAATAACAAACGCAAAACAATTAAGAAAATGGAAATAGGGACACACATATCAATAATTACCTTAAATGTAAATGGATTAAATGCTCCCACCAAAAGACACAGACTGGCTGAATGGATACAAAAACAAGACCCATATATATGCTGTCTACAAGAGACCCACTTCAGACCTAGGGACACATACAGACTGAAAGTGAGGGGATGGAAAAGATATTCCATGCAAATGGAAATCAAAAGAAAGCTGGAGTAGTAATTCTCATATCAGACAAAATAGACTTTAAAATAAATGCTATTACAAGAGACAAAGAAGGACACTACATAATAAAGGGATTAACCCAAAAAGAAGATATAACAATTGTAAATATTTATGCACCCAACATAGGTGCACCTCAATACATAAGGCAAATGCTAACAGCCATAAAATGGGAAATCAACAGTAACACAATCATAGTAGGGGACTTTAACACGCCACTTTCACCAATGGACAAATCATCCAAAATGAAAATAAATAAGGAAACACAAGCTTTAAATGATACATTAAACAAGATGAACTTAATTGATATTTATAGGCCATTCCATCTAAAAACAACAGAATACACTTTCTCCTCAAGTGCTGATGGAACATTCTCCAGTATAGATCATATCTTGGGTCACAATGCAAGCCTTGGTAGATTTAAGAAAATTGAAATCATATCAAGTATCTTTTCCAACCACAAAGCTATGAGACTAGATATCAATTACAGGAAATAATCTGTAAAAAATAGAAAAACATGGAGGCTAAAAAACACACTACTAAATTACCAAGAGATAACTGAAGAAATCAAAGAGGGAATCAAAAAATACCTCGAAACAAATGAAAATGAAAACACGATGACCCAAACCCTATGTGATGCAGCAAAAGCAGTTCTAAGAGGGAAGTTTATAGCAATATATTCCTACCTCAAGAAATGAGAAACATCTCAAATAAAACCAAACCTTACACCTAAAGCAATTAAAGAAGAACAAAAAACCCCCAGTTAGCAGAAGGAAAGAAATCATAAAGATCAGATCAGAAATAAATGATAAAGAAATGAAGGAAACAATAGCAAAGATCGATAAAACTAAAAGCTGGTTCTTCTAGAAGATAAACAAAATTGATAAACCATTAGCCAGATTCATCAAGAAAAAAAAGGAGAAGACTCAAATCAGTAGAATTAGAAATGGAAAAGGAGAAGTAACAACTGACACTGCAGAAATACAAAGGATAGAATTCTATCTTGAAAGAAACTGAGAAGTCTACATTTGCAAAATGAAAAGTGTTCTGGCAATTCTTTATTAATAGTAGGTAAATAAGAATATAGTAAGTTTTAACTGTTCATAAGAACAGTATGTGTCAGCTAAAACTATAATATTATTTAAATCCAAAAGATACATATAGACAGAATACCACTGAGTAAATATTGCATTAAAAAAGTATAAAAAGGAAGTATTACATAATGAGATATTTTTCTGTTTAATAATTCAATGTTACATTGGTTTCCATATTTGCATATACCACTGTCACAACAGTGACAGCAACTTGGCTGACAGGCATGGTAGGAGAAGAGTCAAGGAAGCATGTTTGTTTAACACAGACAAGTTTCACTGGAGGTGGGAACAGAGTGGTACTCTATCAGGGGAAAGTTTTCTAACCTTACATTGTCGCAAGGGCACCTTACCTGCTTAGGTAAAACTTAAGTGATAATTCTATTATCTTGTTCAAGATACTAATTTTCTCATGTTTAAGCCTATTTTTATGTCTTTGCCTCCTCTCAACTGTTTTGGAGACATGTGCCTTCTTGACTACTGTAAGTTATCATTGGTAACAGTCCCAGAATTTCTTAAGTATTTATTGGATGTATTCACCAGGCAAGCCTTGATTTCAATACTCTGTTGGTATTTGGGTGGTGGGATGGCAAGAAGGGAACTAATAGCACAGTATTTAAATAGCTTACATTGGATTCAAATACACGATGAGAGGATACTATTGGTACTCTTAAGGGAAAACAGCCAGTAAGATCACTCATTAGTAGCCTTTTATTTCTGCATACATTTTTAACCTAAGGTCAGTTTCACACATTTTTGAAAACAATAACTGGTTCCATGACCTCTAGCATTCAAAGGTAATTAATAACTCAAGGAGTCGCTTTTCAAGCAGAAAATAGCCACATATGTTTCAAGTCCAGAGGATCTAGGCAAAATCTCTGTACTTAATTTTTTATCTTCTATGGAAAGAATCTCAAATTAATTTAATAGATTTTCCTACCAAATACTGTCTGATTACTCTATTACAAAGGGACTATCTATGACAACATACAAACTTTCATCTATCAGAAAGTCTCTAAAAGTTGGCAAGCATATTATTAGGAAATATTTTAAAAATCAGAAGATCAATAAAAGCACCCTAAATATGACACAGCATGTTACCTCATTTTTTTAAAGTTACTAAAAATAAGCAGATGTGGTTGCAGACTACTTTGTATGAAGAATATGGGAGAAAGAGTTCAGGCATAACTGAGTAACACATCTACTGCTATTCATAACAGACTTGAAATTTTAGGGGGCACCTATTATTCGCTCACTTTGGGAAGCATTTACATTTAATTACTGATTCTTATCATTTCAGTAAGGTCTTTCCTATTTAGAGTTCAAGGGCTGAATCTTCCAAAAGACCAAGTACAGGATTCCCCGCTTTTTGAAAATTCTCCTTATGACACTTTGCTTTTATGAGAGACCTACATTAGTGCCCATTTTCACTAACTGGAAGAAATGTGAAGAGAATATTCGCTTTTAGGGAAAAAAAGCAAAGAGCGAACATAGCATTCAGCGTTTGTTGTGCGGTGAGCCTTTATAGAGGCAGCAGCCACTTGGAGGATCAGCCAGACTAGCGCCACCAAGCCCCTTTCCTGGGAACTACATTTAGTATCTCAGCATCAAGCTGTAATAACGTTGAACTGTGTCTGAACATCTGTGCTTTATCTTGATTTGTTTTGTGCATCCTTAGCTAGGTGTGTCCTAAGATCATTGCTTCCCTGCTGTATGCCATTTTGCCTTTGAAAGTTTTCATAGAAAGACTTTTAATTTCAGAGAGTGGGGGAAACCTGTATTCAGGTTTTAGTTCATGCAAAGGTTCTTAGAAGGATCTTAAGGAAAGGCTGCCAATTCATGCTGATAATAAAATTAGATGTGTTATATGAGTCTCTTGTAGTATTTGGCCTTCTCTCATTAAAATAGGGTACGATCTAGAAATAGAGTTGATATTTATAAGATGGCATCAGAGAGCTGATATCCTCCTAAATGAGTTGAAGTCATTGTTATTAAAGTCGGAAAATATCTTAAGCCATATGAGTTTGAGGATCTCTGAGGGCTTTGCTAATTTTAGTTTTAGAATTGCATTCATTTATTCTACCTATATTGAATATTGTGGGTGGAACAGATTGTGGATCTTTTCAAAAAGTGGCAAGTATTTATAAAGCTATTTAACGACAGCTGCATGAAAATGGTTGCTCTGTCACTGCAGAGGTAAGTTGGGATTACCCAATACTGTCAGAGCCAAAACTCTCCAGCGAGGAAAAACTTCAGTACATCCTGTGGTTATGCACCGTTAGCCAGCACATAGAGGTGTAGTTACATGTAACCATGAGGGGATGTCCAAAGGAAACATGAGGTTTGGGATCTTGCCCATGTCTCAAATTTATAATTTTACCAAAATTAGTAGGACCAAAAACATCATCAGCAATTTTAGTGAAGTTTCATGCACAGTGTTGATTGAGCAGAATAGCCAATTTTTTCTCCTAGTATCACATAATCATATAAGATTTTTGCAAGTTTTCTTATAAACTTCTTTACCTCTATTAAGTGGCCATCTTGAAAGTGCCAACAATTACACTTGCGTAATTTGAAAACAGATTCTTCCCAGAATCTCTTTCTAATCACTGGAAATCTCTAATTGCATTTTTGAAAGTTTCCAAAAACTTGGTCTCTTGAGTTGTTATGGGGGCATGTGTATGAGTGGGAGCAGCCTTCTTTTCAGGTTTCTTCATCCTAAGTGAAAGCTGGAAGCACCTACAATCTCCTTAGGAAGAATTTCAATGCAAAATTTTCTCTAATATTGGATGATTTCTAATAAAGTACTTACTAAGTTTAAGAACCCCAATTTTTGTAAAAAGTGTTATAAAGGATCATGGACTACTTTCCTTGGCCCCAGCAAATCAACATGTGCAGCTGAGTTTGACAAATTCTACCACCAGGAAATATTTTGCCTCTGGTAAGGGAAAATACCTTTAGGTCAAATTGAGATATGTCATGGTATATGCTGTCTGATAGTTTCCCATTATAATTATTTTATGACTCATCAACAACCAAGATTAAATCTAGATTTTCTATAAATCTTTCTAATAAATATATTTGAGATATAAGGATTTCTCAGACCAAGACTATGTAGATGTAAGTTTTATTGTCTTAAGGTAATGAAAAATCTGTAACTGAATTTAAAATATTGCAATTATAAATAAAAATTGTGAGAAAGAAAACAAATAGGAGAAAAGCTTATCTGCTGAGAAGTCTCTTTAGTTGCTCCTGCTCTTGAAAGATGGATAAGTTTTTTGTCCCTAGATCAAGGGGAAGGCTGTGGTAAGCTACTGATCTCCAGTGATGCCCATAATGATGAGCTGGACTTGACTATATTTATTTATATATATTTATGTATTTATATATGTGTGTGTATCTATGCATACATGTATTAATATATATGTGTGTTAAAGATCACCTCATTTTTAAGACTTATCAAAGTTCATCCCTATATTAGATTTAAATATAATCACAGGGAACTTTGAAGTCCTTAGTGTCATTATTTAGGACTTGGAAAATTTAGGAGGATCCCACAGTAAACAACTATTTATTTTTGACTATCTTTATATAAAGGGTCACTTAAAGAAAGTGGAACTGTAAAATATGTAACATTAGGTGGTACAAAAGATAAAACAGTATTTGATTCTGCTACTAGTGGAGAGCTAGAAATGACCTTTATAGATTTGAGATTCTAAAACAATATATCATCACTTGTTGGGTTTTTCAACCAGATGTATAGGAGTATTACAATAATACAAGTTAGGATTTACTCTTTTCTTTATTAAGCTATTGACTCTTGGTTTTAGTCCTAACTTCTAAATGCTGCTGGGTTCAGCCCTGAGAGTCTCAGTAGAAAATTTGGTTGTGTCTTCCAAAATAATTTAGATCTAACTGAATGAGAAACTGTTGTAACCAAGGTAGTTTTTGAGAAAAGATGAAATGAGAAATGCTATGTTCCTACTCAGACTCCAATAATATTTTTTAAAGTCTGTGACAGATAATAACTTTATTTAAAATAATTGTTTGATTTTCAGTGTTATAAACACAAAAGGTTTTTTTTGGTTTAGGTGTTAAATATGTATAACACTTGTATAGATTAGTAAGATAGGGTTGTTTGGGTGCAGAATGTTGAATTAATTATTTTTCTGAAGTTATATTTTTCTATATGAGGCTCCTTGCTTGTTTTATTGCTTGTTTTATTTATAGACAATTATTCAGATGTGTATATTTACTTGCATGTGTTCTTTTAAAATGTATATTGTTTTCCATCATGTATTTTTAATTTATATAACTTGGTGTAGAATTTATATATATTTACATATATATAGAATTTCATATTATATATATGAAATATATATTATATATATGTATGAATGTATAATATTATTCCTTTTTTTTTAACTCAACACTATAATTTAAAGTTCCATTTGGGTTGCTACATGTATATAATTATTCTCCTAACTACTGCATGGTAATCTGTGACGCGCATGTATCATATTTTGCCTTTCCATCAACCCAGGTATAGAAACCCAGGCTGTCGCCTATTCCTCATCACCACACAAAGAATGCTGTGAGAAACATCCTTTTCAATGTATATTCCTTTATTTATCTGTGTGAGAATTGCTTGTGGATATAAACTTCCATTAGCATTATTAGCTTGTAATATATAAGAATACTTAATTTGACCAAATACTAACAGGTACTCTTCAGAATGGCTGTGTGCATTATATTCTCATCAGCAATAAACAAGGGTTTCCACCCAAATCCCTACTAGCACTTAGAATATCCAACTTTCAATATTTAGCCAACTTAATAGACGTAAAATATCTCATTGTTTTAATTTGCTTTACTCTGATTACCAGTGATTTGGAGAATCTCTTCTTATTCCCATTAGCCTTTTGGATTCTCTCTTCCATGACTAGAATTTTGTGTATATTTGTCCATAGAGTTCTAGTGGAAAGTAGTATTTTATACTTATTGGATTACAGAAGTCTCTTGCATTTTCTACAAATAATTGCTGGTTAGTTTTAGAAATTGCAAATATTTTCCCATAATGTGTGCTAAGTCTGTAAACTTTGTACACAATGTAACTTATTGAAGGATATGTTCAGTTTTATATAATTATTATCAATTATTTTTTTCTGAGTTTGTGTTTAAAACTGAATGTCCTTCTTTGCCTTTAATAAAATATCCTCTCTTTTAAAAATAATATAATTACATTTATATTTAGATTGCATTTAGGTTGTTACTTCCTTTATGATTCAACTCACCTTGCATGTGCTATTAGATTAGAGGTTTTAATTCTTTCCAGTATTTCCAATACAACTTATTAAATTATCTGTACTTTTGCCAATAATTTAATCACCTTTATCACATATTGTACATTTTTGTACGTATGGGTCTATTGTTTAGCTGGCTGCTTATTCTATTGGTATATGTATCTGTTTTTGTTGTTGCAGTAAAGAAATTCCTCTCCCTCCCTCTTATTCCTTTGCTTATTTTTGTTTGTTTTTGGTTATTTTTAAAAAAATTTTATTGGAGTATAATTGCTTTACAATGTTGTGTTAGTTTCTGCTGTACAGTGAAGTGAATCAGCTATATGTATACATATATGCCCTCCCTCTGGTCCTTTGCTTATTTTTTTATTCAAGGTTAACTAATTTGTATATGGACATTTATTTTTCTATTGCATTTTAGAATGTGTTGTGTAGATACCCTTAAAAAATCAAAATGGAATTTTGATTGTTTTAAGTAGGATTAACCTCTGTATATTAATAAACCCTAAGTGTTTGGATTGTCCCATTCAGAGAATTTTCCATGAGTTTTACTAGGTTTAAGGCTTTTTCCATACATATTTTATACATTCATTGTTGTATTAACTCTTAGGTGGCCTGTAGTTTTTGCTGTTGTTAGCAGCATCTTTTCATTATATACCATAATTCATAATTATATAGAGAAATGCTGTTGAATTTGTAAGCTGATTCTGTACCTAATGAACTCATTGAACTCTCTTGTTAGTTGTAATAGTTCTCTAGGTAAATGATCATACTGTCTGCAAATAGTGACAGTTTTAATTCTTCTCAAGTTAAGTATACCTCGTCAGTAATTCTGGTGTAGTGCTAGACAGTAATGAAAGAGTGGACTTTCTTTTGTTATATTTATTGTTGCTTTATGTTTTGTTTTATTTTTCACTTGTTTCTTTTTTTAACTCAAAGCAAAAACACATGAAGTTTCTCTAATACCATTTAAAATTTTTGTTAAATTAATAAAACATTTTTGTAGTGGTTTTAGGATCACAGCAAACTGAGTAGAAAGAACAGAGATTTCCTATGTACCCCATCTCCACTACATACAACATCCTCCACCAGCAACATCCCACATCAGAGTGTACAGTGGTATAAACCATGAACCACCCACATTCCGAAGTTTTCCTTAGGGTTTACTCTTGGCGTCGCATATTCTATGGGCTTTGAGAAATGCATAATGACATGTGTCTGCCATTATAGTATCATACAGAATACCTTCACAGCCCAGAATTCCCCTGTGCTCTGCCAATTCATCCCTCCCTTACCCCAACATCTGGCAATCACTGATATTTTTACTGTCTACTCACTGATATTTTTACTGTCTACCTAGTATCACCTTTCCAGAATGTCATATTGTTGGAGTTGTAAAATATGTAACCTTTTGAGATTGACTTTTTTTTTTTTTTTTTAGCAATGATAATATTGCCTTGTCTGGTACATCATAGTTTGTTTATCCATTCACCTACTGAATAACACCTTAGTTACTTCCCAGTTTTGGCAATTATGAATAAAGCTTCCATAGATATCTAGGTGCCTTTTTTTGCATGGACATAAATTTTCAGCTCCTTTGGCTAAATGCAGATCTTCCTTGACTTACAATGGGGTTAATTCTAATAAACCCATCATAAATTGACAATATGGTAAGTTGAAATGCATTTAATACACCTAACCTATGGACATCATAGCTTAGCTAACCTACCTTAAACATGCATATAACACATTAGCCTACAGTTGGGCAAAATAATCTAACAGAAAGCCTATTTTTAAATAAAGTATTGAATAGCTCATGTAATTTATTGAATATTGTACTGAAAGTGAAAAACAAAATGATTGTTAGTGTCTTGGTTGTTTGCCCTCCTGATTATGTGGCTGATGGGAGCTGCAGCTCATTACTGCTGCCCAGCATCGTGAGAGAGTATTATACTGAATATTGCTAGCCCAGGAAAAGATCAAAAGTCAAAATTGAAAGTATGGTTTCTACGGAATGTCTATCACTTTTGCACCATTGTAAAGTACAAAAATAATAAGTTGAACCATATTAAGGAACACAAGTGCTGGATATTATAGTAGGAGAATGTTTAATTTTGAAAAAAAATTGTCAAACTGTCTTCTAAGTGGCTATTCTGTTTTCCATTCCTATTAGCAGTGAATGAGAGTTCCTGTTGCTCCACATCCTTGCCAGTGTGTGGTGATGTGTTGTTGTCAGTGTTCTGGATTTTGGCCAATCTAAGTGGTGTGTAGTGATATCTAGTTGTTTTAATTTGAAGTTTCTTATGACATAAGATGTTGAACATCTTTTCATACACTTATTTGTCATCTGTATATCTTCTTTGGTGAGATATCTTTTCTTTTGCCCACTTTTTAATTGGGCAGTTTCTCTTATTGATGAGTTTTAAGAATTCTTTGTATATTTTGGACAATAGTCCTTTATCTGATAGGTCTCTTGCAAATGTTTTCTCCAAGTCTGTGTGACTTGTCATCTTATTCTCTTGACATTGTCTTTTGTAGAGCATAAGTTTAAATTTTAGTGAAGTACAGCTTGTCTTAAATGGATCATGCCTATCTAAAAAGTTGTCACCATGCTCAAAGTCATCTAGGTATTCTCCTATGTTATCTTTTAGAAATCTTATAGTTTTACATTTTACATTTAAGTCTATGATCATTTTGAGTTAATTTTAGTTAATGGTATAAGCTTTGTCTAAATTCTTTTTTTTTTTTAATGTGGATGTCTACTTGTTCCAGCACCATATGTTGAAAGGGCTATTTTTTGCTCCATTGTATTGCCTTTACTCCTTTGTCAATGATCACTTGACTATCTTTATGTGGGTGTATTTCTGAGCTCTGTTGCATTGATCTGTTTGTCTAATCTTTTGCCAATACCATACTGTCTTGATTACTGTAGCTTTATAGTAAATCTTGAAAATGGGTCATGTCAGTCCTGTGACTTTGTTCTTCTCCTTTAATATTAAATGGTCTATTGTGGGCCTTTTGTCTTTCCATATAAACTGTAGACCCATTACCATTTATATATGTTTTATTTACCATGTTAAGATAGTTATTTTTTTCTGCATTTGTTGAGTTTTTTTTAAACCACTTGTAAATATTGAACTTTAGCAAATGTTATTACTGCACTGATTGAGGTAATCTTCCTTATATTATTTTTGTGATGAGTTACATTAACATATCAATAGTTCCCCTTATTTAACTATTGAACTGCGTAAGCACTATGCAATGAAGCCAGTTCTCACTTTGTGTGGTTCAGAGTTGTACAAATTATAGTTTTCATAGTTTAGTAAAATAACACCAGTCCTCCAAAAACATGGTCTAAATTTCATTTACCATGGTGCATATTAACTGCAAGTTGTTGCATAAAGTTCAAATTTCTTTGTTAGCACTTAAGCCCACAAATCTCTATATAAATAACAGGTGTACATCTGATCAGTGACCAATCATTTCATTTCTTTCAGAGTCTGTTGGTAATTGGCAATTAATCACTGTGCATCTATTACTCAATTTTCACATATAGAGAACAAAGCATGCATTTGTGTTGCTTTCTTGCTCCCAGTGATAAGCTTACCTGACATTTTACAAAATTGCATGATCAAAAGAGAATTGGCCAGCAAAGGTAAAAATGCAGCCAGAAGAAGGGTGAGGAGAAGAGGAAGAGGAGGAGGAGAAGGGGAAGGGGGAGGAGCAAGGGGCGAAGAAGAAAAGTGGTGATGCTGAAAGTGAAATACAAATAGAATTTAGATGAAGTTGTACAAGAAATAGCTGACCTTGGACACGTTGGCACTGCTGCCAATGGAAAAACTCTGGATTTGCAGCCAGAAGAAATTAATGAAGGTGAACTAATTGACATAAATGAGGAAAGTAATTGTGATAAAAAGGATAAAGATATCCTAGGGGAAGTGACATCAGCAATTAACTTCATGTTAAAGAAACTCAGGGAGATATTTCATGACATTTGAAAGCTCAAAGAATAAAATGGTAGGAACTGATCCAAACTTTTGGAAAGGAGTATGAAAATTCTTTAAGGCTTTAAGGAGATACTTCTCTGGTATTGTGAATTATATGATAATAAGAGGAAGGCAAGCACTGTTCAAAATATTCTTAATAAACATTTTACAAAGAAATAAACCTAATTCTCAATTTTTCTAGTGTTTTAAATTACAGTGTGCTAAATAGGTTTAGAGTTACTATTTTTTAAATTTCCTTATGCATTTATAACCAAATATAAGAAAGTTTTTAGTGTTTAAAAAAAATTTTAAGTTCACAGAGCAAAATGAAGACTGCCTGTACTTCTGTTCCCTAATTTAGGCTCCTCTTTCAAAGATTTGGGTGAAGAAGGATGGTACAAATATTTTATTGTTCTCTATTTAAGTAGGAATCATAATTCATACCTCACTTTTCTTTATAGAGTAATTAAGTTTACTACAGAAACAAGATTACAAACATTTCTTTTAGGTTTGTATAGACCGAATTGGTTTCTCATGGTCATTCAACACTTAATTAGTGTGTTATGGACCTTTATAAACTATTTTAATGAGTTATATTTTTCTTTGAGAATGAAGCATTGTTATCAAGAATGTTTTTGGTGATTTTAAAATGAAAATAATCTCTTTTATATAGATTTTTTTGACATCGTATGATGGCTGGACTTTATTTTACATTAAGTAATTGAATAAAATCTCATGAAAAACTAAGGAACTAATTGGTGACCAGGTCTCAGTGCTCATGTACATTGGTTATTTATCCAGGTAGGACAGATCCACACAGCAAAATTCACAAGAGCCATGTACTATTTAAAAAAATAATAATTACACACAAAAATATAGAATAGAGCAATTTAAAATTTTATTCTTATTACTTATGCTAATTAGATTTTGTAATTTATATGTGTAAAATCTTATTTAGTTGATTAGGTTTTATTCTTATTACAATTAGTTTACCTTCATTCTTGGATTCTAATTGAAAGCATGAGGATGGAGTGAGGTTTGTGTAATACAGGCAGCCCTTCTGAAAATACAGCATAAGCAATAAAAATATGTGTGCCTGATCTATCAACTTGATTTAATTTAATTGGTAATATATTAGAAACACATTATTCAGAGAGAAAGAGATGAATCTATATCTTCATCTGTAGTAAGTTATACCACAAATCATGTATAAGACAGACAAAAGTGAAACAATATAGGTGCATTTTTTCCATGAATAAGATAGAATACATAAAATATTCAAAGGGATATACTAGAAAACTATCCTGAAATAAATATGAATATTTGTATCGATAAGCTATTCTATGTCTAAGAAAAGTAGACGCAGGTTCACTAATATAAAGAAATATTGTAATGAAATTGATTGTAAACTAAAGAGAGAATTCCATAGAAACCCAAGGAATAATCACAACTGGAATAAAAACAGGTGACATGATTAGATACTGTTTAGGTTCATAGTACACTATAGCAATATTTAATGCTATATACTATAGCTTTGTCGATAACATTCTCAGCAAAAGTATGCTCTAGGAATCTTATACTTTTCAAACTTTTCTTCAAACATAAAGGCCACAGAAGATATTTTCAAATGTAAGAATTTAGGGTATATAATTCCTATGAAGTTTTTTCAAAAATACTAGAAATGATAAATTTGGCACCAGCTTACAAAGCAGTAGAAGTATAGTGATAAAATAACTGGCAATGCATCAATTTAATTGAAGAACTAAACTTGTGGAAAATATGACTTCTAAACAGAACTTTTATGCTATAAACTATGAAGACAGTGTTATGCTAATAACTGCAAGAGTCAGGAATAAGAGAATATGGGAGATTGTGTAATATTGATTTCCCTATATTTCAAAACAGAAGACCAAAAATATAGTTGTAAAATATGGTCCATCATGTAATATATTTAAGAGTACCTAAGATTTAAAGGCAACAATAAAAGAACTAATATTAATATAACCAACCAAAATTAAGTGTTGGCAGTGATAGCAGTGGGAATGATCATAAGAAAAGACACAAATTTTATATTGTTCCTGATATGCAAAATTCGTAAACAGAGAATAAATGGATACCTGGTTACAAATGTAACCAATACTGTTGTCTATAGTAACTGAACTAGTTTACATTCCCACCAATAGTACACAAGGGTTCCATTTTCCCCATATCTTTGTCAACACTGGTTAGCTCTTGTTTTCTTGATGATAGGCATTCTTACAGGTAGGAGATATCTCATCGTGGTTTTGATTTTCATTTCCCTGAGTATTAGTGATGTTGAACATCTTCTCCTGTACCTTTTGGTCATTTGGATGTCTTCTCTGGAAAAATATGTATTTATTTCCTCTACCCATTTTTTAATTGTATTGGTTGTAGTTTTTGTTACTGAGTTGCATGAGCTTTCTATAAATATTTATAGAGTAAATTTTTTTTATTATATATTTTATAAACCCCTTAGTGTTAGTGTATAGAAATGCAACTGAATTCTGTGTATTGATTTTATAGCCTGCAACTTTACTGAATGCATTGATTAAATCCAATAGTTTTTTAGTTTTGTCTTTGGGATTCTTAATATATAGATCTGTTACCATCAAAGAGCAACAATTTTACTTCTTCTTTTCCAGTTTGGAGTCCTTTTATTCTTTTGTCTTGCCTAATTGTTCTAGCTAGGACTTCCTGTACTATGTTGAATAAGAGTAGTGAGAGTAGGCACCCTTGTATTGTTCCTGATGTTAAAGGAAAAGCTTTGTTAAAGGAAAAGTATAAGGTTAGCTGTGGGTTTGTTGTATATGCCCCTTATTATGTTGAGGTATGCTTTCCATACACTTAATCTATTGAGAGTTTTTATCATTAAGGGGTGTTGTATTTTTGTCAAATTCCTTTTCTTTGTATATTGAGATGATCAAAATTTTTATCTTTCATTCTAGTAATGTGGTGTATCACATTTATTGATTTGCATAATCAACCATCCTTTTATCCTAGAGAAAAATCCCACTTGATCATAGTGTAATATATCAGTTTGCTAATATTTTGTTGAGAATTTTTTCATTTATATTTATCAGGGATATTGGTCTATAGTTTTCTTGTAGTGTCCTTATCTGAATTTGGTATCAGGGAAATGTTGGCCTTTAGAATGAGTTTGGAATTCTTGCCTCTTCAGGTTTTTGGAAGAGTTTGGGAGAAACTGGCATTAATTCTTCTTTAAATGTCTGGTAGTATTTGCCCACAAAGCCATCTGATCCTGGGTTTTTTCTCTGTTGGAATGTTTTTGATTATTGATTCAGTTTCCTCCCTCATTATTGATCTCTTTAGACTTGCTATTTCTTCCTGGTTCAGTCTCAGTAGGTTGTGTGATTCTGGGAAATTATCCATTTCTTCTAGGTTATCTAATTTGTTGGCATATAATTATTCATAGTAGTCTCTTATGATACTACGTATTTCTGTAGTGTCAGTTACTATTTCTCCTCTTTCACTTCTGACCTTATCTTTGTTTTTTTTTTCCTTAGCCTCACTAAAGGTTTGTCAATTTTGTTTATCTTTTCAAAAAAAAAAAAAACAGCTTTTGGTTTCCTTGATCTTTTCTATTGTTTCTCTGCTGTCTATTGCATTTATTTCCACTTTGATCTTTATTATTTCCTCCCTTCTGCTAACTTTGGGCTTAATTTGTTCTTTTTCTAGTTCCTTGAGATATAAAATTAAGTTGTTTGTGATTTACTTTTTTAATATATGCATTTATTGCTATAAATTTTCCTCTCAAAACCACTTTTGCAGTGTCCCATAGGTTTTGGTAAGTTGTTTTTCATTTTCATTGTTTCAAAATACTCTTTGATTTCTTCTTTGATTCCTCGATTGTTCCAGAGTCTGCTGTTTAGTTTTCACATACTTGTAGATTTTCCAGCTTTCCTCATGTTGTTTTCTAGTTTCATACCATTGTGGACAGAAAAGATACTTGGTATGATTTCAGTCTTCTTAAATTTGCTAAGATTTGTTTTTCTGACATATCATATGATCTATCCCTGAGAATGCTCTGTGTGCAGCTAAGAAAGTATTCTGCTGCTGTTGGATAAAATGTCCTAGATATGTCTATTAGGTCCATTTGGTCTAAGGTCTGGTTCAAGTTGATTTTTTTCCTTGATTTTCTGTCCAAATGATCTATTAATTGTTAAAAGAGGGGTACTGAAGTCCCCTTCCAGTATTGTATTGTTGTCTATTTCTCCCTTTATATATGTTAGTATTTGCTTAATATATTTAGGTGTTCCAATTTTGAGTGCTTATATATTTATGATTGTTATATATTCTTGATTGATTGTTCCCTTTACCATTATATAATTAACTTCCTTGCCTCTTGTTACTGTTTTTGGCTAAAATCTATTTTGTCTGATATAAGTATAGCAATCCCTGATTTCTTTTGGTTTCCACTTGTGTGGAGTATCTTTATCCATCCCTTTATTTTGAGTCAGTGCATGTCCTTAAATCTGAAATTTGTCTCTACATCCAGAATAGGCAGGATATAGTAGGATTTTATTTTTTTTATCCATCCATCCACTCTGTACTTTTTGATTCATGATTTCAGAATCCGTTTACACTTAGAGTACTTATTGGTATATAAGGACATACTAATAACATCTTATGCTTTCTGGTTGTTTTGTATTTTCATTGTTTCTTTTTCTGTCTCTGCATACTTTCATTAATTGGTTATTTTCCATGGTGGTATATTCTGTTTCTCCTTTCCTTATCTTTAATGGATCTACTCTAAGTTTTTGCTTTGTGATTATCTTGTGCTTCACATAAAACATCTGTTATTGATGTCACAGTTTACCTCTTTTTATGTTGTATATTCATTAACAATTTATAGTCACTATAATTATTTTTACTATTATTTTCCTTTAACTTCTATATTATAATTGAGTGGTTAACACACTATCCTAATACAGAGGTACAGTTTTCTAAGACTGACTAGATATTTTCCACCTTTACCAGTGTGTTGTTACTTTAATATATTTTCATGAAGCTGAATAATGTCTTTAATTTCACCCTGAAGAACTCATTTCAGCATTTCTTGCAAGGCAGGTCTAGTGTGGTGAATTCCCTCAGTTTGTGTTTGTCTGGGAAAGCCTATATCTCTCTTCATATCCAAAGGATAACTTGCCAGATAAAGTATTCTTTGCTGACAATTTTTATCTTTCAACATTTTGAATGTCATTCCATTCTCTCTGGCCTATAGAATAGGGTACATTATTTTTTCCCCTGCCTGCCTTTCAGATTCTTTATCATTAATTTTTTACAGTTTCATTATAATGTGTCTTGGAGAAGATATTGTTCCATTGATATAGTAGGGAATTGTATTAGCCAGTGGATTTCTATGTCCAGATTTTTACCCAGGCTTGGGAAGTTCTCACTTTTATTTCTTTAAATAACCTGTTACCTCTCCCTACTTTCTCCTTTTGGAATCCCATTTATTCTGATACTTGCCTTTTTGATAGTATCCAACATTTCTTATGGGATTTTTTCATTCTTTTTAAATCTTAGTTCTCTCTCTTTTCTGTTATTTCTATATTCCTATCCTCCAAGTCATTTGTGCTTTCCTCCATCAGGTCTGCCATGCTTCATATGCTTTCTTTTGCATAATTCATCTCACTCCTTGAATTTTTCACTTCTAGAATTTCTGTTTTTGTTTTTAAATAATTTCAACCTCCTTGGTAAATATATCCCTCTATTCATAAATTTTATTCCTGATTTCACTGAATTATTTTTCTGAGTTTTCTTGTAGTTGATTGAGTTTCTTCATAACAGCTACTTTGAATTCTTTATAGTCAGATCACAATATTCCAGGCCTTTGAGCTCAGCTGCTAGAGAATTATCCTTTTCTTTTTGTGATACATTATTTCTTTGATTTTTCATATTGCTTTTAGTTATACATTCCTGCTTTTGCATTTGAAATAGCAGGCACCTCCTTAACTTAGATTTTATGCTTTCTCTGGTTCTTACAGTTTACCAGCCTGGCTATTAGAAAGCTCTCATTGGTTTTCTGGAAGGTGGTGCTATAGCTTGTTTGTGGTTTCTCCCTTGCCCACAGATCACTGCCTTTCTGAGCATGCTGTCTGTGCACAAGGGGCCAGCAGCCCAGTGGGAGAGATAGATCTAGCACTCAGTGTGGTGGGGATACATGAAAACCCAGTCAGGATATCCCTATGGGTGGCACTTCCAGAAGCTCATGGGTGGACTTTTTACTGAGCACAGTGTCTTCAAGGCTGATTGAAATTCTCATCTGCCTCTTTCCCTATGTCTTTCCTCCCACAAGTCTTAGAGTTCCTACCTTAGTACTTCAGGTACTGGTGGAGAGAAATGTGTTTCTCCAGCCACATCCTGCCCAGTTAGGGTAGTCAAGCCCTCCCTCAATGCCATCTTATTTCCTGGTGGGAGAAATCATCTTTGCCAGATAAATCAGGCCAGTCATCCCCTCCTTGGGGGTGGGGAAGCATGGGGAATTTTCTCTTATCGCCTATGCTTCAACCAAGCCTGTATTTTTCTCTGTTTCTTCCTTCCTTCCTCTTCCTTTCTCTCTCTTTTTTTTCTTCAGTGCTGTGTATGAGCCTCCCTTCAGAAGGACTGGGCTTCTGCAAGTTCTCTTTCAGGGTGAGTGCTGCCTGATTCAGTACTAATCTGATTCTTGCCTGACAGCAGTGAGGACAGTCCAGGCAGTCTTGCTGGCTCCACTGGCTTTACAGCCCATATGGAAATTTGTCTATCTCCTGCCTGCTGACCAGTAGGTGAGATTTCTTCTGAGTCCCTTGGAGCAAGGTGCAAAGTCCAAAACCCCCCACAGAAGCTCTCTTGTTTGTGTATGAATGTCTAATTTGTTGATTAAAAAGGGGGATAAAAAGGAGAAATGTCTTATGCCCTCATGTTGCTGATGTCACTCCAAACCATTCTTTTAAATAATTAGGTTGGATGGTTACCAGGGACTAGAAAATAAAATTGGTAATTTCAGCACAAAAATGGAAACAATAAAAAGAAACAAAGCAAATTCTGGAATTGAAAATATAATAATGGATATTAAGAATCAAATGTATGGATTTAATAGCAAATTAGACAAAACTTAAAACAGAATTATTAAGCTAAAAAAACAGGACAGGAAAAAAATACCAGCATGGAAAATGAGAAATAAAGAGATAAATATACAGTAAATGAGAAATAAAGCAAAGGGCTTTAAGAGTCACAGAGGGTGAGGTAGAAACTTCTTTTTTTTTATTTTTAGAAACTTCTAACATGTGAGTATAATTTGAAACTCAAGAGAGCCAAGACACTCTTGAAGAGAGAGTTAAGAAGATTTAACTTGTCAGGAAACAAGATGTGTTATAAAGCTACAGTAATTAAAGGAATGTGTGGTATTGGTGCAAAGATTGTCTGATATATCAATAGAATGGACTAGAGTTCATAAGCATTCATGTATAGACATTTGAATGGTGACCAAAATGGCATAATAGATTTTTTAAATGACTTTTAAAAATAGACTTTTAAAAAATGAAATTGAGTCACCTAGGTATATTAATACATATTTTAAATGTATTATGAATTTAAAATATCTCTCTACCTTACACAAAAATCAAATCTGAGTGAATTGTGAATCTAAATATAAAAGACTAAATCACAAAGCTTTTGAAAGATAAAAGAACAATATCTTTCTGATACCTAGTTAGGAAATTCTTAAATAGGATATCCACCAAGAAAACTAATCAAGAAGAAAAGAACCAATATTTAGGACTCCATTAAAATAAGAACTTTTGTTCATCAATAGACACTATTTAGAGAATGAAAAGACAAGATTAGTTAGTCATATGGTATTTGTAATATACAAATATAACCAACAAAGGGACACTATCCATTCATTAAGGAACTCCCAGGCAACAACAAGTAGTGGAGAAGCTATAGGGCAACTGAAACTCTCACATACTGCTGATGTAATTTACAACTACTTTGGAACAAAAATGAACATATGCACTCCCCGTGAGACAGAAATTGTACTCCTAGGTGATACCCAAAAGAAATGGATGAACGTTTGTACCAAAGTACATGTACAAGAATATTCATAGCAACATTATAATAGCTGTAAATTGAAATAACCAAAACATCAACAGAAATAATGGCCTATCTGTAAGATAAAATACCTTTAGAATAATATACATGCATGAACTGCTGCTACAGGCAGCAACATGGATCTCTCAATTTGTTGCATTAAAGGAACATGATACAATAGAATACATGGTATTTGATTTTATTTGAATAAAGTTTAAATACAGGCAGAACTAATCTGTGGTTTTTGAGATCAGTGTAGTGGTCACCATTGGAGTAGAAGGATAGGATAGTGATTGTGTTCTCGGGGAGGCAAGGTTCTTGTCCCATCGCAGAAAGAATTCAGAAACAAGACATGGAGATCAAGAAAGTAAAGTGAGGATTTATTTAAGCAAGAATATGCTCTCAGAGGGAGAGTGGGCAGACAGGTGAATAGCTGCCCTGGGTTTCTTAGGGAATTGGTCAGTGGTTACCCCATATCAGCCTTGGGAAATAGTTTTAAGTTTTGTTTGTGATTTTCAGAGGCATATGCAAGAAATGACCCAAGTCAAGTTAGCCTACAAAATAAGCTAAATTTAAGCTCTGTTTGCATAACTAAACTGTTTTTGTCTGCTCAGGGACTCAGGGCTGGTCTCTGTGATTCTAACAGTAGCAAGGCTAAGACCTTAGCAGCTTTGCCTTGGGTACTTCAGAATAGCATCATAATAAGCTCATCAGATACAGATAGGAAATATATACATATAACTGTGACCATCTGTGTGTGCATGTTTATGTACTTAAAACTCTTGTTGGTGACTATCTTCACTGTGGCATGGTGCCACTCTGAACATTAGTATGTTTAAGGCTTTTAGTTCTTACTAAACAGTGCAATCAGCTACCTTATAAGATATGACTGATTTGCATAAGTTTATCATCTGTTGAGGACTCAACCTCATTTTCAAATGTTTGAACAAGCTCATATTATAAGTAAACATTAAAAAAATTAATCTGCTGATAATAGATTTTCCCAAATAAACGCATTTCAGCTATAATCACAGGATATTATGGATATTCTGCCATTTCTGTCATCTGAATTTTAGTCTAATTTTGTGAAGCTCATTACTGAAAAGTGGATGGTTCACTGATTTGCACTCTCAAGAATTTACTTAAATTAGGAGATATCTTGCATCCTGTGTGTATAATGATATCTGGTTATAAACTGATTTAATCAGCCTAACATTTTAATTAGTAAAAAAGCCTTTAGTCATTCTCATAAAACCATACAAACTACTTATTTTATTATTATAATTTTTATTAATAACAGCAGATATAGCTAATTTTTTGCACTCCACAAATAATTTGGGAAATATCTGTAGAAAGAAAATGAAAACTGTGAATATATCAACTAAGTGATGAAACTATTTCCAGCATAGGATAAAAGATGAGAAGTATTACTCAGAAGGTATTTAGAAATATAACTTTGTGGAGAACATGATTCATTTTATCAGTATCACAGGTGATAAGACAGTGCCAGCATCTTTTTAAAAGTTTTAACTAAGAATTATAAAGAAACTGCCTGCATTAAATATAATTGGAAGTTCACAATCTTTGGAAAGTATTTAAAACATGGCAGACACTTTAGATGAGGAAATGGAGGAAGTTCAAAGTTCAACACAAACCTGTGAAACTATATGTCAGTTAGTAAATGACAGTTAAATCTTGAAACTTAATAAACCAGATGAATGTAAACCAGAAGGTAACTTTCTGAGAGAGTACTTTAACTATGCTCACCATAGAAATAGTACAGAATTTCCATGGGTTATGGTACATTTTGTCAACTGAATGTATCACAAAATATGGGAAGTTCAAAGTAGGGCTGTAAATAATCACATGACAATGATTTTTAATAAAGTCAGCATAAAAGATAGAATGTGGTCCTACTTGTTTGCTTTCATAGTTTGTGAAAGTTTATAATACAAAGTATATAATACAAAATATTATATTCAGTAAAATTTGTTTATAAAAGTAACAGCACATTGCCTTGTTTACAGTAGTTTTAAAATAAACACCTGTAGGATGAGCAAGTGAATGAGTGTCATAGTTAATCAACCATATTCAATGTCTCGGTTTTGTCAGACACAATGTCAGATGGCTACGATGTTGTCATTAATGTGCCAGACAAGGTCCCTGTCCTCATGAGGTTTACAATCTGTCCAGATAGACATAGTAATCAAATAATTTCAAATGGTAAAGGTAAAAACAAACAATATCAAGGTACTAGAGGATTTTATATTACTGAGGGGGTAAGTAGTTGGGGTAGCAACTACTTAATCTCAGGCTCAGAAGAGTAACTTTGCAGCTGAGAGCTGAAGAAAAGTCAGCAGTAATTAGATGCAAGGGTAGGCTGTTATGGGCAGAGAAAACTATGTGTAATTGTATGTCCTCCAGTGAGAGAGTGTGCTGTGTTCAGGGAAATGCAGGAAATCCAGCATAAAGGGCAAGAGAGAGAGATGTGCCCAGAGTAGGAGTGATGGGCAGCGGGCAATCATACATGCCCCAAGCAAAGGAAAGCTTGGAAGGATTCTAGGCAGGAAAATGACATGATCAGACCCCTGTGTTTAAAAGACCCTCTGACAGAAATGAGGAGGGGAGAATGGAGTTGGACAAAAGTTCATGGAGAGATTCAGACAACTTAAGTCATAGTTCTGGTGAGAAACGAGGATAATGTATGAAGATGGTAGCAGTAGAGATGGAGATGAATGTGCAGTTTTGGGAGAAAGAAGATAAGGAAGCAAAGATTACTTTGAACTTTCTAGGTGGGTAAAGTGAAAATTTATTGAAATTAGAGCTATTGTAGAAGAAATAGACTTGGAAAGAAGATCATAAGTTGAGTTTTGAGTACTTAGGGTTTGAGATGAATGTGAAACATGCAAGTGCGAATTTCAAGAAGTAAGGAAACATTTCAGTCTGGAGTACTGCACAAACCAGGAAGGAATATAACAGTGGGTGTATCTGGGCACATGGAAAACATGGGTGTAAAGGAGATTATGAGATTGCCAAGAGGAAGAATGTAGAGTGAACACAGAAGGGATCTAGGACATATCCCTGACAATTTCTCACATCCACTCATTTGCTGATAGGCAGGGAAGTGGTAGGCAAAGATACCATAAAGATCTACCTTAGGCAGCAGTTAAATTGAGAAACCCAAGAGAACTCTGAGGATCCTACATTAATCAGAGTCACTGCATATGATTGTACTGTTTAAGCATTGCACAATGACCTCCAGCTCAAGCCCAGGTCCCTGGTTAGGGGGTCTGTCAGCCAAAGAAATGAGTTTTTTGCCATAGGTATATAGGGAGCACTTACTGTTATTTATACAAAGATGCAGTATGTGCTTGTCACCATCATTGGTCTAGTTTTGCTTTCTCAAGGCTAAGAAAAGGCTGTGCTATATATATACAAGTGGGACAGGCTGCTAATTCCTACTATTCGAGTTAACTATTTAAAATAACACAATTATTAAAATGAAAATATACCTGGGAAAAGTATGTGAGTTTTGTCCATGTTTCACAGTTAAATTTAAATTAACATATCAGGTATTCTTCTAAAGCAATATTCAGTAAATATGGGAGAATTGGGGAGATTATAGGACACAGGGGAAAAGGCTAATGGTAAAGCTGAAAAAGAAGAAAGGGTGCCTAAAGAAGGAATTTTCAACATTTTTGATGAGCATTCCATCAAGCTCTATTCCATACTTCGGGCATTGTCTATCCACTAAAACACTCACAGGTCTTGTATATCAGAGCTTGAAGTTTATGATCATTTTATCCAATGTTTTCTAACCCAAATTATACTATAGGCAAATGAGCTTTCTTACACCTCAACCTATAACTGCAAAAGTAAGGGGAAAAGTTGGGAAATAAGAAGGGAATCCAACATTTTGTCACCTCAGAAGTTTATAAAATAGTGTACGGGTGTGATGTTCTGGAGCTGGTCATTAGGAAACATTGACTTCATCTTGAACTAAGGACTCAAGTGTGACTAGCATAAAATTATACTGCAAGCTCATGGTAGAACGAAGTACTGTATTTCAATTTAATCATCTGTAAAATGGGATGATAATATCTCATTAATTTTTCCTTCAGAGTTTAAGATTAAAGAAAAAAAGTAGAAAGAACAGAATTTAAACAGTACTTTGGTTCAGAAAGAGGGCAGTAAGTGTGAAGGTCTTTGTATTTATATTAAATGTAATATTTAATGACCATCCAGATTTAAGCCCTACTGATAATTTTTGCAATTAGCTAAATCATTAGCTGTAATATTTAAATTTACTAATTTAAAAGGGAGCATCACTAAATATTTCCAATTACTTATATTCCAACTCATCACAGGGAATATTGAATCTCTTGTTTAAAAATGGCCAAAAAGGAAATTGGCACTACGGTAGTAACATGTTTGAGAAAATGGAGCAGTAAGGAAATGATACGTGTGTTACTAACATAACTCATTTCCATATGTTCCTCCAGCATCCCATCCCCAAACACACATAAATTTGAGAACGTTTCCTCTGAATAGTTTCTAAACATTTTTCTTTTTTCATAAAGTGCTTTCATCAGAAGATGGCAGTAAAATCTCATAACCCATAATGTTTACAAGTCTTTTCCAACAGTGTAATCAAATTTTTTGGAATATTTATAAAATTTTATTCTTACTTAAACTGCTAATCTGTTGAAATGCTGTTTGGTATGAATAATGCAACAGCACACTGATTTTTGAAGGCAGTGGGATGAGAGACACTTTATAATTTGAACAACTCCTCGGCAAAAATAAACAATTTATTTGATCCTTTAAATTAGTGGAAATGGGTGTATACCATTTTAAAGTTGTTTTTTAATTTTCTTAGAGAAACGCTTTAAAAAATTACTATAATGTAGATTCTTTTAAAGACAAGTTCATTTGAAAGTACGCAAACATATTTGTATGTGAAATGAGGCCCAATAACTGAAGAACAAATAAAAAAATACGTATTTTACTTTCTGAATTAAAAAATAGAAAAAAATGGCATTCTGAGGTAATCGCAAATAATTTTTTGTTTCTAAATTTGTTATTTTCAGTTGATCTATTTTTGAGTCTCCTTTGTAATGATATTTAATATGCTATCAGTGAACTACACCTGAGCATAAAGAAAATTTGATCTTGACAAGATATTATAATAGTGAAAGTACATTATGAAGAAATAAGAACCATATGATGAAAATTCCTATACACCAAACTATGGGATTTGAACTTGCATGCCTCACAATCTCATATTCTAGAGAGCCAGATTATATTTTTAAGGTGTATATATCCATTATCTACATATTGTCTGTACACATTGGTTGTGTATCAGTTATTTATACATCATCTCTCAGCCCTTTCCTCACCCATCTGGATCTGCTAATATGGTACCTAAGAGTCTGAAAACCACTTCTCCAGACTCCCTTTTAAGTGGACTTCCTCTTAGAATCTGACCACGGAGGCAGTGGGAAGGGAAGGAGGAGGCTGTTTTACCATTCTCAGGCTCCAGCTTCTTTCTGCTGTCCCAGCACCAATCCAGCTAGCCAGGCCTTCGGTGGTCATCTCAGTGGTCTGAGAAGCATCCATGCAGTGCCTGGCTCTCCAGGGGCCTGTGCACTAGCCTCACAGTGGTTCCAGTTGGTGTCCAAATACTAGTCCACATGCCTCATGCAAAAGTGTAAGAACCTCTCACCTTTTCTTACTTCTCCAGCTCTGGTGATTTTAGCTGTTTCTTGTTGTTAAACCTGAGATTCCTCCACTTACTCTGTTGGTTCTTCCTGCTTCCAACATCTGTGTAATCAATTCTGTCTATTAAATTTCCTTTGAAATACCTATCATGGTTTCTGTTTCCCTGAATGCTTCCCTGTTACCTGATAGGAGAATACAATTAAAAGCCAGCAAAATAGTGAGTTGTAAGAAGAAAGAATTGTCCCTAGTTTTAGTTTTTTGTTTGTTTGTTTGTCTTTATTTCATTGCTATTTGGTCCGGGTTCATTACCTTTAAAAACATCAAATTTATTTTTGTACCACAAGCAAAATTGCATTAGAAAGAGTAATACTTCAAAGAATATGCCCATATGAGTGTTTCTTACTTGTATGATAAACTCACAGTGTATACTCTAAAACTCATAATCCTGTATAAAAAATGTTCTCTGTGACGTCTGAAAAAGCCATTTTAAGAGAAGCGGTTGTTTTTATGTTTCGTGAATGTCTGAATGCATGCATATGCATAGTCAGGGACTGGCATATCAAAGTCTTAAATAGACTTTGTTCAATTACTTTCTGCAGGATAAAACCCAAGCTGGTGTCATTTAGAGTTCAGGCATTATGAATGATCTTTGCTTTCAGGAAAAAAAAGCAGCTTCCTGCCTTAGAATCCAGTTAGTCAAACAAGAATTATATCTATGGAAAATGACAAAAACAGACTGTAGTACAAGTAAGTAGATGACACATGGTCTAAGACGATTTTATAGTGTGTTCCAATAGCTAAATTATCAACAGACCAGGACTCTACAAGGTGCAGTATTTGGAAATCATGAGGCAAACAGTCTGTGTTAAAGAGGCTTGTCAGTGTAAAAAGCATTAAACCCAAGAGAAATACTTAAGAAGAGGGTCCTAATCCACTTAAGAGAAACTGATAAGAACAAGGCTAAGTCCTAGGAATGGGTAGACTAGACAGTTTAACAGGCCATTTAAGGCTGTTGACCAAATAATTGTGTAAAGGCTGTATAAAGCATCTGGTTCTCAGAACATGCAAAACCCGTTTCTCAAAAGGGTGCACAGGTTTTGATAGGATAGGATGCTGAGTCACACTAGGATACTGGATAGGATGCTGGATTTCACACTAATTATACGCTTAGATTCATCCTAAGGTATTGAGGTAAGACTTACAGGAAGGGAGCAATTTGCTCCAGTTTTCAGGAGGAGAAGTTAGGCATTAGGTTGAGGGAAAAGGGATTTATATTTTAATAAGTCAAACCAAACTGACAAAAAAATCCTGGGATATTGTAGTACATAGAAGTTCAAGGATTGGCATCATTTTTCTTTTATCCAACACAGAACTTTGAATATTGTGTATTCTTTTATGATTTATTCCCACCAAATTTTGTTTACATATGTCATAACTAAAGTACATTTTTAGAATTAGATATATGAGTATTTTTCTGTTTAAATTTGTGTTTAAAGCCAAGGCTTCTATCAGTTTCTTTTTTATTTAAATAATATACATATTTAATCACTTTAAAAAGTTAATATTCTCAGAGAACTTCAAAATATTCTTCATAATGATCCATCTATGAAATGAATGTAACTTTAGTGAACAATTTTTTTTCTTTTCTGGTTATATTTCAAGTATTGTTTTTTGTTTGTTTGTTTTCTATAAATGGCATCTAAAATAATTGGGATGTAAAGATATTGGAGGAATTCAAACAATTATAGAAAATAAGTGATCAGAATGCTGGAGTTTTATAGCCCTAGTTTTATGCTTGATTCTTTTTTTATTTCATACCATGGAAAATTAATTTTGCCATAATAAATTGAATGTATTTTATTCAATTTAAGCATATTGAACTTAATTTTGTATTTAAGTAGATTGCTCTTGTTATATTAAAAAGAAAAGTTCATTTAAATTTCCAAGAGAAAAAGATTTTAAAGAGATAAGATTGCATTGCATTTGATTTTAAAAAATACATTTTATTTAAAATGATTTAAGTGTTATTTAAGGCGTACTGATAGTAACATATTTCATTTCCCACATGTTGAGGAAAATGTACATAAATTATTACTAGGTCTTCATGTGACTTAGTAATCTAACCTCACACACAATAGCCTGATATAGAACAACCAGTTAATAAGATGGCAATGGAGATTATTGCAATTTTGAAAATACATCTGTTTTTACATAGGTTTTAAAAATTTGCTAATGTTCTATTAGCCCATAAACCTTGTTTCTAAAGTGACATCTCCTCCAGGAAAAAAAATAGGCACATGAGTTAAAATAAAGCATGTTCAACTAAACAGCCCTATCCTCCTTGCAGCTTTACTGCTTCCATGACTCCATAAATATTTCTGAAAATATCTTCAGTTCTAGCAACTGGGCCACTTAACATCAATTTCCTACTCATGAGACACATCCCTTTGGTTTATAGCTTGTACCTGTTTGCACACCTAGGGAGCTGATAAGTGGGAATATTGCCTCAATTCTCAGAGTGACAGTAGCCAAAGGGGACTGAGCAATCAGGTGGGAAAGTCATCAGATGATGAGGTTGCCCAGGTGTAGATTCAAACCCTCTGATTTTCTGCTCCAGCCTGGGCACAGATATTATTGTAAATGAGGCCTCTGTACCCTGCCCTCTTGCATTACTGTCAAGGTTTCTTAAAATTCAAGATTTTTTCTTTTTTTCATTGTATCATTTTTGTTTGGCTGAAATAAATCCTCTTTTCAAAAATATTTTATCTATCAGAAACTGCATATGTTAAGGAAACTTTTGAATGCTAGCTTGTCTGAAAAATTTCTCAGTTGAGTTTGGCTATATATAAAGTTCCATGTTCAGAATTATTTTTCCACATAACTTTAAAGGCAGTGTTCAGTTTTCTTCTAGCATTCTGTATCATTAGAGAGAAATTTGATATGTATCCTTTTGAGGGTGAAGTGCATTTGTCTCTCATACCACATACAGGGATCATAGTCATGTACATATTTGTTCTTTCAATAATTGTGCTCAAGGTTTCTGAGCATCTATATACTTCTGTATTGTTTTAAGATTATTAATAAGAATTTAAAACATTCTACACTTTTTCCTAAATTATCACTTTGTTTTAGTTTCAGCAATACTAATTGTTTCTTTTGGTAGTCCATTTTTATGTTGTGTGTGTTTTAAATATCTACTGATTTTTGCTTCTTTTATATAAGATAGGTAGCTGGTATGAGTACTTAAAATAGGCCTTACTCCTGAATGGAAAGTCTGATGTCCACTTGTAGTTGAGGTGCTTCTACTGTTCTCCCCCCACCTGCCCACCCCACCACACACAGGCGCACACACACACACACAAACACACTTCCTATTCCTTCTTCCGTGGTTTATGTCCTCCATACCACTTACTCATACACACAATATACTCTGTCTCTTTGTGCACTTATTGGCTTTCCCTCCCATCCTAATCTAGCATGTACACGGATTCCTGGAATTTTTGTCTGGTTGATTCACTTCTGTATCCCATTACCTAGAAGATTATCTGAACAGATATTTATAGAAAGACTGAATAAATGAATGGCCAGTAATCAGGCATCCTCATCCCCTGTGCAAGAACATGGAGAGGAACTCTATGGAGTATCATTATCCCAAAAAATGTCCCTGATCTCGCCAGGCATCTTCTGCAGTCATCAAGGCCAAACAGAGCAGCTGATTTTGCCTGGAAGTAAGTTCCATGCATGGGTAGACAGATGTCAAGCAGCAGAGCTAATCCACAGACATTCCTTAAAGACAAATTGCTACAGGTTCCTGTCCCACATTCTTAACCTACCCTCTGTCCTCACCGATTCCTAGTTTGTAGCCATTTCATTTCTCTTCAGGAAGAACAACTCCCATCTCTGCTTCAAGTCCCTGCTGAGACTGTGGCTTCTGTTTGTTGTTGTTACTGGAAACTCACCATCCTCTCTATTTTGCTACTCACTTTTCTTCTATTCTCCTTGCTGTGTGTGTATGTGTGTGTGTGTTTGTTTTTGTTTTGTTTTGTTTTTTGTCATCCTTCTCTTTATGGATCTTTAAGGTGTAGAGGAGACCAATCCATAGACTCTGCCTGAAGTTTGACCTGGAAGCCCAGTACTTGTTTAATGGTTAACTGGTTACACTTTAAGCCTTCAAGGTAGTCTAAGGGAGAAAATTCTATACACAAGTACAAAGTATAGGTTCTTTGTAAGCTAATACAACCTGAGGGGGGATAAAGGACACTAACTAAATCATTGAATTAAGAAAGTACCTGGCAATGTATTCTTTTTCATGTATTAGCTGGCTATAGGATTTTACTAGTGGCATATATAGCTGTGTATCTGTCCTCTGAAGTAATGGACTTGTAGATCTAAGGAGTTTTATACTAAGGCAGAATAATGCATCCAGTCTGGGAATAGTTCAGGAGAGACACTATTTCACAAATGCTGGCCTGTTTTTGAAGATACATGAGGTATTTTTAAAATCATAGTCAATTATAAAATATATTATAAATTATAAATATTTTCCATTTAAAAGCTCTCTTGGTAGAATAACAAGTTTAGGAAAGAAAAGGAGATAAAATTATTCTAACAGAGTCCCACATTTTGTTTCCTTCATATGTCTAATTTAACAAGAAATGATGTAGTCAAGTCCAATTTCCTTCAGACACAACTCAGAGCAGGTATAAGAAAAATCATTATTCAAGTCATAAAAAATTCACTTAAGTTGACCTGTGTTTTTTTTTTAAATAGAGGCTTCTAAAAGAATTCTGTTTCTCTTAAGCACATCCTGATTCCTTTTTGTTACCATGCCAAAAAATATTTGAAAGGTGATAGTATATCCTGTTGACAGGTGTCTTGCTGTTTCATATTTAATATTTTCTTTATTTTGGGGAGTTTGTTTTTTCAATCTGTCACTCAGGAGGAGGCAAGGCTGGTTTAAGAGGGATTTCAGGTGAGTCCCTGAGCTTCCTGATCTATATTAAGATAAAATACTTGACTCACTCTTAATGATAAAAGATAAAGTATTGTGCTTAAAACATGCTAATGATAATTTTATCATCCTAATGAAATACGTTAGTGTTTATTATACACATTGCATAGATGAGGAAACTAACATTTAGAGAGGGGTTAAGTAGTTTTTCAAATGTCACATACCATTTACGTTGAATATCTGCAATTTGAACACTGCTGGGTTTGAATCCAAAGTAATTGTTCTACATCACAGAATCTTCAATTTCCCGATACAACAAATTTTCACTATCTCAATGTATGAGAAGTTATGTTATCTCTCAATATATGAGAGAATGACTGAGAGAGAGAACAATATATAAGAGTAAAATTAGTCCTTTCAAGTATATCTCCGGATGGAGACCCTAGAAGTGATATTGGCAGAATTGTTCAACAATTCCATTTTTAAATACTGCACTATAAGTCTCAGTAGTGTTATAAGCTATGCTATTTTCCACATCTTAAAAACAAAAAAGCCTTTCTTCCTGTTAAAGTATTGGCTAATCAGCTTTGCTAATTATTCCTTCAAAGCTCTAGGAAAGATTTCTTTAATTAAAATTGAGGCTCAAGTATTTCAAATTCAGGACTTTTCATAATGATTAATGTGTCACATACAATCTTTATATGCTAGTCAGTTAACATATTGTTAACATAACACATTTCATTCTTAAGAATAGAGATGGTGAGTTTCCAGGAGCAGTGTTCGTGAGGCATTTTGGCTGGAATCCCATATTTCAGTTCTAGATAGTTTCTTGCTAGTTCTAAAGTTATGCATTTTATTTTTATGAAAAATCAAAATAACATAGCCTATGAGTTTTTCTCTTTTTCTCAATGATCACTGTGACAGGCATCTCACAATGCCGTTACAGGAATCTTTGAGCTCCCTCTTTCTCCACCTCTACTTCCTTGAATCCTCGGTTGGTTGGTTTTCTTAATGCACAGGGTAAAAGCCATGGCGTATTCCTCCAAAACAGTATGTAGTAGTGGGAAGAACGTTAGGCTAGGAATGAGAATGATGGGCTTCAAAGTTAGACTCTGCCACATATTAATGGGGTATATAAAATGGTAATTTAAAAAAATCCATGTCACAGGATTGCTATGAGGATTAAAAGAGAGAAAAATGTTGAGCCTAGCATATAGGAGACATTAAATAAGTGATCATTTTCTTGCTTAATTAAGTAGGCTTAATTATCAAAGAGTCATTACAAGAGGATTCTATGTTTATCAAACACAACAAACAGAAGAACAACAAAGGGCAAAAGATTTTCCTTTTACTCGAGCTTGCTGCAACATGTGGAATGCTTTATTTAACGGAAATAATATTCACATCAAAGCTTTTAGAATTGTGACAATGACTCAAAGATTCACTGTAACTTTGAAATAATCTTGGAAACATAGAATTAATTGCATAATTACACTATGAGCTCATTGGGCTTGGAGTAGTTTTCTAAACTCACATTCCATCACATCTTACTCCCTTCTAAACTGCCTTCTGCCTACAAAGCACCACTGAAACCTAAATTCCAAGTTTACTACTAACCGCAGAGTTCCTAAATCCAGGGAATATATTTTCACTACTGTTATTTGATCTCTGAATGTTGAGAGTGACAGTCTGTCGTAGGCCTTGCTATGGACTCATTTGCAGTCCCCTCCAGATTAATATGTTTATGCCCTAATCCCAACATGATGGTATTTGGATATGAAGCCTTTGGGAGGTAATCAGATTCAGAAGAGTCATGAAAGTGGAGCCCACGTGTTGAGATTAAAGTCCTTAAAAGAAGAGACACTAGAGAACTTGTTCCCTCTCCCTCCCTCCCTCCCTTACCACTTATTTCCTTCTCTTTCTCCACCAACACCACCACACCCTCCCTGCCTGCCTGCCTGCATAGCCCCATATGAGAACACAGCAAGAAGGCAGCTGTCTGCAGTTCAGGAAGAGAGGCCTCACCAAACCCAGCCATTCTTTTTTTTTTTTTTTGCGGTGCGTGGGCCTCTCACTGCTGTGGCCTCTCCCGTTGCAGAGCACAGGCTCCGGACGCACAGGCTCAGCAGCCATGGCTCACGGGCCCAGCCGCTCCGCGGCATGTGGGATCTTCCCAGACCGGGGCACGAACCCGTGTCCCCTGCATTGGCAGGCAGACTCTCAACCACTGCACCACCAGGGAAGCCCAAAACCCAACGATTCTTATGCCCTGATCTCAGAGTTTCAGCCTCCAGAATTGTGAGAAGACAAACTTCTATTGTTTAAGCCACTCAGTCTATGGCATTTTGTCATGGCCTTGAGTGCCTCTGCATGTTCTTGACAACAGTGCACAGCCCTGACCACTCTTCTCTAGACCTTTGTCAGTGTTCTGTTTGCAGCAAGCAAACCTAAGAGATGATTTTTCTTCTGGGACAAAGAACAGGCTTGTTTATCCTTTGCTATACAGTAGTAGGTTCCCCAAACTTCATGTCCCTCAGTTGCAATGCAAAACCATTCCATGTGCAGCCTCCTTCTGGGCCTGTAGGCAACATCACAGTGGGTCTTGGGGGCAAAGGGAACTGATACACATACTGATGCCAACAGCATTATATCTTGCCTAGCAGCATACTAGGACTGTCTCTTGAACTCTTTATCATGGACTTAACTCCCATATAATTGGATAGTATCCCTGTATCGATACATTGTCCACTCCGAGACTTTATGTTCCACTCCACTTTATTCAACACACCCAGGATCCAATTCCACCTTTACTTTCCTGGTAACTGTGGAAATGTGTTCAGTAGGTCCAGCAACTACTTCATTGCTACCTTTCTTTCTTCAGGAGAGCCAATATTTCCCCAGGGAACCTGGAAAACAACTACTAGAATTAATAAGTGAATTTAGCAAGGTCACAGGGTACAGTTAATATGCAAAAAATAATTACAGTCTAGTATACAGAGGGTCAGTAAACTTTTCCTACAAAGGACCATATGGTATATATTTTAGGCTTAGCAGGCCTTATGTCACATACTCAGCTCTGAAGCTGTAGCATGAAAGTGGACATAGTATATAAATGAATGAGAGTGGCTGTGCTTTATAACATTTATTTACAAAAACAAGCTGTGGTTCCGGATTTGGCCCATGGGCTGTAGCTTGACAGTCCCTGTTATATACCATGAACATTGATTAGAAGATGCAATATTATGTCTAACCAAGTAATTTATTTAGGTCTCCTTTAATTTCTTTTGTTCATGTTCTGTAGTTTTCAGCATAGAGGCATTGCACATATTTTGCAGAATTTTTTCGTTAAAATTTGATGGTTTCTGATATTAAGTAGAACTATTTTTCTAAATTCATTTTCTAATGTTCTTGGTGGCTAGTATATAGACATATTATTGATCTCTATATATTAACCTTGTACCTGCAAACTTGATAAGTTCTCTTATTCAAGTTGTTTTTTTCTTTTTAAATCCCTGGGATATTCTGTGTAAATCATTAGGTAATCTGCAAATAGAAATTTTACTTTTTTTTTTTTACATCTTTATTGGAGTATAACAGCTTTACAATAGTGTGTTACTTTCTGCTTTATAACAAAGTGAATCAGTTATACATATACATATGTTCCCATATCTTTTCCCTCTTGCGTCTCCCTCCCTCCCAACCTCCCTATCCCACCCCTCCAGGTGGTCACAAACCACCAAGCTGATCTCCCTGTGCTATGCGGCTGCTTCCCACTAGCTATCTACCTTACCTTTGGTAGTGTATATATGTCCATGCCTCTCTCTCGCTTTGTCACGCCTTACCCTTCCCCCTCCCCATATCCTCAAGTCCGTTCTCTATAGGTCTGTGTCTTTATTCCTGTCTTACCCTAGGTTCTTAATAACATTTTTTTCCCTTAAATTCCATATATATGTGTTAGCATACGGTATTTGGCTTTCTCTTTCTGACTTACTTCACTCTGTATGACAGACTCTAGGTCCATCCACCTCATTACAAATAGTTCAATTTCATTTCTTTTTATGGCTGAGTAATATTCCATTGTATATATATGCCACATCTTCTTTATCCATTCATCTGATGATGGACACTTAGGTTGACTCCATCCCCTGGCTATTGTAAATAGAGCTGCATTGAACATTTTGGTACATGACACTTTTTGAATTATGGTTTTCTCAGGGTATATGACCAGTAGTGGGATTGCTGTGTTGTATGGTAGTTCTATTTTTAGTTTTTTAAGGAACCTCCATACTGTTCTCCATAGTGGCTGTACCAATTCACAATCCCACCAGCAATGCAAGAGTGTTCCCTTATTTCCACACCCTCTCCAGCATTTATTGTTTCTAGATTTTTTCATGATGGCTGTTCTGACTGGTGTGAGATGATATCTCATTGTGGTTTTGATTTGCATTTCTCTAATGATTAATGATGTTGAGCATTCTTTCATGTGTTTCTTGGCAGTCTGTATATCTTCTTTGGAGAAATGTCTATTTAGGTCTTCAGCCCATTTTTGGATTGGGTTGTTTGTTTTTTTGTAATTGAGCTGCATGTGCTGCTTATAAATTTTGGAGATTAATCCTTTGTCAGTTGCTTCATTTGCAAATATTTTCTCCCATTCTGAGAGTTGTATTTTGGTCTTGTTTATGGTTTCCTTTGCTGTGTAAAAGCTTTGAAGTTTCATTAGGTCCCATTTGTTTATTTTTATTTCAATTTCTCTAGGAGGTGGGCCAAAAAGGATTTGCTGTGATTTATGTCATAGAGTGTTCTGCCTATGTTTTCCTCTAAGAGCTTGATAGTTTCTGACCTTACATTTAGGTCTTTAATCCATTTTGAGCTTATTTTTGTGTATGGAGTTAGGGAGTGATCTAATCTCATACTTTTACATGTACCTGTCCGGTTTTCCCAGCACCACTTCTTGAAGAGGCTGTCTTTTCTCTACTGTATATTCCTGCCTCCTTTATCAAAGATAAGGTGACTATATGTGCATGGGTATATCTCTGGGCTTTATATCCTGGTCCATTGATCTATCTTTCTGTTTTTGTGCCACTACCACACTGTCTTGATTAGTGTAGCTTTGTAGTATAGTCTGAAGTCAGGGAGCCTGATTCCTCCAGCTCCGTTTTTCGTTCTCAAGATTACTTTCTCTATTCGGGATCTTTTGTGTTTCCATACAAATTGTGAAATTTTTTGTTCTAGTTCTGTGAAAAATACCAGTGGTAGTTTCCTAGGGATTGCATTGAATCTGTAGATTGCTTTGGGTAGTAGAGTCATTTTCACAATGTTGATTCTTCCAATCCAAGAACATGGTGTATCTCTCCATCTATTTGTATCATCTTTAATTTCTTTCATCAGTGTCTTATAATTTTCTGCATACAGGTCTTTTGTTTCCTTAGGTAGGTTTATTCCTAGATATTTTATTCTTTTTGTTGCAATGGTAAATGGGAGTGTTTTCTTGATTTCACTTTCAGATTTTTTCATCATTAGTGTATAGGAATGCCAGAGATTTCTTTGCATTAATTTTGTATCCTGCTACTTTACCAAATTCATTGATTAGCTCTAGTAGTTTTCTGGTATCATCTTTAGGGTTCTCTATGTATAGTATCATGTCATCTGCAAACAGTGACATCTTTACTTCTTCTTTTCCAATTTGGATTCCTTTTATTTCCTTTTCTTCTCTGATTGCTGTGGCTAAAACTTCCAAAACTATGTTGAATAAGAGTGGTGAGAGTGGGCAACCTTGTCTTGTTCCTGATCTTAGTGGAAATGCTTTCAGTTTTTCACCATTGAGGACGATGTTGGCTGTGGGTTTGTCATATATGGCCTTTATATGTTGAGAAAAGTTCCCTCTGTGCCTACTTTCTGCACGGTTTTTATCATAAATGGGTGTTGAATTTTGTCAAAAGCTTTCTCTGCATCTATTGCGATGATCATATGGTTTTTCTCCTTCAATTTGTTAATACGGTGTATCACGTTGATTGATTTGCGTATATTAAAGAATCCTTGCATTCCTGGAATAAACCCCACTTGATCATGGTGTATGATCATTTTAATGTGCTGTTGGATTCTGTTTGTTAGTATTTTGTTGAAGATTTTTGCGTCTATGTTCATCAGTGATATTGGCCTGTAGCTTTCTTTCTTTGTGACATCCTTGTCTGGTTTTGGTATCAGGGTGATGGTGGCCTCGTAGAATGAGCTTGGGAGTGTTCCTCCCTCTGGTATATTTTGGAAGAGTTTGAGAAGGATGGGTGTTAGCTCTTCTCTAAATGTTTGATAGAATTCGCCTGTGAATCCATCTTGTCCTGGGCTTTTATTTGTTGGAAGATTTTTAATCACAGTTTCCATTTCAGTGCTTGTGATTGGTCTGTTCACATTTTCTATTTCTTCCTGATTCAGTCTTGGCAGGTTGTGCATTTCTAAGAATTTGTCCATTTCTTCCAGGTTGTCCATTTTATTGGCATAGAGTTGCTTGTAGTAATCTCTCATGATCTTTTGTATCTCTGTAGTGTCAGTTGTTACTTCTCCTTTTTCAATTCTAATTCTATTGATTTGAGTCTTCTCCCTTTTTTTCTTGATGAGTCTGGCTAATGGTTTATCAGTTTTGTTTATCTTCTCAAAGGACCACGTTTTAGTTTTATTGATCTTTGCTATCATTTCCTTCAATTCTTTTTCATTTCTTTCTGATACGTTTTTTATGATTTCTTTCCTTCTGCTAACTGGGTTTTTTTGTTCTTCTTTCTCTAATTGCTTTAGGTGGAAGGTTAGGTTGTTTTTTCGAGATGTTTCCTGTTTCTTAAGGTAGGATTGTATTGCTATAAACTTCTCTCTTAGAACTGCTTTTGCTGCATCCCATAGATTTTGAGTCGTCGTGTCTCCATTGTCATTTGTTTCTAGGTATTTTTTGATTTCCTCTTTGATTTCTTCAGTGATCACTTCGTTATTAAGTAGTGTATTGTTTAGCCTCCATGTGTTTGTATTTTTTACAGATCTTTTCCTGTAATTGATATCTAGTCTCATAACGTTGTGGTCGGAAAAGATACTTGATACAATTTCAATTTTCTTAAATTTACCAAGGGTTGATTTGTGACCCAAGATATGATCTATCCTGGAGAATGTTTCATGAGCACTTGAGAAAAATGTGTGTTCTGTTGGTTTTGGATGGAATGTCCTATAAATGTCAATTAAGTCCATCTTGTTTAATGTATCATTGAAAGCTTGTGTTTCCTTATTTATTTTCACTTTGGATGATCTGTCCATTGGTGAAAGTGGGGTGTTAAAGTCCCCTACTATGAATGTGTTACTGTTGATTTCCCCTTTTATGGCTGTTAGTATTTGCCTTATGTATTGAGATGCTCCTATGTTGGGTACATAAATATTTACAATTGTTATATCTTCTTCTTGGATCGATCCCTTGATCATTATGTAGTGTCCTTCTTTGTCTCTTCTAATAGTCTTTATTTTAAAGTCTATTTTGTCTGATATGAGAATTGCTACTCCAGCTTTCTTTTGGTTTCCAGTTGCATGGAATATCTTTTTCCATCCCCTTACTTTCAGTCTGTATGTGTCTCTAGGTCTGAGGTGGGTCTCTTGTAGACAGCATATATATGGGCCTTGTTTTTGTATCCATTCACCCAATCTGTGTCTTTTGGTGGGAGCATTTAGTCAATTTACATTTAAGGTGATTATCGAAATGTATGTTCCTATTCCCATTTTCTTAATTGTTTTGGGTTCGTTATTGTAGGTCTTTTCCTTCTCTTGTGTTTCTTGCCTAGAGAAGTTCCTTTAGCATTTGTTGTAAAGCTGGTTTGGTGGTGCTGAATTCTCTTAGCTTTTGCTTGTCTGTAAAGGTTTTAATTTCTCCATCAAATCTGAATGAGATCCTTGCTGGGTAGAGTAATCTTCGTTGTAGGTTTCTCTCCTTCACCACTTTAAATATGTCCTGCCAGTCCCTTCTGGCTTGCAGAGTTTCTGCTGAAAGATTAGTTGTTAACCTTATGCGGATTCCCTTGTGTGTTATTTGTTGTTTTTCCCTTGCTGCTTTTAATATGTTTTCTTTGTATTTAATTTTTGACAGTTTGATTAATATGTATCTTCACGTGTTTCTCCTTGGATTTATCCTGTATGGGACTCTCTGTGCTTCCTGGGCTTGATTAACTATTTCCTTTCCCATATTAGGGAAGTTTTCAACTATAATCTCTTCAAATATTTTGTCAGTCCCTTTCTTTTTCTCTTCTTCTTCTGGAACCTATACAATTTGAATGTTGGTGCATTTAATGTTGTCCCAGAGGTCTCTGAGACTGTCCTCAGTTCTTTTCATTCTTTTTTCTTTATTCTGCTCTGCAGTAGTTATTTCCACTATTTTATCTTTCAGGTCACTTATCCGTTCTTCTGCCTCAGTTATTCTGCTATTGATCCCATCTAGAGTATTTTTCATTTCATTTATTGTGGTGTTCATCATTGTTTGTTTCATCTGTAGTTTTTCTAGGTCCTTATTAAATGTTTCTTGCATTTTGTCTATTTCCAAGATTTTGGATCATCTTTACTATCATTATTCTGAATTCTTTTTCAGGTAGACTGCCTATTTCCTCTTCATTTGTTAGGTCTGGTGGGGTTTTATCTTGCTCCTTCATCTGCTGTGTGTTTTTCTGTCTTCTCATTTTTCTTATATTACTGTGTTTGGGGTCTCCTTTTTGCAGGCTGCAGGTTCGTAGTTCTTGTTTTTTTTGCTGCCTGTCCCCAGTGGCTAAGGTTGGTTCAGTGGGTTGTGTAGGTTTCCTGGTGGAGGGGACTAGTGCCTGTGTTCTGGTGGATGAGGCTGGATCTTGTCTTTCTGGTGGGCAGGTCCATGTCTGGTGGTGTGTTTTGGGGTGTCTGTGGCCTTATTATGATTTTAGTCAGCCTCTCTGCTAATGGGTGGGGTTGTGTTCGTGTCTTGCTAGTTGTTTGGCATAGGGTGTCCAGCACTGTAGCTTGCTGGTCGTTGAGTGAAGCTGGGTGCTGGTGTTGAGATGGAGATCTCTGGGAGATTTTCGCCATTTGATATTATGTGGAGCTGGGAGGTCTCTTGTGGACCAGTGTCCTGAAGTTGGCTCTCCCACCTCAGAGGCACAGCACTGACTCCTGGTTGCAGCACTAAGAGCCTCTCATTCACATGGCTCAGAATAAAAGGGAGAAAAAGTAGAAAGAAAGTATTAGTAGAAGAAGAAAGAAAGAAAGAAAGAAAGAAAGAAGGAAAGAAAGGAGGGAGGGAGGAAGGAAGGAGGGAAGGAAGGAAAAAAAGAAAGAAAGAAGATATAGTAAAATAAAGTAAGATAAATTATAATAAAGTTATTAAAATAAAAAAGTAATTAAGAAAAATAAAAATAAATAAAAATTTAAAAAACGGACGGATAGGACCCTAGGACAAATGGTTGGAAACAAAGCTGTACAGACAAAATCTTGCACAGAAGCATATACGTACACACTCACAAAAAGAGGAAAAGCAGAAAAAATTATAAATCTTGTTCTCAAAGTCCACCTCCTGAATTTGGGATGATTCGTTGTCTAAAGGAGGGAAGGAAGGAAAGAAAGAAAGAAAGAAGATAAAGTAAAGTAAAATAAAGTTATTAAAATACAAATTAATTATTAAGAAAAAAATTAAAAACAAAAACGGACGGAGAGAACCCTAGGACAGATGTTGAAAGCAAAGCTATACAGACAAAATCTTACACAGAAGCATATACATACACACTCACAAAAAGAGGAAAAGGGGAAAAAATCATAAATCTTGCTCTCAAAGTCCACCTCCACAATTTGGGATGATTCGTTGTCTATTCATGCACAGATGCAGGGTACATCAAGTTGATTGTGGAGCTTTAATCTGCTGCTTCTGAGGCTGCTGGGAGAGATTTCCCTTTCTCTTCTTTGTTCTCACAGCTCCCAGGGGCTCAACTTTGGATTTGGCCCTGCCTCTGCGTGTAGGTCGCTGGAGGGCGTCTGTTCTTTGCTCAGACAGGACAGGGTTAAAGGAGCCGCTGCTTCGGGGACTCTGGCTCACTCAGGCCGGGGGGAGGGAGGGGTACGGAGTGCGGGGCGAGTCTGCGGCGGCAGAGGCTGGCGTGACGTTGCACCAGCCTGTGGGGCGCCGTGCGTTCTCCCGGAGAAGTTGTCCCTGGATCCCGGGACCTTGTGGTGGGCTGCACAGGCTCCCCGGAAGCAGGGTGTGGATAGTGACCTGTGCTCGCACACAGGCTTCTTAGTGGCGGCAGCAGCAGCCTTAGCGTCTCATGCCCGTCTCTGGGGTCCGTGCTGTTAGCCGCGGCTCACGCCCGTCTCTGGAGCTCCTTTAAGCAGCGCTCTTAATCCCCTCTCCTCACGCACCAGGAAACAAAGAGGGAAGAAAAAGTCTTGCCTCTTCAGCAGGTCCAGACTTTTCCCCGGACTCCCTCCCAGCTAGCCGTCGTGCACTAACCCCCTGCAGGCTGTGTTCACCCCGCCAACCCCAGTCCTCTCCCTGACCAAAGCCTGAGCCTCAGCTCCCAGCCCCGCCCGCCCCGGCGGGTGAGCAGACAAGCCTCTCGGGCTGGTGAGTGCTGGTCGGCACTGATCCTCTGTGCGGGAATATCCCCGCTTTGTCCTCCGCACCCCTGTTGCTGCGCTCTCCTCTCCGGCTCTGAAGCTTTCCTCCTCCACCACCCACAGTCTCTGCCCGTGAAGGGGCTTCTAGTGTGTGGAAACCTTTCCTCCTTCACAGCTCCTTCCCACTGGTGCTGGTCCCATCCCTATCCTTTTGTCTCTGTTTATTCATTTTTCTTTTGCCCTACCCAAGTACGTGGGGAGTTTCTTGCCTTTTGGGAGCTCTGAGTTCTTCTGCCAGCTTTCAGTAGGTGTTCTGTAGGAGTTGTTCCACGTGTAGATGTATTTCTGGTGTATCTCCACAACGTTTCAATTAAATAAGAGTAGGTCCAATTATCTCTTGTGGCAGTTCACCTGCTAGTGTTGGAGGGCCTCCTGCAGAGGCAGGGGGTGGCTCTGGCTCACTGTGGGGACAAGGACACTGGCAGCAGAAGTTCTGGGAAATATTCCTTGGTGTGAGCCCTCCCGGACTCCGCTGTTAGCCCCACCAAAGAGCCCAGGTAGTCTCGAAAGTTTTACTTTTTTATCTGATTTTTATGACTTTCTTGCACTTACTTTGCTGTAAAGTTTAGGACCTCTAGTATAATGTTGAATGAAATGTGCACAGTGTGTATTCTTGCCTTTTTATTTTAATACTGGGTAAAGTGATCAATATTTAACCATTAAATATGATGTTAGTTGTAAGATTTTAGTAGGTATCTTTCTTCAGATTGAAGAAGTTCATATTTATTTCTAGGTCGCTACAGATATTTACATGAATTGTTGCTTACTTTGTCACATGTTTTTCCTGTGTCTATAGAAATATGTTTTTCCTCCTTTGTTCTCTTAATATGATAAAGTGCAGTGATGGATTTTTGAATGTTCAATTAGCTTTGAATTCCTTGTATAAACCCCAAATGGTTAAAATCCATTATCTTTTGTATAAGCTGCTGGGTTTTTTTGTTCTGTTTTGTTTTTTTAATATCTTTATTGGGGTATAATTGCTTTACAATGGTGTGTTAGTTTCTGCTGTATAACAAAGTGAATCAGTTATACATATACATATGTTCCCATATCTCTTCCCTCTTGCATCTCCCTCCCTCCCACCCTCCCTATCCCACCCCTCCAGGCGGTCACAGAGCACCGAGCTGATATCCCTGTGCTATGCGGCTGCTTCCCACTAGCTATCTACCTTACGTTTGGTAGTGTATATATGTCCATGCCTCTCTCGCGCGTTGTCACAGCTCACCCTTCCCCCTCCCCATATTCTCAAGTCCGTTCTCCAGTAGGTCTGTGTCTTTATTCCTGTCTTACCTCTAGGTTCTTCATGACATTTTTTTTCTTAAATTCCTGGTTTAACTTAATATTTTGTTGAGGATTTTTGTGTCTGTGTTCATGAGGAATATTGGTCTATGAATATATTTTATTTTTGCAATATCATTGTATCATTTGGGTATCAAGTTAATGGTGGACTCATAAAGTGATTTGGAATTGCTCCAACATCTTCTACTTTCTTAAAGAGTTAGTAGAGATATATACCCACAAATGGGATTGTTGGATCATATGGTAATTCTCTTTTTGTTATTTTTTGAGGAGCCACCATACTGTTTTCCATAAGTGGCTGCAGCATTTTATATTTCCATCCACAGTGTATAAGGTTCCAATTTCTTTGCATCCTCTTCAGTACTTTCTATCTCTTGATTTTTTGATGATATCCATGCTAACAGGTGTGAGATGATATCTTATTTTGGTTTTGATTTAATTTTTCTGGTGATTAGTGATGTTGAGCATCTTCTCATATTCCTGTTGGCCATTTGCCCGTGTTCATTGTGGTATTATTCACAATAGCCAAGATATGTGTGATTTGACTTACATGAGGTACTAAAATAGTCAAACTCATAGAAACAGAATGGTGGTTGACAGGCTGGGTGTGGAGGGGGAAACAGGGAGCACTGTTCTACAGGTATAAAGTTCCAGTTATGCAAGATAAATTCTAGAGATCTGCTGTACAACATTGTGCCTATAGTTGATATTACTATATTGTGCATTTAAAAATTGTTAAGAAGGTAGGTCTCATGTTGTGTTCTTACAATTTTTAAAAAAAGTTTTAATTGAGACATAATTGGCATATAACTTTGTATTAGCTTTAGGTGTACAACATAATGATGATATATATCATGAAATGATCACCACTATAAGTTAACATCTATCACCACACATAGCTACAAATTTTTCTTCTTGTGATGAGAACTTTTAAGATGTATTCTTAGCAACTTTCAAATATACAATACAGTTGTATGCATTTATTTTATAATTAAAGTAGTTTCAAAGGATAAATTTTAGGCTAAAAAAAAGTTTTTGTAGAGTTGATATTATTTCTTCCTTATGTGTTTGGTGGATTTGGAAATGAAGGCATATGGAACTGTGGGAGGGGGTTGTATGCAAAGAAGTGTAAAATTCAATTTCTGGGGGCTTCCCTGGTGGCGCAGTAGCTAGGAATCTGCTTGCCAGTGCCGGGGACACGGGTTCGAACCCTGGTCTGGGAAGATCCCACATGCTGCAGAGCAACTAAGCCCATGCACCACAACTACTGAGCCTGTACTCTAGAGCCCGTGAGCCACAACTAGTGAGCTCACGTATCACAACTGCTGAAGCCTGTGTGCCTAGAGCTCATGTTCCACAGCAAAAGAAGCCACCGCAATGAGAAGCCCGCAACAAAGACCCAGCACAGCCAAAAATAAAATAAATAAAATAAATTGATTTAAAAAAATTCAATTTCTATAATAAATATAAGACTATTCATGGTGTTTATTTCTTCTTGAGTAAACTTTGTTACCTTTTATCTTTTAGCAAGTTTGTCCATTTCATCTGTCATCAGATGTATCACCATAAAGTTGCTCAAAAATAATCTTATTTGCCTTTCGAGGCTGCAGGATTTGGTATTATAAATTTAACGACTAATATTGATGATTTGTTTTATATCTCTTTTTCTGGAATATTCTAGGTAGGAATGTATCAATTTCTTAATCTACTCTTACCTTTGTTATTTCCTTTTTCTACTTAGCATGTCTTAAACTTGCTCTTTTTTTCCCCCTAGCTACTTAAAGAAACCCTTAGGCCACTAGTTTTTAGACTTTATTTTTAACATATATTTAAAGGCAATTCTATATTTTTGCTTTGTATAGATATATGGATTTTAAAGATATTAAAATAAAATTTGTCTTTATTTACCCATGTGTGTATACATACCATATGCAGTATAATTCACTGCATTCAATTCTGAGGATCTGAAATTCTCTATGGTAGCTAAGTCTCTTAAATCTTTAAACTTTTATCTTCAACCATATTTAGGAGGAGTTTTTTGACCTCAGAAAGTGTTGTCACATTTTCCTTTCCTTATAATGTTCCAATTCCCATGTGTAAGACACTTTGAAACTGTCCCACAGGTACCTCAGACTCTGTTCTTCATTTTAACATAGTTGGTACTTTAAATTATTCCATCTTATTTCACTGACACTTTTTTCTTTCCTCTCTGTAATTAAATCAAAATTATTCAGTGTATTTTTAATGTTACAAGTTGTATTTTTGCTTAAAATTTTTCATCTCATTATTTTCCTATATTTCCAATAATTTGCTATTATTTCTTTTTCTTATTTATTATAAGCATACATCTTCGTTGACCAGAATTTTAATAGCTGCTTTAGTCATTGTCTGATAATTCCAATATCTGTGTTATCTTGTGGTTGACATGTATTGATTGTTTTGCCCTTGAAAATCAGTCTTTTTTTTTTTTTTTTTTGGCTTTTAATATGGCAAATAGTTTGGGATTGTAAGCTGGACATTTTGAGTGATAAATTGTAGAGATTTTGCATTCTGGTACATTATTGCAGGGTTTTAGCAGGAAATTAACTTGGTTAGGCTCAAATGCATACTGTTATGGGTAAATGCTGAGATCTCAACTCATATCTTTGTCTTTTACACAAGTTATAATCAGTTGGCCCCTTGCATGCTTGGTTCAGTGTTTTGCCAGAGTTTTGTGTTTTTTATATATACATATTTAAGGGATCTCCTTCTTTGGCTTACTCCTTTCTCCTTTCCTCATTCTCCAGTCACCCAGATTTTTCTGGTCTCCTCACTCTCTGTTTCCTTTGTCCAGAAAAATAAAGATGTTCTAGCAATGTTTAAGTTGCCTATGCCACTGCTAAGTACAAAAGTGAACTTGTTGCAAATTACATTTCCACTCCAAAATCTGCCTCCATTTTCATATCTAGAGACCTTGAGTAGCTTTTATTTCTAAAAATATTTCCAGAATTTATTACTTATTTGTGGGAGAAACAGTGTTTCAGAAACTCACTCCTTCATACCAGAAGCAGAAATTCACAGATTTTAAATTAATAGCATAAGGATTTAGATTTTTCATTTTATCCCAAGAAGTATTCTCTTACCTGGTATGGAAAAAGCAGATTGACTACTAAGAGTTCGAAATTTATAGAACTTGAATCCAGTGTACAAGTTTATCCTTACTGCAATTTCACTGCTAGAAGATGAAATGGATTTAATAATTTTTAACTCAAATTTTCATTTTCAAATAATTGAGATTAACATGCAATTGTAAGAAATAATACAAAGAGATACCATGTACTCTTTACCCAGTTTCCACAAATGACATCTTTCAAAATTATATTATAATATTGCAACCAGGAAATTGATTTTAACATGAGCCACTAATTTTCTTAATTTTCCCAGTTATCTATGTATTTATTTTTGAGTGCATTTAGTCTTATGCAATTTTATCATATGTGTATATATATCCACCCCTACAGTCAAGATATAGAACAGTGCTTCTACCACACAGATCCTTTCTGTTGCTATTTTATGACCCCACCCACCTCTCCCCCAAAACATGGTAACTGCTAGTCTGTTCTCCACTTCTATAATTTTTGTCATTTCAAGAATATCATTATGCAGTAAGTAGTTACATGGCATCTTAAAGTATGTCAACTTTTGGAATTGGGATTTTTCACTCATCATGATTCCCTTGTGATTCATCTAAGTTACTGTATATACCAAGAGGTTATTCTTTTTTGTTGTTTTACTAGTATTCCATGGCGTGTGTATACCATTAGTTGTTTAACCATTAATCTCCGGAAGGACATGTGGGTTTTTTTGAATTCTGATTATTATAAATAAAGCTGTTATGGGCATTCATGTTCAGGTTTTGAGTGAACATAAATTTTCATTAGGATAAATGGTCAAGATTTCAATTTCTGGGTTGTATAGTAATTGCATGTTTTAGAAGAAACTGCCAATCTACTTTTTCCAAGTAGTTGAACCATTTTACATTCCCACTAGTAATATATTTTTCGTTTTTCTTCATCCTCACCAACATTAGATGATGTTACTGTTTATACATTAGCAATTTTGTTATATATGTATTGATATGTCATGTAGTTTTAATTTTCATTTCCCTATTATCTAATGATGTTAAATACTTTTTCATTGTCTATTTGCCATCTTTATATCCTCTTAGATAAAATGCTTGTTCATTTCTTGTGCCCATTTTTTCATTGAATTATTTATTTAATGTAGAGATTTGAGAGTTCTAGATACCAATTCTTTGTCAGATGTATTGTTTGCAAATATTTTTTCCCAGTTTGTACTTCTTTTCATCTCCTTAAGTGAGTCTTTTGCAGAGCAAACAGTTTTTAATTTTGACGAGATCTGAGTGATTAATTTTTCCTTTTGTTTGTCCAAAAACTCTTTACTTCACCTTAGATCCAAATATTTTCTTATTTTCAAGTGTTTCTTTTTTTAGTTTTACATTTAATGTCTAAACTCATGATCCATTTTGGGTTAATTGTTGTACAAGGTGTGAGAATTAGGTCAAGCTTCTTCCCACCACCCACCCACTGCTAATGGACATCCAGTTGCTTTAGCATCATTTGTCAAAAACACTATCCTTCCTCCAATAAGTTGCTTTTGCACCTTTGTAAAGAAATCAGTCAGACATATTTTGTGAGTCTGTTTCTGGGGTATTATTTTCCATTGATTTATGTATCTATCTTTTTGCCCATACCACACGTTATTGATTACTTTAGGTATACTTTAGGTATAATAAGAATTCATCTTGGACAGAGTGATTCTTCCCATGTTATTCCTTTATTTCAAGATTATTTTAGCTATTTGGGGCCTATGCCTTTCCATATAAATTTTAGAATAAGCATGTCATGTCTACAAAAACTTTAAGATTTCGATAGGAATTGCATTAAATGTGTAGCTCAGTTTGAGGAAAATTAACTTTTATGCTGAGTCTTCCAATCCATGAACATATTAGATCTCCTGATATATTTAATTTTCATTTCTTTCATAAGCATTTTTAACTGTAGCATATCGATTCCCCGCATGTTTTTAAAGTTTTTACATAACTATTTCATTTCCTTTGTAGAGTTTGTAAATGACATGAATTTTTATTTATTTATTTAGCTGCACCGGCTCTTAGTTTGGCAGGCGGGCTCCTTAGTTGCAGCTCATCAGCTCTTTAGTTGTGGCATGCAAACTCTTAGTTGCGGCATGCAAACTCTTAGTTGAGGCGTGCATGTGGGATCCATTTCCCTGCCCAGGGATTGAATCTGGGCCCCCTGCATTGTGAGCACAAGTCTTATCCACTATGCCACCAGGGAAGTCTAATTTCAGTCTTCATATGCTCATTGTTGGATGCTTTTTAAAATTGAAACATTAGTTAAATATATAGTAGAAGATAATTTTTAGTACAAATAATTTTTAGTGCAATAGGAATCACCCCATGGTGCTGGGACTTCATATTTCTCTTCACATTTAGTCAGTGATATATTAGCCAAAACATTAAAATATTTAATGTATTAAATATTTTTATGTTTATGTAATGTATATTCCTCAATGCATGAAAAACTTTAAACAATATTTTGAATCCTCAGGTTTGTTTTTTTTTATAGGAGTGTGTTGAATACTTTGAAGTTTTGAAACTGGGGGTGATTTATAGAAGTGTCACAGGAAAAAGAGCTGGCAATTAAGTAATGGAAAATGTTATATTTTAAACATTTTTGAGTATTTCTAAGAGCTCTGTGCTTGGAAGGAGGTTAAATAAATTTCCTTGATTACTTGGCTAATTCAATTATTTAGGGGATGGATAAGGTATTATTCAATTATTGTACATCAGGGTGGAGTTGGAAATTGTTTTTCTGCATTTTTAGAGGCAGAAATGTAATCGCTGAGCATTAGTATCGTACTGAAGTGGTCCCCTAGGGTGTGCGGTTCTAGTTTGCCAAAAGATGCTCATTTGCTATGGGAAGTACCCCCTTTTAGCTTCATTCAGAAGAAAAGACTGGATTTGTAAGAGCAGTTGTGTTATTTCTTTCCCCATTTTCCTCCTCATCCATTCTCTGAACACATAGCTGCAGGATCAGTTGAAAACATGTGTGGATATAACATATCAGATGCTAGGCGAAAGATTCATCATGAAATTATAACCATTTCATGTATATGTTTTTGACAATTTTGCCCAAGAAAGTCACTTACTAGAAATAAGATAATTCTTTGTAATAGCTGCATTAATTATTTTCTATACTTTGTGTCATTTGTTCAATAACATAACTCCTTAAATGCATAGGCAGAGTCAACTCTGGACTCCATCTGAACAATATCTATTTTTGAAAAGTTATTGGAATGAAAATTAAATTCCCTTACAATAGAGGAATCAGATATTCTTTGCTAATTTAGTTTTTTTCCAACTACACGTACACCTACACACACACATGCATACATATGATTTTAAAATGTATTTTTGATCACTCAGTTCTTATTTTACCACTTGAAATGGCTTTGGTTTTCTCTTGGATTTACTATTGAGTCCAAAACTGCTTTCTTCAGCAACAAATACCTGTAAGAAACCAGTGTGCCCCAGAATCATTTCCCTTAACTGGGTCTCCAAATGAAGTGCTGTATATCAGTGCCTTCAGGTTTGAGATACACTGCAGGGTTCTTTCTCCTGGTAAATGAAGCATGTTTTTTGGAGCACTGTTCATATCAGTGAATAGGAGTCTAGGGAAAAATAAAGTGTTGATTGTCTTAATATCTAGTCTAGAAAGAAGTGAACCAGATGTAAGCTTCAGCAGATAGAAGCATACTCATGACTTTATTTTTAAAAGGATGGGGGAACTTTATGAGTTGGAATGTCAAACGATATAATTATCTGAGATAGGTAGTGTCAGATGACCTCATTTCAGTAAATAGCTCATTGGCCAATGGGTATTTATTTTCTTTACAAATAGTTCTCTTGGTACTATTAATACCTGTTTTTTTTTTAAAGTCATTGGAGAGACAACCAAGGAAGAGGATGATTAAATATTAGAATAGATATTGGTTTTAATCTTTCCTAAAATTCCTTCTGGTATTAATGTATGAAGATGTACTTAAAGGTTTCATTTTGTCTTTAGAACAGGGACTAGAAAAATAAACAGCGCTTCTTACTTAAAACACTCCAGTGCTTCTGTGCTGAGTGTTACTAATAGCTTTGTTGTTCTAATAGAATTCTCTAGGTGCTCCTCTTTCCCTTTGTAATCTGCCTTTCATTAATTGAAGAAGATAGTCTTATGATTTGGATTCAGAGGTATATGAGGTGTGAAAATATATTCATGTGTATCTGTTAATGAGACTGATTTTTGTAGCAAACACAACAGACCTTATGCAGCTCAATGTGTGTTTATCTTCAGAATAGTCACTTTAGTTGAACTATGCAATTTTTACCCATTCTATTGCTCTTACTTTAATTATCTTTCTGAGATATTCCTTTGGAATTGGCTCTGGAGCTTATTGAATATTCTTTAAAATAGCTGCTTTTGGCATGTTTTAAAAAATTTTAGTGTAGTTTTATCTTTTACAAGTAGCTAAAGGCTTTCAAAGTGGGAACTCACCCATGGGGTATATGAACAATTAACTATTTCTATTATACATTCACTGGTCATTAAACCCTATTTGTCAGCACAAGAGTGAGAGGCTGGGGAGCAACTAGTGCAGCAACTAACTCCACTCAAGTGATGCCACCCTAGGGATGCCACCAGTAAATGAAGTTCACCAGCTCCTGAGGTTTTGTCCTGTTGTTTGATTCTATGCAGTGATTTGTATAGATAGGAAAGATGTAGTTTATTGCTGCTTTTCATCACTATAATAGCAGGAAAAAATAACAGAGGCAGTGCTTAAGAGGGTCTTGGGATCTCCTACTTATTAAATAAAATGTATTTACTATTTGAAAACATCCTTATACTCAGACATTTTTAATCCTCTGCACAATGGTGCTAGACTCCATTTTATTTCCTCCCACTTTACTGTGTTTAAAAGTATGTCAGAACTGTGCCTTCCTATCTTCATCCCTAAATTTCTATGTGTTTTGCTGTCAATTAATTTAAAAATGTTTTAAATTCTTTTTACCCAAATTCCAAAACTTATATAACCACACAGTTAACAAAATTATCTTTAAAAATGCATTTTAAATAGTTATTAGTTAACTAAATACTCTCTCCTACAATATATTCTCTTCCTGGAACAATGCATCCCATTATCTTGTAGGTTGTAAGATTAATTATAATAATAAAATAACAGGAATTGATTATCATAGATATCATGCTTATCATCTCTAGGGAACTAAAGTGAATGACAGTATGCAATTAGTTGCACACAATCTGACAATTAAAAATGTTTTCTTCCCTTATAACCAAAGCTTAAATAAAAGAAAGAGGATATAAATCAAAATGATGTTTTATTGCCATTTGTAACCTGGCTTAACTGAAGGCTACAGTTACATACATGTCAGACATATGCCAGCAGATGCCTCCAAAGTCTTTTCAGGGCACAAATAGTTTCAAACTTGACTTTGTTCAAGAAAACACTAAGAGATCAACTAAGATCCTCTGACCTTGCCCTCCTAGTCTCTTTATCCACACTGCAGTAATGCAAGTTCAAGGTCTCAGTGTTTTTGCAACTTCCGCTCCAAACTTGATTTAATATACTTCTCTTTCTCAATATCATTTTTTTCTTCTTATTTACTCTTACATACTATATTGAATTGATCTGAAATCTTGAGGGAAAGAGATGCTATGCTATACCATATGAGATCAATGATTAGGATCAATTAATCCTTATTTGACAACATCCTGTTAAAATTTGTGGAAGATCATTGACCAGTATATTTTGGAACACCATTGTTTATATTATGGTTTAGCAAAATGAGACATGTGTCTCCAATCCAGTCCAAACCCCTCTAGGTTATCCTTTGACTATAATGTCAATATAAATAAAAGTATAGTAGTTATTCAAATCCTACTTACTATAAGATGTTTTCATCTAATTTAATGATCTAGATTAGGTATCAGCAAACTTTCTCTATAAAGGGCCAGATAGTAAAATATTTGGCTCTGCAGATCATATGGAATCTGTTGTGACTACTCAAGTGTGCCTTATAATGCAAAGGCAGTCATAGACAGTACGCCAATGGATGGGAATGGCTGTGCTTTAATATATCTTTACTTATAAAAATAAATGATGGGCCTGATTTGGCCCATGAACCATAGTTTGCCCACTCCTGGTTTAGATGGATAAAATCAAGTATAAATGTTTCATCTACCTAAAATTAAAGTAATAAGTGCATCTAATTAATTTTAGATACATTCATTGGCCCAATCATTATACTTTCCTCTTATCCAGTAAAACAAATGTTATACTATCATAGAGCTCTTATACTATACAACAATGTAAGATTAATTTGATCATTTCCCCTTAAAAATTGTTTATTCTTTACTGATCAAGAATGATGGCAATATATTTTAAAGACATGTCATATTATTTAGAATTTTTCTCTTAGTGCTCAAGGCTTTTCTTCTGTTATTTTATTGAAACATGATTACCATTTGATGCTTTTGAACTTATAATTACTATTATAAGATCTCCACTCAAACCTCAAAGACAACATTTCGATAAGAGAACAAAAATAAGCAGATATGTGCCTCATTATAGTCTTTATTATAACCAAATTCCTATACTTTACAAGTTCAGAGGTTGTAATGATTTTTATGAGCAACAACAATAAAAAGCAAACAAGCAAGTCAAAATGTTATTTTCTACCTTCAGTAATTAGCTTGTTCATTTATTCATTTAGTATGTCTCTTTGCCATCAATAGAAATATAGAGAATTATAACTACCATTTCACTTCAGAAGGTGGTCGACTTGAAGAAATTTAGGGTGCTTAGAAGAGCCAAAGAAAAAAAGATATCTGGTTTCTTTATATTTTTGACAAGGCAGGGGATGATATATTAAAGAACACCTGTGACCAGAGTTTTGCCTCAAGTATGATTGATTTACTTCTAGTTCCCTTTAGAAAAGATTTATCTGAGTCCTATTAGAACTTATATATATATTTCTATTTTTATTTATATATAAATTCTAAATATAATTTCTTAGGTTAGAAAGTAGACTTTTAATATCTAAGCATTTCAGGTGTTCCATTATTGAACCAAAGATTTCTAAACTAGATTTCTTCTAACATTAATAATAGGACTTTGTTGACATCCTCAGTAAAATACTGATGACAGGAACCATAAGGATGCTATTAATGTTCATAAAAGAGCTTTGACTTTTATTTTACAGCTAGTGGTACTGACTAAACTTTCTTCTGGAATGTACTTACTATATTTTAAACACCACTTAAAAAAATCAGTGTACAGTTTCCCCACATCCTCAAAAGAAAAGAAATATATTGTAGCAATGATACAGTAATCTCAAAAATCAATACAGCATTCAAACAAGTACTTAGGAAACAATACTTATTTTCTGAGTAACAAAATAATTTTGTTCTAGGATCAATGATCTAAGACCAAATATAGGTAATACACGTTCTTAATTCATTGGGGAACAAAAAAGCCACAATTATTTTATATTCTAAATCCTATGCTTATTATCCTAATTTATCTCCTCCTTACCTCCCTCCCTTACTTTCCTGTTTTAATCATGTCCTCTTCTCCCCACTGGTGAGGGAGGGATTCACACCCTAAAGTTAAGGGGATAGACAAACATAGGACACCTGACACTGGACAGATGAGACAGAGTTTATTAGTCACACAGTGATAGCCAGGGGGAGAAGGACATTGCTCCATGCAAGGCCACACAGAGTTGTGCTTGAGGAACAGAGTGAAAGATCAGGGGCTGTGGGTGGCATGATTCTGCAATATCAAGAGGATGAGATATCCCCTGGTTTCCATGACAGGGTTTGATTGGCTTATTTGAGTAATTCTGTGGTTTAATTCTGAAACCTATTACTCTGGAACAAGCAGGAACTTGTGTCTAGTACTCTTTATAAGGCAGATTGTTGGGCTAAGGGATCTTATCCATGGGAACAGACTAGGAAGGATAAATTTAGGTTAGGCCATTTGAGGCCCTTTATCCCGTAAGGTACCACATTTTACTGATCTTTTAGTTTATGCTTTATACTACAGTTGACTGGTACCTTGACATAAATTCAAACCTTGGTGATGACTGAGACTTTTAGGGAGTCGAAGTGCCTCCTTAGAAAGCAAACTAAGCACTAGACCAGAAGGGTGAGTGGCACATGGTGATATTGTCATCAAAGTGAATTTTAGAGGCCCTTTGTGGCCCATAAAGGCAGTTGAGAGAGCTGTGAGGCATTGGTATAGGCAGTGCATGTCTCTCTGAAGGGACCCAGTACACATTTAATGCTTACTTTAATTGACGTTAATAAAGCTACACTAAATTTTCTTGATTGTTTGCACAGTAAATCTTTTTTTCCTGTCCTTTTAAGTTTATTGCATCCTTATTTTTAAGATAAGTTTCTTATAAGCTGTATATTGTTGAAATTTAATCCGGTCTGACAGTCTTTGCTCTTGTCAGTGGAGCATCTGGAAAATCAGTATTTACAATAGTTACTGATTATCTGGAGTTTGTAGCTAACTTTCTTCTAATCTTGAGTCTTGATTATTTTTATTGTGTTCTAGAGATTTTTTATGAATCTTTTTACACATTTATGACTAAAATAATGTCTACTTTCTCCAGGGACAATATACTTTTGCTCTTTGCAGGGCAAGAGCAAGATTGGAAGTATTAGTATTTCCAGATCCTCTGCATCCAGTTTCAGTGTTTGCAATAACTTAAAGATGGACTTGAGTTCCTGAAATGGCAAGAATCTATTTCCAGTTCACATTTTCCTTCATCTTGAACTGCCAACCTAAGACCCAATGTTTTTTTTACGAGAACGAATCTGCCTCCTTCTCTGCTTCTTGGCATACTTTAACTCCACTTGTTAATCCACTAAAGCAAAGGTCTGTTAAAACTTGGCTAATTCCTTTATACTCTCAGCTGACTCTCAGCTAGAGTCATCAGACAGCCCAAGGGAGAAAGTATCCCCGAAACACAAGGTGAAGCTTCTTCTATTCAGTCATCTCCCTGACCTTGCCTATGCAATATGCAAAAATATTTTAAAAATATATACGTGTAGTTTTTTTCTAGTTATTCTCAGTAGCAGATTTTACATTAATTTTCTAGTCCATCACTACCTGAAGGTGAGATTCTGATTTTCCTCTTTTCTAATATGTTTAACTTGATGCCTATCTTATCCATTAGTGCTTAATTCAGCTAACTCTGCTGTTTTGTTTCTAAATTTTTTTTTGGCTCTTTTTGAACAGCATCTCCATTGTGGTTTCCATTACATCATTAATCATTTGAAAAATTGGAAGCATGCATATTTTATAATTTTAGAAAACTTCTATCTCTACTTCTATGGGGATACTGATTCTTTCATATTTGATATTATTTAACTCTTTTTCATGATGTGTGATTTTCTTATGTTAGTTTTTAACATCTTCTGCTTCTGTTTTCTTTATCCTTCTCAGAGTGCCTTCTGAAATTCATTTTAAGTCAGATAATGTTCACTGAGTACCTAAGTATTAGGCGTTGATCTAGATGCAATAGTAACAGAGATGAATAACACGTTATCCACATTCTGTTGAAGGAAACGGAAGTGTATGCAACTAAGTGTAAAACAAATGAGAGAGAGATATGAGAATGCCCAGAGTGCTCCTGAAGCAGAGCAGAGGAAGCAATTCATTCTGACCTGGGGAGCTGGGAAATGCTTCATGAAATAGGTGGCAACAGAGTTCAGTAATTTACTCTACTGAAGAAATTATCATTTCAGTCTGTGTACCTGCTGCTGTAGTTTCTTGGACCCCTTTTGCTAACAATATGAGAGTTCTTTTTTTTTTTTTTAAATAAATTTATCTATTTATTTTTGGCTGCGTTGGGTCTTTGTTGCTGCACGCGGGCTTTCTCTAGTTGCGGCGACCGGGGTGGTGCCCAGGCCTCTAATTGCAGTGGCTTCTCTTGTTGCGGAGCATGGGCTCTAGGTGCACAGGCTTCAGTAGTTGTGGCTCATGGGCTTAGTTGCGCCACGGTATGTGGGATCTTCCGGACCAGGGATCGAACCGTGTCCCCTGTGTTGGCAGGCGGGTTCTCAACCACTGCGCCACCAGGGAAGCCCCAATATGAGAGTTTTAAGGCTCCTTTCAACCCGTACTAAATCTTTGAACACCTCCAAGTTTTAAAACGTTCTTCTTCTGGCCCATCAATAGTAAATTTACAACCTACAGGTCAGAAGTAAAAGCTTTTCAAAGTGGAATTGACAAATACTAGGAAGCATCTCACTTTATCACAGAAAACTTTAAAACTTCAGAATGAACCTGGCAAATGTGGGGCATGTTGCCTTCAATCAGGATCACTCCAGCTATTTCTCTCAAACTTGGTAGGAAGGTAAGAAAACATTTCAGAAAGCCGAAATAGCCCTAAAAGCTTCTTACAATAGCACGCAGCCAGCAATACTGAGTCCCCACAGTCTCTGTGTGAGACAGATTTATATCGTATGTCAAAACCCTAGAACTGGGCTTCCCTGGTGGCGCAGTGGTTGAGAGTCCGCCTGCCGATGCAGGGGACACAGGTTTGTGACCCGGTCCGGGAAGATCCCACATGCCGCGGAGCGGCTGGGCCCGTGAGCCATGGCCGCTGAGCCTGCGTGTCCGGAGCCTGTGCTCCGCAACGGGAGAGGCCACAACAGTGAGAGGCCCGTGTACCGCCAAAAAAAAAAACCCTAGAACTAATTTTGCAGCATGCTACATCTAGTGCAACTTCAGGTTGCTCTCTAAAGTTCCCTTTATACAACTGTATTCTGCAATAGTTTTCATTTTCTTTCCTTCTTATTAGGATATTTTTGCAGTTAGTGAGGAAAACATACATTGGTTGGTAATGCTTGTTGATTAAACTCATAGATAATATTACCATTATTTTTATGTCATTTGTGTACAGACAAATTTATAATTTTTCTAAATTTTCATTCTTAGGCATGGATGCTGATAAAATTATAACTTGCTTTGGTATCAGGCCTATACAGTCATGCCTCCATAAAACAAATTGTACTCAAAGAAATAGTAATTCACAGAAGAAAAATTAACTGAAAATTTTGATTAAGCAATATATTCAGAAATTTAATACTGCTACACTGCTCTAGCTTCACTATACAGGTTTAAATTTTTAAATATAAGCTTTGGGATCTAACAAATGCCTTGCTGTTGTTGTCATTGTAATTACTAGCTAATCTAGTTATTACATTTTTTAGAGTTTTTATACTCTGATAGTCACAAATCTATGAAATGTCTCTGGAGGAATGTGGATCTCTAACAGCTCTCTTTCCTAGTGGGAGTAAAGATAGGTTATCCTTTGATTTTTGAGCTGTGAATGTGAATGGATTTTTGGTATTATAGATAAGAAAATGCTCTGAGTGATGGCATTTTAGAAATGATTTTGAACTTTAATAATTCAACTTGGGCTCATCCCTCTCATCCTAGTGTTAAGAACCAATATAGTATTTAAGCAGCCCACCAGCTTGTACATGGTTTCGAGAAGACATGAACCTACCTTGGCATATTATCCCAGGGATATAAAAGATGATTCTCTGTGGTGTACAGGAAGAATCTGACTCAACACAGAGAAAACAATCTAAATGTTCTATCTGAGACTGCCTGCCTTATAATTCAAATAAAACCTTTTTAAGGCTTTTGTTCTCTTTTTATTAGGAGATTGTATGTTTTAAAAATCATATAAACATCTATTGAACTTTAAAAGTTAAAAACTGAAATCTCTAGTTGGGGAATATGAATTCGAAAAGTGAAATTTTGAATTGCTAACCATCCGTAAGTGGATATCTACCTACGGCTATTCTTCATCATTGCATGTCAAAAGACTGGTGCTTAGGTCATATGTTCCATTCCTGAGGGTGTAATGAGACAAGGGATATATGTGTTTGTGTATGCTATATGGGTATACTTGTGTTTCCTGTCAAAATTCTAGTTTTGTTAATACTGACTTTTTAAATCATGAGCACTGCTCCCTTTATAAATTTATTGGGAGGATACAAAATATAACTGGCTTTCTTTTAAGTTTTAAACTTCTTTTAAGTTTTTTCTTTTAAGCATCACTGAAAATAGCACCCACACTTATTTAAATTTTATTGACATTAATGTTTCACATGACTAGAAGTGTAGAGAAAATCAATGTTTTGGTTCAACATGATTGAAACTCTATAAGTAAGTTATTTATATATATATATGAGAGTAAAGCAAGAATGACACTTGATAATGAAGATCAATATAAGCAGTCATTGAAAATCATCTGTGAATAAAATATTAAGACTGATTGTGCTTGCGTGAAGAAAAGTTGTTTAACTTCAGATGTCGTAAAAATTATGGTTAGAAACTTGGAATTACTATCAGTTTCAATAATTATTAAATATTCTTTTAATAACATGTTTTAAATAATGCCTCTGGTACCTCTATAGCAATATCTAAAATTAAATATTATGACATTGAATATAAAATTATGGATAGTCAAATCTGTGTCATAATATACTTTCTTAATATTATCATTATGAAGTTTATGTAGGAATCCAGTTGAATACCTTCAATATATCAAAATTGTGCCTATACTATCATTACAGCTGTGTAAAATATATTCTCATAGATAATAGTTGGGAAATCCTAGAGGATCAACATTTTTTACAAGGTGGTCTATTGAAATCAAGACAAATGAGTTAGGTAATAACTTTTGAAAAGATCAGTAAATATTGAGTTTTTTTCTATTTAATTTGCCAAATTTGTACAGTCTTTTTCTATTACTACTAAAAATCTCAAATATCAAACAGGTTCAGTAATAAGTAAAATTGTGAGCTCTGAAATCTACCTCTTACCACTGTTTTATTTTTTTTTCTTAAGCATATGGCCACTTCCATTATTTATTTATTCATTTTTAAATTTTTAAAATAAATTTATTTAGGCTGCATTGGATCTTCATTGCTGCGTGCAGGCTCTCTCTAGTTGTGGCAAGCAGGGACTACTCTTTGTAGTGGTGCACGGGCTTCTCATTGCGGTGGCCTCTCTTGTGGAGCACTGGCTCTAGGCACGAGGGCTTTGGTAGTTGTGGCACACAGAATCAGTAGTTGTGGCTCATGGACTCTAGAGCACAGGCTCAGTAGTTGTGGCGCAAGGGCTTATTTGCTCCGCGGCATGTGGGACCCTCCGAGACCAGGACTCGAACCCGTGTCCCTTGCATTGGCAGGCAGACTCTTAACCACTGCACCACCAGGGAAGTCTGCCACCTCCATTACTGTGACAGTCATTCATGGCAAACTCCATGAAAGACTAGATGATGTAAATGTTGAAATCTAATAACCTGTACAATCTCACTTAACCGTAATATAGATGCGAGAATGATTATTTTGAGGTTCATATTGAGTACCAAAGATATTTCAGGCACAGTATTAATTGAATCATAATCCTTAAAGAGTCAAGGAGGCAGTGGTACCAGAGGACTAACACTAACGAATGTAGAAACTATTGTAAGTAGTCTTACAGGTAAATTTTTCCAGCATCACCCTTTGGGTTTGGTAATTATTCTCATGACTACACCTTGGCTCACAAACATTCTCAAGGCCCAGATACATATTTAAGCTGGCAAACATTAGCTTTTCATGATGCAATTCCTTATTCATCACTTATTCTTCATTCATCCATCTATACCTTATCCACTTATTATTATACAATAATATATCTTTGCTAATAACCAAAGCTAAATAAAAACTATATGGCTCTTTAAAATATATTAGTTATATTTCTGAATCAGAAAGATTAAGCAGAGTGACATCATCAAGATGATATACTAGGAGTTCCCAATGCTTGTATCCCAACAAAAACAATGCATAAGCAACTACCTACCGATGAAAATAGCTCTGGGAGAGCTCTGGAGTACAAAGTAAGAGCTGCAGCACTCATTGGTGCACAAAAACCAAATAGAAAGGAGTAGGAAAAATTTTATCTGTGTCACTCTATGCCCTAGTTCAGCATAGCTCGGCATCAAGAGGTATTCTCTCCTCTGTGACATCCCCCTGTGTATGTGGTGGGGGGACCAGGAGGACCCCCGCAGCCTATACCACTGGTAAAAACCCACCACTTTCAACACCAAGATCTCCCACAGTCTTCATCAATGCAGACCACACCTGACGGAGCACGTAAAAATATAAAGGAAATATTGACATATCTGAAGGCAGAAATTGACATCCATACCCCACTTACAATTCTAAATAGAGTATCTAGACAGAAAATCAATAAACAACTAATTTGAACAACACAACAGAACAAAAGGACCCAACAGACATGCACAGAACCTTCTACACAACAACTGAAGAATACTCATTCGTCTCAAGCACACATAGAACATTCTCCAGGATAAATGAAAACATGTCTTAACAAATTTATGAATAATCATTCCAAGTATCTTTTCCAACCACATCTGAATGAAACTAGAAATTAGTAATGGCAAGAAAATTGGGAAAATTCACAGATATGTGGAAACTGAACAGCACACTCTCTAATGAGGAAATTAACAGAGAATGTTAAAATATCTTGAGAGAAATCAAAATGAAAACACAACATACTGAAAGTTAAGGGATTTAGCAAAGGCAGTACTACAAAGAGGAAAATTTACAGTGCTAAAAACCTGTATTTAAAAAGAAGATCCGAAATAGACAACGTAATTTAAACCTCAAGGAACTAGTAAAAGAAGAACAAATAAAATTCAAAGTTAGCAGAAGAAAAGAGTAGAAATAAATCAAATAGAAAACCAATAAATAGAAAAAATTGACAAACCTAAGATATTATTGAAAAGATTAGCAATATCATCAAACACTTAGCTAGACTAACCAAGGTAAAAGAAAAAGCAATAAAATCAGACATGGAAAAAAAATACAATGGATACCTAAGAACTAGATGGTATCATAAGATTCTATTATGAACAATTACATGCCAACTGTATAACCTGGAATAAATGGATACATTCTCAGAACCACACAACAAGGAAAAATAGATAACCTGAGTAGACCAATTACAAATAAGGAGATTGTATCAGTAATCAAAACCTTCCCCAAAAAGAAAGGCCCAGGATGAGATTGCTTTACAGGTGAATTCTACCAAACATTCAAAGAATGAATAGAATCCTTCTTAAACTCTTCCATAAAATAGAAGAGGGAACACTTCCAAAATTGGTTTATGAAGCCAGCTTCTTCCTGATACTAAAACCAGCCAAAATTACTACAAGTAAAGAAAACTACAGGTCATTATCACTGATGAATATAGATGTAAAAATTCTCCATAAAAAATCTAGCAAACCGAATTTAATACCACGTTAAAAATATCATACACTATGGCCAAGGGGGATTTATGCCTGGGATGCAAGGATGTTTAGACATATGCAATCAATAAATGTGATATAACACATTAACAAAATGAAAGAGAAATACTACATGATCATACCAGTTGATGTAGATAATGTATTTGATAAAGTAAAACATCCATTCATGAATAAAACCCTCACAAAATAAGTATAAAATGAACTGACCACAACACAAAATGTCCATATGTGAAAAGCCTACAGGTTATATCATAATTAAGGGGAAAAACCCTAAAAGTTTTCAGCCTAAGTCTGCCCATTCTAACCACTTCTTTTCAATATAGTACTGGATTCCTTGTCAGAGCAATTTGGCAAGAAAAAAAGAAATGAAAGGCATCCAAATCAGAAAGGAAAAAGTGAAAGTGTCTGTTTGCAGATGATATGATCATATACATAGAAAATCCTAAAGACTCAACAGAAGTGTGAGAACTAATAAATTCAGTATAGTTGCAGGATACAAAATCAATATAAACTGATAGAAAAATCAGTTTAAAGGATATAAAAATGTTGTGTTTTTGTACATAAATAACAAATGATCTGAGAAGGAAATTAAGAAAAAACTCCCACTCAAGATAGCAAGAAATGAAATAAAATACTTAGGAATGAACTTAACCAAAGAGATGAAAGGCATCTAACACTAAAATTATAAAACATTGATAAGGGCGATTAAAGAAGGCATAGATGAATAGAAATACCTATAGTCATGGATTAGAAGTATTAATATTGATAAAATGTCCATACTACCCACAGTGATCTATAGATACAATGCAACCCCTATCAAAAGCTCAATGTCATTCTTTACAGAAATTAATAATCTAAAACTCACATGGAACCACAAAAGACTACAGATAGCCAAAGCAATCTTGAGCATGAATAACAACTCTTCCTGATTTCCAACTATATTACAAGGCTATAATAATTTTTTAAAGTATCATATTGGCATAAAAACTGACACATAGACCAATGGAATAGAATAGAGAGCCCAGAAAAAAATCCATGCATCGAGTCTACGGTCAATTGACTTTTGACAGTGGAGCCAAGAACACATAATGGGGAAGGGCTAGTCTCTTGCATAAATAGTATTGAGAAAACTGGACATCCACATGAAGAATGAAATTGGACTCTTATCTCACACTGTATACAATAATCAATTCAAAATGTAGTAAAGACTTAAACATAACATCTGAAACAATAAAACCACTAGAAGAACTCATAGGCAAAAAGTTTTTGACATTGATCTGGGAAATTATTTTTTGGATATGACACCAAGAGCACAGACAATGAAAGCAAATATAGACAAGTGGGGTTGCATTAAAGTAAAAAGCTTGTGCAGAGCAAAGAAAGTAATCAGCAAAATAAAAAGGGAACCTACAGAATGGGAGAAATCTTTGCAGACTATATATATGATATGTGGTTAATATATAAAATATATAAGAACTCATACAACTCATAAATAACTGGATTAAAAAGTAGGCAAAGAATCTGAATAGATATTTCTCAAAAGAAGACCCACAAATGGCCAATAGGTATATAGGAAAAAGAAATTAAGCAAAAATTTAAATTATTAAATGCACATAAAACACTATTTCAGTTGTTTTAATATTTGTGATCTAGAATGTATGTATGAATTTCACATAATACACTTAAAATAGCAATTTCAATAAATGCTTACTGCATATCCCACACAGAGGTAAAAGTCTAAAATACCTTGTGATAGCTCTATTATAGAATTATCAGATTGTTATAATTGTTTACCTATTTTTCCATATAACTTGAGAACTTCTTGTTATCATAGCACTTATTGAAGTGACAGACATGGAAATGATAATCAAAAATTATCTTCCCTGAGCCTAGTGAATTGGTGAAAGCTGGGCCAATTAGTCCTTTCCTTGGGATTCTAGAAATCAGGATAAAATCAGAGTAAGTCCTCTCTAGTGGCAGAGCCATACATTTTAAAATTTAGGCATTATCAATGTCTGTTTTTCACTATGTAGGAAAAGCTTTCAATGTGGAAGCAAAACAAAAATGCAGATAGGACGAGCGACAATAGTCTTAGCAGTCTTCTTTTGGTTTTGGTTGCTGATTCTTAAATTTTCTAGCATTCCTGTACTTCTGCTGCAAAAGCTATTCTATGAGCCAATGTAATGTTCTTATCTTAAAGCTACTTTGAGTTAGATTTCTGTCAATAGAAAACAAATAAATACTGTTTACATGAATGATTAAGAGGAATTAACCAAAACAATTTTTCATCAATGAGTTAAAATACAGATGTATAAAATAATAATAAGGTATTATTCAATGTTAGAAAAAAATAACATTCTAAAATTCTCAACCATATTGCCAAAGTTCTAGAAATAGTTATTCAAAAGGTAATATATTTATTGAGTTGACATTTCAAAATATTTAGAGATGATTTGAAAGCATAACAGTAATCTTTAACTGAATTTAAATTAGGATAAATTTTTAAAAAGGACAAACAAGCAGGCATACAAAGCCTATGTTACATAGCAAGTTATAATAAACCATAGAAACAGACCCATAAAAAATGAAAATCATAAAATAAGAATGAGAGCAAGCTAAAAAAAATTACTATAACTGTTGTTACTTTTTAGTTCCCTGACCAAACAGAGTCACTGGGCTTTCTCTGGATAATCACATCTATCTACCAGGCTCTCTGCTTGAGTGTTGCTTGGCTATGCAGCTTCCAGGACTTCTGGCCAGGCTTTCTGGTCAGGCATGGCCTGGATCTATGCTCAGCAGTGGGAGGGACTATGAATTAGCTCCCCTGCCTGGCTGGGGACAAACCAAAGGCAGAACAGGCTCCAAACCAATTAGATTCTTCATTGAGAACCCAGATCAGGCAAACCTGCCTCCTGCCAATTTCCCTGGTCAGACTGCTCCATTGTCTTGGCTCTGCAAATGAGCAAAGCTGCTGGTTGGGCCTACCACTCACTACTTAGTCTGCCCAAATCCAAGTGCTGATTGTTGCAAGCCCTCCCCACTTCTCCTTCACTATGCAATTCCCAGCGGTCAGCTCTGCAGATTCCCTCATGATCCCTGTAGGGTGAGTTTGGATTTGGGGACTCCCAAGAAGTGACACAAAGTGCTGGGGAGCTGCCTGTCCACCTGGCTTTTCTTTTCTCACTGGAGTAACCATAGGCTCAAGGGAGACCAGTTAGTGTGGTGCTGCATCAGCCTAGGGAAGGGGCAATTTTGTCACCCTGTTGCCAGTCCTCTTATCCTTCTAATGCAGTCTGTCTTGGTCTCTGAGGTGGTAGAGTATGTCTCAGCCTCAACCCTTGTTCCAGAGTTTTCTTAGTGGTGTCTTATTCATGAATGGTTGTTAGCTGTTCTCCTTGTGATGGGAAGCAAAGTCGGAAATGACCTATGTCACCATCTTAGTGATAGCACTTCTCTAGTATTTTCATTTTTTGGTGCTTCTTTCTATGATTGGATAATAAACATTAAACTATTATATGCATCAATTAGACATGGTACATTTAAGTCAGAGGAATATTTTCATGTTTTTTCTTTGGGCTTGAAGTTTCTTTAACATTGGTTTTAATAATATAAGTGTTTTATTAATCCTTATGTAAGATATACTGCCTGGTTGCTATCTGAAAAACATATCAAGTAATATATCACATAACAAAAAGAGCAAATCTTCCAGGACTATACCTGAATTCTTCATTCAGTTTTGATTTTCAGTTATTCTATTAGGTTTTCATACACACAGTAAAAAATCTCTTTCAGAAATGCCTATAAATAAATAGTAGCAAATGTAGCTGCTTGAAAATATTAAGGCATTCCTTTTAAAGATGTAAGTATGCATGAGAGCATAGAAGGGACACTTATGCAAGTGTATTATTTAAAATCAACTTGCTCTATGTTCATCTACATGTTTCCTAAATGAAGTAGATCCTAGTATGGAGAAAAATGTTCTTTAGTAGTTCTTTAGTTTCTAGTCCTTCCCTCTTAGTTCCTGGAGGAAATAGCAGTTCCTTTCTGTGTTAAAGAAACAAGAAAAGAACAATAGCAAAACTAGAACAACAAAGAACTCAATAAATTCTGAGAGCATGTACAATAACCAAAAAAGAAATCCTTGTGAGCTTGCTTTAACTCTTTTGTGCACTCCTCCATTTAAAGTCATGACCCTTCTATGAAGGTCAGACTACATTTCAAAGGATAGCCAAGTAGCCTTGGAAAATAGGAGAATAAGACTTAGGCTGTGTAAATTCTTAGAGGGATAGAAAATGGGTCTCCAGAGTAGTGTCAGCTGATTGAGATTAGGATCAATACATTTGTGTGGAATGATCATTTTACCTGCTTTTGGATATACAAAAGGATAGTGCAGTGTTAGTTGGCATTGCAACACCATGTTTGTGGTATATGTGTATTTCAAAATGCCCCCCATTGGCTGTGGTATTTCCAATTAACTTCATAAAATAAACTCTTCTTTAAAAATAAATTACACATATTTTAAAGTTGAAAACTGAATTACTAAAAATAATGAGATAAAAAGACTTCCAGGGCTTCCCTGGTGGCACAGTGGTTGAGAGTCCACCTGCTGATGCAGGGGACACGGGTTCGTGCCCTGGTCTGGGAAGATCCCACATGCCGCGGAGCTCCTGGGCCCGTGAGCCATGGCCGCTGAGCCTGTGCATCCGGAGCCTGTGCTCCACAACGGGAGAGGCCACAACAGTGAGAGGCCCGCATACCGCAAAAAAAAAAAAGACTTCCAAAATAAAACTCTAAATATACACTAAATAAGCATCAACAAAACTGGACAGATGACAGAATAACCAAAGAGGCCAGACGAGGTTCTTCTTTATTTCTAAATTAAAATAATTATAAAATAAATGTGTTTATTTAACTATTAAAATAACTGTAAAATAGAACATGTTTTAATACAAATCTTAGGTTTACTACTGGAAGCATTCTAAGTATAAAGACTCTATCATTATCTCTTATCATTATCTCATAATCTAAATTTAGAGTCGTGTACTCTAAATTCAGTGGTTACTTACAGTGTCATCTTTCACTTTCTCACCATTCCACCCTCCCTTCACCCTCTGGTCATTCAACCAACTTAGCTTCATTTGAGCAGGGTTACACACAGTGTCCACAGATTGCACAAAATTAACTTGGGTGTTCTGAACAGATGCTGCTAGCCAGGATGGTGCTAAATTCTCATGACTCATCAATGTGCAGCTCTTTTGGAAAACAAGACTTTGCTTCCCAGGAGCAGAGTGGTTTTCATGAACTCTTCCAAAACACATAATTATTTCATGGTAGTTCTTTCAGCCTGTCTTTAATATAAAAGTATATGTGTATTTACTTTTCTATATTCAATATTATGGTGAAACATATACACATATTATTTTTACTCTCCCTTTTTTACAGGCATACCTCATTTCATTGGGCTTAGCTTTATTGTGCTTCACAGCTGTCATATTTTTTACAAATTGAACGTTTGTGGCAACCCTCCATTGAGCAAATCTATCAGTGCCATTTTTCCAGCAGCATTTGCCCACTTTGTGTCTTTGTAATTTTGTTAATTCTCACAATATTTCAAACTTTTTCATTATTATATTTGTAATGGTGATCTGTGATCAGTGATCTTTGATGTTACTGCTATGCCTCACTGAAGGCTCAGATGATAGCACTTTTTAGCAATGAAGTATTTTTTAATTATGGTATGTACATTTTTTAGATATAATACTATTGCACACTTAACAGACTATAGTATAGTGTAAATATAGCTTAGATATTTACAGGGAAACCAAAAAATTCATGTGACTCACTTTATTGCAATACTCGGTTTGTTGTGGTGGTCTGGAACAAAACGCACAACATCACCAAGGTATGCCTTCACTTCATGTTATTAAATATTATTTAAAACCTTGATTTTAATAGTTATTAGTCCATCTGAGCTGTCACAAGAAAGTACCACAGTTTGGGTGGTTCAAACAACAGTTATCTATCCTCTCACAGTTCAGGAGACTGGAATTCCAAGAACAAGGTACCAGCAGGGCTGGCTTTTGGTGAGGGCTCTCTGCTTGGTTTTTAGATGGCCACCTTCTTGCTCTCCTCAATTGACCTTTCCCTGTGTGCATACATGGAGAGAGAGAGAGATCTGGTGTCTCTTCCTCTTCTTGTAAGGACAACAGTCCTATCAGATTAAGGCCCAACCTTATGTCCTCATTTAATGTATACTACCCTTTTAAAGTCCCTATCTCTTAAATAAGATGACACTGGGGGTTAGGGCTTCACACAAGAATTTTGGGGCAACACAATTTATTCCATAACAAGCAGTTACATCAAGGGGATATTCTATAATATTACTAAAAATTACTCTACTAATGGACATGATTTTTAAATTTAAATTATTATATTTAAAATAACCCTGAGTTAAATACATTGCAGAATACTTTTCACAAAGGTCTCAACATTTATAATTGTACATTTCTAAGGTTCTTGCTGCATATTTTCTTTTATTTTTAAAATTTTTTATTGAAGTATAGTTGATTTACCATGTGTTCAATTTATGCTGTATAGCAAAGTACAAAGTGCCAAGGAGGAGGGGGTGGGGAGGGAAGGATTGGGAGTTTGGGATTACAGATGCAAACTATTATATATAGGATAGATAAACAACAAGGTCGTACTGTAGAGCACAGGGAACCATATTCAATATCCTGTGATAAGCCATAATGAAAAAGAATATATATATGTATAACTGAATCACTTTGCATATTGTTAAATTCATTTTCAGAAATAATGAACTGGTTTATATTCCTGCCATCAGGACTTAAGGGTACGCAGGAAAACTAAAATAATAAGTGCAAGAATAAGACGGTGAAGTGGTACGTGTTCCTACCTCTATCTCCCAAATGTGTGGAGATTCCAGAAGAGGAGGTGGAAAGCAATTGGATCCAAAAACACAAATTCACACCAAAATTTACACCAAGTGCATACAATATCAAGTACTTTAAAAAAGACTATAAAAATAAAATGAAATGATGGTATTTTTATTAGTGTATATGCTAAGCTGCTCTAATCAAGAAATGCAGTATCACTGTTAAAATAAAAGTTTATTTCTCTCTTACATAAGATTACAAAATTAGGTGGGCAATTTTGGCACTTAGAAACTCTTTCTCACATGCTGATCCAGAGCTCAGATGGTCGGATTATGAGCTAGATTGCCTGCTGTCAAAGCTAGTTTAGTGTATAGTTCTACAATAGTGTCTGTCAAAGAGAGACACTCATGTGAGACTCAGAGAGACAAAGAGGTCATTACTCCCCTGGAGCTGTTGCAGACAGATGTGTGGATATAATGTCCTAAGAAGCTTCCAGTTGTGCCTCTAGAAAATCTACATACAAATTCATGCTGTACTTCAGGTGACAAACAGTGTGAAAATCTGTGAGAATTTCCCAGAAGTTCTTAAGAGTTGTCGTAGCAAGAGTTCTGCAGCAAGAGTTCTCAAAAACCAACTGCAGCTTTCTCTGATTGTTACCGACCCAATGGTCGCAAGCTTCTAATTCTCTATACTAAAATTCTTCATATTTGTTTTTCTAACTAAACTCTAACGAACACAACATTTTGTACCAAAAGTGGCTCTAGGAAACAGAAGCTCAATTTGTAGAGCCTGTAACTGGTTCTCTATTCTGATTAGCTTTGAAGGCAGTAATAAATTCATTATTAATGGAAAATGAGATCCTGGTATTGCAAGTCATTCACTGGAAAAATACTTTCTTGAATTAGCACATAAAAATGCCTACAGTGAAGTACCTATAGAAGGAAAAGCTATGGGAGACCTGTTATCTCTTGAATTAGAACATTAGATCAAATAAAGAATATAAGAATAAAAGAACTATAAATTTGGGGTTGGTACCAGTTAAACCCCCGAAGAATTTGAGAGAAGAAATAACAAACTTCGGTTTTAAATTTCCAGCTTCAAGTTGGGAAAACTCTCCAGTAGAAAACTGGGGAGCTTTTCTAATTAGCCTGAGAGAATACTTAATTTCTTGAAACCATATGGCTGGAGTTTCAGATAACCAAAAAAGTTTGGTCCTACAGTAGACTGAATTTTCTTTTTTTTTTTTAAAATAAATTTATTTACTTTTGGCTGCATTGGGTCTTCGTTGCTGTGCGCGGGCTACCTCTAGTTGCAGTGAGCGTGGGCTACTCTTTGTTGAGAGGCATGGGCTTCTTATTGCAGTGGCTTCTCTGTTGCAGAGCACAGGCTCTAGGCGCACGTGCTTCAGTAGTTCTGGCACATGGGCTCAGTAGTTGTGGCTCGCGGGTTTTAGAGCACAGGCTCAGTAGTTGTGGTGCATGGGCTTAGTTGCTCCACGGCATGTGGGATCTTCCCAGACCAGGGCTCAAACCCGTGTCCCCTGCATTGGCAGGCAGATTCTTAACCACTGTGCCACCAGGGAAGTCCCATAGACTGAATTTTCATATGTAAGTTTAACTCATAACCTCAGCATGTCTTTAAAGTTACAGTGTTAATCAGGAGAGACTCACGTCTAGAACTACAGTGTGGACATTTGGGTGGCTTCTGATGAATATGAAGACCGTTAACTTCCCTCTGAGCTTCACTTGTTTGAAGAAGTAGCAGGATCCTCCCCACTCAAGGGATTAGCTGAGTCTTGCCTGACATCCCTATAACTATCTAACCTAAGATGGTGGCTTTTTAGGTGGAATAGTTCATAGTTCCTACATCCATTACTCTTCCCTACATTTGGACTCACAGCTAGATGCAAATCCCAGCAGACCACAAAAAGATGGTTACAACGTCTAACCTGGAGGGATGTGCCAGGTACAACAAAGAATTGCAAAATTTTGTCAATTTATGTTGGCACAAACCTGATGAATATGGGTGAGAATAATTTCTAATTTATTGTTCAATAAATTCTGGCATTAGCAATATTGAATCTGTTATCTTGAGACTATGAAAGTGACTCTAATACTTTACTCATTTCCTTGATGAAATCTGGGCTGAAAAGTGGCCTAAATTAAACAAAGTTCAGATTTCAGAATGTCCTTACTATAAAGAAAGAAATCTAAAAGTTTAAGGAGATAAAGAGGGTTTAAATACAAATTTATCATATATATTTTTCCCATCCCTTAACTATGTCCACTGAGATTATCCGAGCACATATCCTTCACCAATACCTTGAAGTAATACATTTGTGTGGGAAGCATCAACTTTGTTGAAAAGGCTCTATATTTATTGGCTGTTATTAGCAAACCAAAGATTACAGTTGAGGATACTATCATTACACTGAGTTCTCAGACTTGAGTGGGATATAGGATCCCAGGGCTGCAGATATCACTTAACCATCAGAAACTAGATGAGCATGGTTATCATAATGGGTAGCAGGGCTAGCAGTAATCAAAATATTGTGACACACAGAGGTTGTTGGTAGTGGATAATTGATTATAGGGACCCTGGACTTGAGATATATGATTTTGTTACTAAAGTCAAGTGAGAAAAGTTCATGATTTACCCATTTCTCAGAATTAAGCCAATTCCCAGATGTAAACTATGAACTTTGAATCAAATTGTTTGTTCTATCTTGAATATATGATTTCTTCCTATCATCAAAGGCACTTGCTCTAATTAACACCTTTTCAGACAGAAGGATTGGCTGAGAAAAAAATCTAGGGCAAACAGCCTATCTTTAAGGATATTTCACATATCACATCTTTTCATATCCCATTGGACTAAAATTACAATTATGGTGAAACATCACTGCTTAGAAGTTTGAGAATGTAATATGTAACTGAGTAGCTACGTGCCTGTTAAAACTCCAAGAATTCTGTTACTAAACACAGAAGAAAAAAATTAATAATGAATAAGAAATAGTAGTGTCTGCCATGTCCTTAATAGTGCTTTCCCTCCCTCATTTTACTTTTTACTTTTTTTAACTTAATATAGCTTAGCAACTTTTTTTCTACTAGTACTGCTGGTCTCTGCCTACTTGATATAACAAGTAAATTTAGAATCCTGAATTTTGAATAATACAGGTTTTTACAGTCAGATATAGGTTATTTCTAAAAATTAGTCATAGTTTTTGCCATAAAGCAAATGTCAATATATAGGGAGTTGAACTTATATAATCCAGTCTCTCTGATCATAATAAGAGATACTATGAATCAATAACAAGAGATAATTGGACAAAAACCATGTTTTCGAATTAAATAACTTCACACTTTAATTAGAACCATGAGTTATTTAAATAATAATGAAAATTAGAAAAACTTATAATGATCCAAAAACATACATAGAATGAAGCTAATGCAGCAGTTCATATAAATATTAATATAAAAAAGACAAAATTATGAAAATAAAGAGTTAAGGGGCCATGATAAGAACTTAAGGGAAAAAAACCCAGCAAAATAAAAAAGATCAGTACAGACTCTGGTGTTCTATAGTGAAGCATTTCCTTTATCATACTGTTATCTCTCTCAGCTTCTTAAAAAACAAAATCTACCATTCAGTTTGTTTTTCTAATATAGATTTCAAAATTCACATAGAGCCCAATTCTGGGCTCTAGCCTACTGACCTTATCATCTACATTACAGTAAAGACTAACCGTATTCTCCCAGTCACTGATAACAAATATTTGGCAGCCAACTAGGCAGTCAACTTGACTTCCCTCATCCAGCTCCTCTATCGCTGGTCCATAAATAATTTTTTTCTTCTGAACTCAGAATAAGTCTAGAATCTAATCACTTCTCAATACTTCTACAGTATTAAAATGCAATAAATTACTGGGCTTCCCTGGTGGCGCAGTGGTTGAGAGTCTGCCTGCCGATGCAGGGGACACGGGTTCGTGCCCCGGTCCGGGTAGATCCCACATGCTGCGGACCGGCTAAGCCCGTGAGCCATGGCCAATGAGCCTGCGCGTCCGGAGCCTGTGCTCTGCAACGGGAGAGGCCACAGCAGGGAGAGGCCTGTGTACCGCAAAAAAAAAAAAAAAAAAAGCAATAAATTACTGATAAGACTAATACCATAAATGATTCAAACAATATTACCCTGATTGTGAGAACATGAAAGCCAAACAGTACATACTATATGGTGTCCTAGAACTAGTCTGTGGGTAAAAAACAAAACAAAACAAAAACATAACAGTGGTTCTCTCTGGGTGGGATTATGACTGAGAAGCAACATGACAGAACTTTCTAGTGATGGAAATTTTCTATTGATAAGGGTGTGGTTTAGCCAGGTATATGCATTATGAAAAGCTCATTGAATTTACTATTAAAATGGGTTCTTTTTAGTGTATACAAATCTCACATAAGAGAATGGAAACAAGCATTTAACTCTAATTGCTAGGTTTGCTTACCCCATTGGTATGGGTAGAAAATTCTAAAACTACCATTTTTATACTAGGCTTGAACAAATGAGTAAATATAGTTAGGATAATAAAATTTCTCATTGTGAAAGGAGGTAAAGACATGGAAAGTGGAAAGGCTAGAATGAAACCTGTTACTGCATTGCGATTGTGGTGTCAGTATAGACTCATGATAGATATACATGTTATTCATGCATGCCGTTTGTATACATTTATATACTTCCTTCTAGCTCTGTTTACACAAAAGACCAAAAGCAATGCTATACCAGTGACAATGAGCATACCTAGTATCCTGTTCTTGGTTTCTAAATAAAATTCTCCACTAAAATAAACCAAGAGATATAGCTGATTTCAGGGTTGTGGCTGGTAAAGTAGAAGATAAACCTGGTACTTATTTTTGCACTGGAAAATAAGAAAGTTATTAAGGAATTATAAAGATATGTCAAAAGGACAGCAGAGTTTTACTTTGAATTTGTCTCCGCTAGCCAAGTTTGGGACAATTTAGGCATCAAAATAAATAACCAAATAACGATAACCCATTGAATGAAATAAAATTCATGAAATCATATTGATGTAATAAATAAATGGTACAAAAAGAAATCTGTTCCTTACAGTAGAATGGAAACTAATGAATGTCATATGAATGTTGAAGTTAGAAAATAATCAGTGGATGCTAAACTTTTCAGTGAAACTTTGATAAGAAAGAGAATATTGAAATATTTTCTTGTTTTTCCCAGGAAATTACTTATTAATAAAAAAAAGAAAAATAACTTTACAGAGAAACTTGGCAGACAAAACTTTAACTGATTAATGTTAACATCACTAATACTGGGAAATCATGTGCCTTCTGAAATAATGCACTAAGGAGGACATAACATTATTCAGGTTCAAAACGTATTACCTAGACTTGTAGTTAAAGCACATTTTAAGGGCCCAGGATGGGTTTTTTCTAGGACTAGCAGAAGAGGACATGAGATTCGTGTCTTTCTTCTATTGTCCCTGGCATGTTCCCCTGGCCTCAGTATAAAGGGCTGGGATCCAGGGCCCATTTAGAGTATTCTCCATAAGGATGATGATTTCAGCAGGGATGACATCATCATCACATCCAGGGCTACTTTTTTTTTTCCCCATAAAACCAAGGGCAGGGCTACCCTTAGCTAAATCCCTCCCAGTGACTGCAATAGAACACTCTGGAAGCTCAGGAAGGAATGGGCTGGGTTATAAGCTCCCATATATCGTGTAGACAGGTATGGCTTCTCATGATCTTCCCTCCTTCCCCATGTGAGGGGAGAGGAGGAGGAGGCTTAGGTAAGACACTCCCCCACCCCACCCTCTTCAGACTACTCCACAGGCACAGGTCCCCAGATTACAATTATGACACCCCAGTTCCTCAGCCTTTTCTAAACTCAAGCAGTGACAGCCAGGGGCAGAAGCACACTCGTACTTTCCCCTCATCTAAGAGACTGCAAGCGGAAAACTGCAATAAAAGCTCGACCCTCCTTCCAGAGATTTTAAAGTCTTTTTGTATTCCACGATAAATCAATAAATCATTTTTAGCGGGAACGGGTGGTCGGACAAGCTGAATTTCAGAAATGCTGTCATAATGGTTTTTAACACTATTTTACTCTTCTTACTAGTGTTATTTTGTAGAATAAGGAACGATGTTGACAGGTTTTGTGGGAGCTTTTAAAACACTTTTTAAAAAAAATCTCAGACTTCTATTTTTAACATTTTTATAATTTTTTTTGAACTGGAGACACATAACAAGTATGGGGAAAAATAGTGCCTTGTTTCAATAGTTTTGCTAATTTTCAGGCTGAAAGATGACAGCTGCCCAGAGTTTACCTTATGTTGAATTAAAATCAGTATTTCTCTAAAAAAAAAAGAAAAAGTATTACCTAAATTCAGTCAGCAAGAAACTTCCAAAGAACACAAATTAAGGGATATTCTACTAAATAAATAGACTACATTATTAAAAAATATCAGGACCAAGCTAAGGAACAGACTCAAATTAAAGGAAAGTGAAGAGACATGACAGCTAAATGCAATGTATAATCCTGGATTAGCTCCTGGCTAGAGAAACATGTGTACAAAGAACATTGTTAGGAAATTTGTATGATCTTAGTACTATTGCATCATTAAATTTTGTTATTTTTATAGTTGTACTGTGCTAAGATTCTTATTCTTAGAAAAAACATACTGAATTATTTTGTGTAAAAGAGCATAATATTTACAATTATCAAGTTCCTACAGTACTGAATTACAGAGACTGGTAAAACAAATATAGCAAAATATTAGAAATTTGTGAATCTGGGTAAAATGGTCTATGGTAATTCCTTGTGATATTCTTAAATAGTTTCTTTAAGTTTGAAGTTATATCAAAATTTTTTAAAATCCAGCTTACATTATCCTAACTAATACAGAAATTATTACAAAAAGTGGGGTGGTACCATAGCAACCTGAGATTTGTGTGTAGCACTAGATTAGTGGATGGTGGGTATATAAAAATAGGTGTTACAAATAACAAAATGAATAAATCTCAATGTTTTAAGTAGAAACATATCAAAAGAATATATACAGGTCAGTACTACTTAATATTTTAAATACACAGAGACTAGGTATATATCAAAGGAGCTATTGTGAAAATGGATTGTCAAAACTGCTTAAACAAACCAGAACAAGCATATATGTAGAAAGTGGTATGGAAGTGGAAAAAGGGGAAGGGGGAAGTAACATTTGAAATAATGAAAACATAAAACAAGGAAGTAGCATTGCACACTTACCATTATCATCTGTCCTGAACCTATGGGTGTAGTTAATTAAATTCTCTTCACATATCGACAAAACTTCCAATGAAATGTGGAAATGCATTTAATGAAACTGAGATTAATTAAAAAATAAGGCCTTGAACATTTACTACAGTTCTCCAACATAGTTTTGTGTCCCACAGTCCTCGCTAATACCCCCTGCTCTGGACTATGAAAGGAGGGTTCAGTAACTTCAATTTGATAACAGTATGGCATACCCACTGTACCACCAATATTTATATGTAAGTGCCACCTAATAGAACATATTACCCAGTTTAACTGACAAAGAAATGGACGCCTAACAAGTTCTTGAAAACATTTTGGATGAATATGACATCTTTGCTAGGTAGTATTTAAGCAACAAAATTATATACAAAAGAGATTCAATCTTTATTCATTTCCCTTCTTTCTTCAGCTTCTATTTAATAATAGGTAAACAAGCAGATGTGACACTTTCATCTTGGAAATCTTGCAGACATACTCAGGAACAATTTTCCTGTGAGTTTTAAAGTGTATTTTATTGTTGATATATTTTGGTAGTTATTTGCAATGCCACAGAGCAGTCTTGAATACATCATGGTGCCACAGTCAAACAACAATGGAAACATGCTATTCTTCAGGGAAAGTGTTGTGGTTTTACTTTGCCTTGGTGACAAGTGATAAAGAACAAATAAATCAGAAACAAATCAGTCACCAGTAACATTTTTTCTCCCTTGACTGAGCTTTTGTCAGTGACACAAAAATTGCAGAACACTGGAGACTTGGTTTATACAAAGCTGTAAGCATTCCTTTCCTCTTTTGTGATGTTTTTCCACCTCATTTTGTTGTATTTAAATGGACTTTGTTTCAGTTTCCAGCTGCTGGGTGTCCTACAGGAGTGAAATTCTGATACTATGCTTTCAACAGACTTAAACAACTTCAGTGATTATTTAAGTTTAATAGTTTGTGGGATAATAAGTTGGAGTTTATCACTGCCAGCATTTCAGATGAGTGAACTTCACTTAGGAGTGAAGAGGTCAGTAACTCAGAATGTTCTATTTCAGTTGGAGAAGAGAAGTAAATAGCGGAGAAAGTCCCTGTAGACTCTGTCATCAAGCAGAAAGCAGAGGATGGAAATTAGGAAAGCTGCAAGTCTAAGAAGCAGTAGCATTTCTAAGAAGAGAGAAATAAAATAGAAATAAAAGATTGGTAGGATGGATACCATTTAAAGGTACCCAGGAGAAATCATCCTGGAGTTTTGAGTGACAGTCCTTTCATGAACAGCAGGAGGTTGCGTAATATACTTTCATTTGCCATTGTAACCATAATTACTAGCCTACCTGCATTTTGCATTCCAATGAGGGAAAAGAAGTTTAAATTATTTTCAATAGTTTTATTACAAATGTTCCAAGGAAATCAAAGGCGTCTCTACCAGTGGTTCTTTCTGTAATAGACCAGAATAAGCGTGTTCAATTTTGAGTGCAGAAATTAAAGTTTGCTAATTTGATTACTTTTTAGCAAGAAATTGAAAGAGGCCTTCCTCAGGAAATGGCAATTCATCAATACCAGCTGGTAGTATTTCTTACTAATCTTGTTTCTCACTATGGAGGTTAGTTGAAGGTAAAACAAGGGTTTATCACTTGGGAATTAAAAGCACTGTCTCAAAGATGTTCTTAATCACTATAGTGCCCTCCCCCTAAAAAAAGGAGAGAGGTATACAGAGAAAAACACATTATTAATGAATTAGAGAAACATCAACCAATGCACTATATTTTATGTTTTAAATTATCTTAAGTAGTTTTTGTTTTTCTGTTCAAAACTTACATATAGTCCTACCAAGTCTCTTATATCTACAACTCCTATCAGATAAGAATAGATACTTTTTAGCATTAATTTAATGTTTTATCACATATATACACTCAAGGGGAACTATTAATAAGATGCATCATTAAAATTAAATAATATATATGTATTATTTCTGTTGTATATTTTTAAAGACTGCTTTTGTCTTAGATTTATAATCATAATTTGTATGAGTAACCTCCACACAACTCCTGTTTATCCATCTGAAATAATTGGTAATTCCAGAATACAATTTTTGTAAAACAAAGCCACATTTCAGCTAATATTCATTCTGAATTTTAGAAAACAGATTTGGGAAAATTCACTCATGACCACCTTACTCTCTACCTGATTTCTATGGACAAAAGGTTAGCAGTGTATGGTTTTGATTGAAGAATCACTGGGGAAGGGTACAGCAATAGTCTTTAGAAGTATCAAGGTAATGGCAAATAGAGTGAGATAACATTATGATTTAAACTATAATATACATTTAATGCCAGTTTGCTAGGATCTGGGAGATTTGAAAATCAATGATTTTATTTATTAAAATCACTAGGAAATTTATTATTATTCTGCAAATAGTTCATCATAGCTTTGGTATAAATATGGGTATAGTATAGTAGTTGATTTGCATTTTCATGGATTAATCCACTCATAAAAATAATCATACAGCATTTGTCTTCTCTGTCTGACTTATCTCACTTAGAATAGTGCCCTCAAGTTCCAGCCATGTTGTCACAAGTGGCAGGATTTCCTTCTTTCTTATGGCTGAATAATATTCTGTTGTGTGTGTGACACAAGTATATACATCACAACTTCTTTATCTAGTCATCCATTGATAAACACTTAGGTTGTTTACACATCTTGCCTATTGTGAATAAAACTGCAATGAACATGAGTGCAGATATTTCTCTGAACTCCTGTTTCACTTCCTTTGGTTATATATCCAGAAGTGGAATTGCTGGATCATATGGTTCAATTATAAATAAATAAATGAATAAAATTTAAAAAGCCTTACAGTCCAAAGAATGATTATTTAAAAAGTAAAAATACGTAAAAAATCATGTAAAAATCTAAATATGTTTTTATTGTGCTCAGAGGAAAGCTTCTGCTTGTGTTAAGAAAAATGTTTTTCCTTTAAACATTTTAAATGAATATACATGCACACAGATATCACACATAATATGTGTATATTGTGTGTATGTTTACTGACTTACCTCTTACTCTGAGAGTACACATAATCAACACATATGTGTGTATGTATACATATATGTATATATTATGCATGTATATACATATGTTATTTTTTATTTAAATATTTGATTTACTATGTGTTTTACACACTTTTCTTAAACCTAAGAGAGTAGTTTGTTCTTTGCATATATGGTTTTTGAGTATTAGGTATCACAGCTAAACTAATAAATCATTTAATGAAGTGTTCAATTAATCAGTCATAATTACTACCAATTAGCATTAATGAAATTAGGGTATTGTAAAGAAATATTATCCAGCAATGAATCTTATTTAACATAAATGGCTAAGTACCTAATGTTTCACATTTTATATAAATATTTTCCTAAACTGGGTCTAACAGAAACATAATAAACCAAACCATCTTTTTCTTTACCACCATCCTTGAGAAAAAATAGTAGAAATTGATTTTTAAAATTTTATCTTTTCAAATAATGTATTTGTTTAATGTGCCTTTATACAGGGATAGCTAGGCAAGGATTACTTGTACCCATCATATTTGCATCATCTTGAGCCACATTTTTTTTTTTTTTTTTTGGTACGCGGGCCTCTCACTGTTGTGGCCTCTCCCGTTGTGGCGCACAGGCTCCGGACGCGCAGGCTTAGCGGCCATGGCTCATGGGCCCAGCCGCTCTGCGGCATGTGGGATCTTCTGGGACCGGGGCACGAACCCGTGTCCCCTGCATCGGCAGGCGGACTCTCAACCACTGCGCCACCAGGGAAGCCCTTGAGCCACTTTTTTAAGCAGGCCATTGCTCAGAACTAGCAGTTTGCATGAGTCCACTGGTCACTTTTTTCAGTCCATGTAGTGTCTCTTGCTTACATTTTCCCAGTATTTATCTGCATCACTACATGGTTCATCTATAAAACTTGCTTAGCTTTTCTAGTACATACATAAACTTGAAATGTAGGATAATTAACAGCTCCTGGGGGAAACCTTGAAATAAATGAAAATGGAAGTCTGTGGATGAATACGTTTTCTGTTTCTGTTAAAAATCTTGAGGTGCGTTTGGTGCAGCTGCTTGAAATGTTTCCAGGATGCTCATGTCAGTGAAGGCTCAACTAGAGAAATAGAACCAGTAGGATATAGATTAGATAGATAGATAAAGATATTTCTCACAAAGAATTAGCTTAGGCAATCAAGGGGGCTGGCTAGGCAATCACAAAATCCATAGGGCAGGCCATTAGGAAAGGCAGGCTGGAATCCTCAGTGGGGCACTTAACTGCTGCCTACACATGGAGTTTCTTCTTCAAGAAAGTCCTTTCAGCTGAGTGAATCAAGCCCACCCAGGTTATCTAGAATAATCTCTTACTTAAAGTCAACTGATTGTGGAATTTTATCACATCTACATACTACATTTACAGCAAAATCTAGATGAGTGTGTATGATTAAATAACTTAGGATGACAGCCTGGCCAAGTTGACACATCAGGAGCCCATCATGGTATTTGTTTTTTTGTTTTTTAATTTAATTTTATTTTATATTAGAATATAGTTAATTTACAGTGTTGTGTTAGTTTCAGGTGTACAGCAAAGTGATTCAGTTATACATATATATGTATCCATTCTTTTTCAGATTCTTTTCCTATATAGGTTCTTACGGAGTATTGAATAGGGTTCCCATGGTGTTTGAATCTCCTTTGCTCAGAATAGAAACCAGCTCAATAACATTTCCTTGGTTTGACACTCCTGTTTTACTCTTCCCTGACACTGTAGCCTTGTCCCTAGGAGAACATTCTCACATAAACTACCTGCATGCCAACCTTTGTCATAGCTCTGCTTTGGGAGATGGGGAGACAATTGGTATCATAAGATAACTGATGTCACAGTGACCTTAGAAAGCAGGCCTTCAATATTGGATCCTGGAAATAGATAACCCAAAGGTCAGACAGCAATAATGTTGATGGTAGTGGTCATGATAACCCCTGAAATGCAGAAGCATTACCCTTATTAAGAATCTTACTGGTGGAATACTTTGATCAGGTATGCATTAGTTTCCCGTGACTGTACTAACAAATAACCACAAACTGCATAGCTTACAGCAATAGAAATTTATTCCTTCACAGTTCAGAGGCCTGGAGTCTGAAATCAAGGAGTTGGCAAGGCTGTGCTTCCTCTAGGTGCTCTAAGGAGAGAATCTGTTCCATGCCTCTCTCCTAGCTTCTGAGGCTACCAGCATTCCTTGGTGTTTCTTGATTTCTTGTCATATTAACTCAAATTTCCATCTTGTCTGTGTATCTAGCCTAAAAGTAAAACCTCTCCGGCATTCTTACAAGGATACATGTGAATGTATTGAGGGTTTACCCAGATAATCCATGATAAACTCCTCCTCTCAAGAGTCTTAGTTACATCTTATGCCACATAAGACTATATTCACAGGTACAGGGGATTCGGACTTAGACACCTGTGTTTTAGAGCCAACTTTCAGCTTGCTACAAGGTGGAGTATGGAATTTTGGCTTATAATGTAGGGATTACACTTGACCATTTTGGAGACAATGGACATTATAAGAACAAAAGTCAATGGTTTGAGATTGGTTTTAGAAGCCCTGAAAGAAGAAAATGATAGATTCAGGTTAGCAAGCTATCAATGCAAGGCACACTACGAATGTCAGAACATCTCCATGAGAAGATTTTAAGAGATCCTTGTCACCTACAGGTGCAAAGTAGAGTGTGCTGAAAAGAAATCAGACCAAAATTTAATTATAGTGATGGCAGAGCTTCAAAGGACACCAAATGCACATCTTTGTATATCTGTGCCACAGTCAGGACCCTGATAGGGAAAGAGAAGGGTATTGGTACATAGAATGTGGAAATTTGTATCAACATAGGTGAGAACCTTGAGACAACAAAATACCCCTGATATTCCCAGTCAAGGGAAACAACTCTCTCCTTGCTATAAGACAACAACATCCTTCTCTCACCTGCAAAGACTAATTTGGCGATAAGCACATTACATTCCCAGAAGGGGCTCAAAAGAAACTTTTTTCACCAAGATAATAAGAAATGTACTGCTGAGAACACATGAAGGTATTTGAGAAGCTTAGTAGGCCAGAGTTGACAGCAGAAACAGATTTACCTTGGCATTCCAATTACCATGATATTGCCATAGACCTGATTTTCTTTGTATTGGTAGAATTGTTAGTATTCTCAAAAAACAGAGACCAAGAGATGGCACTCAATGGTAAGTGGCAAGATGGAAGTAATTACCAAAATAGATTTTAGGTGGGAGTGGAAACCCAGGGTGTCTTGATCTACAGTGTTTCTAGAGGTGAGATGGTCAGTCAACTAGGGTCTGACTTAGTCTGTTCCAGGAGACATCAGCCTACTATACTGTCATAGAAAACTCTAGCACATATATTCTTTCAACCAGTGATAACTGAGTTAACAAATTAAATGGAAGTCTATAAAAATTGACCATAAATTAATATTTAATCTGAAATTGGTTTGACTTGTAATTTTTATCTTTTATGCTGAAGGTCATAGGGATGAAACCAGGTATGGAAAAGTACTCCTGCAAATATGTAATACAGTTCTTAAGAATTTGTACGTTTTGGACTTTGTATGATTCTGAACACTAGAGTGACTTACTCTGTATCTCTTCTCCCAATATCCCAAGAAGTTAGCTGACATCTATAACTATGAACCCATAAATCTTCTGTGAACTTACATGCTGGCTTTATTTTAAGGAAAAGAATATTGATAAAGGAATTTATTTGCTCAAAATTTATAAGTAAAAAAATGAAACATCTCAATGTTTTAACTTGATTCTTAGAGGAGAATTATTGCTGATAAAAGTCTCTTTTCCTAAGTTTACTATGGCTTTTAATCAGATTTTCAGCACTTCTTCAAAAAATATGAGGCACTTTCAAGAAAGAAAAAAGTCTAACTGTAATTTCCTGAAAAGAAAATTTTCCTACAAGTGGATGCAATTATGAATATTTTATTTTATTTCATTGTTTAACATGTTTATTGGAGTATAATTGCTTTACAATGGTATGTTAGTTTCTGCTTTATAACAAAATGAATCAGCTATACATATACATATATCCCTATATCTCCTTCCTCTTGCATCTCCCTCCCTCCCACCCTCCCTATCCCACCCCTCTAGGTGGTCACAAAGCACCAAGCTGATCTCCCTGTGCTATGTGGCTGCTTTCCACCAGCTATCTGTTTTACATTTGGTAGTGTATATATGTCCATGCTACTCTCTCACTTCATCCTAACTTACCCTTCTCCCTCCCCATATCCTCAAGTCCATTCTCTAGGTCTGTGTCTTTATTCCTGTCCTGTCCCTAGGTTCTTCAGAACCTTTTTTTTTTTTTTAGATTCCATATATATATGTGTGTTAGCATACGGTATTTGTTTTTCTCTTTCTGACTTACTTCACTCTGTATGACAGACTCTAGGTCCATCCACTTCACTACAAATCACTCAGTTTCGTTTGTTTTTATGGCTGAGTAATATTACATTATACATATGTGTCACAGCTTCTTTATCCATTCATCTGTCGATGGACACTTAGGTTGCTTCCATGTCCTGGCTATTGTAAATAGAGCTGCAATGAACATTGTGGTACATGACTCTTTTTGAATTATGGTTTTCTCAGGGTATATGCCCAGTAGTGGGATGGCAGGATCATATGTTAGTTCTATTTTTAGTTTTTTAAGGAACCGCCATGCTGTTCTCCATAGTGGGTGTATCAATTTACATTCCCACCAACAGTGCAGGAGGGTTCCCTTTTCTCCACACCCTCTCCAGCATTTATGTTATGCATATTTTAAATGAAAATTACCTAAGTTTTCAGTAAACACTGATAATACTCACATTGGAAAGCAATCTATATTCCATGGCATGTTAATTTTCATCATTAGTAGAGTATTATACTCTAATTAATTTTGTAATTAAAAGAGTGGTATTTACAATATCAAATTTAAAAACATGAAATGCAGGTTTCAAACATAATGTATTATCATTATTATGTATTATCATATTATTATCGTTTGTCATTAACATAAGCTAACATGAATTTGATTGTTGGAAAGAATATTCTCTATAGGGAGGGAAAGGGTTTTGTGAAATGATGTAGGAGAATCCAAAGTAACTGCGATACTGATTTCTGCTGAGAGATATGCCACTCAGGAGTTTATACTAGTGGCTAATTCTGAAGAGGTATATGTCTTGCTTCTGTGATTCTGGGCTCTCCTCCTAGTCTACTGGTCTTAGAAACCAATGAAGGGATGATTCCACCAAGGCACACAATTATGTTTTCCCTAAATTAAAATATTTATTGCCTCATTGTGGTCAGTGCTCCTTACTGGATCTTTGGAAAGAGAATAAAATATATAGTATATGGCCATGACTGGATTAGAAAGAGGTATGGTTTATTCAATGAAGATCTGAATGAAATTTATATTTATGACAAATTTGGAGTACTTCATAGTATTCCTATGCTTAGGGGCAAAGATTATTAGAAGACAACTGCTACCCAATACAGGCAAGGCCACCGAAGTTCTTATAAGTTGTTCTTATACAAGAACACTATTATTTTCCTTCTCACTGTACTATTATGTAGGATTTGTTAGTGGTGAGAACTCAAAGGAAAATTAACTGAGCCATCACCTAGTGGTCTGGACTTGGACAGCAATGGCTTCATGATACTTCTGTTGAGATTCAGCAACAAGTTGTGACCTTGTGTTTTCTCTCACTGGGAAGGCAGTGAATCTTTTTTTTGTTTGTTTGAATAAAAATTGGATGCTAAATGGGAAGTTTTTCTGAACTTGCATGTATGAAAAGAAAGTTTGAATGTACAGTGGCCACAGGGTGAAATATAGCAGCTGCTGCTTTTTCCTGTTTGTTTATTTTTAAAAAATTCTCTTCCATTAGGGAGTTACCTTTCCTCCATTTTTCATGAATCGTGAGGAAAGATAATTGCAGGACCCTAAAGTCAAAAATATATGTGTAGACTAGATTAGGCTATTTGTGATCTCTCACCTGGGACTGTAAATGGTGACCAAACACAGAAAATTTACCAAAGAAACAGCATCTAATGTTAGAACCATACATAGATGATCCATGATTTCCTGCTGCTGAAATCCCTGGGTCTGCCCTGTTTCCAGTTCTTAACTTCTGGTTAATCTCATATTCCTCCAATCCTGTGATCACACCCTATATCCATCAAGGTTTTTATTTTGTTTGTGGAGCTGAATATTTTCTTTTTTTTTAATTTATGTATTTATTTTTATTTTTTATTGGAATATATTTGCTTTACAACATTGTGTTATTTTATACTTTACAGCAAAGTGAATCAGTTATACGTATACATATGTCCCCTCTTTATTGGATTTCCTTCTCATTTAGATCACCACAGAGCACTGAGTAGAGTTCCCTGTGCTATAGAGTAGGTTCTTATTATTTATTTTATACATAGTATCAATAGTGTATATATGTCAATCCCAATCTCCCAATATTTTCTTAATTTTGGCCCTTAGTTTAAATCTTTCAGCTCTAACTTTTGTGCTCAGAAAAAAAGAAAGGAATTAGACTCATAAAACTGGACAAACCTTTAAAAGATTGAATGTTTATATTTAGCATAGAGTAAAATAGAAAAATTATAATTAGTAGCTTATAAATTCTAGCTACTGCAAGGATATTATTGTTTAGAATAAGGCTAAAGAAAAACAAATTGAGTCATTTTCAAGAAAACTTAAAGGAAATTATTAAATGGTACACCAGTATGATAAAAAGTACATACTTATTAAACATGAATAAATGTGGAACACTTAAAAGATGATAAGAAAATGAGCCAAATATGAGAGTAATAAAGGAAGTGATCATCGGTGTATGTTTATATATGTGTGTGTATATATGGAGTCAAGCTCATGGAGAAAAAAAAATATTGACTGTGGCTACTTTTGGTTTGGATTTATGAATAATTTGTTTTCTTGTTTGTGTATATGTATAGAGAGAGATGATAGAGAAAGACGTAAAAACATGCATAACACACACACACATACATACTAGCAGAAACACCAGGCCTCTGGGTCAGAGATCAGAGCTTCATTGACCCTAGCAGCACAGGGGAAGAATAATATTCTAGCATTGGTCCCTCACACCACATGCAGCAGAATGTGAGCCAGAGGGACAGTCTACACAGGCAGTAGGATTATACTGTAGGAGACTTGTGTGAATGTCAGCCCATTGATAGCGACGTTCTCAGCTACGAATACATTAGGCACTCACCTGGACTCATATTTACTCATAGGGAGCCCCACAGACATTCCCCACCACCACCACAAGGGCCAGTATTGTTTCTGGACCAAACCTTGTGGTTCTAATTTCACACCTCAGGAAAACTATCCTGAAACTTAGAAGAACAAGACTTGTAAACCATAGGTCCTAAAGCGTACACAGCAAGCTCCATGTCACATAGTGAGGTGGTGGGTAGAGAGAGAAGGGAACTAGGGTGCTCTGCCTTTATTAGGATCCAAGGGTGGGGTACCTAGGATTTCCCTGGATCATTCTTTCTTGGTGAAATTTAAAGCAGTAGATGTGAAATCAGAGCACAGGAAGGAAGAAGTGAGGTCACTCAAGTGATCAAGTGGTCGGTCAGTTATCTAGGTTACCCAAGCTTTCTTAAAGGGAAATTTTGTGGGTGGGGACAGGCCGCTTCCTTATCTAGTTGTTTTACTAGTAGCTCCGACACACAGCTGTCAATATGCTTATTCTAGATGGATGTCTTTGAAATGGATGTCTCAGCAATCAAAAGGTTCATGTCAGGCATTTATACTACAGAGAGGCTTCCCAAAATATGAATCTGCAAGTCTATGTAGGAGTGGGACAGCTGTTTTCTCCTTTCTTCTAAGACAGACAGAGAAACCTTTACTCCCTACTATAAAGAAATTCTCCTTGGAAAGAGAAAGGGGAAGATCCAGGATTCTTACATATTGGAATACAAATAAATATCCCCAGGTGAAGGATAAGACAAATATTTTAAATCTTTTATTAGTATGGTACATTTGGCATAATTAATGAGCTACTATCAATACATTATTAAATAAAGTCCATAGTTAATTCAGAGTTCCTCAGATTTTTCTTAATATCCTTTTTCTCGTTCAGTGTCCCAACTAATGTATCACATTGCATTTAGTTGTTGTGTCTCATTAGGCTCCTCTTGGTTTTGAGTTTTTCAGACTTTCCTTGTTTTTGATGATTTTGATAGTTTTGAGAAAGTTTGTGTGGTGCTGCAAGGACAATGATGTTTCAAGGACAAAGGACGACCCTGCCTGAAAAATTGTCAGTGTCACCCCCTACAGGACTCCTAATCGCCCTCCCCACCATGTTGCCATGGTTATGAAATTCCTGAGCCCACCTGGGCAACGCCCACCTGGGCAAGGGACCTCTCCCAGATAAGGAAAGGCATCTGGCCTGTCCCACTCCCACCCCATAAAAGGAAGGTATATGTGCCTCGACCAATCAGTAAACAAAATTTTCACCTCAGATCATTCCTTTGTTTTCTGGATATAAAAACTGATCAATAGCACGTGTTCAGGCTCGACTCTCCCAGACTACTAGGAAGTCAGCCTGCTGTTCTGGCAGCCACCCTTCCCTCTAATAAATTCTATCTTCTTTACATTCTGCCTTGTGTCTGGAAATTCTTTTCCAACCCGCATTCGGACCACGACAGTTTTGGACAAATATTTTATAAAATGTCCTTCAGTTTGTATTTGTCTGATGTTTTTCTCATGATTAGATTGGGATAATGTGTTTTGGGGAAGAAGGATACATACACGTTGTCAAACTTTCAATTAGATCCTCTAACATATTAATCCCAGTTGTTTTAAATTTCCTTACTAATAATCCTCATATGTGTCATATCTTGAGCTTGTTCTGACGATTGCTTTGTTTCCTCAGATTGTATTTCTTTCTTGCCTTTTGTCATGCTTGCAACATTTTATTGAAAGCCAGACATATTATCTGGGAAATTGGGAATAGGAAATGAGATAAATAGGCCTTTAGTGTGAGGGTTTAGGTTAGGAGTTGAGCTATGTTTGTTTGTTGCAGCTTTATGTACAAGAGGCTTCAAATTCTTTTGGTGTTTTTATATTCTGTCTTGACTCTGTGTGTGTGTGTGTGTGTGTGTGTCTGTGTGGGTATAAAATCTTTATAGAGAGTCTGTATTGTACACTCCTTTCAACTAAACCCACTATAATTATATTATACAGAAGCCCTATTTGTGTGGTGATAATGTGGTGGGTAAGAGGAGTATTCTATGATCTAATGATTAAGATTCAGTGTTTTAGAGGGTCTAGGTTTTAGTACTGTGACTTTCGTAAGCATTTTCCTACTGGTATAGTGTTTACCCTGTCTCCTACTTTCTTTCCTGGCTGAAAAAAGCTCCAAATCTATTTTCTTGAAGACTTGTTCCCCATTGACTATGCTGTTTTTTGACTCCTTTTTGGAAGCCCATGCTGGAGGGAGCTGGACTTGGGATCAATTCTCTTTTCCAAGCTGGAATAAGGTTTCATAATGTGCTCTGTCAAAGTACTTTCCCCTGGAAAATAGTCCTTCATTAATGGAGCAGACTCTGGCTCTGTCTCATAATAGTTACTTCCCCTCTTCTCCTTCCAGAGCTAGGATGGAATAGTTCTCAGATCCTCATAGTGAGAATTCAAAATTTGTGGGGTTTCTAGAAGAAAACCCACTAAAGCACAGGCCCCCTTAAGACTGTGGCCCCTTGAGTTTTTCACTCTTACACTAGTTCTCACTGAGCCTTCAACAACTCATGTAAGTACATAAACTCTTTTTCCACATCCTCTCAGAAAGTTCTCTCACTTTCATTTTGCTTATCTGTTAATGTTTATAAACATTATAAAATATTATATGTGTATAAAAGATAAAAATATAAAGATCCTAATCCAAAATACACCCTTCAGAACAGTCCTCCTACTCTGATCCTGACCATGGATCAGTTCTTTGAAATGTTCAAAGTGGTTTCCATTTCATACTGCATTTTATGGAAGAATTATTATCTGAATTCTGCACCACAAAAGGAAAGCCTGGAACAAACTCCACAAGCAAGAATTTTTCCATACAGGATACTGATTCTCAATCTGACAGCACTGCAGAGTGACTAATTTCACTGATTATAAAATAGAAGTAACAGTGTTTATTAAACTTTTCAGGTTATTGAAATGTGCAAAAGGATTTAAAAATCAGTGCTGTCTTTGAAAGGTTGCACTTGATCAAAGTTTAAAATTTTATGCTCCAAAGACACTAATAAGAATATGAAAAGCAAACCACAGAGTGGGATAAGTATTTGCAAATCATATTTCTGATAAGGGACTTACATCCAGAATATAAAAGAAGGTTACAGTTCATTAATAAAAGACAAACAATCTAATTAAAAAGTGAGCAAAAGATTTGGATAGACTTTTCACCAGAGGAGATATAGGAATGGCCAATAAGTACATGAAAAGATACTCTACCTCCTTTGTCATTAGGGAAATGTATTTTAAAACCATAATGAGACAACACCTCACACTTACTAGACTGGCTATAATAAAAAGCACAAATGATAATAAAGTATTGGCAAGGATGGACAGAATGAATCCTCATGCATTACTGATTGGAATGTAAAATGTTTTGGAACGCAGCTTGGCAATTTCTAAAATTGTTAAACATGCATTTACCCTATGACTCATCAGTTCCACTCTTAGGTATCTACTCAAGAGAAATGAAAACATCTGTCCACACAAATACATACATGTGAATGTTCATAGCAGCCTTAGTCATAATAATAAAAAAGAAGTAACCTAAAAATGCATCAACTGTGGATAATGGATAAACAAAATGTGATATATCCATACAATAAAAGACTATTGAGCAATAAAAGAGCAAAGTATTGATGCATGCTGCAAATGGAGAGAGAACCCCGAAAATATTGTTCAGTGAAAGAAGCCAGAGGCAAAAAATATGTTGTATAATTTCATTTATATGAAATGTCTAGAAAAGGCAAATCTATTGAAGCCAAAATTAGATTAGAGTCCCCTGGGCCATTAGTGGGAAAGAGTAATGACTATAAATGGCACAAGGGTTCATTTCAGGTTGATGAAAATGTTCTAAAATTAGGTTGTAATGATGATTGCTCAACTCTAAATTTACCAAAAATAATTGTACACTTAACCTGGACAAATTTTATGATACGTAATTTGTATCCCCCAAAAGCTGTTATAAACACTGATACAGAATATGAGGAAGAGAGACAAATACTAAAATTTCACATACAATAATAATCTGCATACCTGGAGAAAGCATAAAGTATAACATAAAGTTACTATGTATTCTGGGCATTCACATATTGAAATATCCATGTATATAACAAAAGATACATCACTACTATCTTTTCACAATTGAAGATTAAATACGTAAGAAATTAACAACTTGTTTCCCCCATGTATGGCAAATACTGTACTTAGCAGAGGTAGATTCTGGAGCTATATAAAGCTCCATCGAGCATCATATCTGCTATGTCTAGTATGTGTCTTCACTATGATTTGGTTTCTTTATCTAGAAATTGGGGATACTAATGTTCTTCCCACTGTATTGTTTATAGTCAAAATGTAAGACTGAAATAAAAAGGCACTTAACACAGGTCCTAGAATATAGGAGAAAATACCCTCATACTATTTAGACTCATGAACATATTCTAGCAGGCTGTATTGGTTTCCTGGGCTACCATAACAAATTATCACAAATTGTGTAGTTTAAAACAACAGAAATTCTCTCAGAGACATGGAATCTAGAAGCCCTAAATCAAGCGGTGAGCAGGGCCATGCTGTCTCTAAAGATTCTAGGGCAGGATCCCTCCCTGCCTCCTTCTAGCTTCTGGTTATTGTCAGCCATCCGCAGTGGTTTTTGGCTTACAGCCACATCACTCCAAACTCTGCCTCTGTTGTTACACAGCCTTCTTCTGTCTGTGTCTTCACGTTGTCTTCCCTCTGTGCATCTTTGTATACAAATGTCACTGTTATTAAATAACCTTAGTTATTAGAATAGGGCTGGACCTAATCTCATGACCTATTTTAACTTGATTACATCTGCAATGTAATCATTACATCTGATTTTCAAATTAGGTCACATTCACAGGTGCTGGGGGTTAGGACTAGAACATATTTTGTGGGGAGGGGATTCAATTCAAGCCATAAAACAGGTTAAGAAAACCAATTAGGTAAAACCTGACTTGGAAAACAAAATAGTAGTACTAGGATCAGCTTAAATAAATAGCTTTATTGTGATCAAAATAGTTTCCTATTGGGCTCCTTTGAAGTTAGCCTCTTATTAAATTTTTAAAAATACTTGAGTCATTAAGATTTTATTTATACATATATATATATATTTCCTAAGGACTTGAATTTTTTGGTGCTGCATATCAGGAGATTCAAAAGTCTATTTGTATAAAACAGGTTTCCAGTATAACTTTTAAATTACTTACATTTATACAATATCAGTTTCCTGAAAACATTTGAGAACAGGATTTTAAAACAATTTAAATATGTTTAATTAGCAAAATGAAATATAAGAGGATTCAAATAATGTTAATTGGTACATGCCTTTAAGGAATATTTTACTGTTAGCTGGCAAATAGATTGATTACAAATACATGTGTAAGAGACAGTATAATTAATTTCACAGTCAGGAATTAATCTTGTTCCATGTTTGGTTTTTCAAAGTTCAATGTAAATTCTGTCAGGTCCCTAACATAACTTAGCTTACAGTTGACTAATTAAAATTAGAGTCATGGGAAATTTCATTCCAAATTACAGTGACCCTTGAACAACACAGGTTTGAACTGCTTGGGTCCACTTATATGCAGATATATTTCAATAAATACTTACTATAATACTATAAATCTGCAGTTGGTTGAATCCACAGATGTGGAAATTTAGATATAGAGGGCCAACTGTAAAGTTATACCTGGATTTTCAACTCTGAAGAGGGAGTCAGTATCCCTAACCCTTGCATTATTGAAGGGTCAACTATAATCAGAAATAATATATTGTTTATTTCTTTTTGAGACATAAAATATGTAATTAGATTATTTATATGTATATTGCTACAAATTTGGCATTTTTATACATTTTCAAGGTAAATATATTAAGATCCACTTATGGAGATAAGCACATTTGCAAATAAACTGAGTTACTGTAAACTGAACAATGATAATTGCTGAAGTACATTACAAATTAGAAAGTTAAAAAACAATTTAGAACCATAATGATGTTAAAACAATCCCTCATAGAGTTAAAAATTTTTTAAGTTAGCATTTTTTATTTGAAAAATATTAAATATATTAATTTTACTTTTGAGTCCTCCAATGAAGAATACTTGAAGCATTTGTGAACTTTTTTTTAACATCTTTATTGGAGTATAATTGCTTTACAATGGTGTGTTAGTTTCTGCTGTATAAGGAATAAAGACACAGATGTGAACTTTTTTATTCCATATCTACACTAGGTCTTCAAAATCACAACTGGTGAAATAGCTGACAACTTAGGGTTTAAACTTGTCTCACATTTTTTATTTTAGTTACAATACATACCTCAGTTTTTCAAGTGGCTGCTTTAAATCTGATAGACAAATGTTGTTTATCTCCAGTAACTGTTGTGATCCTTGATAATGCTCTCCTCAATCTGATGTTATTTGTCACATAATAAACTGATATATTTTTAATGAAATGCACTAGGGACAGACACTTAAGACAAATCAACAGTGGCCTTAGAACTCTAATTTAACAGATATTCTCACTGCAGAGGTAGACAGACATCTGCATATGCTGTGCATGTGTGCACACACATGCGCACACATACACGGGGCTGAATTCATAGTTGTTAAAGGTAATGAATTCATTCAAAAGGGACAGCTCTATTTTGCCAGAGATACAGATAACTTTCAGTGGTGGTTTCTACAGATTGCCCCCAGATATTCCTGTTTTCATACACCTTTTATATATAACCTAGAATTGTTATTGATTCAGTAATCTTTTGGCAGAATTTGTGGTCTAAAGTCACAGTTGATGGCTTCTATTCCAAAAACGTTATATCCTGGTGGATTCCTACATATCAATGTATGTGAGTTAATGCCATACAATTTTTTGAGATTTCCTAGAATTCTGTACAAATCTCACTATCCAGGATGAGTTTTCCTTTATTTATTGCTAAATGTGTTTTTTAAATAATTGTGATTATATCAATTGTTTCAAAATCAATAAAATCCATTTAGGTTTTTTAATGTAACATTACTAAAAAAACTGGAAAAGAAGAGAATATAGAAACAGATGCATATACATATGGACAATTGATTTGTGACAAGTGTGGTACTGGTAATAGCCTTGTCAATAAATGTTTATGAGTAATTGGATTTTCATATAGAGAAATAAAAATAAGCCTGATGCCCTATCACACATTATACTGATTCAGTCACTATTTTGGAACTAGTTGCTCCAATTGAGCATATGCATATCTGTGAACCAGCATTTTCATTCCTAGATATGCACCCAATGGAAACACATGCTCATGTGCACACACATACGCATTTTCATAGCTGCATTATTTGTATTGATAATAATCCCATAATGAAATCCACCCAAATGGCCATCACTGTAAAATAGATAAAAAATGAACTTGGAATTATACACAACAATTAAAATGAACAAAAAGCTACATTAAAGAATATATAGGGCTTCCCTGGTGGCGCAGTGGTTGAGAGTCTGCCTGCCGATGCAGGGGACCTGGGTTCGTGCACCAGTCCGGGAAGATCCCACATGCCGTGGAGCGGCTGGGCCCGTGAGCCATGGCCGCTGAGCCTGCGTGTCCGGAGCCTGTGTTCCTCAACGGGAGAGGCCACAACAGTGAGAGGCCCGCGTACCGAAATAAAAAGAGTATATAGTATCAACATATATTTTTTATTTTAGTATTTTATATTGGAGTATAGTTGATTTACAATGTTGTGTTAGTTTCAGCAAAGTGATTCAGTTATACATACACATATATCCATTCTTTTTCACATTCTATTTCCCATGTAGATTATTACATAATATTGAGTAAATTTCCTTGTACTATACAGTAGGTCCTTTTTGATTATCTATTTTATATATAGTGGTGTGTGTATGTTAATCCCAAACTCCTGATTTATGGCTTCCCCCCACATTTCCCCTTTGTTAGCTGTAAGTTAGTTTTTGAAGTCTGTGAGTCTGTTTCTACTTTTTAAATAAGTTCATTTGTATCATTTTTTTAGATTCCATTTATTAGTGATATCATATAATATTTGTCTTTCTCTGACTTACTTCACTTAGTATGATAATTTCTAGGTCCATCCATGTTGCTCAAGTGGCATTATTCTTTTTTATGGTTAATATTCTATTGTACATATGTACCACATCTTCTTTACCCATTTATCTGTTTATGGGCATTTAGGTTTCTTTGATGTCTTGGCTATTGTAAATAATGCTTCAAATGAACATTGGGGTGCCTGTATCCTTTTGAACCGTGTTTTTCTCAGAATATATGCCCAGGAGTGGGATTGCTGGATCATATGGTAGCTCTATTTTTAGTTTTTTAAGGAACCTCCATACTGTTCTCCATAGTGGCGGTACTAATTTACATTCCCACCAACAGTGTAGGAGAGTTCCCTTTTCTCCACACCCTCTCTAGCATTTATTGTTTGTAGACTATGTGATGATGGCCATTGTGACTGATGAGAGGTGATACTTCATCGTAGTTTTGATTTGCATGTCTCTAATAATTAGTGATGTTGAACATCTTTTCATGTGCTTTTTGGCCATCTGTATGTCTTATTTGGAGAAATGTCTATTTAGATCTTCTGCCTAGTTTTTGATTAGGTTGTTTGTTTTTTTAATATTGAGCTGTATGTGCTGTTTGTATATTTTGGAGATTAATCCCTTTTAAGTCACTTCATATACAGATATTTTCTCCCATTCTGTGGCTTGTATTTTTCTTTTGTTTATGGTTTCCTTTGCTGTGCAAAAGCTTTTAAGTTTAATTCGGCCCCATTTGTTTATTTTTGTTTTTATTTTCATTACTCTAGGAGGTGGATCCAAAAAGCTATAGCTGCAATTTATGTAAAAGAGTGTTCTATGTTTTCCTTTAAGAGTTTCATAGTAGTTGGACTTACATTTAGCTCTTTAATCCATTTTGAGTTTATTTTTGTGTTTGGTGTTAGAGAATGTTCTAATTTCATTCTTTTACAAGTAGCTCTCCAGTTTTCCCAGCACCACTTTTTGAAGAGACTGTCTTTTTTCCATGGTGTATTTTTGCCTCCTTTGTCATAGATTAATTGACCACAGGTACACGGGTTTATTTCTGATCTTTCTATGCTGTTCCATTGATCTATATTTCTGTCTTTGTGCCAGTATCATACTGTTGTGATTACTGTAGCTTTGTAGTAATTGTCTGAAGTCAGGAAGCCTGATTGCTCCAGCTCCACTTTTCTTCCCCAAGATTGCTTTGGCTATTCAGGGTCTTTTGTATTTCCATAAACTTTTAAAATATTTGTTCTAGTTCTATGAAAAATGCCATTGGTAATTTGATAGGGATTACATTGAATCTGTAGATTGCTTTGGGTAATATATTCATTTTCACAATATTGATTCTTCCAATCCAAGAGCGTGGTATATCTTTCCATCTGTTTGTGTCATCTTTGATTTCTTTCATTAGTGTCTTATAGTTTTCTGAGTACGGGTCTTTTGCCTCCTTAGGTAGGTTTATTCCTCAGTATTTTATTCTTTTTGATACAATGGTGAATGGGATGGTTTCCTTAATTTCTCTTTATGATCTTTCATTGTTAGTGTATCAGAATGCAAGAAATTTCTGTGTATTCATTTTGTATCCTGAAACTTTACCAAATTCATTGATGAACTCTAGTAGTTTTTTGTTAGCATCTTTAGGATTTTTTTATATATAGCATCATGTCATCTGCAAATAGTGACATTTGTCATAATATGGCCTTTTACTATGTTGAGGTAGGGTCCCTCTATGCCCACTTTCTGGAGATTTTTTTTATCGTAAATGGATCCAACACATATTTTTAAATAAATAGAAAACAGTACAACCTATATTTTCAGTTTACATAAATATTGAAATTAAACTTTAAAAAACAAGACAGTACCTTTGAGTGTACCAAGGAGAGGAAAGTAGTGATTCCTTCAGGGTGTGAGAGGGGCTTCATATATGCTGGAAATTTTCTAGAGGTTGGTCATATTTGATTTATTGTCTTCGATGGTGGTTCAACTTATGATGTAATGAGCTGTAAATTTAATGTGTGTTCTTTGTGTTTTTAGTATAAAAGTTTCTTAAGCACATCAGTATGTTAATGAAATTTTAGCTGCTCTAGATAGAATTAAAATCTTAAAAATAGTTTTTGTTATTAACCCAATTGATTTTTTCATCGTATGCTGTTTTGCCATACTTAAATTCAAATTTAAAATTATTTATTTTTATGCTACAAAACGTTTTATCATATGTCATTTATCTCATAAAGGAAATTTATTATGATAAAAATATAGACCCTGCCAATTAAAATGCTTCTAAATATTCAGAATGTGATGCCAATGATAAAGTACCTATACAGTAGACCATAATAAAAGAAATGTATTCAAAAAACATTCTTCATACATATAGAAATGAAGAAATGGCCTACACCACAGCAGGAACAGCTGAGCATTTTATTTGACTCTCACAACTTTGTACCTATGATAACTAAAAGAAAGTTTCACAAACTACAGATGCATATGGTAAAATCATTCTATAGAAATTTCCATTCAAATTGGCATAAGCTCAATTAAACATTATAAAATACACATATAAATCTTAGAGATAACTGATCTACATTTCTTGTTAGGTCAGTGCATATGTCCACTTAAAAATAATCAAAAGAAGGTTCTGAATTAATTAATCAAATTAAAACCATTTGATTTACTCAGGATTTATCAGTAAGATAAAGTATTTGCTTTAGTTTTATAGAATCATCCTGTTTTAAATCTAAAAGAGATCTTAAAGCTCAGACAGTCTAAGTCTCACTTTACAGATGTGCCAATTTAAAACTTTTGAAGTCAGAGAATAGAGGCATAGTAGCAAGAGGTGGCAATTTATATTCTTATGAAGGTAACCAAAATAACACTGTTCTTTTTATATACAACCGTCTTTCTCTAATGATATCACACACACAAACACACACACACAGATAAAAACACACACAAATAAAGTTCAGAAATTAATAGTAAACAGATTAAAATTTTAGTCAAATGCATTTGAGAAATCTGCATTCTGTACCATCCTCCTAAAGATTAACAGTATATATTAACAGTTATTAGTAGTTATTAACAGATCCATTAACAGTTAACAGTTACTAACAGTTATTAATGGATAATACAATAGAAATTCATGGATATTAAAGGATCACAAAATATAAAATAATGTAATATTAAAAAAGTTAAAAACGAAAAATGATTAATCTAGATATTCCCAAGGTTATTTGGCCAGAGAATACACTCTTCTCTGTGCCCTATAACCCTTACCAAAGAAGTGCTGAAAATTAATTCTTATAGTTTTTTATTGACTGGGCAGAGGTGCAATGGTAGGAAACTTCTACCCAGGCCACTGAGGTTTCTCCACCCCACTTTAAGGAGAATGGATAGGGGCAGGGTGGTCCAAAAAGAGATGGAGGCAATAATTTGCCTCTATATCTGCCAAGTAAAATTTGAAATTCTACAAGTAAATTTTCTATCTGGAAATTACAAGCCCCTAGAATAGTGCCTACTTCAGGATTACAGTTTAAAATCTCCATTTGTTATTACTCCCTTTAGAGATAATTTTATGTAGTTTGCCCCGGTTATTCAAGTAAAGTTGAAATTTTGGACTGCTCTGCTATATTTTTATAAAGTAAAGGCCTTTCATGGGATATTTCTTTCATGGGAGGAATATGTGAATACGCTTTGTAAATTTAAAAGTGCTGAACAAATGTATGCATCCATTACTCCACGATCCATTCAACAATTTATTACTGAGTACCTAATCTCTACATAAGCTTTCCATTCCAAGGAGGAAATAAAAAAAGATCCCTGTCCCCAAGGAACTAGAACATGGAAGAGGACGTTTGTAAGTAAAACTAAATGATATTCATTTTGAACTCTCATGTAATACAATGAAAGAAATGCTGTAGGAAAACAGTTTAAAAAGTCACAGAATAACTGCATAGAGGGAGAGAAAAGTGGGTGAAGGAACATTCACAGAAAAAGATTATTTTATTCTACTCCTTCCCCCTTTTTCACAAGTCTTAATATAGGAACAAGTGTCTGAAAGGAGAAAGAAGTGATGATATATTGTATTCAGGCATCACAGATTTTTATCAATACATGAAGGCACAAAAGAATATACCTTGTTCAGGGAACTATTATTTTTTATGTTTATATAAGAAAAATAATTCTACCACTCTCACCATACTTATTCATTCTCTTGAAAAAAAAAGTCTTAGAACAAACTGTGTCAGCATTAGACATGAAAAGAAGAAAACTAAAAGTGAAGTGAAGAAGTAGGAAGGTAATAAAAAATATTTCACCTAGTTGCATCTATTAAAGATGATCATATTGGATGATTATATTGAATCCTGCCTTGATCTCTATTTTAGAAATAATAAAGATTTGCTGGATTAAGATAAATTTATACTTGCATGTGTGAATATTTTCTGAAAAATATAGCCAATTATCAAAGGTAAGCTAAATTAATAGCACTAAGTAACAAAATTTGCAGAGTATATTGTAAAGATATTCTCACTAGTCTTTTTTCTTTCTTTACTTTCTATTTTTCTGTGGTAAGAACATTTAACATGAGATCTACCCTTTTCACATATTTTTAAGTGTACAATACAGTATTGTTGACTATTGTGGACAATATTGTTCAGCAAATTTCTAAAATGTATTCATCTTGTATAATTGGAACTTTATAGCCTTTGATTAGCAATTCCTCATTTCCCCCTCCTTCCATCTCGGGAAATCACTATCCTATTTTCTCTTTTTATGAGTTTGACTATTTTAGATACATCATATAAGTGAAATTATTCAGTATTTGTCCTTCCGTGACTGGCATATTTCATTTAGCATAGTGTCCTCAAGGTTCATCAATATTGTCACATAGTACAGTATTTTTTTTAAGGCTGAATAATATTTTACTGTATGTATATACCACATTTCATTTATCCATTCATTCATCAATGGTCATTTAGTTTGTTTCCACATTTTAGCTGTTGTATATAGTGCCTCAATGAACATAGGAGTGTTAATATGTCTTCAGTATCCTGATTTCACTTCTTTTGGATACTCAGAAGTTCGGTTGATGGATCATATAATAGTTCTATTTTTAATTTTTTGAGGAATCAGTGCTGTCTTGTATAGTTTTTGTAACGTTTTACATTTCCACCAGTAGTGTACAAATGTTCCTTTTCTCCACATCCTTGCTAATACTCGTCATTTCATCTTTTGGTTTTTTGATAATGGCCATGCGAACAAGGGTGAGATGGTATCTCATTGTAGTTTTGACTTGTATTTTCCTGAAGATTAGGGGATTGAGCCTTTTATCATATACATGTTTGCCATTTGTATATCTTCTTCATAAAAATGTCTATTCGAGTCATTAACCCATTTTATAATCATGTTATTAGTTTTTTATTATTAGGTTATAAGCTTTACTTATATATTTTGGAAATTAACCCCTTATCAGATGTATATGGCCTGTGAATATTTTCTTCCATTCTATAGTATGCTTTTTCAGTCTGTTGATTGTTTTCTGTTGCTGTGCAGAAGTGTTTTAGTTTGCACCCCATTTGTTTACTTTGCACCCCATTTGTTTACTTTGCTTTTGTTGCCTGTGCTTTTGATATCATATCCGTGAAATCATTGCCAAGACCATTGTCATGAATATTTTTTCTCTGTAATTTCTTCTAGGATTATAGTTTCAGGTGTTATATTTTAAGTCTTTAATGCATTTTGAGTTGATTTTTGTGTATGATATAAGGTAAAGGTCTAATTTTATTGTTTTGCATGTGAAAACTAGTTTTCTCAACACCAGCTGAAGAGATAGACTTTTCTCCCTTGCATCTTGGCACCCTTGTCAAAGATCAGTTGACTATATACACGAGTTTATTTCAGGGTTCTCTGTTTTGTTCCGTTGATTATATATCTATCTTTGTGCAAGTATCATACTATTTTAATTACTGTATCTTTGTAATATATTTTGAAATCAAGAATGGTTATATCTCTAGCTTTGTTTTTCTTTCTAAAGACTGTTTTGGCTATTCAGGTACCTTTGGTGTTTTATCTAAATTTTAGGAAGTTTTTTTTCCCTAGTTCTGCAAAAAATAACACAGAGATTTTGATAGAGATTGCATTAAATCTGTAGATCACTTTGTGTAGTATGCATATTTTAACAATATTAAGTCTTCTAATCCATGGACGTAAGTTTTTCCATTTCTTTATATCTTCTTTAATTTCTTTCATTTTTTATAGTTTTCAGTGTACAACTCGATATCTCCTTAGTTAGTTTATTCCTAAGTATTTTATTCTTTTTTGATGCTGTCATAAATGAAGTTGTTTCCATAATTTCCTTTTCAGGTAGTTTTCTGCCAGTATATAAAAATGCAACTAATATTTGTATGTTGATTTTGTATCCTGCAACTTAAATGAATTTGTCTATGAGTTATAAAGTCTTTTGGTAGAGTTTTTAGGGTTTTCTCCATATAAGATCATGTCATCTGCACACAAAGACAATATTACTTTCTTCTTTCTGATTTAAATGCCTTTTATTTCTTTTTTTTGCCTCATTGCTTTAGCTAGTACTTCAGTATACTTTGAATAGAAGTGGATAATAGAAGTGGGCATCCTTGCCTTGTACCTGACCTTAGGAGAAAAGATACTGCACAAAAAGAAAACACTAGGCTACTACCCATGAGGAATATAGTTGCAAAAATCTTCAACCAAAACTAGTAATCTGCATTCAACAGCACATTACATGGATTACATACCATTACCAAGTGAGATTTATTCCTGGATGCAAGGATGGTTCAACATACAAAAATCAATTAATGTGATATGCCACATTAACACAATGAAGGATTAAAAAATCGCATGATCATTTCAGTGGATGCAGAAAAATAATTGATAAAATTCAATACCCTTTCATGATGAAAACTCTCAATAAACTAAGAATAGAGGAAAATTATCTCAACATAATGAAGGCCTTATATGAAAAGCCCACAGCTAACCTTGTACTCAAGTGTGAAAAACTACTCTTTTCTCTTAAGAATAAAAAATGCCTTTGAATTTAAAAAATATATATATATTCATTAATTCTTTTTCAATATTTATTATTTTGCCTAAATCTGTTTTATATGAAATAAGTATTAAAGCACTTTTACTGCAGAGAATACTAGAACATATTTTACCTGAGATTATGATTAATTATATAATCACAACTCTCATCTACAAAGAACTCAAAGGTGCTCTTTTATGTTAACTGAAACAAATGAGTAATTATTATAGTATTATAATTTTCTGAGCAGAGTATATATTTGAAAATGTTTGAATGTAATTTTATTTGAGAACTCTAAGGATGAGAAGAAAAACTCTTATCCAAGGAATCACAAAATTCATTGAATGAAAAAAATTATGGTTTGCTTAAAATAATTTATTAGAACAAGCAAAAACAACAGCAACTAAAAGAATTAATGGGATATCAACTGTTTAAAAATATTTGAAACAAAATAATATATATTTTTTACTTTGACAATTCCAACTTCCCACAAAAAATTTTAAAGGGTCTTGATGCTGAAATACTAACATGACTAGGTTACCCTAGGAACACAAAAAACAAATGACTTAGAATTATTCAAAATGTTTCACTTATAGACTATGATCTTATAATTAACAGTATGCTTTACATGGAGTTATCCAGAATCTACATTTTTTTCCAGATAAATTTTGAATTTGTATTATGTGTACTCACATACTTATATTAAAAACATAATACCTAATATAGGAGGTAACATAACACAATAGGAAATATATATCATTTATTCCTCATAAAAGTCAAAGAAGTAATATTAGTTGAGTGAATTTACAAAAGAGGAAATTTGCAATCAGAGAATTTAAATATCTTATCCAAGATCACACAACTAGTATGTGGTCAAAGCAAAATAAAATTTCAGGTATTTTAATCTCAAAATTTTAATTTTTTCTCACTATGTCGAGTTTCAAAAATCACTATTTGGAATCAGAGGCAAGTCCAAAAAATGAACAGAATTGTTGCAGATCCTCATCAATAAGGAAAGAATGAATTTTATACACAAAAATAGGACAGTGTACTTAGCCTACTGGGCATTCTGAAACCTCTTCAACTTTTGAATCACAGGTGATAAACAGTTTAGCCCAATGAAAGGATGGAGGAGGACCCTTGTAAATGTGTCACATAACTGGCACAGAGTGCTTTTTTCTTCCAAAAACTTTAGTTTGCTTTCTTCTACACCACTGGTCCTGATGACTTTTCCTTCCCATCCACAGGATTTCTGCTGCAATAATCAACATGTTCCTCTCTGTCCCAGGAAAACAATTCCCATGTGGTGGTTTGAACAGCCAGGGAAATAGGAAGATAAGACAGTACCCTCAGAGCACACACTTCATGAAATACTTATATTGGAGGAAACTGTTAAAAACTTCAATTAAAAAATCATTTAAGGAATTTCAAGTCCAGCACAAACACACGAAAACAAAGAGCCTTTCTGCATGTAATATTAAAACCATATTTGCAAATAAATTGATGGAAGGAAATAGTGTTAGACATGGAGGTGAATGACATATTTCATAAAACAGAAAAAAATAGGTTAAAATTATGAGGGCATATATAAGAGAATGAAGACTAACGTTAATAAATTAATATTTAAATAGCATAAGCTTAAGAAAAGGAAGAAATAATTGACCAAATGATAGAAGTAAATGTTCTTGAAGTCAAAAAAAAAAAAAAAGACCTGAATTTTCCAAATGAAAGGGTTTACTACTTTTCAGGCTGGATTGATAATAGTAACAAAATGATAATAAGAAGAATATCAACAATTGCAATAATGAATTTTTTATAGAATGTACTTTTATAGAACTTACTATGTATCAAGCACAGCTCTAAGTATTTTCCATATACTAACTCACTTAACGTATGTCCAGGATTGGGATTGCAGGATTATGGTAACTCTATTTTTATTTTTTTAAGGAACCTCCATACTGTTTTCCATAGTGACTGTACCAATTTACGTTCCCACCAACAGTGAAAGAGGGTTCCTTTTTCTACACAACCTCTCCAACATTTATTATTTTTAGACTTTTTGGTGATGGCCATTCTGACTAGAGTGAGGTGATACCTCAATGTAGCTTTGATTTGCATTTCTCTAATAATTAGTGATGAGCATTTTTTCACGTGCCTGTTGCTCAACTGTATGTCTTCTTTGGAGAAATGTCTATTTAGGTCTTCCGCCCATTTTTTAATTAGGTCGTTTGATTCTTTGATATTGAGCTGTATGATATTTGGTATATTTTGGAAATTAATCCCTTGTCATTCGCATCATTTTAAAATATTTTCTCCCAGTGTAATCCCACTCCTGACCATATATCTAGAGAAAACTCAAATTGAAAAAGATACATATACCCCAATGTTCATAGCAGCACTATTTATAATATTCAAGACATGGAAGGAACCTAAATGTACATCAACAGATAAATGGATAAAAAAGATGTGCTATATATATATTTTTTCTTGAGACAACTCTTCAAGATAAGGAGAGTTTAATTTCTATGGTTATAGCAGTTTTATCTTGTTCAGAAGACAAAGTTTAGTAATCCTAGGAAACAAAAAGTTTTTTTGTGGCCAGGTCTTGGTGAAAAGTATAAAGTTCTCTCCAGTTTATTTGCTTTTTTCCCCTAAATTTACATGTTTAAATGAGCACTTCTCCCTTCCACTCATCAATTGAATACTGAGAATGTTATTTAAAATTTCATATATTTCATTAATATGTGTACAAAACAACATTTTTGTTTAAAAAATTGATTCAAAATTTTAAACGTACACTAAATTCTCATTTTTTAAATAATTTGATAAAAGATGTGAAAATGAAGAAGACAAGAAATTGGAATTTTTCTTTTTTAAAATTATGTTCATTTAACATAGGTTATGAATGCTTTCAAAATTTGGGTATATGATAACTATACTTGGAGTTATGTTATAAAATTTTATTCCTCCTGACCTCATTTTCCATGCCTTCTATACAATTATATTAAAAGATAGTTAATCTCAGAGACTGAGATAAAGATTTCTCTCAACATTGCTCTGGGACAAGAATTATATTAGAGACTAAAGTGTTAATTATCTTTAGTTAGTTAGATAAAATTCCAGAATTTTAACTTCCAAAAAGAATACTGAAATTAAATTTTTCTTTAAAAATAAAAATGTAGATGAATTGGCTAGAATACCACCATTTCTTCCCTTATAAGTATGCATGAAATACAGCCATATTTTTATTTAGAGAGGGAAAAATACAAAGGTCAGCATCTTGTCTGACTCATCTCCCCTACTCTTTTTGCTTCACACACCTTAGCCTCAGCATTCTACCACAGGCAAGGCACAGTGTAGGTTCCCTTGTGACATCACCTAGAGTAAAAATGATTAATGGACAAGGAGAACACTCTGTTTTGAAAACTAAATTTTCTAAAAGTTTGAATTTAGTGGAGAATAAATGAAAAACAAAGACAAAAGGACAGAAAGACCATCAGGCTAACAGGTGTTATTTAATGTTGCAATTTCTGTCTTTTTCTCATTTACCAATTCAGAGTAGACATTTACTGTTGGTATCCTCTCGTGGATTTGCCTGTCCTTTTTATGGTGTTTTACCTGCTTTTTACTTCCTGTTTTCATCAAGAGTTTGTAAGTTGTTTTTCAGTGTGTTCTCTTTTATTTTCATGTATGGTTTTCTCAATATTCTGCCTATTAATTCTTCTATATTAAGGCCTCTCACAGTGAGAATGTGAAAGAGGTGTCTGATCAGTCTCTATTTTAATTGGAAGAACTCTTTAACCACTTTCTGAAACCTCCTACCATCATGGAATATTCTTTTTACTATTGGATAATAGCATCGGTTTTCTTTTCCCATTCTTTATTCAACCATTTCATTTCAGACAGACATTCTGAATTTTATTTTTTTGTAATATGTTTAAACATTAAAATGGAAGATAAAATGTATCTGCCCTGCTGCATGGACTCAATTGTATTCTTTTGACATTAATTACATTTTACATGACCACAAACACATACTGTACTCAGAGTGTGCTTCTTTGAGCTTTAGTTCATAGAGGGTAATTATAAAATAATGAAATTTAAATGAAGCATAGTCAATTTAAGTATGCAGTGTGTGAAAAATAAAAAAAATAGAAGAGAGAGTCATTTGTCTCTTTACTGACTACCTCCTGTGGATATAGATGGATGTTTGTTCTGGTTTTCAAGTACTCTTATTTCCAATTTATATTCTCAGTGATAAATATGGTACAGGCATGCTCATCACTAATTACAAAATAAATTACGTTAAGCAAATATTTACTGTGTGCTTTGTATGTGAGGGAAAATAATAGAAAGAAAATAATTTGTTTAGATAGAAGGTATTTGCTTCATTCTTAATTTGACTAGGTCAGATCTCACCATGGGTATATCATAAATGCACCCAGGTGAGGATTTTATAAGTTGGAAGATTCAGCATTATAAAAATGTGAATATCCTCCCAAGCTGATCTATAATTAATTCAACCCTAGTCAAAATTGTATAGCAATGATAAAAACATTTTTGGTCGAAATTAATAAATGCTCAATTTTACATGGACAATAAAGTTTCAAGGAATAGCCAAGAAAATCTTAAAGAAAAATCAAGTGGGAATATTTACACAAACAGGTATCAAGGTTATAATAAAACCATGACAATTAAGACAGTGTAGTATGAATGTAAAGATAGATAAATAGACAAATGGAATATAATTGAAACAAATGCAAAGATATAAAGCTGTAATTTAAGAAAAAGTTCAAAGTAAAAGAAAAGGTTTTCATTAAATTAATTAGGATCAATCTGGACATGAATATGGGAGAAAATAAATGTTGACCCCTAAATAATACCATATCAAAAAAATTGGATATTTTAGATCTAGATGTGAAAAATAAAACCATATAGCTTTTAGAAATAACAATAGACTATCTAATGAGCTTTGTTTGGGTTAATATACTTTGAAAAGGAAATACACACACACACACACACACACACACACTAACAATAAAGGGAAATACTGATAAATTGAACTTCATTAGAATTCAGAGTTTCTGTTCACCAAAATATCACAATTAAAAAACTGAAAATTCAAACCAAGACTGGAAGAAGATATTTGCATTATATATGTGTGACAGAGAACTCAAAACCAGATTACATTAAAAGAAACAAAACTTTTACTAATTAATATAAAAAAGCAGGCAGTCGTTTTTTGTTAATGGGCAAAAGTTGTCAACAGGCACTTTAAAAGATATGTAAGTGGTAAACTAACATTTGAAAAATTGTTTAACAGTGTTAGTCACCAGAGATGTGCAAAACAATGTCCAATACCTTTTTAACATTACTCTCTTTATATATACATATTTTACTATTCTGAAAGCAAACATGTTTCTGGTTCAAGGCAGAGTATCGTCACTTACAACAAAAACCACATCATTTTTCCACACTCCTTTCTCCACATTCAAGATAGTGCAATGACAGTCAGTCAATGATAGTGCAATGACTGTATACCTGTGCATACAGTAAGGGAGTATCATAAACAAAAGGAGAGGAACCCCATAATTATCAGTCTGGGAGTTTCAATAGCCTACATGCTATCTTCCCTCCTCTCCTAGAAAAGGAGAATAAGCTGTCTTTGTCATGTTTTAGTCAGTTGAAATTGAAGAGCATAGTTCAACCAAACAGGGACAAGGAGGATGAAAACACAATTTGACCCTATCATTATATCAATTTCTTTGCTCAGCAAGCTGTGCCTATAAGAAAAAAGAATGAAAATATTCATATAGCACTGTTTCACTGACAGTACCACAGTGATGTTGCTAAACATGCATGAGAATGAATGAAATTATAAAAACAAAACAAAAAAACCTTGCTGTTAATTAGTGTTAGCATGGATGTGAAGTAATTGAGACTGTTCTGCTGCTAGACCAGAAATTATTACAATCTATTTGGATAACTCTTTGGCAGTACCCACTAAAGATATTACAACTTTAGAATTCCCAATGAAAATAATGTGTATATATGTTTATCAAAAACATATACTAGAATATTCATAGAAGTATTATTTTTAATAGCCCTAAATTGTAAAGGGCCCAGATACCCATCAATAGTAGCATGATTACATAAATTGTGGTCCAGTCATACAATAAATTTTTCTAAAATAATGCAAGTGCATGAACTGCTGCTAAAGATAGAAATATGAAGGAATCTCAGAAATATTATTTTGGTGTATAAGTACTCTGTTTTTGTGCCAGTACCATACTGTTTTGATTGCTGTAGCTTTGTAGTATAGTCTGAAGTCAGGGAGCTTGGTGATTCCTCCAGCTCTGTTCTTTCTCAAGATTGTTTTGGCTATTCGAGGTCTTTTGTGTTTCCATACAAATTTTAAAATTATTTGTTCTAGTTCTGTGAAAAATGCCATTGGTATTTTGATAGGGATTGCACTGAATCTGTAGATTGCCTTGGGTAGTATGGTCATTTTCACAATATTGATTCTTCCAATCCAAGAACACAGTATATCTTTCCGTCTGTTTGTGTCATCTTCAATTTCTTTCATCAGTGTCTTATAGTTTTCCAAGTACAGGTCTTTTGCCTCATTAGATAGGTTTATTCCTAGGTATTTTATTATTTTTGATGTGATAGTAAATGGGAGTCTTTCCTTGATTTCTCTTTCTGATAGTTCATTGTTAGTGTACAGAAATGTGACAGATTTATTAATTTTGAATTCTGCAACTTCACTGAATTCATTGATGAGCTCTAGTAGTTTCTGGTGGCATCTTTAGGATTTCTATATATAGTATTTTATCATGTGCAAACAGTGACAGTTTTACTTCTTCTTTTCCAATTTGGATTCCCTTTATTTCTTTTTCTTGCATGTTATTGCAGTAACGTGAACTTGGAGGGCATTATGCTAAGTTAAGTAAGTCAGACAGAGAAAGACAAATACTGTATGATATCACTTATATGAGGAATCGAAAAATAAAACAAACTAGTGAATATAATAGAAAAGAAGCAGACTCACAGATATAGAGAAAAAACTAGTGGTTACCAGTGGGGAGAGGGAAGCAGGGGTGATACAGGTGTAGGGGAGTAAAAGATACAAACTATTTGGTATAAAGTAAGCTACAAGGATATATTGTACAACACAGGGAATATAGCCAATATTTTATAATAACTGTAAGTGGAGTGTAACCTTTAAAAATTGTGAATCACTATATTGTACACCTGTAAGTAATATAACATTGTACAGCAGCTATACATCAATTAAAAAAACACATTTTTAAAAAATGAACCAATATCATGGTAGTTTAATGTGCCATCAATCTTTATACCAAAACTAAGGATATTTTGCTTATAAAATGAAGTATTATGCAACCGTTGAAATAAGGGAAAAAGTATACTGGCATAAAAATATTTTCAAGATATGTGTTGTAAAGTGAGAAAATTTAAATGAATGGTATGTACAGTCTGACATGAGCAAATAAAATATACAGTATGATTTGAGAATTATATGTGTACCTCATGCATTATCATTCTTTATGCAAAGATGGTGTTTAGAAGGATAAGCACAGGAACTTTTTAAAAGGCAGTATGATGTAGTGCCTGGAATTGTGGCCTTGAGGGTCAAAACATCTGGGTTTAAACAATTCAACAACTACTCACTGTGTAAAATAACAATGTTTCAAATATTATTGTACTAGTTACTTTAACTCTCAATTGCTTGGTTTAAACATAGATATTGGGAGTAATAATATTTAACATTGGCACAAGGTTTTTGGTTTTGTTTTGGGTTTTTCTGTTTTTTTGCTGAAGAGGCTAAAATATAGGATAGTGTCTGATACATTATAAGTTGTTATAATTTTTATATTATAAATTATACTGATTATATATATTTTATGTAATAATTATTATTACTGTTATATTAACAATAACAATCCCTTGGGAAGGAAGTTAATTGAGCCAGGAAAAAAAAATTCTTAGTGTCATATGCAGGATTTAATGATCAGAGAAGCAGAACTACAGAAAATGTTGAATTTTCAACTGTGCCATGTCTATTATGCCAAGGTGAAGAGTATGATTGAAAAAGACGATGTCTCTGAGACCTGAGATGGGAACTTGGAAACCAATTCACAGAACCTCCCAAACCTTTTGAATATACTGAAGTAGCCTACTTTTCCCCATTAGAAGCTAGCACCTCTCCTTACCTGAACATGATGCATAGGGCAATTACTTGTTTCTCTCTCAGAATATATATTCACAACCTGCCTGGAAAATCAGCAACTTGGAATATGTAACAGAGTAATCTATTTTAAAAAGAACTGGGCTTGCCAAGGGAGGAAAGGACCTATACATTCAAGGAGTTGCAGAACCTAGCTAAGTGTAAATGGACACTTGGCCAATGGCAAATGGTTGGTTGATCAGAGTCTTGGAATGAAAAACAATAATAGTTGGGGACAGGAGGTCTTGGGACGAGACATATGGATTGACATATAAGAAGGCATGTAGTATTGATATAAAGGTATTTGTGTTGCCCATGAATGCCCAACAGAAAGCACCTACTAAAGAAGGAACACTGAGTAACCAAGTAAGCAGAATAACTCATCCAGCTGATGTCAGCCATCCCCTTTGCCTTTGTATTTATTGTGCTTACCCACCCCAGTTCTACAGAAATCAACTCATAGATGGAGTAGCCACAGTGCTAGAAATGGGCATTATGCATGGGTCCCAATCCCATGGGAACCCACATAGACAAATTGATACAGATATTGCCACTGCTCAGTGTTCAACATGCCAGTAAAAGAGACCAAAACTATGCCCCAAATATGGCATCATATCTCAAAGGGACCAATCAGTCTTTGGGTGGCATATTGGACTCAGAATCCTTCCAACATGGAGATGGCAGAAATCTATCTTCACTGGAATAAACACATATTTCACATTATTCTTTGCTTTGTTTGATTACAGGACCTTGGGCAGCACCACTCTATGAAGCCTAGAGTGTTTGCTCCATCAAAATAAGATCTGACTGTTCCCAAAAGTACTCCTTTATAAATCTGCTGCATACAAATATCTGTCATCAAGTTTGTTTCCCTGGGAACCTGCCCCAATACAGTACCCTTAAGCACATAATATAAAACTGTCAAGAAACAAAGGCAAACAGAAATTTTAGAAGCCACTACAGAAGTAAACAAACAAACAGAAACAAACAAAAAAACCTAGCTATTACCTTCAAAGTAGCAATAAGAAGACTGACAGCTAACTTCCAAACAGGAAAGTTGGAAGGCAAAAATAAATGAAACATCTTTAAAATGCTGAAAGGAAATCTGTCAGTGTAGACTATCACACCCAGAGAAAATAATATTCAAATGTAAAGATGAAATGAAGTCATTTTCAGGTAAACATAAACTGAGGAATTTGTTGCCAGCAATCTTCACTAAAAGAAAAACAAATAAATAAATATAGGAAGTTGCTCCGGAACAAAAACAATGATCCCAGGCAGAAGCCTGAATGTGCAACAGAAAAAAGATATTGGAAAAAGAGCTTATCAGGATAAATATGGTATAATAAAAAGGAGTAATCCAAAAGAAGGCATAAAGGAGGAAAAAAACCAGACAAATTCAAAATCAAAAATTCAAAAATAGATATTTTTAACAATAAATGGTAGTTTAACAGTCCTCTGTGCTTTGGATTTTCTTCGTGTGTAAAGATTGGGAGGGAGTCATTAAGCTCACCATTAGAACATTAAAGTATTTTCAATTACTGAGAATTTTGGAATAAGGGCTACCAAAATTAAGAAAGGAAATAAGAAATTTCACTGTCCCTATGTCAAAATTCTTAAGAAATGAGGAATATGAGTTTTAAGTTTCAAAATAATTCATGGAATAGGACATTTTGACATAATAAAATGGATATAGGAAACGCTAAGTCAGAAGTATGATTTCTATAACTGAAATAATTAAATGACAGAGATAGAAGACCATGAAAAGAAACACTCTATAACTGTGGGAGAATTAAATGAACATTAAACACAAAAGAAGTCCACAGTGAGGTAAGAGGCTTGAACCAGAAGGTAAAATCATTTTCTTTTGTCTTGATAGGAAAAACAATGGCAGCTGGATAAAATTATAACTAGTGAATTAGTTAAGTTAGATTCTGGCAAAAACTTTTTGACCCTGTGCAAACACTGAAAATCAATTGCAAGTTCATGAATAAAATATGGTGTAGCAATGGTTTCTAGCATATGTTACTGAGGGAAAGGATTTTAAAATAGTTTTTCTTTAAAATATAATACTGATTACAGAGGAACTTCACTGTAGACTGACCTCAGAAAATCTCTATTCCAGATAACAATATGAATAGCCTCCCTTATTTCACCATGCCCACAAAGAAAAGCAGAATGAAGCAAGATTAATAAAGGTAGTTAATGATATTACCCTCCTTATACTGGCTTTTCACATATTTATAGACAGCATTATGCAGAAAACATAGATAGATAGAGGGAAAAATAATTCCCTCTTCATAAGAAAGCATAGAGAGTAATGATCTCCCAGGAGAAGATGATCTTTATTAGAAAAATAACTGTCCAAACAAAATTATGCCCTCTGTCCATGGGTAAAAATTCCTTAGCCTAAGAAGTAAATTCACAAAAATCATGAAAATAAACTCTACATTTTTTCCACAGCAGAATTTAAGATATTCTGAGGAAATTCATAATAACTATGGTAGAGGTTACCAGTGCTCACTTCTTAAGGTAACAACCACACTACATTTCTCATTCTTGCATCAAAATGACTACGTGACTAGTTTTCAACAATGCAGTGGAAGTGGAAGTATCATATCTAGGCTGAGGTGCTGAAAAGTGGGAATGTCTTCACCAATTTATTTTTTGGGGGGGTGGTTTGTTTCAATCCACTAACTAAATGGAGAGGACCCTGAGGACCTTGATGAGCAGAGAGCCACAAAAATGGAAGAAGTTTGGTTTCTGAGTTATGGCTTAAATTCAAGTAATTCATGAGAAACATTCACACAGAAATATCCCTCTGGGTAGTTACATGAGAAAAAAATACATTACATTTTTTACATGCTATGTATGGCACCAAGAGTTTAGACTTTATCTGTTATACCATCTAGTTAGTGTTCCTGACTCTCACTAATAAGCAATTAAATCTTTTTTTTTTCCCTAAGTCCATCTCTCTATGTGCATAAATAGCATGTAAAAATTGTTTAATTCCTTCCCAAAACATTTGTGGGTTTTCTTTGTTACTTGACAAACACATCCAGTTAAAATAATAATTATCTTGAGTATTTAATGGCGTGCAAGCCAACAAACATTTTGGTGGATAATGGATACTATACCAAGTTTCAGCTCTCAATAAATTCATAGGCTAGTGGAAGAGGGTATAAAATAGATAGGTGCCCCTAATAAAAGGAAAAATAAAATACTAGCTGTCACAAAGGTTCAGTTAATGTAAATTGGAAACAAACTTCTAAATGGTGTCTACTTGGATATGTAGATGTCAGATCAGGATATATAAGGTTCAAAAAATGCTTATTTTTAAAAGACAAATACCGTATGCTAACACATATATATGGAATTTAAGAAAAAAAAATGTCATGAAGAACCTAGGGGTAAGACAGGAATAAAGACGCAGACCTACTGGAGAACGGACTTGAGGATATGGGGAGGGGGAAGGGTGAACTGTGACAGGGCGAGAGAGAGTCATGGACATATACACACTAACAAACGTAGTAAGGTAGATAGCTAGTGGGAAGCAGCCGCATGGCACAGGGATACTGGCTCGGTGCTTTGTGACAGCCTGGAGGGGTGGAATAGGGAGGGTGGAAGGGAGGGAGACGCAAGAGGGAAGACATATAGGAACATATGTATATGTATAACTGATTCACTTTGTTATAAAGCAGAAACTAACACACCATTGTAAAGCAATTATACCCCAATAAAGATGTTAAAACAAAAAACAAAACAAAACAAAATGCGTATTTTAAATAATTAATTGTATTTGTAAATCCACAAAATTTGTCACAATACAAAGTAGACAACTACTATCTTTTTACTGAATTAGAGTTCGGGCATTAGTTTGCATATATGTCATAAATATCTATTATTTATATTAATTTAGATTGGATAATACTTAGTGTCCTTATTTTTTACAAGATTATTTTTATCTTTGAAATTGAATACTTTTATATTTATATTCTCAAAAAAGTTATGGCAGAAAAAATTATAATACATGCAAGTAATGAGGATTTATCAAAAAGGAATAACAGAATTCAGTCATACCATGATAAATTATGTGTATATTTTGGTTTGGTTAATTGAATTTTACCAAAGTAAAAGATAATTTTCTCTTGGTTTAATTCCATTTTAATTTTTTTGTAAGGGAAATAAAGGTTATTTAAAGTGACTGATGAACTTGCTGGGAAATTAAACTTGAGATAATTTGCAAAATTAGTAGTTCAAATTTAGGAAAACAATACAGTTAGGTACAATACAATGCAATATACTCCTACACAAAGTCAGCTAAGCACTTATTTGCTGGCAATAAAGATCTTTAAATTTCAGTTAACTCATTATCTTTTACTGGTAATGCTAATGTAAATTCTAGTATCTTGAAAATATTTTCTCCTAATTTTTAAGATTTGTTTTAAAAAATATTTTCAATTAAAATCCTGGATAATTTTGTACATGCCAAAAATTGTTGAAAATTTTTAAGTGTTCTTAGTTTCTAGAAAATACATATTTAGAAAGATATTTTTCTGTATCATTTAAATTTGAAGGCAAACTGGTTCTTTGTATATATCTATACATATATATATAATCATATATGTATATATGATTAAGTCAAATATTTCTATTTAACAAATGAAACTGGTTTTAGGAAGACGCCTCATAGAGCACACTGCTTTTTAGGAACTCGTTGAATGACATGTTTTTCAGTTGAGCTTAGGAGTTGGAAATACAATGGCAATGCAAGTTTAAGTTCTGTCATCACTTTCAATGACTTTAGAATTCTGATCCTATAATCACCTTGCCACCTTAATAAAAGAAAACAACAATTTCTTCTAAATATAATTTTATATGTTTGAATTAACTTTATGTTTTGAATTTTATTTGCTAGAATAGCATTATCATACATATTTTAATATAAAGTTAAATTTTTTTTAGAAATTCTGTGTTAAAAATTTTAGATGTCATTTGGTTTGTCCTAAAACAGTCTAGAAATCAAGTTAATTAATTGAAAGTTATTTTTAGATATAGAAATTGACATGCAAGTTAACATATTTCAAATATATCAAATAAAATTTTAAAAGACATGCCACTCTGTTAGCTGTAAGATAGTTTATTAAATGGAAAGTTGCTGTTTGTGTTTTTCTTTATTATTTATTTGCTTTTGCTTCTATGGGTTGGGAAACACTCAACAATGGTATACCAGAATATAGAATAACAAGAAACTTGGCATTATTTCTAGAATGGTCCAAATTAAATATGTTTCAGTAAAATGGCATTTGTCCTTTTTGTAAACTGGAAAGCATCTAAAGTATTATTTTTTAAATTCTATTTTCCTGAAATATATTAATGTAAAAAAGCATTCATATTTACTATATAACTTTAAATTTATAATCTTTTTTATTCTTTGCAATACATCTTACATAGATGGAGGCTAAATGTATAAATTTGTTTGAAATAAAATTATAAGTTCTATAAACTTAGTGGATTATTTATTTTCTAACAATTTAAAAGTTATATTAAAAATGAATGTTCCAAAATTCCTATCAGTTTACTGGTTAAGAATAAAAATTCAGAAAATGAAGTATTTATTTGAGAAAAAAAAATTTTGAGGGGAAACCTAGGTAAACAGCAATGGGAGGCATACAGACAGGGACAGGAAGTAAGAAAGATTTCACATTCATCTGGTCAGAATTGTTCAGCTCTTTTTATTTGTCTAATAATTGTTATGTAAATTTTCAGAGCATCTATTCTCTTATCTGCAAAATAAGAAGTCAGAATTATATGGTGTACAAGTTTCCTATTATGATTTGATTCATACATAAAAATTATTCATTCGGTATTGTTTTTCTTGCCCTGTGCTTTTAAATATAGCAGTATATAATTTACTATTATTGTGTAACAAACTTAATGACTTAAAAACAACATAATTTAGTAGCTCAACTCTGCAGGTCAGTAGTCTGGGCCCGGCATAACTGGGTTTTCTGTTGAGGCTCACACAAGGCTGTGATCCAGCTAAGTGTTGGCCATATTGTTGTTCTCATCTAGAGTTTGGGATTCTCTTCCAAGTTCATTCAAGTTGTTGGCAGAATTGTTTCTTGTAGCCCTAGGAATGAGGTCCCTGTTTCATTACTGACTGTAGCCAATGGTCATTTTCCACTCCCAGAGGCAATCTACATTCTTTGCAATGTGGCCTCCTCCAACTTAAAAGCTAGTAATAGAAAAACTCCCTCACACTGAATCTATCTCATGTTTAGAATCTGACTTTGAATCTCTCACCAGGAAGAGTTTGACCCTTATAAGGGTTAACTTGATTAAGAGAAGTTCACCAAGGAAAATCTTCTTTATCTTAAGGTCAACTGCTTTAAGACCTTAATTACATCTACAAAATACCATTATAGCAGCACTTAGATTTTTATTTAATTGAATATCTGACAAAAGGTGTTCCCCAGTGGGATGGGAATCTTGGGACACGTCTTAGAATTCTGCTTATCACAAAAAGTGAACATGTCAGCCTCAATCTCTTCTTTCATAATATATGAAATCAAGTTTGGGAAAAAAATCAATGCCCAAATAATGACCTAAATTTATATTTGATAAATGTTAAATAGAAGAAGTAGGTTGCTTTGAGTACAGTTACTCAAGATCATCTTAACTGAACAATGCAACCAAGCTATCCACTTGCACTAACAGCATAGCCTGTCTTTAAGTTTCAATTGAGGGCATGCATGTTCCTAAATCTTTCTTTGATCAGCATTTCTCCCACAAACTTAACATGGTATTTGGATGTTGCCCTGGCTATTCTCATTTACTTCTAAAAATGTGCCTCCCCTTCTTTTTGTCTGATGCTTTGCTTAGCCTTCTCACTTTCCCCAGGAAGAGAAAATTTATAGACTGTTTTGCTGGGTTCATTACCCTCTGTCTTCTGATTGGACTTGACCGGTGGTAGATATAAGCAAGAGACCAGAGGTGGTAGGATAGTGACGTTGGGGTACTTATTCTTCCTCTCTGCTGGTCTGTAGTTTGACACAGTTCCTGTCCAGGGGATTGCTCCTATAATTATAGCTCTGTCTCTCTGGGCAACAGTAATGGTTCCTTCATTTTCCTTCAATCTAGACATAGTAATGACTCCCTGTTATTTCTGACCTTGGGGTCATTTTTCATCTCTTTCATTTTCCTTAACATTACCCAAATATTATAATTTATTTATAATATTTATAAATTATTATATAAATATTATAAATATGCCCCTCCTCAATTATCCTATTTGAGTGTGGAATCTATTAGCTGATACTGTAACTGATATAAATGTTTTATTACTAGCTAGCATTTTTTTGTCATATATACCCCCACTCCCCACTTTTTTTTACTGGTAATCTGAAACATACCCCCACTCCAATTTGTTTAGGGTGGGAATGTGCTATGTAAATATGAGACCATGAAATATAGTTACAGCCAATGAGACATAATCAGATGGCCTTTTCTAGAAAGCAGCTTACTTTTTTATTACAGATGACAATCATACCTTATTCTCCCTTCCCGCGTGTTCCTGCTTGGTTGGGAGGAGGAGACATGTAACCATAAAACCACAAGCATATGACAAAAGACTCAGCCCCTACAGGTGAGAGTGAAAGCTGGAAACAGTCTGAATTCCTAGTGGCAACTTTGAGCAACCATACTTGCTCTGAGCTTCATGATACAAATAAATCCAACTGTCAGTAGTATTTCTTTTTGTTTCCAGCTGGCTTATGAATGTATTCCTGACTAATACATCTACCCACCCTGTTCCTTTCATGCTTCTTTGCATATAACAATGTCATCAGCAGATTAAGTGATGAAATATATCTGTATGGAGCATCTAGTTTACTATTTCTGCAGCCCATGCTCAGAGCACAGGCAGATAAAGTAGGTTTGCCATTCCCAAGAAGTTCTTGAACATGAAAGATCAAGTGGACCCTTTAGCATACACATTCCTGTAATTTCTTATTTTTGGTAGAAAACCCATCAAGACTCCTGTCCAGACCTTCTCATAATACTTTGTGAGAGTTTCATGTTCCTCAATCTCTAGCTTATAATTACTTTATTTACATTATTTTCATTCTATAGCCAGGCAGTGGGGTGGCAAATTCAGTGTGTTTTTCTAAGATACATGTGGAATTCAACATTAATAAGAGCCTTAATACTATTTTATTAAAACTACCCCCTTTGTTTTTGGGTCACCTCAAACTTCACACTTTTAGTGGCAAGAAAGCAAACCACAGCATGCCCCTGTTTTGATCTCTCTTCCATATCAACTTGATGGTCTGTCTATTTTATCCTCAATTTGCTTTCTTAAACTCATTACATTTCTACCAAATATTCTTGTGGATTTTTTCCTCTGTTGCATGATTAATACAGTCTCTGATTCTCCTCTGATACGTACTGGTCACTTTATATTTTATCTGTGACATTTTAATAGCTGATCTTCTTACTGGCATTCAGAAAATTAGATGAACAAAAACCAGATTTTTAAAAAAATTTCCAGGAAACTTTTATTCCTTTACCCACAATTGAGGCCATAGGAGCAATCAAAGATTTGATCAGACATCTGCCTTTATATAGGTCGTGATTGTCATGCAGGCTTGGAGTAATTAAGACTGAGAAAGTTTTTCAGCATATATGGGAAGAAATGGATTTGAGAGAGAGCAACAAGGAAGAACAAGCAAGATGATAGTGAGTTTTATTTTACTAACATAGGGGGAGAAGGAATCTCATGATACATGATGTCTGATAATTAGTGACACTTGGTAGAGAAGAATCAAATTTGGCAAGGCAAAGATACTTTGAAATTAGAAGACTAGATCATAAGGCACCATGAGACTTTCTTTTATGGGATATTCTTTCATATAACATTCATATGGTTCTGATTTCTGAGGCTGAGCTTTGATACAGATAATTAGGTTTTGAATGTGAGTTACTGAGATGAGACAGCAGCAAGATAAAACAGCAAACCAAAAATTTAATATGAGAAACTGAAAGGGTCAGCTTGTTGAACTTGGTTACATTTTACTAATATGAAGAAAAGTAAAATCTGTTTCTGAAGTGATAAGGAAATGCTCAATAATATTTTTATAAATTGTTCATTTTCTCTCATTTTTATTATAGGAACAATTAAAACTGAAATTGCATTACCAGTATTATTGCCATTACAGTGATATTTCATAGATACTATTTGTGCTTTAGTATTGAGACATTAGAGTGATAAAAGGAAACAATAGCGTTTTAAGCTTTTGTGTAATAAAGACTTTTCATGCTTCTCTTCAAAGTTTGAGATTATTCTAACAAAATTAAATAAAATGATGACGGGGAATTCTGTGACTGCTCTTATGCTTTTTCTGGTTTATTTGTACTTAGTGAAAGGTTTGTATGAATACAGCAGTTACACAACTTGGATTAACTTCCTCTTCTCTCCAAATGCAAGGCAGCTCCACTTGTCATATTCCTGTCACTTTCAGAGAAGTATGACACTAACATCAAAATTGTCCCCATTTGAGGCTTCCAATTCATGACTGGAAACATGCATTTACATCTTTAGGTGATAGAAATAAGGATAAAACAGAAAGACAGAGGGGTAAATTGGAAGTGAAACCAGGGTGGCCCAAGGGAAGTCAGACAGGACTTAATGATGAGATTAGAATGTGTGTCCTGAGACATAAATCATAATCCCAGACCTACATGAGCCTTGGAACTGATACTGAGCTGCTTAATCCACTGCACTACCCTCCCTAGTGGAAGTTAAGCAGTGGGGTAAATGCTTAAACAAGACACAACTGTAAGCAACAAGTACAGTAGTAATACATTTTCTCTCTTTCTGTGTATGTGTGTGTATATATTTATATATATATAAATATATACACATATACATGTATATATATTTATTTAATAAATTTATACTTTAGTATATAAATATACATGTGTTTATATATAAATAAAAATATATATGTATATTTATTATTTATTTTTATATATAATTTTTCTTTTTTTTTTTTTTTTCACTGGTAATCTAAAACATGCCCAAGATGAGCAGGACACATATTCAGGTAGCTAGGGGATTTTATATTACTTGATCCCACCCCTACCTTTACCCAAACTAAAATATGATCTTGAGGTATAGGATTTTTATTTGTTGTGTTTATGGCAAACACTTCAGTGACTTACACAGAGTAAGTATTTGTAAATATTTACTGAATGGTTAATGTTTTTCTTTCTGCTTTTTTATACAGGCAAATTATTTACAAAAAGACAAATATCTAGACATACTAAAAAAGATGCAGGAACGATGTCATATCATGTAAACAAATTACAGATGCCCACAAATTTCTTACCAAATTTGATTATATTTAAAAGCTTTGTACATGAAAATGAAGAAGCATTATTCATTTCATATACAAAAGTTAATTTACTGACAATATTACTCTAAAAGATAAGGATTAAAAGCTTTAATTTCAAAGTTACGGGTTTTATTGAAAGAGCTACATAGTCATTATTTTTAAGGAAAGTTCTTTCATTCCTGAGAAATTGGATTTTTTTCATTTATAAGTTAATTTTCAGTTTATGGTTTTAAAATGGTCATTTTAGCAGCTCCATTTAAAAAAAATTTTCTCTAGACTTCCCAGTTCATTCTAGACCCATACCTCTTTGTTAGTAACAATAATAATAATACATAGTGTGGTTAAAATGTAATTCTGCTTTAAATACTAACCTCAGATAAATACTATTAGATATTTTCCCTCTTATTATCTCTCCCTTTGTAAATAATTTGTAAATAATTAATAAATTTAACATGGTGAATAAAATTACACAAATATAAAAATTTTAACTATGGTATGATCTTCAATAAGCTAATTCAATTTGGAAACAATACATGGAGAAAGCACAGACTATGAGAATGAAATCTGATTGTATTAAATTACTTTATATTCAATATGCTCACTTAGGCATGCACACCTTTTAATTTGAGGGCATTCATATTACAAAATTCACAAACTTAGAGCACTTACTTGAATGTGTCATTTTTGTTTCTGCTACAATTCTAGGAATAATACGGCTGGAAAAATTGCTTCATGACTGGAGCATGAGCAGACACTGTTAATTCAATGATAGTACCATGATTTAAACTAAATATGCTTTACCACTTCAGAATAACTACTGTTATGTCTGACTTACACTACCTTTTCTCAGTAAATCAGTTCAAAGACGTCAGTTTTACCTATTAAATGGTCATGTCTAAATAGTTATGTCCAAGAGTACAATATCCATCATCTGTTCTCAGATTCCCACAATCATTAATTTTAAGATCGATTGGTTACTGGCACACCAGTTATGTCCATGGTTTTTCACATCTACTTTTTAATCCTTGGAACACCCTGGCTCACAGCCATTAAGGTCAAAATCCTTTTGTTATGTACAGAGTAACTGCCTTTTCACTTATTTGAATCAGATAACACTTATGCCATTTGAAAAATCAGAATTGAAAAAATTAAAAAAAAAACACTTTAGGTCTTCCCTGGTGGCGCAGTGGTTGAGGGTCCGCCTGCCGATGCAGGGGACACGGGTTCGTGCCCCGGTGCGGGAGGATCCCATGTGCCGCGGAGCGGCTGGGCCTGTGAGCCATGGCCGCTGAGCCTGCGCGTCTGGAGCCTGTGCTCCGCAATGGGAGAGGCCACAACAGTGAGAGGCCCGCGTACCACAAAAAAAAACAAAAGAAAAACCACTTTAATTCAAAATAACTTAAGAAAATTAAATATGTTTTATATTCTCCCCTCTCCCCCGGCCTCTCTCTTTCTTTCTCTCTCTGCCCCCTCTTGACATTTTTCTAATCATTTTACATATGATAATAGTAGCACGTGAAACCATATTTGTTTATGTTATGAAATAAATTTCATGTCCTAAGCAATGAATCTGATCGAAGAGTGTAACTGGAAATTTATGAAGTAGGCATCATTACTTAATGTGATATTTCATCAAGTGTTATAAACACTTACCATATATTATGACAGAAGGGTCAGCTTTCTAATAGACTGTTTTAGTCATACAGGAAAATTAATTCGGCAAATGAGCTAATATAAACATGATTTTAAGTAAAAAAAATTTCCTCAGGGAGATGGAACTTCAAACTTCTCTGTTTCAATCTATCTTAATTATGATGCGAGAGTATAACTAGTTCTGAGCAACAGCTCATGCTTTTGCCAGTATATGAGTCTGGGAAAGTTACTGAATGTATCATAGTCCTTACTTTATATATGTCATACACATTTGAAAGACATGGTTTGTTTCATCTTTAAATATTTGGTTAGAAGAGCAATCAAACTAAATGAAATGATACTATTTATAGAAAATAGCTTTGTAAAGAGGTGACCAAATACAAAAATTTATTACTTAGTGAGAAAAGATTAGTAGATATAAGCAATATATTTTGGGGCAATGTGACCTACCACTCTCGGACTTCTTCTATATTATTTCCCATCAGTTAGGTTTTTGCCTGTATATACTCTTCTCTTTTGCATTTATTATCATTTTTTAATTTCTCCAGGAAAAAGTCTCTACATTATTTTGTATATGTATTATCTTATTCTGTAGTCTTAGAGTTCAGTGGGAGAAATAAAAAATGAAACCAGCAGTAGTAAAAAATCAGCTTAAGCATACTAAAAAGTATTTCAAATATTACATGGCATGAGAATCCACAAAATATACAAAAGATACTACAGAAAACCAAATTAGTAATATAGAGGACAGGATTGAGAAAATCACATAGAGTAAAACAGAAAGTTTTATTTTCTGGAAAGTTTTATTTTCAGAAGAAAGTTTATTTCCTGGAGCAGAGCTTTGAAAATACTCTGTCTATATCCTAAATGCTCTATTCACCTCAAACTTTTTATCGTTTTGTGTCTTCAAAATTTATATATGGATTTTCCAATTTTAATTACTTATTCTAGAGAGAAGACATAGGTAAAATTGCTATTTATTTTAAAAGTATATAAGTGATTTACTTTGCAGTCTCTTTCTGGTATAATCGAATATCATTATCAAAACGCAGGGACAATGATTCATATTACTATATGTCTCATTTACTATACTGAGGAGTTAGGAGGAAGATCTGGAGCTCAGGAGAGGAAAAATTCATCTTAGTACTATTTCCTAAATCTCAAAAGTGAGATTTCTTCAGTGTCTCTTCTGCTTGGCCTGCTGTCTAAGTTCATAGTAATCATCTATCTAGCCTCTTAATTTGAGCTTCTGACCGCCTGGTCACCAGTTATTGTCCATGAAATTACAGTTTATTTTTTGTTTTTATTTTATGGAAATTTTGCTTTTAAACCAATATGCATTTTTAAGAAACTGAAGAAGATGTAAAAAACAATGTTATTTTTCAATCATTAGGTAGAATTATTTCTCCAGATTCTTTTTCTATGTTTTTCTATTTTCATTAAAAGTTGTTTTGCATAATAATGCCCCCACCAAAGGAAAATAAGATTCTAGATTAATGGCAGTTTCATATATTTTAGAGAAATATTTTTAGCTCTAATATTTAGCAATTATTAATAATCATAGTCTGATAATATAACATGTTTTCTAAGACTTTCAGAATTGATTCCCCAATATATTTTTATCAACATATTAATTACAGTCCTATTAAAATAATCCTATTATGTCAGTGTATTTTACATGTCTACTCTTATGTAGAAATATAGGCAGAATTCATTTTCAATGAATAGCAAAATGTGGTATTTCGTATTTCATAGAGCAGAAAGTAAAAATTAAGTGTTGTATGGAGTCTTGATATTGAGATAAACTATGACGTAGATTTCTATATAATGTAAATCCTATGTTTTTTTACCATAGCGCTAATATTACTGATGTTCAAACTAACTACAGCTTCATCAGTAACTGATTCTTTTTTTCCTTGTCAAAGCCAATTTGATATCTGAATAAATATATTTGCAAATTACTTTGTATTTAGTGACCATTAGTAATTTCTGAAACTGGGCTTTATATAAAGGCAAAGGTTTAAAAGTCCCCACATTTAAAACTTTGTATTTGAGTTCAATTTTTTAAAAATCTAGCATACATTTTTAACAATTATATTGCTAAACAGATAAATAACAAAACACTTTGACTTCCCTCTATAGCTCTTTAAATTTGTTCATATCAAAAAATAATTGTTCTAAACTGGCAATAACACTGCTGCATATCATATAGCAGAGTTAAAAGACAGGAGTTTTGGAAACAAATTACTTCACAGATAATGAGGTACTAAAGCTTGTTTGTTGTCATTGTTCTAACCAGGAATGTGGAGTAATTTTACTATGGCTAAAATATGAATGAAACATGTGACAAGTTAAAAAGTCTGGTTAATACTCTGAAATTGCATTGACTTCCCAAATATTTATTTTTATGCTTCAAAATATAGAATTTGAAAACTATCTGTCATGTATTAAACAAACCAAAAAGTCAAATTTTACTATTTTACTCTTTTAAATAGTTGAAATACTTTTCTTTTGCCATTCAGTAATTTACGTAACACTTTAAAGCTATGACGTGGAACTGATTTTAGTGCTATGACCACTAATTAGAAAATCCGTGAGAAAATACTAGGAACAATCTCATTTAATGTTACTTTAATATGTGTTACACTTTTATAACTACCAAGAGCAGGGTGTATACAGAGCTTAAATGTCTCCTCACAAATTACTTAATAACTTCAAAAGTAAATATGTAGTAACTACAGAGAAACCAGATGACACTCTATCTATGATCAAATTAACATAACCAATAATGGACAAACAGGTATATATGCCTGAAAATGTGATACTCTGAGAAGGAATAATCAATATTATATTATTGTAACCAAAAATACATAGCTTGTACCAAATAATGAGGAAGAAAGTCAGAAAATGACCAACTTCAAACTGAAATAATTGGTATGGCAAATGCTAAGACAGACATTGAAACACTGAGGAAAGTTTTCAGATTAAGGGAAACTAAATGGCAAACAATAGCAAGTTTTTGGTTTTGGTTTTGTCTTTAACCCTGACTGAATCCTTTACAGGAAAAGCAAAGAAACAAAATCCTTTATAGGATATTATTGTGAGATATGAACAATTTCATATTTGTATGAATGTTAAATCCTCTAAGCATGATAAATACAAACAGCATCCTTATTCAAGTGAAATGCTTTGGTCTTAGGAAATATGCTAAATAAAGGATTTAGGAGTAAGGGAGAATGTTATAACTTTTTGAATCTGGGCAAAGTGTACATAGGATTATTTTGTGTATTTTTTTAACTTTTTTGAAAGTTGAATATTAATTTCAAAATAAAATGTTAAAAGATATAAATAACTGTCCAAATAAAATGCATGCTATAGAATCAAGAATTTGTAGCAATTGAGTTATAGGCATCTCAGTTTTGATTATTTATTTTCTTTTTAAAAATATGTGTATTTCCTAAATTTTAAAGAGAGGACATGACAGATTTATTTACATGAGATTTAGGCATAACCTATCTGGTTCAATAAGTTTATGCATGAAAGCTTTCATGTATCAGTAACGTTATCATAAAAAATTAAAAGGTGAAACAAAAAAATGAAGCATACTAAAATATAGAAGAAATGTCCCAAAAGCAGGGGAAAAAATAAAAATAGACCCCCAGGCGATTCAGATACAATTGTTATTAACCACAGACTTTAAAAATAGTTATGATTATTTTATTGAAGAAAACAAAGGAAAATATCAACTAAATACATAAAGAATTAGAGAATTTAAACAAGAGTTTAAAAATATTTGAAATTAAGAAATCACTGATTGTGTTTAAAGCAGAATACTGAAAGACTACAGAATAGAAAATTATGAGGAAAAAATAAAGAGATGAACATTAAAAAAAAAAGGAAAAAATGCAGACATAAGCATAAGAGAGCTATGAAATGCAGACAAAGATCTAAATCTAAATGGAATACCAGAATTAAAGGACAGTAAGACTGAGGAAGAAGCAATATTCAAAAAGATAATATCTAATAATTTTCCACAACTGTAGAAAGAAAGGCTTTAACCCATAGAATCAAGAAGCTAGGGCCTGTTCCGTAAAGGAAAAATACAAACAAAATCACACGTAAATTACCACAAACTTCCTAAAACCAGAAATAAAGGTAGAATCCTCAAAGTAGCAAGAGAATAAAAGACACACTACTTTTACAAAAATATAAGTTTTTCAACAGAAACTATGGATGTCAAGAGTCAAAGGAAAGATATCCTAGAGGTTGAAAGAAAAATACAGCAACCTAGAATTATTATCAGAATTAAAGACTTTGGAAAGATGAAGGTAGATTGTATACATTTTGTATACATTTTCTTATAAACAATGTTGAAATATTAAAAGCCTGAATATCAAAATTTCCTCTTAAGAAGCTTGAAAAATGTAGAGAAATGAAACCAAAGAAAGGTAGAAGGAAAGAATAAAGATAAGCAGATTAAAAAAATTTTTAAAGCTTAAACAAAAAATTTTAAAAGCCAAAAGTTGGTTCTTTGAAAGATTATCAAAATGATGAACATCTTCAAAGATGAATCAAGAAAAAAGCAGATAACAAATTAGACTGTAAAGCTACAGTAGCTTCTTAGTTACTGTGCTATTAGTACAACTTAGGTTAGTAGACAAATGAAACATAATAGAGAGTGTAGAAACAGACCTATACATTACTTTAGATAGCCAAAGTACACCTAGAGCTGGAGTATAGGACATCACTGTCTGGAGGCCCATTCAATCCAGACCTGCACTGTGTTTTGAGCAAGATAACAGCTGTATCACAAAATTTAAATTTCTGCAGATCACACCTTTCCTTGTACATGGTAATGAATATACAGGCTAGAAAGAATATAATTATTAAGAACTAGAGTACAATCCTGAGCCAGTCCCCTCATTTCACAAATCTCATTAATGAACATAGGTTGAAGCCAAGCCAGGGGAAATTGGCTTTGGCATCATTTTGTTTGAGAAGTCTGATTTTTCTCATTTCAACATTTCCATCTAAAATCCATTAGGAAATTTTAAAGCTTTTGGACAAGTCTTTAGTATATATACAACATGCTTCATCAATGACAGCACAAGAACTTGCTTGGGAGACTGAAAGAGGATAGATAGTGGCTCTATTATATTTAACTACTTGTCCATTTTCAGCTACTCTTCTCAGGAAGTCAGTAGTCTTGGTGGAACTGTCCACACCTGAATAACTCTCTTGCCATGGCATGGATAATCCTTGTAATTTTTTGAACTTCTTCAGAGTTTGAAGTGATGTAGCACTGGAACTTAAAATGGCAGTTGAAAATTCTTTATTTGTGAACAGACAAAACATTGTGCACTAATTTGTTAGGTTATCATTTTATTTTTATTCATTTATTTATTTTTACTAAGAATTTTTAAAATTGAAGTACAGTTGATTTACAATGTTGTGTTTCAAGTGTACAGCAAAGTGATTCAGTTATACATACATATATATCTATTTTTTTAAGATTATTTTCCCTTATAGGTTATTACAAAACATTGAGTATAGTTCCCTGTGCTTAACAGTAGGTCCTTGCTGGTTGTCTATTTTATATGTAGTAGTGTATAAAAATAAACAAATGGGATCTAATTAAACTTAAAAACTTTTGCACAGCAAAGGAAACCACAAACAAAACAGAAAGACAGCATACAGAATGGGAGAAAATGTTTGCAAATGATGCAGCCCACAAGGGATTAATCTTCAAATTATACAAACAGCTCATATAGCTCAATATCAAAAAACAACCCAATTAAAAAATGGGCAGAAAATCTAAATAGATATTTTTCCAAAGAAGACATACAGATGGCCAAAAGGCACATGAAAAGCTGCTCAACAGTGCTAATTATTAGAGAATTACAGATCAAAATTACAATGAGGTATCACCTCATACCTCATACCAGAATGGCCATCATCACAAAGGCTATAAATAAATGCCGGAAAGGGTGTGGAGAAAAAGGGACCGTCCTACACGTTGGTGGGAATGTAAATTGGTACAGCTACTATGGAGAACAGCATAGAGGTTCCTTAAAAAACTAAAACTAGGGCTTCCCTGGTGGCGCGGTGGTTGAGAGTCCGCCTGCCAATGCAGGGGACACGGGTTCGTGCTCTGGTCCGGGAGGATCCCACATGCCGCGGAGCAGCTGGGCCCATGAGCCATAGCCGCTGAGCCTGCACGTCCGGAGCCTGTGCTCCGCAACGGGAGAGGCCACAGCAGTGAGAGGGCTGTGTACTTAAAAAAAAAAAAAAACAAACTAAAACTAAAAATAGAGTTACCATATGATACAGCAATCCCACTCCTGGGCATATATCTGGCGAAAACTACAATTTGAAACAATACACGCACCCCAATGTTCATAGCACTATTTACCATAGCCAAGACATTGAAGCAACCTAAATATCCATTGATAGATGAATGGATAGAGAACATGTGGTGTATATATACAGTGGAATGTTACTCAAACATAAAAAAAGAATGAAATAATGTCATTTGCAGCAACATGAAAGGACCTAGAGATTATCATACTAAGTGAAGTAAGCCAATCAAAGAAAGACAAATATCATATGATATTGCTTATTATGTGAAATCTAAAAAAAAAAAAAGATACAAATGAACTTATATACAAAACAGAAATATACCCATAGACATAGAAAACAAACTTATGGTTACCAAAGGGGAAAGGGGGGAATGGATAAATTAGGAGTTTGTTAGATTCTTCTTGAACTAGAATATAATTTTTCCCCATGGTTAATCATCTAAATTACTCCATTTGTTAGCCATGGTTGTAAAAATCTGTGAGGATACCTAGAGGGGCCCTAGAATTATAACTGATCCTATGAGATAAATCTAAGGTTAGTGCCCCAAGGTAGCAGGTATGCAACAAAATGGTCAGTACTTGAGGCAATATGTTCCTGAACATTTTGCTTGGAAACTGAGTATGCCTTAGTTCCACAAATGCAGTGCTAAAAATTAAAAGCCACCCTTGGAGATTTTTCTTGTCTAAGTATCGCATTGGGATTGTTTAACAACTTTTACTTTATTTCTCATTTTAAAAGGAAGTAATCTCCACCCACCAACTCCCCAACTCTAACCTCACCTAAAGAAGAGGGATAAAGAAAGGACACACAGTGGTCTTTGTCTGAGCTTTGCATGTTAATATTTCTTCATGACACAGCCATATGACACAAATATTATTCTATCAGTAGTACCTATCTTGAGTCTTTGTGTGCCTGTTTCACAAATCATTTTTTTCTGCTTTTGTGTAAGCCTGTTTTTGTCATGTCTGGAATGATACTAATTTTAAAAAACTCATTAAGGCTATTTTTCCATGCCCTGTCTCAGAATGAATATTCTGATCTTCCTGACAAAAATATAGAGACTAAGATAAGTTCTCCAAAGTGAAATGGAAGTTCACCTAAAACCCAGTATTTTTCTGAGCATTTCACTATTGAGTGGACCACTTTTAACTAGCTATTGATATCAGCAAATAAATAATAGTATCCATAGGTATAGGGAAAAAGCATTAACATGAAAGAAACATTTTTTGATTTAAAATGACAAAGTGGCACTAAAGGCAGAGTTGAATGACTGCACTAAAAAATAAATCAAAACAAAATGAAAGCCAAAACCAACTGAACAAAAATGATACAGAAAGAAAACAAAAAAGAAAGGTAAGAACTTGATCCAGTTTCTTAGGTCAAAATAGTTTTATGATCTTATGATAGTTCTCTGTTTATGGAGAACTTTTGAGAATCTCTTGTTTTAAATCTTTGAGATGGATACACAGATGATGAATAGTGAAAATGTGTGTCTTCTCTGTTAGGAGGTCATACATCCAGGGCCCTACTTCCTGGTAATTAACTGCTATTCTACTGGTTAAAATTATAAGATAAGGTCTTGTGTATTGTGATTCTAAGACATTTTTTATATCTTTGATATCTTTAATATCTTTTCCTAAAATGAAATCCTCAAATTTTGAGCTTGTGACTACTACTTTGAAGACTCCTGAGGACAGGCAGATCATATCTGGATGTAATATGGCTGTGTATATTCCATGAGTTCTTTCAAGACTTCATCATGTCATCTGTAACTAATGTAAAGTCCAAAATTGGGAGAGAAATATCCAAGTTTATAGGATAACCCTTGATAAGTTGTATTGTGAGAATCAATGATTACTGAAGGTCACACAGACCAGAAATAACATGACTGGCTAAGAAAGCCCAAAACTGTCAGATTGTTTGAACAGAATGAATATGAAAATGTCAGTAGCTCTCTCTACTTTTCTTGAAAATGGAGATAAAGGAACAATAAAATGTCTTTATTTACTACAAGGCTTTGCAAAGCTCTTTTATATGGTCTCAATAAAACCATTGCCCTTGTCATTAAAATGATAAGTTCGAATTCCCGGGTTTAGACTCAAAATCTAGATGTGGCATCAGCAAGAGGAAAAAATATGAAGCTTTAGACCCTCCTTCCAAGGAAACACATCAACCAAGAATACTATATTTGTCAAAACTGTCCTTCAAAAATGAAGAGGAAATTAAGGCTTTCCCAGATAAACAAAAGCTAAGGAAGTTCATCGCCAGTAGACCTATCCTACAAGAAATGCTGAAAAGTGTCCTGCAAGTTGAAGTGAAAGGATGATAAACAGCAACACAAACCACACAAGAATATAAAATTCCCTGGTAAGGTAAATATATAAGATATATCACACGTTAGGTCCCCAAACGTGTTCTTAACACATTTAAGAAGATTGAAATTATGCAAAGTGTCTTCTCTGATCACAATGGTATTAAACTAGAAATCAATAGGAGAAGAAAAACAGGATAACCCACAAATATGTGAAAATTTTAAAATGCACTCAAAATATAAGAGTCAAAGAGGAAATCATAAGATAAATTTTTAAATATCTGGAAACAAAAGAAAATGGAAACACAACCTACCAAAACTTATGAGAGGCAGCAAAAGTAGTACTAAGAGGGAAGTTTATATTGATAAACATTTACATTAAAAATAAGAAAGATCTACACCTGAAACTAACACAAGATTGTAAGTCAACTATGTTCCAATAAAAATTTTAGAAGAAGATACATAAATAGTATCTTATTGGACTGCTGCTTTTTTCACACAATAATTTTTCTTGGAAATTGAGCAATGCTTTGTACAAAATAAATACCCAATGTATAAATAAAAAGTGAATGAATAAAATATAACTAAGAAAGATCTCAAATCAACAAACTAACCTTACACCTCAAGGAACTAAAAAAGAAGAACAAACTAAATCCAAAGTCAGAAGAAGGAAGGAAATAATAAAGATTAGTCCAGAAATAAAGTAGAGAAAGGAGAAACAACAGAAAAAAAAAAACCATGAAGATTTTTTTTTGAGATCAACAAAATGGACAAACCCTTAACTAGACTAACTAAGAACAAAAAAAGACTCAAATTCAGAAATGAAACAGAAGACATTACAACTGACGTCAAAGAAACAAGAATTATGAAAAAAAAAAACTATGAACAATTATATGCCACTGAATAACCTAGAAGAAACAGACAACTTCTTAGAAACATACAACATACAACGCTGAACCATAAAAAATTACACAATCTGAACAAAACTATACCTAGAGAGAAACCTGAAGTAATTAAAACCTCCTAACAAAGAAAAGCCCAGGACCAGATGGATTCCCTAGAGAATTCTACCAAACATTTAAAGAAGAATTAATACCAATCCTTCTCAAACTTTTCCAAAGAATCAAAGAGAAGAGGACACTCCCAAACTCATTCTTTGAGGCAAGCATTACCCTGATACCAGAGCTAGATAAAGACACACACAAAAAGAAAACTACAGGCCAATTTTCCTGATGAATATTGACACATAAATCCTAAACAAGATGCTGGAAAACAACAGCACATTTAAAGGAACATACATCACAACTAGGTGCAATTTATACTTGGAATGCAAGGAAGGTTCAATATATAAAAATTGATCAATATAATTTATAATATTAATAAAATAAAGGAGACAAAACATATAATCATTTCAACTAATACAGAAAAATAATTTGAGAAAATCCAACACCCTTTCATGATGAAAACATTCAACAAATTAGGAATACAAGGAAATTATCTCAACATAATAAAACCATATATGAAAAGCCCACACCTAACATCATCATAGGAAAAGACTGAAATCTTCCCCTAAGATCAAGAATGAGGCAACAATACTGACTTTTGCCACTACTATTCAACATAGTACTGGAAGTTCTAGAAAGAGCAATCAGACAAGAAAAAAATAAGAGGCATAAAACTTGGAAAAGAAATACAATTTTCTATGTTCACAGATGAGATGATCTTATATGTAGGAAACCCAAAAGATTCTATACGCAACCACACACACAAAAGAAAATAGAACTAATAATAAAATTCAGCAAGAGTTGCTGGATATAAAATCAATACACAAAAATCAATTGAATTCCTATACACTAACAATGACAAATCTCAAAATGAACTAAGAAAGCAGTCTCATTTAATATAGCACAAAAATGATATAATACTTAGGAAGAAACTTTACCAAGGAAGTGAAAGACTTTATTTCACTGATGGAAAGATACTGAATACTACAAACCATTGCTAAAAGAAATGAAGGAAGACAGGACAATAAAAAAATTTACAAAATGGAAAGACAGCCCATGCTTATAGATTGGAAAACTTAATATTATTAAAATGCCCCTAGTACTCAATGCAGTCTAAAGATTTGATGCAATCCTTATCAGAATCTCAATGTCACTTTTTTGCAGAAATATTTCTTAAAAGTTCTAAAATTTATGAGATCTCAAGTGACTCCAAATAGCCAAAACAACCTTGAAAAAAGTTAAAGGTGGAGGCCTCACACTTACCGGTTCCCAAACATACTATAAAGCAACAGTAATTAAGATTATGTGGTACTGGCATGAAAATAGATATATAGACCAATGGAATAGAATAGAGTGCTCAGAAATAAACCCTTGCAAATATATCCAAGTGATTTTTGACAAGGTGCCAAGAATACACAAAGAAGAAACGCAGTCTCTTCAAAAAATGATGTGGGGAAAACTGAATATCCACATGCAAAAGAATGCAGTTGGAAACTTACCTTATACCATATACAAAAAATAGCTCAAAATGAATTATAGACCTAAATACAAAACCTATACTATTAAAATTCCAGAAGAAAACATAGGGTAAAAGTTTCTGGAATTTGGATTTGACAATGTTCTGATTTGACAGCAAAAGCATAGGCAACAAAATTTAAAAACAGACAAATGGGACTACACAAAAGTTATAAACTTCCAAAAAGTATCAACAAATATCAACAGAGTGAAAAACCCATAGAACAGAAGAAAATAATTGTATATTGTATATCTAAGAAGCAGTTAATATCAAGAATATGCAAGGAGCTTCTACAGTCAAACAATAATAAACAACCCAATTTAAAAATAGGCAAAGGACTTGAATAGCTATTTCTTCCAAGAAGATTTACAAGTGGCCAATAACCATATGAAAGGATGTTCCACATCACTAATCATTAGGGAAATGTAAGTCAAAATCACAATGAGCTATTAGCTCTCACCCAAGGATGGCCACTATCAAAAGAACATAAAATAACAAGTTTTACTGAGGATGCGGAGAACTTGGAACCCTTGTACACTGTTGGGAATGTAAAATGGTGTGACCATTATGGAAAATAATATGGAGTTTCCTAAAAAATTAAAAATAGAATTACCATACCACCCAGCAATACAACTTTTGAGTATATATTCAAAAGTGCTGAAAGCAGGATCTTGAAGAGATATTTGCACACCTGTGTTTATCACAGCATTATTCACAATACCCAAGAGGTGGAAGCAACCAAAATGTCCATCAACAGATGAATGGATAAAGAAAATGTGTTTGATACATAAAATGGAATATTATGCAGCCTTAAAAAGGAAAGAAATCCTGTTACATGCTACAATATGTTTGAACATTGAGGACTATATGTTAAGTGAATAAGTCAGCCACAAAGGGTAAATACTGTATGAGTCCATTCATATGAAGTATGTAAAGTAGTTAAAATCAAAGAAAAGTAAAGTATAAAGCTGTTTACCAAGGGCTAGGAGAATGAGGAATTAGTGTCTAGTGGGTTAAGAGTTTTAGTATTTTAAGATGAAAAAGATTGAGAGATCTGTTGCACACAAATGTGAATATACTTAACACTATCGAATTGACACTTAAAATGGTTCTTATGATGGAAAATTTAATGTTACTAACCATAGTAATTTTAAAAATCTAACAATATATTTGATACCAACATAGCCATAGCTATCCAGCAAAATAATGTTTCATTTCATCTTGAGAATAGTGAAATAATCAAAAATTTTGGGGGTGTGAAATGTGGCCCAGGCTATGTATCCCCCCCCCATGCCCCTCTCCCAGCAGGGCCAGGATTATAGTGGCAGGGCCAGCTGTGAGGGGAAGAAGTAATTGAGCAGAAGGACTGATGGGAGTAGCTGTATGAAATCGATTTCAAGATACTTAAATGAATCCTGCAACTTGGGCTCTTTCCACATTATAGCTTTACAGTTTTACCAAAATTATATTGGTGACATATTAGAATTCACCAGAAGCATTCTCGACTATTTCTGTACATTGCTGATGTTGATTTGCGTATACTGGTAATTTGTTTCTTCTGTGGTGGGTAATTTGATGTAAATTCTATGTGAGGTCCCATTTGATGCCCTCTGATGTCATCAGATCTGTCTTAAAAGTTGCAGAGTTTATCATCATGTTATTTACAACTATAGTTTTTCCAAATAAATTTTTTTCTGATTCTGGAAAAAATTGCTGAGCCATAATGGGTTCTTTGAAACTCTCCAAAGAGCACTTTGGAGTATTACCAGGCAAGGTCTTAGTGATTGCTGCCTAACTGGTATAAAGATCAGCAAAGGCATTTTCTGGCTGTTATTCCTTTTAGTATGAGCCTTTACTTTTACAGATATAGCCAACAGAGTACTTAAAATATCTTTATTCTTTAATGAATTTTTTTCTGAGATCAAGAAGCCTCACGGTTTCTTTAATATGAATCATGGGCTACCCCAAAAGCATTTTTGCTACCAGTGAATATATTAGCTCTCTTATTTCTAGATACTCAGAAAGCTCAGTAAATGAGTTTTGCAATCTTGACAGAGGTTTGTGTCTGGTAAGGAGATATTTTCTAGTGGTGAGTACAGATTTGTTGTATGCTGCCTCATATTTTCCTGTTCCTATCACAGAGTGTGTTCCCTCAAAACACAAAATTTTCTAGGGAAGAAACTTTTAATAAATGTCCATGGAATGTGGACAGTTATCAGAAAGATTCTAGGGCACTTCTGAGTTTCTGTTTCTTTTGGTAGTAAAAGGAGATGTGAATGGAAATGTTTGAGGAAGAAAGTGATGTAAGAGTTTATCTTTTAGGTGTAAATCATATCCTAGGGGACATATTCCTTTTGACAATACTGAAGTATGAATTTGGAAGTTTAATATTCTTTCTGAGCTAAAATAGCAGGTAGATTGCTGTAATCAATCTTAGAGTTCACTTCATGTTTAGAACATACCAAGAGGTCATTTGCATTTTGGATAATGCTAGAATTTCAGGGAAATCTAAGGATCCTTAGGGTCCTTGCTAAAGGCTTTGAAAAGTAGGACAGTGTCTTGGTAAACCTCAGAAACATAATTGTCTCAATATATTGTTGTGTTTTCCAGAAAAAGAAAAGTAAATATTTATTCTCTCTTGTCAAGGGCCAGCAGTGTAAAGATTATAGGCTGGAGCACGGCAAGTATCTGTGGGTATCTGAGGCAGAGTTTGTGTAACAGTGACAGGTGTTTAAGGTTCATATTCCATATCTACATCTATCAAAAATTTATAGAGTTGTCACTTAATATTTACACAAATTTCTCCCATGATTGTTTAAGGATAAAATAGGAAATTAAGCACTTGGTTCCCACTAACACCTTCTGACCAGCTGTTTAATTTTATTTCTTATTCAGTTTCTTAGCAAACACAGGACAGTTGTTTACCTAATGTTGTTTTCTGCCTGCAGTTTCTGCAGATGTCTTTTTCAAAAGGCTCTCTTTCCTGGCACGTACTAACTGGATGGGAGCAGCTAGTTGCTTTGTTTTAAGGCTATCTGCATCAGTTTTTCCTGGATCTTATTCTACGTTTATTCTAAGACTCTTTAAAAATGCTTAGAAAGCAGTTAGAGATCTGGCAATAGGACTACATATTTCCCATTCCAGATTTTGCTGCATTTTAAGTTCTCTATTTCTACCTTAAGGCTAGTCACGCAACATGAAGAGGAAGATTCAACACATCTGTTTAAGGATTTACATCTAATTGTTTCATGAAAGAGTTAACCTACTCCTGACATTATTTAAGGATTCACCTTCTCTTTGCTTGTAGGACTGTACTAAAATATCTATTTTCACAGCAAAGATGTTGAGAGAATCTCACAAGATATTATGTAGCATTTTCAGTTTTTTGAAACCACTTTAGTTCCCTATGCAAAATGGGATACTTTAAATCAATCTTAGGATCTTCATCCTCTGCATTTGTCATCCATTATTTTCATGCGGGATTCCAGATTACATTCTTAGAACTATTCTAAATTCTTCTATAAATTTCTGTTTATCTTTCTAGGTTTTTTGAATGTTAACAATAACTTTCACTTATTACCAAGACAAGGGCTCAATATAACTATTAAGTGGCTTGCTCTATTCTGACTCAACTTTAAAAGGCAATTAAGTAATGGGAGTTTCTGGATGGTCAGCATCGTAGGTGAATTTGTCAGAAGGAAATGTACAGGCAGAGAGTATGGAAGTATATAGGAAGTATATAGGATAAAGGAAGGGATATAGTTTAATTTATTGTTTGGGGAATGTAAAAGAGAGATTTAACTTTTTCACATGTGTTTATTTGCCTTGGTGACACAATTTAAAAACTGAATTTATTTGGAAGCATCTCATACCAGTTAAAATGCAGACCATTGGATGTTTGGGATTTTACTTCTTTTTTTTTTATTCTAAGGTATTTTTCAAATGAATAATTTAGTTTTTATTATAAGTTTAGAATTAGTGAACACAGTAAGAAAAAGGTATTGGTGAGCAATCTATTTTTTGAAAAGTGAGCAGTTTTCTTAAGTGTATAATACATTGCCCAATAGAGCAACTGTTGCCCAGATGAACAAACTATTTGCCTGGATAAATTGATTTTCATGACTTTGCTGAAGCAAATTGTAAACCATTTATTGGTTTATGGACTTATTTTCTGGGCAAGCATTTACTGAAATAAACACCTAAGTTAGGTTTATAAAGATCGTCTAGGTTCTAAGTCCTAATAGTTGAGTTATATTGAAATACATGGTCTCAGCTTCACAGAAAATATAAATCCGTTTTTCAGTTATTAAAGGAGGCTATTGGTAATATTGGTCTTAGATTTATTGCAGATCAAAGGGAGACTCTGCATACTATATGGCCCAGATCTTTAGGAATCTTGGTTTTACAGGAATTTTATCTATAGTCATAATTTGGAGATATTGCAGGTTTGGTTCCAGACCGCTGCAATAAAGCTAATATCTCAATAAAGACAGTCACAGAATTTTTTGTCTCCAGTGCATATCAAAGTTATGTTTATACTATAGTCTATTAAGTATGCAATAGCATTATTTCTAAAAAAAAACAATGTACATACCTCAGTTAAAAAATAATGCTGTTTGAGAAATGGCATCAATAGACTTGTTCTACACAAGGTTACCATAAAACTTCAATTTGTAAAAACCACAGTGTCTGCAAAGTGCAATAAAGTGAAGCACAATAAAATGAAGTATGCTTCTATAAAAATACATACATACCATAGTAAAGAATTTAACCTTGCCCAAGAAGAAGTCTGGCTTCTGTGCTCAGTTCCTGAGAGGTAATCATTAATGCCTTGGAATGTCCTGCCTGATAAAAGAGTTTGTTTACTTGGGGATCTTGGGACATGGCAGGTAGTCTAACAATGGGATTTCTGGTAGCGGTTCTGTGTTATATAGTATCAGCTGGACCACTGAAGGGTCTGGAGAATGAGGTCAGGCATGTGGGAATTGACCATGTCTATGTGACGGAGCCCCAATAAAGACTCTAGATATCATGTCTTGAGTGAGCTTCCCTTGTTGCTAAAACTAAATGCATATTGTCACACATGGTTGCTGGGAGGAAAAGACAACTGGAAACTCCATGTTTGGAACCTTCTATATTCTGCCCATGGTTCTCTTCCCTTGGCTGAATTTAATCTACATTCTTTTACTCTAACAAACCATAATCGTGAGTATAACAGTTTTCAGTGAGTTCTGTGAACACTCCCAGCAAATTACTGAAGCTAAGAGTTTGGGTACCACTGAATTGTTATTGTTGTCAAAAGTGATAGTGGTCTTGGGACCATTCTATAACTTTGCCTATACATATACACATACATTCATGTATATACTTGCCTTTCTCGATTCTAATATGATATGTAAATCATACTACTTTTTATATGCTACATAGTATATATCTATCATATATATGTATCAAATATTCAATCATGAATATCTGATAATTCAGCTTTTATAATAGTCTTACAAAAGCTTTTATTTGAGAATGAATATTAAAATATTTGTTATTTATTCTCTGAAGGTTTTCTAACATATTCCTACAATTCAGTCAAAAATATGTAAGATGTTATATCACTACTCTATTGAAATGTTTCTACATAGTTAAACTCCCATGTATTATTGTTTTCTCTCCCTATTTTTAAAAGTTTAGAGACTTTTCTCTCAATGCTTCTTATGAAAGGACTTGCATGATAAATCATTTCTTTTATTCAAAAGACATACCAACTTGCTTCAATTTAAAGGGAAAAACTATGTCTTTAGATGATTTTGTCTTTGTAAAATTTTATTTTTTTTATTTTTGTTAACTACGAAAACTTTATATAATTCCTTTTCTACTTTAGCTACCAGAAAACTAAGAGTTAAATTGAAGTCCAATGTAAAATCTAGTTCCAATCAGATAATTAAGATTGTTTTTTCAATATCTATATTTACTAATATTATCCTAAATGGAACAGATTATTATTTACTCACATCAAATGATGCACAAGTTTCCCTCTACCATAATTTCCTCCTTCCAGTGTGATGCTATGAGAATCAGATATCACTCTAATATACAAGATTAGTATTATAGGTAAGGAACCCTTCAAAAATGCATCTGTGCATTTATTAGGATTGAGAAGTAGTTTGTTTCTCCCTTTCCCATTCTGAGATAGTCTACTTAGAAATACAATGAGAAGGATCTTTGCTCCTCATGCTTTGTAATGTAAATAAATTTCTTCAGTGGGCAGATATCTAAGACTATAGTCTCCAGCTTACAACCCAAGGATGTCTCCAGGGACCTAGAGGCCTTGAGTCCCTTTGAAATATAAGCACATACGTCTGGAATGGTATATCTTTTTGGAGTCTCATTGGTTAATCAGACATAAACTAATTTCTAAGATATATCAGTTAGCCCTGGTCACAAGTTTTAGTAAAATTTGCTCAGAGAGACAATTTTAAAGAAATATAAAAATATTTTCTCTACAGCCCCCAAATTGGTAACATCTCACTCCCCTCTAATATTTATTAGCTTTTCTTTTGTTCTTATAATTATGTACTTTAAGCTTTTGAATAGCAGTTACAAAAGGCAGTGACTAAATAGACCTTCAACAAAACATCATTTATGTGGCAAAATGAATTTTGAATCAACTCCACTCTAAATATTTGTCCCAAACAGTAAAGATCTCAAAGAACCCAAGTTAATAATGAATATTGGTATTTCGAGCTTACTTTCCTGCAATTCCACATTCTACTGGCTTTTAAAAATATTTTTTAAATTAAGCTTTTAATTTTGAGGTAATTGTAGATATGCATGAAGTTGAAAGAAATATTACAGTGAGATCTGGTGTACCCTTTACCCAGTTTATCCCAAAAGTATTATCTTGTGAAACTGTAGTACAACATTACAACCAGGATATTAATGTTGATGCAGTCAAGATGCAGAACAGTTTCATCATTATAAGAATCCTCCACAACCACACCCAATTCCCCTCTGCCCACACACCCTCCTTAACTCCTGGTATTTCTGTAATATTGTCTCTGTTTCTACAATACTGTCATTTCAAGGATGTTGTATAAGCAAATCATATAGTTTGTAAATATCCTGGGGGTTTGCTTTCTTTTTTTTGCTCAGCACAGTTCTCTAGAGATTATTCCACATTTTTGTACATATTGATAGTTAATCCCTTTATTATTGTTGACTAGCATTCCATGGTATGGATAAACCATAGTTTGTTTCACTATGGTATTCACCCACTGAAGGACATTTTGTGTGTGTGCGTGATTATGACTAAGGCAGTACACATTTGTTTTCATGTTTGTGTGTGTGTATGTGTGTATGAACATAAATTTTCATTTATCTGGAATAAATTTCTAGGGGTGCAATTCCTGAGTCTTATAGTAGTTGCATGTTTAATTCTGTAGGAAGCTTCCCAATTGTTTTCCAGAGTGGCTGTAATATTTTACATTCTCACCAGCAACGTATGAGTGAATCAGTTTCTCTGTATCCTTGTCAGCACTTGGTGTTGTCAGTATGTTTCATTTTAGCTATTCTGATTAGTGAGTAGTGATACCTCATAATTTTAATTTGTATTTTCCTAATGGCTAATGATGTTGAACACCCTTTTTGTGTGTGTGTTCTTGTTTAATACCTGTATATCCTCTTTGGTGAAATGTCTTTTCCTATTTTCTAATTAGATTGGTGGTTCTTTTTAACTCTTTTGTTTTAGGAGTTTTATATACATATATATATATATATATATATATTCTGTATAGGATATGTGGTTTGCAAATGGTTTCCCCTACTCTGTAGCTTGTGCTATCCTCTTTTAACAAGGTCTTTCACAGAGCAAAAGTTCATAATTTTGATGAAGTCCAACTTATCAATTTTTTATTCCATGAATACTGTCATGTATAAAAACATTTTGAGAAGTCATAAATTCTGGAGTTCTTTTCAAATTTTTTTGGTAAAAGTTTTGTAGCTTTACATTTTACATTTATGTCCATGATTTATTTTGCATTACTATCTTTATAGGATGTGAGACTTAGGTCAAGATTTCCCACCGTTTCTCTTTTGCCTATGTATGGATGTAACCTTGCCGTAGAATCATTCATTGAAATGGCTATCTTAACTCCACTGAATTGTGTTTTTTTGTACTTTGTCAAAGTCACTTGGGCATATTTGTGTGGGTCTATTTCTGGATTCTTCTGAAAAGCCACACATATTTGATTGCTGTAGCTATATAATACACCTTAAAATGGGGTGGACTGATTCCTCCCACTCTATTCTGCTTTTTAAATATTAACTATGCTGGTTCTCTGCCTTTCCATATAAATTTGGAATAATCTTGTCTGTATCTCCAAAATTTTTTGCTGAGAATTTCATAGGAATTGCATTAATCATATATATCAGTTTGGGGGAGAACTAACATCTTTACTATAATGTCTTCTAATTCATGAACAGAGTATGTCTCTCCATTTATTTAGATCTTCATTGATTATTTTAATCAGCATTTTGTAGTTTTTAACATTCAAGTCCTATACATGCTTTGCTAAATTTACACCTAATTTTCTCATTTTTGAGCAATTATAAATGACATTATATTTTTAATTTTAATAGCTATGTGTTTATTGCTAGTGTATAAGAATGCAATTGAGTTTTTTACGTTTATCTTGTATGTTGCAAATGTACTAGACTCTCTTAGTTTCAGGAGTTTTTGATATGTTCATTTTGATTTTCTGTGTAGGTAATCATGCCATCTGCAGATAGAGACTTTTATTTCTTCTTTCAGTCTGTATGCTACCTCTTTCTTCTTGCCTTGCTGCACTGCCTAGAAATCCAGCACTATTTTGAATAAGAGTGATCAGAGGAAAAAGCATTCTGTTTGTCACTATTAAGCATGTTAATTGTGGTCTTTTTGTTGTTGCTCTTTTTTGTAAATGCTGTTTATCAATAGAGGAAGTTTTCTTACATTCCTATATTTCTGAGACTTTTATTCTGGATCAGTATTGAATTCTGTCAAATAATTTTTCTTCATCATTTGATATGACCATTTAATTTTACTTCTATGCCATGTTAATATAGTGGAATACATGGATTGATATTTTTAATATAGAGCAAGTCTTGCACTCCTGAAATAAACCTCACTATTTTTATGCTGTAAAATTATATATATATATATGTGTGTGTGTGTGTGTATATATATATTTGATTTCCTAATACTTCATAAGGATTTTTACATTTATATTAAGGATGCTAATCTGTAATTTTCTTTTTTTATACTGTCTTTGTCTTATTTGGTATAGGATAATACTAGTTTCATTAGTGATTTGTGATATGCCCCTTCCTCTTGTATTTTGCAAGTGAGATTGTGTAGTATTAGTCTTAATTATTTAATGATTTGACAGAATTCCTAATTAAGCCATCTAGGTCTGGAGATTTTTTGGTAGTTTTATTCATTACAAATTAATTTTCCTTAGTAGGTACAGGGTTATTTGAGTTATCTATATCATTTTGGGAGATTTGTGGTAGTTTTTATTTATTGAGGGCTTGGTCCATTTCATCTAAGCTGTGAAATTTATATGTGTAGAATTGTTCATATTATTCCTTCAATATCATTTTGATGTCTAGAGTATGTTTGGAGATATCACCCAATTTCATTCCTAATAGTGGTAATTTCTGTTTTCTCTGGTTTTTGTCAGTTGCTAAAGGTCTGCCAATTATATTGATCTTTTCGAATAACCTGTTCATTTTTTTAATTTACAATTTCACTGATTTCTGTTCTTTATTGTTTCCTTCCTTTCAAGGCCAGTATCTTCAAACCTCTCTCAGCTCCATCTTTATATTGCCTTACCCATGTGTGTATCAAATCTCCTTCCCTCTGATCATCTAAATAATTCAAATCAGGTATGGGTGAGACTCTGGATACAATCTATCCTTGGGCAAAATTCCTCTCTACCTGTGGTTCTGCAAAACTAGAAAACAAGTTATCTGTTTTCAAAACACCATGACACAGTGGCATAGTATAGCAGAGAAATCCCTACTCCAAAATCAGCGTGTTAAACTGCCTAGGTTTTTTTCTGCTTACCATTTTAGTTCTGTCCGTTTTTTTCTTCTCACATTTTGCTTCTCAGTTGTTTGGTGCATACGTATTTAGGATAGTAATGTATTTTTGATGGATTGACCCTTTTATCATTATATAAAGTCCCTTTCTGTATCTAGTAATTTTCTTTGCTCTAAAGAGATATCAGTATAGGTATTTCTGCTTTCTTTGTATTAACATTTGCATGATACATCTTTTTCCATCCTTTTACTTTCAACCTATTTTTTATATCTGAAGTGAATTTCTTGTAAGCAGTATATATTTGGGACGTGTTTTAAATCTATTCTGCTAATCTCTCTCTAAGTTGATATATTTAGACTATTTACACTTAATGTAAACTATTGTTTATTTGAACTTAATTATGCTACTTAATTTTTTATTTTTTGTTTTTCTCTGCTTTTTGTGGATTTCTGGTCCTTCTCTTTCCCCGCTACCCTCCACACCCCGCCTTCCTGTGGGTTCCTTTAACACTTTGTAGAAATCCATTTTGATGTATTTATATTTTTTTTAGTCTGACTCTTTTCACAGCTTTTCTATTGGTTGCTTTAAGTATTACATTATATCAGATTCAATGTATATATATATATATATATATATACACACACACACACACACACCACATTTAAGTATTAAATTATATCAGACACAATGTGTGCAGTGTTACATTATGTTACATTAGAATCTATTGTTGCTATCATTTTGGAGTTTGAATGAAGTGTAGAAACCTTACCTCTCACTATTCCTTTGCTCTTCCCTGTTTATAATAAAATTATCTCAAATATTTATTCTTTATACATTTAAAAGTAAATCAAACATTGCTATAATTTTTCCTTCAACCAATAGGGAAAATTTAGAAAGCTCAAAAGAAGGAATATCTATTCTATTTACCTATACTTACATTTTTTCTTACTGTACTTTATTCCTTCTTGATGTTCCAAGTTTCTTCCTTAGTAACTTCAAGGGTGAGTTTCCTGGCAACAAATTCTCACGGTTTTTCTTCATCTGAAATATCTTGATTTCATCTTCATTCCTGAAGGTTGTTTTAGCTTGATAGAGAACTCTGAGTTGCCATTTCTTTTCTTTAAGGGCTTGAAAAAAGATGTATCACTTCCTTCTAGTCTCCATGGTTTCTAATGAGAAATTTGCTTTCATTTGAATTGTTTTTCCATAATAGGTGAGGTTTTGTTTCGATTTCACTGCTTTCAACATTGCTCTTTCTCTTTAGTTTACAGCCCTCTCAGATTCCACCTGGGCATGGGTGGGGGTGAACTGGAGAGCTGCATTATTATAGCGTTGTGAGGGTTGGGAATCTTGCCTCTCAGTCTTTGGTGGTATATATTGGAGTGGGGTCACGCTTTCCTGTGCTATTTGTCTGCATTTCAGCAGTTGTTATTTAAAGATTTCTGTCTTTCTAGGCTATCCCTTTCCTGGTCCTTTTGCTAAGGAAAGCCGGAATTTTGAAGGATTTTTATTGTCTGCTCCCATTAGTATTTCTGGGTTGCTAGCTCTTTCAGTACCAAGTCTGAGAGTCATATGGCAAAAACAATACCTAAGGAACTCACCAGTGTGGCTTTCGTTGGGTTGCAAGGTCATTAGCCAGTCTGCCTTTTTTTCTCTCCCTTTCAAAGTCTTGTTAGGTTCATTTTATATATAATGCCTAGGGTCTTAGCTGTACTTAATGGGAGAAATATTCAAAAGTATATTTCCTCCATTTTTCTGGAAGAGAAATCCTTCTACTGACTTTGTAAATAGCATTCTGTCTATCTACCTATCTCCAAGATGTGTACTAGTGTTTCAAAAGAATGTTTTGTTCATTATTATACGATGTCTCATGTATTTTCCCCCTACAGTCAATTTTAAACAGAAATACTGCACAAAAATTTTGAGGAAATCTTGACTTTAGATTCCTTTTTTTTTTGAATATCTATGCAGAAAAATGTGCTTAGTTTGCTAGTTTTCTTTTGTAGCATAAGAATAGCTATATTTATTTATAGTCCATTATTCTGCAAAGTAATTTAAACACCGGGGGTTAAGTGTTCAGTGACTTCCAAGGTGTATCTAGGTAATGTAGTCTAATCAGGCAACTAAGATATACCCTCCAGCAAATAGAGTATATGAAACTGTTGACCTAAGGTTAGGAATAATTTTAGAGGAAATGACTTCCAATTAAATGCAATTCTTGTCTCAGTGTAGGTGGAATCAGCGTTGTAGATGCAATTTTCTTCATTGCAGAAATAAAACTTATCAACAAGCAATCAAAGATTCTAAAGCCCCTACGACCTGTTTTTTTTTTTTTTTTCTTCTTCTTTTTTTCTGGATAAGCTAGGTTTCAATCTATTTAGGATCTTTTCAGTAATAATGGAAATATTGCTAACACTGATATCTATAATACTAAACCTGACTGATTTACAGAATCAGCGTATTATTAGATATTCACTAGTGGGAATACTTGTAAGAAAAATGTCCAGAGCTGAGCCAGAAATACTTTGTGAACAATACTGCTCATACTGTGATTCTGTAATAGTGACTAGCTGCACCTACTGAACAATCTCATTTGGCTTTTATTACTTCTTATTTTTAACTTTAATACTACAGTGCTGAGACAGATAAGTAAGCACAGATGCATTTTTGAATACTAGTCTCTTAGCAACCTCTTATATCAAATACATTTTTAATGGAAAAAAAAGAAGATAGAAAATTTCAACACTAACTTAATTTAGAATTTACCATTTTTTATTATGAGATGTAAATTCTCCAACACATGATTATTCTCTTTATTACTTTAGAAGAGTAAATATCATTTGCAGAACTCCTGAGCTGCTGGAGAATACTATTCACAGCAAAAACAACTGCTACTTTAATCATATTGACACGCTTTATAGCTATGCTGTAAAGTAATTTTTATACCTGACACTATGACAGAAAACCAAATCAAACTTAGCCTTGATGATTTCTGTTCTCCTCCAAATGTAGAAAACAGAAGAATGTAATAATAACTGAAAATACATTTCCAGGGATTAAAAACATAATCAATTTGCTATTTAAGAACAAGGAAAAGCACTGTCTAAATTTGATCTGAAACAATATATGATTAGAAAATGAAAAAAATTAAATCTCTATTAATTATATGACTGTGTATGTTATGTTTCTTAATACTAATTAACTTTTGGAATAGAATACATTTTCAATATTTGTCTCTAATAGCAAAGAAAAAGTAGAATTAACCTTCTAAACATCATCATAAAGTTATTTTCTTGATTCTTTGATCTTTACTGAAGCTAATCACAAGTTAATTAGCACCTAAGCTATTAAAATACCAATTAAAATGCCCAGTTTTATTAATTATGTGTTCACCACAAAGAAATCTAGCAATCTTTTCTCCATTATTGAGTGTGTGAATTTCCCAAAATATCTTACAATTGAAATATTTCTAGTGATTTGATCATTCTCTGTGTTAAATTGCTTATGTACATCTGAGTCTATGGTGGATGTCACGATATAAATAAATGGGGACTGGCCAACTTCAAAAAGTCTCCTCAACAACTGATGTTATTTTATGATAAGCCAGATGATTAGCTGAAGAAAAGGATACACTCTCTATCAAGTATCAGGGATAGCTTTCTGACCAGTCATTTCACCTGAGTAATCATATCAGATGGGAAACACTGAATTTTGTGATCTTTATGTTCTATATTATTATTGGGATACTTTTTAAAATAGGATGCTTTGATTTCTTCAGGGAGAAATTTTAAGATTTTACTTTGATCAGCAGCCCAAGTATTTTTCTAAATGCTGAACTTAGTGTCATGTTTCAAATATTTCATTATCAATGGTATTATATTGTATTTATATTATGTATTAAAATTTTAATGTTAAATCTGTATTTCCTATAGGAAATTATATGTATTTAATTTGTAATATGAGCTGTTTATGTGTAGATTTTAATATTTTATATATGTGTATTGATACAAATATTTTATATCTAAGAGATTGTTTTACCTAGCTTTCATGCTATATTAGTTAAATTAGATTTTCTTTGACTCATTTATAGTCTAATTTTCATATAATTAATAATATTGAATTCAATAAATGTAACAGTAGCTTTAAAAAGTAGATAGTATTAGATGATTCAATAAATATGTAAGTAAATAGCAAACATTTGATTGCTTATTGTCCTTATTTTTATTTTCTTATTTTAATTTTTTATACAGAAGGTTCTTATTAGTTATCTATTTTATATATATTAGTGTATATATGTCAATCCCAATCTCCCAATTCATCTCACTGCCTCCACCCCCCGCCACTTTCCCCCCTTGGTGTCCATACGTTTATTCTCTACATCTGTGTCTCTATTTCTGTCCTACAAACCAGTATATCTGTACCATTTTTCTATATTCCACATATATGCATTAATATATAATATTTGTTTTTCTCTTTCTAACTTACTTCACTCTGTATGACAGTCTCTAGATCCATCCATGTCTCTACAAATGACCCAATTTCATTCTTTTTTATGGCTGAGTAATATTCCATTGTATATATGTACCATATCTTTATCCATTCTCCTGTCGATGGACATTTAGGTTGCTTCCATTACCTGGCTATAGTAAATAGTGCTGCAATGAACATTGGGGTGCATGTGTCTTTTTAAATTATGGTTTTCTCTGGGTATATGTAATAAATATGTAAATAAATAGCAAATATTTGATTGTTTATTGTTGTTGCTGTCCTTATTTTTAGTTATCTGATTCCTGAGTATTTGTTTGAAAGATAATTCTTTCAAACAAACAAGTTTGAAAGTTTCTGGAAACTTTGAAGTTTCTGGAAAATGACTGTCTATTTTGGAGTTAAGCATAAACGGAAATAATATTTGAATGAATGCTTCCATTTTCTTTGTTAAAACTTTAAGCTTTTTATTTTGAACTAATTTTAAACTTACAGAAATTTTGCAAAAATAACGTAGAGAATCCCAATATACCTCTTATACAGCTTCACCACATGATGCGAAAGGAAATATGAACACTAGAGAAACTCATGGAGCATGACTCCTTCTCGGAGGCAGTCTTAGCCTGCATCTTGACACTGCACAAGGTCAAAACTACAGAACTGAACTATGCTACATGATTTACGACTTTGAAATAAAATTTTGGAGCAGAATATGATTTTGTCTTAACTATATTTCAGTGTATCTATCTTTTTCATGAAGACAAGTAATATTTTTACTCCATCTATTGTTTTAAAAATGAATATCAAAGTAAAACAAGGTATGACTCCAGATTAAGAGGTAATGTGGTATTATATTTGTGACACTATAATTTCCAGAACAATCAATTCTGAACTTTCACTCCTCTTCCTTGCTAAATTCTTAGAGCATCCATAGTTCAGAAACTTCCCAAGACCTAAAGAAGCTATATCATCCATTATATGTGCGTGTGTTTGTGTTGCATTTTGCAGTAAAAGTTTAATGCCTTCTAAACCAGGTTTTAATCATATAAAGAACACTATTTTTTTGTTTGTTTTTTATGTGGACCATTTTTAAACTCTCTATTGAATTGGTTACAGTATTGCTTCTGTTTTTATTTTTATTTATTTATTTTTTGGCCATGAGGCATGTGGGATCCTAGCTCCCCGACCAGGGATTGAACCCACACCCCCTGCATTGGGAGGTGAAGTCTTAACCACTGGACCGCCAGGGAAGTCCCTAAAGAACACTATTTAATGAGTGGTTTTGTTAAAATAACTAGAATATAGGTATTATTTTAATTTACAGCATTATCAACAGCATAATCATTAAGAAACATACATTCAAATAATATTAATTTTAATATACTCTATTAATATAATATAGTTATAATTAATAATTTTAATATACTCTATTAATTTCTTTGTTTGGCAATCTTTTGTAATCTCCTTTACCTAGAAATAATAGTGAAACTCTTTATCATAGCATCTCAGACACTTTACTATCAGACTCTTTTACTATCAGACAGACACTTTACTATCAGACTCTTTACTATCATCCCACACTGAGAAATAAAACATATTTCCTACCACTGGGTATCCCTTATATTTTATTTACACGTGGTTTTTCCCTTAGTCTTGAAAGCCCTTGAGTCTGTAATGTCTTGACCACATTGTACTGCTCCCCTCTCCTCTACTGTAGATTTAAATGTTCCCTATTCTGAACTCTGATATTACTTTGGTCATAACACAAGAAGAACACTTACCACAGTGTATTATATGTTTAGCTTTATGATCTTCTCTTTCCTCTGCTAGATAATGTGTGCCATCAAGCCAGAGCCACTTAGGCATGTTTGTAACCACAGACCACAGCATAATTACTTGAATGTGGTGGATGTTTAATATAGATATTTTGATTCAATCAATCAATAAATGAATTGGATTTCATAACTAATTTAAAATGTAAAAGTGATTGCCATAGAATAGCTCTTCCATAAAAATAACACATTTTAAATATTAACCGACTCAGTGTTAGCCAAAGCTAGATAGATGGTTACATGGGTGTTTGACAGGATATTGCACTATGTGGAGGTGTTACCTGGAAGAGTAATCTTTTTTTTTTTTCTGAAGAGTTTAGTATTACATTCACTCTCAAGTGTTGGAAGTATTATATGAGTAACACTGCATGCAATTAGACAAGGAAAATACAGAAATGGCAGCAGTGGATATCTTTATTTTTCTCTGATTAATGAATGGAAGTAGTGGTCAACAACATGTAAGTGCTTACTATAGGCAGTTCTATATTCTTTGCATGTTTCAACTCTTACAATCCTTGCATGCTTTCTATAATGAAGATACTATTATTCTTCCAGTTTAAAAAATCCAAAGCTGTGACACACAGAGGCTAAATAACTTGCCAAAGGATACTCAGATAGGAATTTGTAGAGCTCAGCAGCCAGGAGTCTAGCTCCAGATTCTGAGTTGTTACTCCTGTATTACACTACTCCCCAGTACTGATAAAAAGCACTGTAGAAGGAACGAAGTGTTAAAGTAAAGCCGACAACAGAGAAACCTGTACAATCATAGACTAATCATCTAGGCAAAAGAATATTTTGGATTGTTAGATCTACTATATGATTTTTCCTAAAGTTTTCTCTGTTTGCTTTATTTTGAAATTGTCTAAATCTTTTCCACTTGCCCCCCCCCTTTTTTTTTACTGTGATTCTTGTTTTCTTCCTATATTCTCATTTTTTGAAATGGGACCCCCCCAGAAAATAAAATCAATGGGTAGACACCAGAACAGAACATTATCTCTCAATACTAAAGAGATGGCTGGCATAAATTCTATGGACTTAATGCAAAAAAAATATAGGTATTAGGTGGTAGTCCTGTTTCAAAGTATTTGCCTCTTCATAGTTTACTCCCATGCTGAGATCTATTTTTTCAATGACTGTAAGATATTACAACTCTGTATGTACCTCCTAGACAAGTGCTAATTTTCTTGGCAAGTCAAAAACAGAACATCTGCTTATATTGACTCTCTAGTTGGAAAACAGTAAGAAAATATTTTTCTTTTCTGTGCTAGTAATATGATTATAATACCCTATTGCATATTAATGACTTGAGATGCATCCTTGTTTGAATTTGGTCAGAAATAAAATGATGCAATATTGAGTTATAAAACAGAAATAAAACATATTAGCTGAATACTTTCTTCACCAAATAAAAACATACACATATAACAGTAAAATAAATGAAACATTTCAAAAAGAAGTCCTTATTTATAATCATCCTTCCATAGTTACATGACGGCGAATGTAGTATTCATGGTTAAATATAACTTTTGAAACCATCAGCTCTATGCAAGATGTCATGGAAATAAAGACTGTTTTGGAATAAAATGGAACAAAAATCTTATTCAGAGAACACCTCCCAGCTGTGTTACCAGTTACTGTGTAATCATCTTTCATTATATATGCTGTATGGGGTATGGAGAATGATTAGAAATGCAAACCTGATGTTCTGAATTTGTACATCTCTTTTAGGGCCAGATCTCCTCAACAAGGAACTTAGCCTCAGATTCCACGTGTAGCTCATTAAACGTTTTGCTAAGTCACTAATATTTACTAAGTGATCATTCTAATATTCTATAAAGCACCCTAAAGACAAGTTCCGAATTCTTATATTTATAGGATACTAGACACCAAGCAGTGTAAGACTAAGCAAAATCAGGACCATACTATTATCATCTTTGTTTTCTTTCTCTTTTCCTTCCAATTGACTTCTACTGAATGGATAATACAGCATAGCAAAAAGTCTAATGTTATAAGTTATTTATTTACTTATCCCCCCTCAAAGTCAAGCACTGTTACCAGTGTTGGGGGACATCATTTCAGATATGATATCCCTTTAACATCATAGCTGTGGTATATAGCTACACAAGAGACAACATCTTAAGCAGGAAATAATATATATAACATTTTGTAGCTCATTTTTGCATTTAATTTGTCTCACAGATCATACCACACTGAGCAATAAGAGCTGACTCATTCTATGTATAATTGCTTATTTCATTGTAGACACCTTATTTTCAAATGTTCCAGTTATCTATTCCTGCATAACAAACTACCCTAAAACTCAAAACCTCTTGGTTAATGATTTTATTGTATCTCATCATTTTGTGGATAATGAATATGCACAGGACTCAGCTAGGTGACTTTTCTGGTCCATATTGTATAAACTGGGGTCATTAGGTAAGACTTTGCTGATGCCAGGCTGGACTGGATTATACAAAATGTATGTTCTGACATGTCTGGGCCCTTGGTGAAGATAGTTGGAGAAATGAGCTCAGTGGGTCCCTCTACAAGTGGTCTTGGGGCTTCTCCATATGGTACCTCCAGTATGGTAACTGGCCTTCTTGCAAAACAGCTAAGAGGGCTTCCCTGGTGGTGCAGTGGTTGAGAGTCCGCCTGCCAATGCAGGGGATGCGGGTTTGTGCCCCGGTCCGGGAGGATCCCACATGCCGCAGAGTGGCTGGACCTGTGAGCCATGGCCGCTGAGGCTGCACGTCCTGAGCCTGTGCTCCGCAATGGGATAGGCCACAACAGTGACAGGCCTGCGTACCCGCCCCGAGAAAAAACAAAAAAAAACCCCAAACAGCTAAGAGTTTCATGATACCAGAGTGGATGCTCCCAGTCCTTTTTAAGGGTATGCTTCCAAACTGACACAATATCATTTCCTCCAGATTCTATTGGACAGAGCAGTCACAGGCCAGGACAGATTGAAGGAGAATGGAATAAATTTCTTACTTCTCAATAGGAGGAGTGTTAAAACTCTGTGGCCTCACACCAAGGAGTACTTCCCAGAACTTCTGCTGCCAGTGTCTTTGCCCCTGCAGTGAGCTGCCCCTCACCTCTGCAGGAGACCCTCCAACACTAACAGGTTATTAAGGAAGAATTTTCTGAGAATAATATCTGTGAATCAGCCATATCCAGTCTTCTACAGTAGTTTTAAGAGATCCCTGTGGAGGATTATAGAGATGGATGGGACTGTCTCACACCTTTACACAACCAGTGTAAGGAAAACAATGTGGGAAAAACATTTGTGAGCCATGTGACTGACAGGGTGTTGGTTCTCCGGCCGGGTGTCAGTGCTGTGCCTCTGAGATGGGAGAGTCAAGTTCAGGACATTGGTCCACCAGAGACCTCCCGGCTCCATGTGATATCAAATGGCAAAAATTCTCAGAGAGATATCCATCTCAATGCTAAGACCCAGCTCCACTCAATGAACAGCAAGCTACAGTGCTGGACACCCCATGGCAAACAACTAGGAAGACAGGAACACAACCCCACCCATTAGCAGAGAGGCTGCCTAAAATCAAATAAGGTCACAGCCACCCCAAAACACACCACCAGAGGCGGTCCTACCCACCAGAAAGACAAGATCCAACCTTATCCACCAAAACACAGGCACCAGTCCCCTCCACCAGGAAGCCGACACAACCAACTGAACCAACATTAGCCACTGGAATAGACACCAAAAACAATGGGAACTATGAACCTGCAACCTGCACAAAGGAGACCCAAACACAGTAAGTTAAACAAAATGAGAAAACAGATAAACACACAGCAGATGAAGGAGCAAGGTGAAAACCCATCAAACCAAACAGGTGAAGAGGAAATAGGCAGTCTACCTGAAAAAGAATTCAGAGTAATGATAGTAAATATGATCCAAAATCTTGGAAATAGAATGGAGAAAATACAAGAAATGTTTAACAAGGACATAGAAGAACTAGAGAGCAAACAAACAAAGATGAACAACACAATAAATGAAATTAAACATTCTCTAAAAGGAATCAATAGCAGAATAACCAAGGCAGAAGAACTGATAAATGATGTGGAAGATAAAATAGTGGAAACAATTACCACAGAGCAGATAAATGGAAAAGAATTAAAAGAATTGAGGACGGTCTCAGAGATCTCTGGAACAGCATTAAATGCGCCAACATTCGAATTATAGGGGTCACAGAAGAAGAACAGAAAAAGAAAGGGACTGAGAAAATATTTGAAGAGATTATAGTGGAAAACTTCCCTAATATGGGAAAGGAAAAAGTCAGTCAAGTCCAGGAACCGCAGAGCGTCCCATACAGGATAAATCCAAGGAGAAACACGCCAAGACACATATTAATCAAACTATCAAAAATTAAATACAAAGAAAAAATATTAAAAGCAGCAAGGGAAAAACAACAAATAATATACAAGGGAATCCCCATAAGGTTAACAGCAGATCTCATAGCAGAAACTCTGCAAGGCAGAAGGGAGTGGCAGGATATATTTAAAGTGATGAAAGGGGAAAACCTACAACCAAGAATACCCAGAAAGGATCTCATTCAGATTTGACAGAGAAATTAAAAACCTTTACAGACAAGCAAAAGCTGAGAATTCAGTGTCACCAAACGAGCTTTACAACAAATGCTAAAGGACCTTCTCTAGACAGGAAACACAAGAGAAAGAAAAGACCTACCATAACAAACACAGAACAATTAGGAAAATGGTAATAGAAACACACGTATTGATAATTACCTTAAATGTAAATGAATTAAATCCTCGAACCAAAAAATAGACTGGCTGAATGGATACAAAAACAAGACCTGAATATATGTTGTCTACAAGAGACCCACTTCAGACCTAGGGACATATACAGACTGAAAGTGAGGGGATGGAAAAAGATATTCAATGCAAATGGAAGTCAAAAGAAAGCTGGAGTAGCAATTCTTATATCAGACAAAATAGACATTAAAATAAAGACTATTACAAGAGACAAAGAAGGACACTACTTTCCTTCTTGATCAAGGGATCAATCCAAGAAGATGTAACAATTGTAAATATTTATGCACCCAACATAGGAGCACCTCAGCACATAAGGCAAATACTAACAGCCATAAATTGGGAAATCAACAGTAACACAATCATAGTAGGGGAATTTAACATCCCACTTTCACCAATAGACAGATCATCCAAAATGAAAATACATAAGGAATCACAAGATTTAAGTGATGCATTAAACAAGATGGCCTTAATTGATATTTATAGGACATTCCATCCAAAAACAACAGAATACACTTTCTTCTCAAGTGCTCATGGAACATTCTTCAGGATAGATCATATCTTCAGTCACAAATCAAGCCTTGGTAAATTTAAGAAAACTGAAATCGTATCAAGTATTTTTTCCGACCACAATGCTATGAGGCTAGATGTCAGTTACAGGAAAAAAATCTGTAAAAAATACAAACACGTGGAGGCTAAACAATACACTACTTAATAACCAAGAGATCACTGAAGAAATCAAAGGGGACATCACAAAATTCCTAAAAACAAATGACAATGAAAACACGACAACCCAAAACCTATGGGATGCAGCAAAAGCAGTTCTAAGAGGGAAGTTTATAGCAATACAATCCTACCTCAAGAAACAAGAAACATCTCAAATAAACAACCTAACCTTACACCTAAAACAATTAGAGAAAGAAGAACAAAAAAATGCCCAAAGTTAGCAGAAGAAAAGAAATCATAAAGATCAGATCAGAAATAAATGAAAAGGATATGAAGGAAAAATAGCAAAGATCAATAAAACTAAAAGCTGGTTCTTTGAGAAGATAAAATTGATAAACCATTAGCCAGACTAATCAAGAAAAAAAAGGGAAGGGCTTCCCTGGTGGTGCAGTGGTTGATAGTCCGCCTGCCGATGCAGGGGACACGGGTTCGTGCCCCAGTCCAGGAAGATCCCACATGCCACAGAGCAGCTGTGCCCATTAGCCATGGCTGCTGAGCCTGCACATCCGGAGCCTGTGCTCCACAACAGGAGAGGCCACAACAGTGAGAGGCCCACATACAGAAAAAAAAAAAAAAAGGGAAAAGACTCAAAACAATAGAATTAGAAATGAAAAAGGAGAAGTAACAACTGACACTGCAGAAATACAAAGGATCATGAGAGATTACTACAAGCAATTATATGCCAAAAAAATGGACAACCTGGAAGAAATGGACAAGTTCTTAGAAAAGCACAACCTTCCAAGCCTGAATCAGGAAAAAATAGAAAATTTAAAAAGACCAATAACAAGCACTGAAATTGAGACTGTGCTTAAAAATCTTCCATCAAATAAAAGCCCAGGGTGAAATGGCTTCACAGGCGAATTCTATCACACATTTAGAGAAGAGCTAGCACTTATCCTTCTCAAACTCTTCCAAAATATAGCAGAGGGAGGAACATTCCCAAACTCATTCTACAAGGCCACAATTACTCTGATACCAAAACCAGACAAAAATGTCACAAAGAAAACTACAGGTGAATATCACTGATGAACATAGATGCAAAAATACTCAACAAAATACTAGCAAACAGAATCCATCAGCACATTAAAAGTATCATACACCATGACCAAGTGGGGTTTATCCCAGGAATGCAAGGATTCTTCAATATATGCAAATCACTCAATGTGATACAGCATTTTAACAAATTGAAGGATGAACACCCTATGATAATGTCAATAAATGCAGAAAAAGCTTTCAACAAAATTCAACACAAATTTATTATAAAAATCCTCTAGAAGGTAGGCGTGGGGGAATTTACCTCAACATAATAAGGCCATATATGACAAACCCACAGCCAACATCGTTTTCAGTGGTGAAAAACTGAAACCATTTCCTCTAAGATCAGGAACAAGACAAGGTTGTCCACTCTCACCACTATTATTCAAAACAGTTTTGGAAATTTTAGCCACAGCAATCAGATAAGAAAAAGAAATAAAAGGAATCCATATCGGAAAAGAAGAAGTAAAGCTGTCACTGTTTGCAGATGACATGATACTCTACATAAAGAATCCTAAAGATGCTACCAGAAAACTACTAGAGCTAATCAATGAATTTGGTAAAGTAGCAGGATACAAAATTAATGCCCAGCAATCTCTTGCATTCCTATACACTAATGATGAAAAATCTGAAAAAGAAATGAAGGAAACACTCCCATTTACCAGTGCAACAAAAGGAATAAAATACCTAGGAATAAACCTACCTAAGGAGACAAAAGACCTGTACGCAGAAAACTATAAGACACTGATGAAAGAAATTAAAGATGATACAAACAGATGGAGAGATATATCATTTTCTTGGATTAGAAGAATCAACATTGTGAAAATGACTATACTATCCAAAGCAATCTACAGATTCAATGCAATCCATATCAAACTACCAACGGTATTTCTCACAGAACTAGAATAAAAAATTTCACAATTTTTATGGAAACACAAAGACCCCGAATAGCCAAAGCAATCTTGAGAAAGAAAAATGGAGCTGGAGGAATCAGGCCCCCTGATTTCAGGCTATACTACAGAGCTACAGTAATCAAGACAGTATGGTACTGGCACAAAAACAGAAACATAGATCAATGGAACAGGATAGAAAGCCCAGAGATAAACCCATGCAAATATGGTCACCTTATTTTAGATAAAGGAAGAAAGAATAAACAATGGAGAAAAGACAGCCTCTTCAATAAGTGGTTCTGAGAAACCTGGACAGCTACATGTAAAAAAATGAAATTAGAACACTCCCTAGCACCATACACAAAAATAAACTCAAAATGGATTAAAGACCTAAATGTAAGGCAAGACACTGTAAAACTCTTGGAGGAAAACATAGGCAGAACCCTCTATGACCTAAATCACAGCAAGATCCTTTTTGACCCACCTCCTAGAGAAATGGAAATAAAAACAAACAAATGAGACCTAATGAAACCTAAAAGCTTTTGCACAGCAAAGGAAACCATAAACAAGACAAAAAGACAACCCTCAGAATGGTAGAAAATATTTGCAAATGAAGCAACTGAAAAAGGATTAATCTCCAAAATTAACAAGTAGCTCATGCATCTCAATATCAAAAACCAAACAACCCAATCCAAAAATGGGCAGAAGACCTAAATAGACATTTCTCCAAGGAAGATATACAAACTGCCAACAAACACATGAAAGGCTGCTCAACATCACTTATCATTAGAGAAATGCAAATCAAAACTACCATGAGATATCACCTCGCACCAGTCAGAATGTCCATGATCAAAAAATCTACAAACAATAAATGCTGGAGAGGGTGTGGAGAAAAGGGAACCCACTTTCACTGTTGGTGGGAATGTAATTGATACAGCCACTATGGAGAACAATACTGAGGTTCCTTAAAAAACTAAAAATAGAACTACCATATGACCCAGCAATCCCACTACTGTGCATATACCCTGAGAAAACCATAATTCAAAAAGAGACATGTACCACAATGTTCATTGCAGCACTATTTACAATAACCAGGACATAGAAGCTACCTTAGTGTGCATTGACAGTTGAATGGATAAAGATGTGGCACAAATATACAATGGAATATTACTCAGCCATAAAAAGAAATGAAATTGAGTTATTTATAGTGATGTGGATGGACCTAGAGTCTGTCGTACAGGGTGAAGTTAAGTCAGAAAGAGAAAAACAAATACCGTATGCTGACACATATATATGGAATCTAAAAAAAAAAAAAATGATTCTGAAGAACCTAGGGGCAGGACAGGATTAAAGATGCAGATGTAGAGAATGGACTTGAGGACACAGAGAGTGGGAGGTGTAAGCTGGGATGAAGTGAGAGAGTGGCATGGACATATATACACTACCTAATGTAAAACAGATAGCTAGTGGGAAGCAGCCTCATAGCACAGGGAGATCAGCTCGGTGCTATGTGACCACCTAGATGGGTGGGATAGAGAGTGTGGGAGGCAGACACAGAGGGAGGAGATATGGTGATATATGTATATGTATACCTGACTCACTTTGTTATGAAGCAGAATCTAACACACCACTGGAAAGCAATTATACGCCAGTAAAGATGTTGATAAATAAATAGATAGATAAATAAATAAAAGAATCCGTGGTCTTTTTGTCTGCCACACTAGTCTTTAGTCAAAGAACAACAAACTTCAGTAATTATTATCGTGTAGAGGTTGCAGTGATATATCAGTAGAATATATTGGTACATTCTTACAAGATGAGTCAGAAAATGCTGATTTGCATTTGTAATTTTGATGAATATTGCACAGTATTTTGCAGACATATCATACTGTGTCTTATTCATCTTTGTTTATCCCAACGGTGCTCAACAAAACAGTGTTCTGCAGTATTTGAAGAAATAAAGAACATAGGACTGAAAGGTATAAGGGAGTGTGGAGAAATGAAAATTAAGAGAGTTACAGAATTTGAAAAATAATAGGACAAGACAGAAATCTAATATTCGAATGTCATTTAATTTTTTGCTATCTACTTATTCTCTGTTAAAACACAGAGGTCAATTAGATAGTCTATTAGGTCCTTTCAACTGCTTACATTTTACAATCCCATGATTATATATACATACACACACATATATGTGTGTGTGTGTGTGTATGTATATATAAAAGTGTTCCACGGAAGGGTAACTTTTGAATATTTTTTTTACATTAAAAAGACTTTCATTTTGAGATAACATGCAAAAACTGAGGGCTGTGAATAGTGCAGAGGGTTTTCTTTTCCCCTCTTAATGCTTACAATTTAATTAAGTCTGACAGGATACCATTTATGGTTTTGTCAAGAGCTTAGCAATTAGAGCTGTTTCGATTTTACATGGTCATCTTTACCAAGGCAAGTATTGAGAATAACTCTAATTTTGGAAATATAGCTTGTCAATAGCTTAACATGCTTCATATAAGCTAGAGCAAATTTTAAATATTGTTAACTTCAACTAACTACATGTAATGATAAGCCAAAGTTAATTTTATTATATCATCATAAATATATATTCAAAATATATATATTCAAAATATATTCAAAATAGATATTTTGAAATTTACTTGAATATATATATTATCTGATAATCTCACAAAAGTTAAAAATCAGGGTTCAGAATTCCTATGATAACTGAAGTAACAAAAGTAGTTATAGATATCATACAAAAATAAAAATTCTTGGTAGATATATCTCAACTGCTAAAGTTTTAAATTTGAGAAGCGATTATGTTAAAGAAAACTTTGATACATGACACCTTACAAAAGTTATTGTAAAAAGGACTCTCTCTTATTTCCAAGACCTATTTGCCAGTTAAAATGTCATTTATGTAAAATGTGAATTGGCAAAATATGTCTAAAATATAAATTAATGAGAAGATGTAATTGGAGGTTACAAAAAATCCCAAATTGCTATGTATCTCCTTTAATTTTTTTTGTTTCTTTTAAACAGAACCTACATGATGGCCACAATTTAGTTTATAATTTAGAAATTTCCTAAATTTATGTGATAAAAACCACCTTTGAAAGTCTAAAGTTTGAGAATAACAACATAAATTCTATTAACAATTCCATTTTATAACATTTCTCTTTTTTTTTTTTTTTGCCTCCAATTCTGCTACTCTTTTTTTATCAGGTAAAATCTTAATGATAGCCTATGAAATAACTGTGGTTGCAATTAGAGGCATCACAATCTCTAACTGATACTACTTCAGCCTCTTTCTTTTTTTTGTATGTCTTCAGTCTTTGATCCCGTTACTTTTCTCTCCAGCATAAACTGTACTTGAATTCTACCAAAGACCCCCACTGACCTTAAGCTGCTGTAGCTTGTGGTGTACTAACTCCCCACTGTTTGTCAACTCCAATTTAAAACATATTTACTTTCACTTTCAGGCTGTTAAACACTGTGGCAAAAAGTCAACTCATTTTGCTGAGACATCACTTCATATTTTTTCTTTTTTTTTAAGTAGAAATATAGTTGACATACACTATTATGTTAGTTTGAGGAGTACTACATAATGATTTGACATTTCTATACACTATGAAATGATCAGCACAATAAACTTAGTAACCATCTGTACCCATACAAAGTTATTAGACTATTATTGACCATATTATTTATATTATATGTTACATCACCATGGCTTATTTATTTTATAACTGGAGATTTGTACTTCTAAATCCCTTTTACTATTTCACCATCCTCACCCTCTTCCCCTTTGGCAACCACCCTCACCCTCTTCCCCTTTGGCAACCACCCTCACCCTCTTCCCCTTTGGCAACCACCTGTTTGTTCTCTGTATCTGAGTCTGTTTTCATTTTCTTCTGTTTCCTTTGCTTTTAATTTTCCACATATAAGTGAGATCATAGAGCATTTGTCTTTCTCGGACTTCTTTCACTTAGCATAATATATCTAGATCCATCCATATTTTTGCAAATGGCAAAGTTTCATTTTATGACTGAGTAATATTCCATTGTATATATGTGTGTGTATGTACACACCATATCTTCTTTATCAGTTCATCTATTGATGGACACTTAGGTTGCTTTCATATCTTGGCTATTGTTAATAATGCTCCAATTAACATAGGGTGCATATATCTTTTCACATTAGTGTTTTTGTTTCTTTCAAGTAAACACCCAGGTGTGAAATTTCTGTATCATATGGCAGTTCTGCTTTTAGTTTTGTGAAGAACCTCTATACATTTTTCCATGGTGAATGCACCAATTTACAATCCCACTGATGGTGCATGAAGGTTCCTTTTTCTTCACATCCTCACCAACACTTGTTATTTGTTCTTTTTAATGATAGACATTCTGAAAGGTATGAGGTGGTACCTCACTGTGGTTTTAATTTGCACTTGCCTGATGATTAGTAGTGTTGAGCATCTTTTCATGTGTCTGTTGGCCATTCTTATGTCTATTTGGAAAATGTTTTTCACATCCTCTGCCCTTTTTTTTTTTTTTTTGACGGTACGCAGGCCTCTCACTGTTGTGGCCTCTCCCATTGCGGAGCACAGGCTCTGGACGCGCAGGCTCATTGGCCATGGCTCATGCCACTCCATGGCATGTGGGATCTTCCTGGACTGGGGCACGAACCCATGTCCCCTGCATCAGCAGGTGGACTCTCAACCACTGCGCCACAAGGGAAGCCCCTCTGCCCATTTTTTAATTGTGTTTTTTGATGTAGAGCTGTATGGGTTCTTTATATATTTTGTATATTAACCCCTTATCAATTATATTGTTTGCAAATATCTTCTCCCATTCAGTAAGCTGCCTTTTCATTTTTTTGATAGTTTTCTTCCCTTTGTAAAAGCTTTTTAGTTTGATCTGGTCACATTAGTTTATTTTTGCTTTTGTTTCCCTTGTCTGAGGAGACAAAGCAAAAAAAATATTACTAAGACCAATGTCAAAAAGCTTATTGCCTGTTTTCTTTTCCTCTCTTAAAAATTTTTTATTTTATATTATAGTTGCTTTACAATGTATTAGTTTCAGGTATACAGCAAAGTGATTCAGTTATATATATACATATATCTGTTCTTTTTCAAATTCTTTTCCTATTTAGATTATTACAGAATATTGAGCAGAGTTCCCTGTGCTATACAGTAGGTCCTTTTATGGTTTCAGGCCTTAAGTTTAAGCTCTAATCCATTTACTTTTGTTTGTTTGATTTTATTGAAGTATATTTGACTTACAGTATTATATGTTTCAGGTATACTATTTAATGATTTGATATTTTTATACATTACAAAATCATAACCACAAAATGTCTAATTACCATCTGTCACCAAACAAAGTTATTATATTATTGAATATTTCCCTGTGCTGTACATTACAACCCCCTGACTTATTTATTTTATGCTGGAAGTTTGTACCTCTTAATCTCCCTCACCTATTTCCTTCATCCCACCACTCCTTTCCCCTCTGGCAACAACCAGTCTGTTCTCTGTATCTTTGAGTCTTTCTGCTTTGTTATGTTTATTTCTATTTGTTTATTTGTTTTTGTTTTTAAGATTCTATATATAATTGAAATTGTATGGTATTTCTCTTTCTCTGACTTATTTTACTTTGCAGGATACTCTTTAGGTCCATCCCTGTTGTTGCAAATGGTAAGATTTCATTCTTTTTATGGCTGAGTATTATTCCATTGTATATACATACCACATCTTCTTTATCCATTCATCTATCAGTAGACACTCAGGTTGTTTTCATATCTTGGCTATTGTAAATAATGCTTCAATGAAAACAGGTCTGCATTATCTTTTTGAATTAGGGTTTTCATGTTCTTTGTAAAAATACCCAGGAGTAGAATTGCTGGATCATATGGTAGTTCTGTTTTTAATTTTTTGAGGAACTTACATATTGTTTTCCGTAATGGCTATACCAATTTACATTCCCATCAACAGTGCACAAGTGTTCCCTTTTTGCCACATCCTCACTAACACTTGTTATGCCTTTATGATGATAGTGATTCTGAAAGATGTGATATCTCATTGTGGTTTTCATTTGCATTTTCCTGTAGATTATTGAATATCTTTTCATGTGTCTTTCAGCCATGTGTATGTCTTCTTTGAAAAATGTCTATTAAGGTCCTTTGCCCATTTATAAATTGCACTATTTATTGTTTTGATGTTGAGTTGTAGGAGTTTTTGGTATATCTTTGATATTAACCCCTTATAAGATACATCATTTGCAAACATTTTCCCCTTTTCAGTTGGCTGCCTTTTTCATTTGTTAACAGTTTCCTTCACCGTGCAAAAGCTGTTTAGTCTGATGTACTCCCATTTATTTATTTTTGCTTTTGTTTCCCTTGCCTTAGGAGACATATTTTTTAAAATATTGGTAATACCAATGTTAGAGAGCATGCTATATATGTTTTCTTCTAAGAGTTTTATGGTTTCAGGTCTTATATTCAAGTCTTTAAACCATTTTATTTTTTTTTTTAATTTATTAATTTATTTATTTTTGGCTGAGTAGGGTCTTTGTTGCTGCGTGTGGGATTTCTTTAGTTGCAGCGAACAGGGGCTACTCTTCGTTGCAGTGCACTGGCTTCTCATTATGGTGGCTTCTCTTGTTGTGGATCGTGGGCTCTAAGTGTGTGGGCTTCAGTAGTTGTGGCTCACGGGCTGTAGAGCACAGGCTTAGTAGTTGTGGTACATGGGCTTAGTTGCTCTGCAGCGTGTGGAATCTTCTTGGACCAGGGATCGAACCCACGTCTCCTGCCTTGGCCGGCAGATTCTTAACCACTTCACCACAAAGGAAGCTCTTTAAACCATTTTAAATTTATTTTTCTATACAGTTTGAGAAGGCAGTCTAGTTTGATAATTTGTGTACAGCTGTCCAGTATTCCTAACACCACTTATTAAATCTCCTGTCTTTTCCTATTATATAGTTTTGCCTCATTTGTCATGCATTAATTGGCCATGTAAGCATGGATTTATTTCTGGGCTCTCTACCTCTGTTTCATTGATCTGTATGTCTGTTTTTGTGACAGTACCATACTGTTTTGATTATTATAGAATGTAGTATAGTTTGATATCAGGGAGCATGATACCTCAGCTTTGTTCTTTAAGATTGTTTTGGCTATTTGAGGTCTTTGTGATTCCTTACAAATTTTAGATTTGTTCTAGTTCTATGAAAAATACAGTTGTTGTTTTGGAAGGGAAGCATTGAATCTATAGCTTGCCTTGGGTAATGTCATCATCAACATTATTAGTTCTTTCATACTTTCCATTTATTTGTGTCTTCAATTTCTTTCAACAATGTCTCACAGTTTTCTGAGAACAGGTCTTTTACCTCCTTGTTTAGATTTATTCTTAGATATTTCATTCTATTGATAAAATTGTAAATGTGATTTTTTAATTTTCTCTTTCTGATAGTTCATTATTAGTACATAGAAATGCAACAGATTTATGTTTATTAATTTTGTATTTTACTGAATTCATTTATTCTAATAGATTTTTTGGAGGCATCTTTAGTATTTTCCATATATAGTGTAATGTCACCTACAAACAGTGACAGTTTTACTTCTTTTTTTCCAATTTGTATTCCTTTTATTTCTCTTTCTTGTCTCTTGCCGTGGCTAGAACTTCCAATACTATATTGAATAAAAGTGGTGAGAGTGAACATCCTTGGCTTTTTCCTGATCTTAGAGGAAGTAGCTTTTCACAGTTGAATATGATGTTGGATGTATGTGTGTCATATATAGCCTTTATTATGTTGAGGTAAGTTCCCTTGATACCCACCTTGTTGAGAGTTCTTATCATAAATGGATGTTAAAATGTGTCAAAAGGTTTTTCTGCATCTGTTGAGAGGATCATATGATTTTTATCCTTCAATTTGTTAATGTGGCGTATTGCATTGATTGATTTGCAGATATTGAAGCATCCTTGCATCCCTGGAATAAATCCCACTTGATCATGATATATAATCCTTTTAATGCATTTTTTTAACATCTTTATTGTGGTATAATTGCTTTACAATGGTGTGTTAGTTTCTGCTTTATAACAAAGTGAATCAGTTATACATATACATATGTTCCCATATCTCTTCCCTCTTGCGTCTCCCTCCCTCCCACCCTCCCTATCCCACCCCTCCAGGCAGTCACAAAGCACTGGTCCAATGTCCCTGTGCCATGAGGCTGCTTCCCACTAGCTATCTACCTTACGTTTGTTAGTGTGTATATGTCCATGACTCTCTCTCGCCCTTAATGCATTTTTAAATTTAGTTGGCTAATATTTTGTTGATAATTTTTGCATCTATGTTCATCAGTGATATTGGCCTGTAATTTTCTTTTCTGTGGTGGTTTTGTATGTTTTTCATATCAAGGTGATGGTGGCCTCATAGAATGATCTGGAAGCACTCTTTAGTTTGAAAAGGATAGGTGTTAACTTTTCTTTAAAATTTTATGGAATTCATCTCTGAAGCCTTCTGGTCCTGGTCTTTTGTTTATTGGGAGGGATTTTTATTACTAATTTTGTTACTGTTAATCAGTCTGCTTATTTTTTCTACTTTTTCACAATTCAGTCTTTGAAGACTGTACATTTCTGGGACATATCCATTTCTCCTAGGTTGTTCAAAGTATTGGTATGTAATTGTTAATAGTGATGTCTTATTATTGTTTGTATTTCTGTGGTATCAGTTATAACTGCTCCTTTTTCATTTTGTTTCTGATTTTATTTATTTGGGCTCTCTCACTTTTTTCTTGATGAGTCTGACAAAAGGTTTATCAATTTTGTTTATTTTTTTAAAGAGCCAGCTCTTAGTTTCACTGATTTTTTGGTTTTTTTTTGTCTCTGTTTCATTTACTTCTGCTCTGATCTTTATTGTTTCTTTCTTCCTACTAACTTTGGGTTTTATTCATCTTTTTCTAGTTTCTTTAAGTGTTTTCTTGTTTCTTGAGGAATGCTTACTTCACTAAAAACTTCCTTCTTAGAACTGGTTTCGCTGCATCATGTACATTTTGTATTGTTGTGTTTCCATTTTAATTTATCTCCAGGTATTTTTTTATTTCCTCTCTGATTTCTTCAGTGACCCATTGGTTGTTCATTAACATATTGTTTAGCTTCCAATGTTTGTATTTTTTGCAGTTTTTTTTTTCTTGTAGTTGATTTCTACTCTCATACCTTTGTGATTAGAAAAGGTGCTTATGTGATTTTGATCTCATTACATGTATTGAGACTTTTGTGGCCTAGGATGTGATCTATCCTGGAGAATGTTCCATGTGGACTTGAAAAGAATGTGTATTCTGTTTTGGACTGGAAATTCTCTCTCTCTATATATATTTCTATTAAGTTCATAAGATCTAACATGTCATTTAAGATCAATATTTCCTTATTGACATTCTATCTGGACCTGTCCTTTGATGTAAGTGGGATGTTAAAGTCCCCTACTATTTTTGTTATATACTATTATTATTACTATTGTACTAATGTCAGTTTCTTCCTTTATGCTGGTTAATATTTGCTTATACTGTATTTATATCTGTATATTTACATGACTATATATATATGTAGATATATGAGTATTTTAAGTAGATGATCTCTTAAGTTTGAATCCATTCTAACCACCCTAAATTTTTACTACTCCCTCATTTAATGCTTTTGTCTACATATTTTACATATTTTTTGTGTGTATCCCTTAACTACTTGTGGATAGACAATTTTACTACTTTTGATTTTAAACATCCTACTAGCTTTATAAGTGGTTGACCTATTACCTTTACTGAATGTTTGCCATTACCAGTGAGATTTCTCCTTTCATAATGTTCATATTTCTAGATGTTGCCTTCTTATCTCATTACAGTAAGTCCCTTACATACGAATGAGTTCTGTTCTGTGAACACATTTGTAAGTCCAATTTGTTCATAAGTCCAACAAAGTTAGCCTAGATACCCAACTAACACAATTGGCTAATTAGTACTGTGCTGTAATAGGTTTATAATACTTTTCACACAAATAATACATAAAAAACAAAAAAATAAAACATTTTTAATCTTGCAGTACAGTACCTTGGAAAGTACAGCAGTACAGTACAACAGCTGGCATATAGGGGCTGGCATTGAGTGAACAGGCAAGAAGAGTTACTGACTGGAGGAGGAAGAGGAGGTGGGAGATGGTACAGCTGAAAGATCATCAGCAATAGGAGATAGAGGGCAAGCTGCATGTGACAATGTACACCAGACATGTGAACTAAATTACGTCACAAACGCACGTTTGCATCTTTGAAAGATCGCAATGTGAGGGTTTGTATGTAGGGGACTTACTGTATTGCCTTCTTTTCTGCTTATAAAAGTCCCTTTAACATTTCTTGTAAAGCCAGCTTAGTGGTGCTGAATTCATTTTGCTTTTGCTTATCTGTAAAATTCTTTCACCTTCAAATCTTAATGATAACCTTGCTAGGTAGAGTATTCTTGATTGTAGATTGTTTTTTCCTTTCATCACTTTGAATATATCATGCCACTCCCTTCTGACCTGCAAAGTTTCTGCTGAAAATTCAGCTGACGGTCTTACAGGAGTTCGCTTGTATGTAACTATTTGCCTTTCTCTTCTGGCTTTTAAGATTCGTACTTTATCTTTAATTTCTGCCATTTTAATTATAATGTGTCTTGGTGTAGACCTCTTTGGGTTCATCATCTTTGAAACTCTGTGCTTCCTGGACCTGATATGCTTCCTTCCCCAGGTTAGGGAAGTTTTCAGCTATAGTTTATTCACATAAATTCTTTGTCCCTTTCTGTCTTCTCCTTCTGGAGCCTCTATAATGTGAATGTTAATACACTTGATGTTGTCCCATAGGCCTCTTAAACTGTACTTTTTTTAAAAAATTCTTTTCTGTGTTAGGCTTGAGTCTTTTTCACTGCTGTCTGTCAGATGGCTGATCCTTTCTTCTATACCATCTAATCTACTGTTCATTTCTTCTGGTGCATTTTTTATTTCAGTTATTTTATTCTTCAGCTCTCTCCTTTATATTTTCTCATCTCTTTGTATATACAAATTCTCATTTTGTTCATTATTCTTCCCTAAACTCAGTGAGCATCTTTATGATCATTACTTTGAACTCTTTATCAGGTCACTTCCTTATCTCCATTTCTTTTAGTTCTTTTTCTGGGGTTATGTCTTGTTCCTTCACTTGGAACATAATCCTTTGTTTCCCCATTTTCTTCAATTCTGTTTATTTCTATTTGTTAGGAAAGTTGGCTATGTTTTTCAATCCTCAAGTGGTCTTATGTAGGATATGTCCTATGGGGGTCACTAGAGCTATATACTCTAGAGGTACCCCCTATGTGGGATTTTTGTACCCTTCTGTTGTAGTGGAGTTGATTACTGTGGGTGTGCTGGTATGTAGAGCTGGCCCCAGAGCAGCTGGCTATGAGGCTGCACCTCATGTGGTGGCTGTGAAACCACTGGAGCATGGGATAGGCTTACTGCACAGTTGTCAGTGCACTTATGGGGGTGTGGCTGGTGAGACCCACTGGTGGGCAGGCCCAGTCCCTGTGTGACTCTCTGAACAACCTGGGGTGGGGGGATGACTCAGGTCTGATGCTGGATGTTAGGGCTGTGTCCCTGGTGCTAATAGGCTAGAGGGAGGATTCCAAGATGTCACTTGCCAGTGTTGGTGTTAGCACAGTAGGATGTGCTCCTAAAAATGGCTTCTACCAGTGTTTCTGTCCCCAGGGAGTCCCAGTTGCCTCCTGCATCTCCAGGAGGCTCTCCAAGATCAGCAAGTGGGCCTGACCCAGGCTTCTTTCAAACTATTGCATCTGCATTGGGACTCAGAGCATGTGAGATTTTGTGCATTGCTTTTAAGAACTGAATATCTATTTCCTATAGCCCTCTGGCTCTTCTGAACATAAGCCCCATTAGTTTTCAAAGCAGACCTTCTGGCGGCTTATTTTCTCAGTGTAAGACCCCTGGCTGGCGACCCTAATGCAGGGCTCAGACACCTCATTTCTTGAGGAAGACCTCTGTGATTGTGCTATTCCTCTTGTTTTTGAGCCACTAATCCTAGGGATGTGGGTCCTGACTATACTGTTCTTCACCCCTTCTGTTCACCCTGTAGTGGTTTTTTCTTTATGTCTTTAGTTGTGGAAAATATTTTCTGCTAGTCTTCAGGTCATTGATAGTTGCTCTTTAAGTGCAGTTGACCCTTGAACAACCCAGAGATTAGGGGCACTGACCCCCCATGAAATTGAAAATCCATGTAAAATTTTACAGATGGCCCTCTGTATTCACAGTTCTGCATCTGCATCTGTGGATACAACCAAATGTGAATCATGTAGTAATATAGTATATATTTATTGAAAAAAATCCATGTATAAGTGGACTTGCACAGTTCAAATCCATGTTGTTCGAGACTCAACTGTAATTGTAATTTTGGTGTGTCCATGGAAGAAGGTGAGTTCAAGGTTTTCCTACTCTGCCAACTTGGCCACCTCCCTCGATTATTTCATAATTTAAGGTGATCTTTTATACACTGAAACTACCACCCTTCCAACTTAATGGGTGGCCATTCTTTCAGAGATTCTCTATTGTAGTTTCCATTGTAGTGGTTAGTCATTTTTGTTTTAAAAGAACATATTCCTGAAATTGTTTTAAAGTAATGGCAGCATAATCATCAATTGGGTGTTCATTTTATATGCAGAGATTAAGTGCCTTACATATGTTTCTTTAATCTTTACCTTAGATTAATATAACAGATTGCTCCCTTCAGTATTTTTTCTTCAGGTGAGGAAATTCAAGAGAAGCTAAGTTATTCAGTCAAGTTTATATTCCTAGTGAGCCAGAGAAAAAGTAAACCTGTGCCTATGCGGGCTCCATTTTTTCATTCATTTATCCAACATACCATATATTGATTGTCTCTTACGTGCTTCTGTATTAAGTATCCAAGAAGAGTCTAGACAAATGTACTCCTTTGGACAGTGGAGTTGAAAGTCAGAAAGGATTGATATTGGCTAAGTGATGACAATTCTACCCAGGAGTAACAGGGAAGAGTGCACACTATGCAAATCTGGAGTGGGGTTGGGGACAGAAAACTTTTATTAAGTAACAGTTATAAACATTTAAGCTGAGACCTGAAAAATGAATAGGATTTAGCTATACAAAGCATATTTATGGGAGACAAGAGGCACTGGACAAGGTCTAAAACATGACATTTTCAAAGTGAAACATGTTGAGTTTCATAAACTGAAACAAGCATAGTTGCCTGGGGCCCAGGGAAGCTGGAGAAAGGTTATTCTCTCTCTTTTCAAAGCCTCTTTGAATAGTTGTTAGTATATACCTGTGTTTATGGTATTTTAAAGGATAAATATATTTTCTCATAATATTGCAGGTGAATAAGAAAATAATACTTAGCAAAAATAAAATAAGACACAAATCTTATTCTAACATCCAGAGATAATCACTGTTAGCTCTTTGATGTTTGCCTTTTCAGACATCCACTCTTTATAGGAATGTGTATATTTTTACAGGAAAAAACATGAACATAAAAGGCTCAAAAATTATACTGGTTATAAAGTAATATATGGAATTATTTTACATGTCTATAAATTTTTATGTTCAACATAGTGCATGAACAATGTAGGAGAGATATGTAGATGGACAGACAGATCTATTAAACAGAATAAATATTTTGAAAATGATGTTACTATGGATAAATATCACAGTCTAAAGAAGAAAAAGTTATTTAAAAATTATTTTAAGACATTTACTAAGTATGTGGGAAAAGTCAGTTTTAATCCTTGATTCCACTTTCTCTTATACACCACAGATTTCCAAAATTATAAATGACTATTTTGTATAAACCTATATTCACAAACCTGGAGGAAGATAGAGGTATGCAATGGACAGGAGTTTCAAATGAGAATATTTGTGAAATAAACATAAGTTGGATGACCTTTAATAAATTACAAATAAGCCCTACTTCTTGAATTTAACAACATCATAAATAAATATTCAAGGGAAAACTAGAAACATACTTGCAACACATATCAGTGGTTGATATATACACAGCTGTATAAAATAATAGGAAAATTCATAACAATCAACTAGAATAACTGGTAAAATTCATAAGAAAAATCAAATTAAAACATACCTGAAGCTCTTTCATTGTACCCTATGGAACACAATCAACCATAGGTTTCAAAACAAAACAAAGACATCTTCACCTCTTCTATCTACTATCTGACATCAAGCTCACTTCTGATAACATTATTTCTCTTACAGCTCCCTTAAGGCATGATTCTTTTCTTTCTTACTTCCCTAATCCATAACTCCTGGAGGTGGAACAGCTGCCTGCCTTGTTCTTCATGGCTATTTCTAGGCCATCCTCCTTTTCCTTTCTTTAAATTTAATCAAATTAACTGTTTTTTTCATTTTTATTTTATATTAGAGTTAATTAACAATGTTGTGTTAGTTTCAGGTGTACAGCAGAGTGATTCACTTATACATATACATGTGTCTATTCTTTTTCAAATTCTTTTCCCATTCAGATTATTACAGAGTACTGAGCAGAGTTCCCTGTGTTATGCAGTAGGTCCTTGTTGGTTATCTATTTTAAATATAGCAGTGTGTACATGTCAATCCCAAACTCCCAGTCTGTCCCTCCCCCAACCCTTCCCCCCAGAACCATAAATTCATTCTCTAAGTCTGTGAGTCTGTTTCTGTTTTGTAAATAAGTTTGTATCATTTTTAAAATTTAGATTCTACATATAAATGATATCATATAATATTTGTCTGTCTCTGTCTGACTTACTTCACTTAGTATGATAATCGCCAGGTCCATCCACGTTGCTGCAAATGGAAATATTTCATTCTTTTTAAGGGCTAAGTAATGTTCCATTATATATATGTACAACATCTTCTTTATGCATTCATCTGTCAATGAACATTTAGGGTGCTTCCATGGCCTGGCTATTGTAAACAGTGCTGCAGTGAACATTGGGATGCATATAACCTTTCAAACCATGTTTCTCTCCAGATTATGCCCAGGAGTGGGATTGCTGGATCACATGATAGCTCTAGTTTTAGTTTCTTAAGTAATCTCCATACTGTTCTTCATAGTGGCTGTACAAATTTACATTCCCACCAACAATGTAGAAGGGTCCACTTTTCTCCACACATTCTCTAGCATTTATTGTTTGTAGACATTTTGATAATGGCCATTCTGACCAATGTGAGGTGATACCTCATTGTAGTTTTTATTTGCATTTCTCCAATAATTAGTGATGTTGAGCATCTTTTCATGTGCCTATTGGCCATTTGTATTTCTTCTTTGGAGAAATGTCTATTTAGATCTTCCACCCATTTTCTGATCGGGTTTGTTTTTCTGATACTGAGCCACATGAGCTGTTTGTATATTTTGAAGATTAATTCCTTGTTGGTTGCTTCATTTGCAGATATTTTCTCCCATTCTGAGGGTTGACTTTTTGTTTTGTTTACAGTTTCCTTTGCTGTGAAAAAGATTTTAAGCTTAATTAGGTCCCATTTGTTTTATTTTTGTTTTTTATTTTCATTACTCTAGGAGGTAGATTTTAAAACTTCTTGCTGCGATTTATGTCAGAGAGTGTTCTGCCTATATTTTCCTTTAAGAGTTTTATAGTATCCAACCTTACATTTAGGTCTCTAATCCATTTTGAGTTTATTTTTGTGTATGGTGTTAGGGAGTGTTCTAATTTCATTCTCTTACATATAGCTCTCCAGTTTTCCAAGCACCACTTATTGAAGAAACTGTCTTCTCCATTGTATATTCTTGCCTCCTTGGTCATAGATTAGGTGACCATAGGTGTATGGGTTTATTTCTGCACTTCCTATCCTGTTCCATTGATCTATATTTCTGTTTTTGTGCCAGTAACATACTGTCTTGATGACTGAAGCTTTGTAGTATAGTTTGAAGTCAGGGAGCCTGATTCTTCCAGCTCTGTTTTTCTTTCTCAGGGTTGCTTTGTCTATTTGGAGTCTTTTATGTTTCCATAAAAATTGTAAACTTTCTGGTTCTAATTCTGTGAAAAATGCCATTGGTAATTTTATGGGGATTGCAAACCTGTAGATTGCTTGGGGCAGTATAGTCATTTTCACAATGTGGATTCTTCCAATCCAAGAACATGTTATATCTCTCCATCGGTTTGTGTCATCTTTGATTTCTATCATCAGCATGTTATAGTTTTTTGAATACAGTTTTTTGCCTCCTAAGGTAGGTTTATTCCTAGGTATTTTATTCTTTTTGATATGATGACAAATGTTGCTGTTTCATTAATTTCTCTTTCTGATTTTTGTTGTTATTGTATAGGAATGCAAGAGATTTCTGTGTATTAATTTTGTATCCTGCAACTTTACCAGATTCATTGATGAGCTCTAGTAGTTTTCTGGTAGCATCTTTAGGATTCTCTATGTATAGTTTCATGTCATCTGCAAACAGTGATAGTTTTACTTCTTTTCCAATTTGAATTCCTTTTATTATTTTTCTCTGATTGCTGTGTCTAGGACTTCCAAAACTGTGTTGAATAAAAGTGGTGACAATGGACATCCTTGCCTTGCTCCTGAAATTGAGGAAATGCTTTCAGCTTTTTCACTGTTAAGTGTGATATTAGCTGTGGGTTTGTCATATGTGGCCTTTATTATGTTGAGATATGTTCCCTCTATGCCCACTTTCTAGAGAGTTTTTTATCATAAATGGGTGTTGAATTTTGTCAAAAGCTTTTTCTGCATCTATTGAGAGATCATATGGTTTTTATTCTTCAGTTTGCTAATGTGTATCACACTGATTAATTTGCAGATATTGAAAAATCCTTGCATCTCTCTTGTAACAGTCTATTTTGTCTTATATGAGAATTGCTACTCCAGCTTTCTTTTGATTTCCATTTGCATGGAATATCTTTTTCCATCTCCTCACTTTCAGTCTGTATGTTTCCCTAGGTCTGAAGTGGGTCTTTTTTAGACAGTATATATACAGGTCTTGTTTTCATGTCCATTCAGCTAGTCTCCCTCTTTTGGTTGGAGCATTTAATCCATTTACATTTAAGTTAATTATCGATATGTATGTTCTTATTGCCATTTTGTTAATTGTTTTCGTAGGTGTTTTCCTTCCTCTTTTCTCTTCTCTTGTGATTTGATAACTAACTTCAGTGATGTGTTTGGATTTCTTTTTTCTTTTGTGTATGTGCATGTATTGTAGGTTTTTGTTTTGTGATTACCATGAGGTTTTGATATAGCAGTCTATACATAAACAAGACTGTTTTATGTTGCTTGTCTCTTAATTTTCAATGCATTTCCAATATCCTGCAGTTGTTCTCTCCTCTTGTCTTGATTGCTGGTTTGGGTATCATATTTGTGTGCAGATGATTTCCTACCTTTACTGTATGTTTGCCTTTACTAGTGAGCTTTTCCACTCATAGTTTTCTTATTTCTAGTTGTGACCTTTATTTTCTGCCTAGAGATGTTCCTTTAGCATTTGTTGCAAAGGTGGTCTGGTGATGCTGAATTCTCTTAGCTTTTGTTTTTCTATAAAGCTTTTGATTTCTACATCAAATCTAAATGAGAGCCTTGCTGAGTAGAGTATTCTTGGTTGTAGATTCTTCCTTTTCATCACTGTAATTCTATAATGCCACTCCCTCCTGGCTGCAGTGTTTTTGCCAGGAAATCAGCTGATAACCATATAGGAGTTCTCTTGTACTTTATTTGTTGCTTTTTCATTGTTGCTTTTAATACTTTATCTTTAATTTTGTCAATTTGATTACTATATGTCTTAGTGTGTTCCTCCTTGGGTTTTTCCTTCCTGGACCTCTGCACTTCCTGAAGTTGGTTGACAGTTTTCTTTCCCATGTTATGAAAGTTTTCAGCTGTTATCTCTTCAAATATGTTCTCAGGTCCTTTCTCTTTCTCTTCTTTGGGGACCTCTACAATTCAACTGTTGGTGCATTTAGTGTTGTCCCAGGGGTCTCTGAGACTGTCCTTCTTTCTTTTCCTTCTTTATTCTGTTCCACAGCAGTGATTTCCACCATTCTGTCTTCCAGGTCACTTATCCTTTCTTCTGCCTCAGTTATTCTGCTATTGATTCCTTCTAGTGTATTTTTCATTTCTGTTATTGTGTTGTTCATCTCTATTCTTTAGTTCTTCTAAGTCTTTGTTAAACATTTCTTGTATCTTCTTGACCTGTGTGTCTATTCTTTTTCCAAGATCCTGGATCATCTTTACCATCATTACTGTGATGTTTCTTTCAGGTATATTGCCTGTCTCCACTTCCCTTAGTTGTTCTTCTGGGGTTTTATCTTGTTCTTCATCTGGGACATTTCCTTTGCCATCTCATTTTGCCTAACTTGCTGTGATTGTGGTTTCCATTCTGCAGGCTGCAGGGCTGTAGTTCTTCTTGCTTATATTGTCTGCCCCCTCGTGGATGAGGCTGTTTAAGAGGCTTGTGCAGGCTTCCTGGTGGGAGGGACTGGTACCTGCCCACTGGTGGGTGGAGCTGGGTCTTGTCCCTCTTGTGGGCAGGGTCATGGCCTTGGGTGTGTTTATTGGGCGCCCGTTTATTCAGGAAGACTTTAAGCAGCCTTTTCTGCTGATGGGTGGGGCTGTGTTCAGGCTGTGTTGGTTGTTTGGCCTGAGGCATCCCAGCACTGGAGCCTAGAGGCTGCTGGGTGGACCAGGTCTTGATAAGAAAATGGCAGCCTCCTAGAAAGCCCACACCAATTAACCCTCACCAGAACTGCTGCTGCCAGTGTCCCTGTTCCCACAGTGAGCCACAGCTGCCTTCCACCTCTACAAGAGACCCTCCAACACTAGCAGGTAAGCACGGCCCAGTCTCTTATGAGGTCACTGCTTTTTTCCCTGGGTCCTGGTGTGCACAAGACCCTGTGTGCACCCTCCAGGAGTCAAGTTTCTGTTTTTCCCAGTGCTGTGGAATTCCTGTGGTCAAACCCCATTGGCCTTCATAGCCAGACTCTTTGGGGGCTCCTTCTCCCATTGCCAGACCTGCAGGATGGGGAGCCCAACGTGGGGCTCAGAACTCTCACTCCTGTGGGAGAACTTCCGTGGTATAATTGCTCTCCAGTTTGTGAATTTCCCACCCGGTGTGTATGGGGTTTGATTTTATCACAATTGTGCCCCTCCTACCATCTCGTTGTGGTTTCTTCTTTGTCTTTCTTTGGATGTAGGGTATCTTTTTTGGTATGTTCCAGCGTTTTATCTTCAGTGGTTGTTCAGGAGTTAGTTGTGATTTGGTGTTTCCATAAGAAGCGGTGATCTCATGTCCTTGTACTCTGTCATCTTTCCTCCTCCCCCAAAGTAACTATGTGTTATCTCTCCTTGTCATCACCTGTTCCTCCATGGTACCCTCCCTCTCTGGATCTCCTGTCATAATATGGCAGATTATAAGATACAGAAAGATGACCCCTGCATTACTCGTTTCCTTGATCTTCTCTGCTGCAATAATTTTGTTTGTCATCCTTGGTAGCCATTTTGTTAATGTCATTAGCATTATATGAAGCACTTCTATAATCTCAATTTTAAACATTCCATTTTCCAACCACCAGTTCTTACATTTCCAAATCATTTTCTCTCATGTCCCACCTCTTTAACCCTACTTGAATTAACATGCTATTGATGCTACACCACCCCTCAACCTTCTTTCTTCTTTACTTTGCTCATAATTCCCACAGTGAATCATTATGTTCACTCATTTCCTTGCCTTCCTTTTACTTCATTATACTCACATAAAGAAACTCCAAACTTCTGCCTACTGCAGGCTTATAAAGTTACCCCTGGAATAATGTGGGTTTAAACTTATGGGTTCACTTATACGGGGATTTTTTTCAGTAGTAAATGTTACAATACTACATGATCTGCAGTTGGTGGAATCTGCAGAAACTGAGATACAGAGGATCCGCCTATAGGGTGGGCCAACTATAAATTATACTTGGATTTTTGTTTCTGTAGAGGGTCAGCACCTATAACCCTCATGTTGTTCAAGGGTCAACTGTATTCTGTTGTTAAATATCACTGGAAAAAATACAGTCACACTTACTGGTCTCATATTGTTTTTAAAATCACCAAACTAAAACAGCCTTTAATGCTGTTGCCAAACAAATCCATATTCTCCCATTCTCTAAGACAACTCTTCCATACACCGTGCTTTCTCTTTGACCCTACTATACCTCCTATTAATCTTTACTCTCACATGATGATCTCTACTTATTAAACAAAGAATTGTAGCAATCTGAAAAACAGTTCTACAAGCTTCCAGTCCTATGTCCTTCATCCATTATTATGCATCCTACCTTCTTCTCCTCTCTTCACAGACCAGCAATCAGGGCTTGTACCTCCAATTGTGAAGTATATTTCACCCACTCTTCCTTTCTCAAGGGATATTGTTCCACCACTTCTCTTGCACTCTCTCTGTGAACAACATGAGGACAGGTTTTTAAATATATTTTGTATACTTTTAAATCCCCAGAGCCTGTAATGGTGCTGGGAACATAGAGGGTACTCAGTAACAAGTAAATGAAAGCTAAAATGAAAGAGATTGCCATTTTTACTAGTCAAATTTAATAGTTTAATATATGATACAATTTAATGTGTTAAGGGTGGAATGAAATGATTACTCACTTTCATGGTAGATAAACATTTGAAATTAAACATTGCCCAAAAGCAATCTGAGAAGAGAATCATAGATTCACAGAATTAAAACCTTAAAATAACAATTTTACTATTTGTAGCCTCCTCTAAAAAAACAAGGCAAGTATTAATATGCAATAAAATCTTTGTTTATACAGTGGCAATTTGAGTTAAAAATCAAAAACAAAGCAAATATTTAGACAAATTATGGTGAATCTACATGTTTAGAAAATTATGTGTTATTGTGATCACATCCACAAAGTACTCCTGTTTACTCTGGAAAATGTTTGTTTGGTATATGAGTACCTGGTGTGCCAGTGAAGGTGTGGCCCTGCTCATAGCTTCATTGTAGAGGATCACTCCTGGAGTCCTCATATGAGAGAACTGGCCAAGAAGAGAATTTGAGGATTCTTTATTATTAGTGGTCAGGTTCAATACCACTGACTACATCTCTCTCTACAACATTAATCTCCCCCAAAGTCATGTCTGATTGAATCCAGCAAAGGTATCTGATTGATAACCTATGTGCCAACCACGTACTGATGTGACAGCCTAATGTCTCTTTGAGTGTGAATAAGAGTCATTAGTGGTTTCTAGAGAATATACACAGAAACTAACGCCTGATGTTAAAACTGTTTGCTCAATGAAAAAACAAAATGGCTTGTGTTTTTAGTAATCATCCTAGTTATTCATAGTCATATATTTGACTGAAAAATCTCAAATGAAGTTTGTTTATATATACATAAGGTAATAGTACAAGCTGCCAGAAAAGAAAATAATAAAAGAGGTAATTTACTTGCTGCAACATCTGCTTGCTTCACCTGCAGAAGAGAATACTCCAGTTTATTCTTTATGCTTAACAAGACTGAACCCTTTGAAACATACTTTTAGAGTCACCCAACCTGTAAATTGAATACATCAGCAATGCAATTATTGCACTGTGCTCTTTTCACAGGTATAAATCACATATAAAACAGTTGTAGTGCTGAGCAACAAAAACTATAATTTATATTTTACTGTTAATGCCTGAAACTTCACAATGTAAACCAGTGTTCTGAAGTTGCAAATAGATTCTATGGCTGCTGCTCTGATGAGGTTACCTCAGGTCCAGGAAAGAAAATCAGACTAGAAAGCAATGATATTTTATGGAAACTTTCTTTTGTACTTGTTTCCTTCTCTTGTGTTTTGCATACCTTTAAGAGAATAGCATATAATTTCCTATAGTTTAAAATTTTAGATTACACACATTTTTATTAAAATTTTTTGAAAATAAAAGGTGTAATAGTAGTCAATTCTAAAAATAATCATTATTGATACATGCTGAATGCAGAAAATATTAAAAAGACAAAATATCAAAGATAAAAAGCAAACATATTTTCCAAACAACCACCAAAATTTGAGGACTTTAACATTTTGACAACTTTTTAAATTCAAGGTTTCTTTTCCTCAGGATTTTCCTAAATCATTATTCACATTGAAGGTTCATATTTTCTTTCACTTTTTCTCTCTTACTCTTTCTTTCTCATTAACCTTAACAGACTCTTGCTAGATCTTTTCAAAATATATAATCCTGCTCTTATTTGTTAAATTAGGTAAAAAGAAGTTTGATAATTTGTCTTTTTTTAAATTACTTCAGTATTGAATAATTATTTATTTATGTATTATTATATATCTTTGATACTGTGATATTATGATAAAATATAATTTTAAGAAAATACTATTTTTAAGATATTAGCCTATGTTTCTGTTTTGTATGTTTTTTTTTTTAAGAGGATGTTGGGAGTAGGAGTTTATTAATTTATTTATTTTGCTGTGTTGGATCTTCATTTCTGTGCGAGGGCTTTCTCTAGTTGTGGCAAGCGGGGTCCACTCTTCATTGCAGTGTGTGGGCCTCTCACTATCGCGGCCTCTCGTTGTGGAGCACAGGCTCCAGACGCGCAGGCTCAGTAGTTGTGGCTCATGGGCCTAGTTGCTCCGCAGCATGTGAGATCCTCCCAGACCAGGGCTCGAACCCGTATCCCCTGCATTAGCAGGTAGATTCTCAACCACTGCACCACCAGGGAAGCCCCTGTTTTATATGTTTTATTTTTCTTCTTGTATTAATATTACTAAATCCTCAACACATTAAACACACAGCAGGTTTCTAAATCATTGCCTCAGAGTGAAATTTTACAGAATTAAAATAAATTAGCATTTCTTAGACTTGGAGTTTAGAATATGATTCTCAGACATAGATGCATACAATTACATGGTTGGGGGGGGGTGGAAACACCTAACATGCCAGATACTCAGGGCCCATCCTTAGATTCTGATTTAGTTGCTTTGTATAAAGTTAGGAAACATAAAAAAGATCTGTTTTTCAAGTGGTTCTAATACACAATCAGGATCGAAAACTATTCAATTTAGGTTGGCAGATTTAAATTAGAATATAGACAAAATGATGAGGGCATTTAAGCCTGAAAATATAAACAGGTTGTCACTACAGTTTGTAATTTGAATTCTGATACATGGTTTATTTGAATGATTTCTTATTTTTCCAATTTTATTAGTTTTAGAAATTTAAAATCAGGCTAAAAAATAATTCATGTTAATTTTAGAGTTCTATGAAAATACACAGAAGCATCCATTGTCTCTGTGCATGGATAACAATTTCTATCAAGTTCTTGTCACTCATTCTGCAAACTGTCTTGTACTTTCAAGATTTCACCACGTGGTATGCCAAGTGCTCCAAACAGTCCTACTTCTCTTTTCCTTACCAAAATTTATTATAAGTGTCTTCGCTTGTCTAGATATAAGAAGAAGAAAAATAAGTGACTGACTGAAAAATCAGCACTCATTCAGTAGACCAGATATTCTTTATCATGGCTGGGAATTAAATTCAACTTTTAACAAAATGAAGATCTCAGGACTATAGACTTGGAGGATCTGGATTAGTGGATCTGGATTAAGATCCAGCTTTCTGTATTTTTTATAAAATACCTAACAGTGATTATGATGTGTATCCAAAGAGAAGAGCCACAATATTTAAGAAACAACAGCAATAATTTATAATGACTAATTCAAATTATGAACCTCTATTACAGTAAGTAGACATCAGAGACAAGGTCAAAAACCTTCATTTCTTATTTATGAGGTGTATAAAATTAGGATCTCTTTCTCTTGACAAAACATGAGAATGCACCATTTGCATAGTTTGAATCCCACATTAGCTTTCTATATTTCTTATTTACCAAAATTTGTCAGAGGTCATGATGATTGGCAGTTTGTCCTGATTTTCTCTTTATTAATAATTTGTTGCTATTATTTATGTAATCATTTTTTAAATCATATTTTTTATTTTTAAATTCTTTTTACTTGACAAATTATTTACTTTCTGTCTTTCCCATCTGACCATGAACTCCCTTAAGGCAGGGACCATGTCTATCCTGTTCACTGTTGTAGATTCAGCAGACAAATCAATGCTCGGCACACAGTAAGTGTTCAATAAATGCTGTTGCATGAATGAATCAAATGACCATCAAAGGTACTAGGGGAAGACAGTTTGGTTTTTTTTTTAACATCTTTATTGGAGTATAATTGCTTTACATTGTTGGTGTTAGTGGCTGCTGTATAACAAAGCGAATCAGCTATATGTATACATATATCCCCATATCCCCTCCCTCATGCATGTCCCTCCTACCCTCCCTATCTCACCCCTCTAGGTGGTCACAAAGGACCGAGCTGGTCTCCCTGTGCTATGTGGCTGCTTCCCACTAGCTACCTATTTTACATGTGGTAGTGTATATATATCAATGCCACTCTCTAACTTCATCTCAGCTTACCCTTCTGCTTCCACGTGTCCTCAAATCCAGTCTCTACGTCTGTGTCTTTATTCCTGTACTGTCCCTAGGTTCTTCAGAAACATTTTTTTTCTTTTAGATTCCATATATATGTGTTAGCATACAGTATTTGTTTTTCTCTTTCTGACTTAACTTCACTCTGTATGACAGACTCTAGGTCCATCCACCTCACTACAAATAAATAATTTCATTTCTTTTTATGGCTGAGTAATATTCCGTGATATATATGTGTCACATCTTCTTTATCCATACATCTGTCATTGGACACTTAGGTGTCTTCTATGGCCTGGCTATTGTAAATAGTGTTGTAATGAACAGGGTGCTACATGAGCTTTTTTGAATTATGGTTATCTCAGGGTATAAGCTCAGAAGTGAGAGTGGGATTGCTGGGTCATATGGTAGTTCTATTTTTAGTTTTTTAAGGAACCTCCATACTGTTCTCCATAGTGGCTGTATCAATTTACATTCCCACCAACAGTGCAGTGGGTTCCCTTTTCTCCAAACCCTCTCCAGCATTTATCATTGGTAGATTTTTTGATGACAGAATTCTGACTGGTGTGAGGGGATACTTTATTGTAGTTTTGATTTGCATTTCTCTAATGATTAGTGATGTTGAGCATCCTTTCATTTGTTTGTTGGAAATCTGTATATCTTCTTGGGAGAAATGTCTATTTAGGTCTTCTGCCCATTTTTGGATTGGGTTGTTTGTTTTTTTGAAATTGAGCTGCATGAGCTGCTTGTATATTTTGGAGATTAATCCTTTGTCAGTTGCTTTGTTTGCAAATATTTCCTCCCATTCTGAGGGTTGTCTTTTCGTCTTGTTTATAGTTTCCTTTGCTATGCAAAAGCTTTTAAGTTTCATTAGGTCTGACTTTATTTTTGTTTTTATTTCCATTTCTCTAGGAGGTGGGTCAAAAAGGATATTGCTGTGATTTATGTCAGAGAGTGTTCTGCCTTTGTTTTCCTCTAAGTGCTTTATAGTGTCTTGCCTTACATTTAGGTCTTTAATCCATTTTGAGTTTATTTTTGTGTATGGTGTTAGGGAGTGTTCTAATTTCATTCTTTTACATGTAGTTGTACAGTTTTCCCAGCACCACTTATTGAAGAAGCTGTCTTTTCTCCATTGTATATTCTTGCCTCCTTTATCAAAGATAAGGTGACCATATGTGTGTGGGTTTATCTCTGGGCTTTCTATCCTGTTCCATTGATCTATCTTTCTGTTTTTGTTCCAGTACCATACTGTCTGATTACTATAGGTTTGTAATATAGTCTGAGGTCAGGGAGCCTGATTCCTCCAGCTCCATTTTTCGTTCTCAAGATTGCTTTGGCTATTCGGGGTCTCTTCGTTTCCATACAAATTGTGAAATTTTTTGTTCTAGTTCTGTGAAAAACGCCCTTGGTAGTTTGATAGGGATTGCATTGAATCTGTAGATTGCTTTGGGGAGTATAGGCATTTTCACAATGTTGATTCCTCCAATCCAAGAACATAGTATATCTCTCCATCTGTTTGTATCATCTTTAATTTCTTTCATCAGTGTCTTATAGTTTTCTGCATACAGGTCTTTAGTCTCCTTAGGTAGTTTTATACCTAGGTATTTTATTCTTTTTGTTACAATGGTAAACGGGAGTGTTTTCTTAAATTCTTTTTCAGATTTTTCATCACTAGTGTAAAGGAATGAAAGAAATTTCTGTACATTAATTTTGTATCCTGCAACTTTACCAAATTCATTGATTAGCTCTAGTAGTTTTCTGGTAGCATCTTTAGGATTCTCTATGTAAAGTATCATGTCATCTGGCAACTGTGACATCTTTACTTATTCTTTTCCGATTTGGATTCCTTTTATTACTTTTTCTTCTCTGATTGCTGTGGCTAAAACTTCCAAAACTATGTTGAATAATAGTGGTAAGAGTGGGCATCCTTGTCTCGTTCCTGATCTTAGTGGAAATGGTTTCAGTTTTTCACCATCTAGAATGATGTTGGCTGTGGGTTTCTCATATATGATCTTTATTATGTTGAGATAAGTTCCCTCTATGCCTAATTTCTGGAGAGTTTTTATCATCAATGGGTATTGAATTTTGTCAAAAGCTTTTTCTGCATCTACTGACATTATCATATGGTTTTTATCTTTCAATATGTTAATATGTTGTATCACATTGATTGAATTGCATATATTGAAGAATGCTTGCATTCCTGGGATAAACCCCACTTGATCATGGTGTATGATCCTTTTAATGTGCTGCTGGATTCTGTTTGCCAGTATTCTGTTGAGGATTTTGGCATCTATGTTCGTCAATGATATTGGCCTATAGTTTTCTTCTTTTGTGACATCTTTGTCTTGTTTGGTATCAGGGTGATGGTGGCCTCGTAGAATGAGTTTGGGAGTATCCCTCCCTCTGCTATATTTTGGAAGAGTTTGAGCAGGATAGGTGTTAGCCCTTCTCTAAATGTTTGATAGAAGACACCTGTGAAGCTCTCTGGTCCTGGGCTTTTGTTTGTGGAATATTTTTAATAACAGTCTCAATTTTAGTGCTTTTGATTTGTCTTTATATTTTTATATTTCTTCTTAGTTCAGTCTCAGAAGTTTGAGCTTTTATAAGAATTTGTCCCTTTCTTCCAGGTTGTCCATTTTATTGGCATATAGCTGCTTGTAGTAATCTCTCATGATACTTTTCATTTTTGCAGTGTCAGTTACTTCTCCTTTTTTATTTCTAATTCTATTGATTTGAGTCTTCTCCCTTTTTCTCTTAATGAGTCTGGCTAAAGGTTTATCAATTTGTTTATCTTCTCAAAGAACCAGCTTTTACTTTTATTGATTTTTGCTATCATTTCCTTCATTTATTTCTTATCTGATCTTTATGATTTCTTTCCTTCTGCTAAATTTGGGATTTTTGTTCTTTCTCTGATTGCTTTAGGTGTAAGGTTAGGTTGTTTTTTTGAGATGTTTCTTGTTTCTTGAGGTAGGATTGTATTGCTATAAACTTCCCTCTTAGAACTGCTTTTGCTGCATCCCATAGGTTTTGGGTCATCATGTTTTCATTGTCATTTGTTTCTAAGTATTTTTTTTATTTTCTCTTTGATTTTTTCAGTGATCTCTTGGTTATTTAGTAGTGTATTGTTTAGCCTCCATATATTTGTATATTTTACAGTGTTTCTCCTGTAAGTGATATGTAGTCTTATGGAGCTGTGGTCAGAAAAGGTACTTCATATGATTTCAATTTTCTTAAATTTACCAAGGCTTGATTTGTGACTGAAGATATGATCTATCCTGAAGAATGTTCTGTGAGCAATTGAGAAGAAAGTGTATTCTGTTGTTTTTGAATGGAGTGTCCTAAAAATTATCAATTAAGTCCATCTTGTTTAATGTATCATTTAAAGCTTGTGTTTCTTTAGTTATTTTCATTTTGCATGACCTGTCCATTGGTGAAAGTGGGGTGCTAAAGTCTCCTATTAAGATATTGTTACTGTTGATTTCCCCTTTTATGGCTGTTAGGATTTGCCTTATGTGTTGGGATGCTCCTATGCTGGGTGCATAAATACAATTGTTATATCTTCTTGGATTGATCTCTTGATCATTATGTAGTGTCCTGCTTTGTCTCTTGTAAGTCTTTAAGGTCTATTTTTTCTGTTATGAGAATTGCTACTCCAGTTTTCTTTTGATTTCCATTTGCATGGGATATCCTTTTCCATCTCCTCACTTTCAGTCTGTATGTGTCCCTAGGTCTGAAGTGGGTCTCTTGTAGATAGCATATATACGGGCCCTGCTTTTGTATCCATTCAGCCAGTTTATGTCTTTTGGTGGTAGCATTTAATCCATTTACATTTAAGGTAATTATCAATATTTATGTTCCTTTTACCATTTCCTTAATTGTTTTCATTTTGTTATTGTAGGTCTTTTCCTTCTCTGTGTTTCCTGCCTAGAGAAGGTCCTTTAGCCTTTGTTATAGAGCTGGCTTGGTGGTGCTGAATTCTCTTAGCTTTTGCTTGTTTGTAAAAGTTTTAATTTCTCCATCAAATCTGAAAGAGATCCTTGCTGATTGGAGTAACGTTGGTTGTAGCTTTTTCCCTTTCATCACTTTAAATATGTCTTGTCACTCCCTTCTGGCTTGCAGAGTTTCTGCCAAAAGATCAGCTGTTAACCTTATGGGGATTACCTTGTATATTATTTGTTGTTTTCCACTTGCTGCTTTAATATTTTTTCTTTGTGTTTAATTTTTGATAGCTTGATTAATATGTGCCTTAGTGTGTTTCTCCTTGGATTTATCCTGTATGGGACTCTCTGCACTTCCTGGACTTTATTGACTATTTCCTTTCCCATATTAGGGAAGTTTTCAACCATAATCTCTTCTAATATTATCTCAGTCCCTTCCTTTTTCTCTTCTTCTTCTTCTGGTACCCCTATAATTTGAATGTTGGTGCCTTTAATGTTGTCCCAGGGGTCTCTGACACTGTCCTCAATTCTTTTCATTCTCTTTTCTTTATTCTGGTCTACAGTAGTTATTTCCACTATTTTATCTTCCAGGGCACTTATTCCTACTTCTGCCTCAGTTATTCTCCTATTGATTCCTTCTAGAGAATTTTTAATTTCATGTATTGTGTTGTTCATCATTGTTTGTTTGCTCTTTAGTTTTTCTAGGTCCTTGTTAAATGTTTCTTGTGTTTTCTCCATTCTGTTTCTGAGATTTTGGATCATCTGTACTATCATTACTCTGAATTCCTTTTCAGGTAGACTACCTATTTCCTCTTCATTTTTTTGGTCTGGTGGGTTGTTACTGTGCTCCTTCATCTGATGCATATTTCTGTCTTCACATTTTGATAACTCACTGTGTTTGGGATCTCCTTTTTGTTGGCTGCAGGTTCATAGTTCCTGTTGTTTTTGGTGTCTGCCCCCAGTGGGTAATGTTGGTTCAGTGGCTTGTGTAGTTTTCCTGGTGGAGGGGACTGGTGCCTGTGTTCTGGTGGATGAGGCTGGATCTTGTCTTTCTGGTGGGCAGGACCACATCCAGGGTGTGTTTTGGGGTTTCTGTGAACTTAGTATGATTTTAGGCAGCCTCTCTGCTAATGGGTGGTGTTGTGTTCCTGTCTTGTTAGTTGTTTGGCATGGGGTGCCCAGCACTGGAGCTTACTGACCGTTGAGTGGACCAGGGTCTTAGCATTGAGACAGAGCTCTCTGGAAGAGCTCTCCCTGATTGATATTATGAGGGGCCAGGAGGTCTCTGGTGGACCAATGTCTGAACTTGGATCTCCCACCTCAGAAGCTCAGGCCTGACACCTGGCCAGAGCACCAAGACCCTGTTAGCCACACGGCTCAGAAGAAAAGGGAGAAAAGAATAAAATAAAAAATAAAATATATTCAAATAAAAAAATGTAAAAAGTAATTTAAAAAAATAGAGCAACTAAACCAATACACAAATCTACCAATGATAACAGGCTCTAAAGTCCATACTAAAAAAAAAACAGACATAACCATAGGTCAGATGGTAAAAGCACATCTATACAGACAAAAAATCACACAAAGGAGCATACATATACACACTCACAAAAAGGGAAAAAGAAAAAAAAATATATATATGTATATAAAGGAAGCAAGAAACCAAATCAATAATACTAAACTCAGATAAACATAAAACTAGAAAGAAATTAGACACCTAAAGCAAACCCCAAGTCTAAGGTTTCTCTCAAAGTCCACCACCTCAGTTTTGGGATGATTCATTGTCTATTTATGTATTCCACAGATGCAGGTTACATCAAGTTGATTGTGGAGATTTAATCCACTGCTTCTGAGGCTGCATGGAGAAATTTCCCTTTCTCTTCTTTTTTCGCACAGCTCCTGGGGTTCAGCTTTGGATTTGTCCCCGCCTCTGCATGTAGGTTGCTCTCTGGTGTCCGTTCTTCGCCCAGACAGGAGGGGATTAAAGGAGTGGCTGGTTAGGGGGCTCTGGCTCACTCAAGACAGTGGGAGAGAGGTGTGTGAATTGCAGGGCAATCCTGGGGCGGCAGAGGCTGGTGTGACATTGCAACAGCCTGAGGTGCACCGTGTGTTCTCCCACGGAAGTTGTCCCTGCATCACAGGACCCTGGTAGTGGTGGGATGCACAGGCTCCCTGGAAGGGAGGTGCGGATAATGACCTGTGCTTGCACACGGGAATCTTGGTGGCTGTAGCAGCAGAATTAGCATTTCATGCCCATCTCTGCTGTCTGCGCTGATAGCTGCAGCTCGTGCCCGTCTCTGAAGCTCATTTAGGCAGTACTCTGAATCCCTTCTGCTCACAAACCCCAAAACAATGGTCTCTTAACTCTTAGGCAGTTCCAGACTTTTTCCCAGATTCCCTCCTGGTTAGCTCTGGTGCAGTAGCCCCCTTCAGGCTGTGTTCATGTAGCCAACCCCAGTCCTCTCCCTGGGATCTGAACTCTAACACCCGAGCCTCAGCTCCCAGCCCCAACCTGCCCCAGCAGGTGAGCAGACAAGCCTCTCAGGCTGATGAGCACTGGTCGGCACTGATCCTCTTCTCTGTGTGGGAATCTCTCTGCTTTGCTCTCTGCCCCACTGTTGCTGCACTCTCCTCTATGGCTCCGAAGCTTTCCCCCTGCCGCTTACACCCCGTCTCCGCCAGTGAATGGGCTTCCTAGTGTGTGGAAAATTTTCCTCCTTCACAGCTCCCTCCCAGAGGTGCAGGTTCTGTCCCTATTCTTTTGTCTCTGTTTTTTCTTTTCTCTTTTGCCCTACCCAGGTACGTGGGGAGTTTCTTGCCTTTTGGGAAGTCTGAGGTCTTCTGCTAGCATCCAGTAGGTGTTCTGTAGAAGTTGTTCCACATGTAGGTGTATTTCTGATGTATTTGTGGGGAGGAAGGTGATCTCTACATCTTATTTATTTCTCTGCCATCTTGAAGATCCTCCTGTCATTTTGTTTTGAGATTTTTTTAGGTATCAAGTATTTTAGTTGAAGTCGTTTTATCATTGATTATTTTTGGTTGCACCCTCATATCTCAGCAATTTCTTTAGCCTTAAAAATGATTTTTATAGTAACATCTAATATATGAAGCAAATATTAACAGAACTAAAGGGAGAAATAGAAACACAGTAATAGTAGGGGACTTTAATACTCACTTTTATCACAGATCATTTAGACAGAAAATCCATAAGAAAACATTGGCTTTAACCAATACACTAGACCAGATGATCTTTGGCATATACAGAACATTCTATCAAAAAGCAACAGAATACACATTCTTCTAAAGCACACCTGAATGTTTTCCAGGATAAATCATATATTAGGCCACCAAACAAGTCTTAATAAACCTAAGGAGATTGAAATCATATCAAGCACCTTTTACAAAAACAATAATATGAAACTAGAAACTACCTACAAAGAGACAATTGGAATAGTCACAAATATTTGGAGATTTAACAGTATAGTACTGAACAACTCCTTCGGTTGTTCAAGAAGCAGTCATATATCCAAGAAGAAATCAAAAAGAAATCAAAAGAGAAAAAAAAAAAAAACCTTGACACAAATAAAATGGAACTACAGCATACCAAAACTTATGGGAATCATAAAAGCAGTTCTTAGAAGGAAGTTAATATCACTAAAGGCCTAAATCAAGAAACAAGAGAGATATTAAACAATGTATATTTACACCTCAAGACAATAGAAAAGAAGAAAACATGAAGAACAAACTTAGTACAAGGAAGAAAATAACAAAGGTCAGAGGAGTAGAAATAAATAAAATAGAGATCAAATAGACAATAGTAAAGAACATTTTTTTGAAAAGATAACCAAAATGGGAAAACCTTTAGCTAGACTGACCAAAAAGCAAACAAAAAAAAGGACTCAAAATAAAAGACAATGTTACAACTGATACCACAGAAATGCAAAGATTATATGAGACTACTATGAGCAATTACACATCAACAAATTGGAAAACCTAGAAGAAAAAGATAAATTCCAAAAAACATACAACCTACCAAGACTGAATCATGGAGAAGGAAAATCCGAGCAGACCAAATATTAGTAAGAAGATTGAATCATTAGTCAAAATTCTCCCATAAACAAAGCCCAGGACCAAATGGCTAACCTGGTGAATGCTACTAGACATTTAAAGAAGAAATAATACAAATCCTTCTCAAACACTTCAAGAAAATATAAGATAAGGGAACATGTTCAAAGTCATTTTATGAGGCCAACATTACCCTGATTTAAAATCAGAAAAGGATGTCACAAGAGAGCAAAACTATAGTCCAATGTCCCAATAAATATATATACAAAAATCCTCAACAAAATACTGGCAAACAGATGTCAACAATACATTAAAACATCATACACAATGATCGAATGAGATTTATTCCAGGAATGCAAGGATAGTTCAGTATCTGCAAAATCAATGTGATACACCCAATTAACAAAATGAAGGATAAATACCATATCATTTTAATAGAAGCAGAAAAAACATTTAACAAAATTCAATATCCATTCATAATAAAAACTCAACAAAGTGAGTACAGAGGGAACATACCTCAACATAATAACAGCCATATATGACAAACCCACAGCTAACATACTCAATGCTAAAAGCTTTTCCTCTAAAATCAGGAATAAGACAGAAATGCCCACTCACACCACTTTCATTCACTATAGTATTGAAAGTCCTAGCCACAGCAATTAGGCAAAAACAAACAAAAAAAGGACTGCAAACTGCAAAAGAAGTAAAACTATCACTATCTACAGATAACATAATTTGATATAACAAAACCCTGAAGACTCCACCAAAAAGCTATTAGAACCAATAAATGAATTCAGTAAATTTGCAGGATACAAAAAATCAATATACAAAAATCTGTTGAAATTCTGTACACTAATAACAGAGAAATTAACAAAACAATCTCATTTATAAAAGCATCATCAGAAAGAAATACCTAGAAATAAATTTCACCAAGGAGGTGAAAGACCTCTATAATGAAAATGATAAGAAACTGATGAAGGAATGTGCAGAAGACACAAATAAATGTGATGTGATCATAGATTGGAAGAATTACTATTGTTAAAATGACCATATTATACAATCTTCAGATTCAATGTGATTCCTATAAAATTACAATGGTGTTTTCATAGAAATAGAAAAAACAATCCTATTATATGTATGGAACCACAAAATACCCTGGATAGCAAAACAATCTTAAGAAAAACAAAGCTGCAGGAATCATGCTTGCTGATTTCAAACTTTATTACAAAGCTATAGTAATTAAAACAGTATGGTATTGGCAAGAAAACAGAACATAGATGAATGAAACAGAATAGAGAGCCCAAAAATAAAGCTATATATATATATATATATATATTCAACTAATTTACAACAAAGTAGCCAAGAATATACAATGGGGAAAGCATAGTCTCTTTCATAAATGTTGCTGGGAAAACTGGGCAGCCACACGCAAAAGAATGAAACTGGACTACTATCTTATACCATATACAAAAATTAACTCAAAATGGATGTAAGACCTGAAACCATAAAACTCATAGAAGAAAAACATAGGCAGTGTAAGCACATGACATTGGTCCTGGTAATGATTTTTTTGGATATGACATCAAAAGCAAAGGAAACAAAGCAAAATAAACAAGTGGGACTACATCAAACTAAAAATCTGTACAGTAAAGAAAACAATCAACAAAACGAAAAGACTACCTACCAAATGGGACAAAATATCTGCAAATCATACATCTAAAATGTACTAATATCAAAAATATATAAAGAATTCATACACCTTAATAGCAAAAAATAAATAATCCAATTAAAACATCAGCAGAGGATCTAAACAGATATTTACCCAAAGACACAAAGATGGCATAAGAATGTGAAATGTTGCTCAACATCACTAATCAATCATCAGGGAAGTGCAAATCAAAAACACAATGAGGTATCACTTCACACCCGTCAGAATGGCTAATATCAAAAAGAAAAAATAACAAGTGTTTGTGAGGATGTGAAGAAAAGGGAATCCTTGTTCACTGATGTTGGAAATGTAAATTGGTGCAGCTACTATGGAAAAGAGTATGTTGTATCTTCAAAAAATTAAAAATAGAACTCCATGTGACCCAACAATTCTACTTCTGGTTATTTATCCCAACAAAACAAAACACTAACTTCAAAAGGTAACTGCATCTCCATGTTTATTGCAGCATTTTTTACAATCGTGAAAACATAGAAGCAACCTAAGTGTCCACTGATGGATGAATAAAGAAAATGTGATACACACCCACACACAAACATACGCACACAGTGGGATATTATTCAGCCATAAAAAAAAAATGAAATCTTGCCATTTGCAACAACATGGATGGACATATGCTAAGTGAAAGTCAGACAGAGAAAAGCAAATACCATATAATCTCACTTATATATGAAATAAAACAAACACACAAACAAACACACAGAGACAGAGAAAGATTGGTTGTTGCCAGAGGTGGGATGTGATACATGGGCAAAATGGGTGAAGGTGGTGAAAAGATATAAACGTCCACATATAAAATAAGTCTTTGGAATATAATGTATAGCATAGCATGACTATAGTTAAAAATGTTCCACTACTGTATATTTGAAAATTGCTAAGAGAATAAATGTTAAAAGTTCTCATCACAAGAAAGATTTGTAACTATGTGTGTTGATGTACATTAACTAGACTTATGGTGATCACTTCACAATTTATACAAATATCAAGTCACTATGCTGAAAGTAATGTAAAATTACACGTCAACAATATCACAATAAAAATTTTAAATGATTTTTACTGTCAACTTTAAAGATATGTTTATAGAAATGAAAAATATGTTTTAAAAGTCAAGCTAAATTATATGACAAATAGTAACATAGAAAGATCATGAACCCATCTACTTTCACGGACACACCAAGTCTACAGCTACATATGGAAAATTTCTTCTGAAAAATATTCGAAATAATGGCTGAGTAATAACTATACATCAGGGTAAGGACAAAAAATAGCACATTGAATATGGTAGTAGAGTAGTACCTACTGGTACTAGAGGCTGGGACACAATCTTGCCATTAACCTCACTCCTGGTGCAGCAACCCACGATTGGAAGGGAACTTAAAACCTGGAATTTCTTCGTGAGGAGTGAAGCATTTAAACTCTACATTGGGTTCCCCAACTTTTAAGACCTGCACCTGAGAGATTAGCTCACAAAACATCTAGCTTTGAGAACCAATGGGGTTCACATCCAGGAAAACCACAAGACTGTAGCAATCTGGGAAATAGCTCTTAATTTGGCTCATGCACATGCACTCCCCTGCCTCAGGGCCCAGGTCAGAGGCAGCCAACGGGGCTCAGACTTTAGGTGAAAGTCTCATTTGCTTGTAATAAAGCATTAGCCTGAGGGGCAGGCGTCTAATACAACACACACATCTAAGAGCCTTCTGGAACACTATCTAGTAACAGATTGGTGGGTACCACTTTTACACTCTCCTTCTGCCTTGCTCTAGCCAGTGGCTGCCATTTTCAGGCACCCCCCTCTGTCTCACTCTAGCCAGGGGGTGTCATCTTCTGGCTCTCCTTGCCTTGTTCTAGCTAATCAGTGCCCATCATTTTTTTCCCTTTTCCTTTCCCCTCCAATATTTTTCCAGTGGACATCATCTTTACTTTTCTACACTCAGTAAGGACCATCTTCACACTATCCCCCTGCCATGCTGTAAAACACCAGAATCACCTGAAAGGGAGATTTTACACATTTCTGGTCGCTGGTTTTTACAGCTCCCACCCAGGGGACACCCTTTGATTGCCTGGCTCTTAAGGGTAGGTGAGCTTCCTTCCTGAGTCCCACGGGACTGTAATAATCAGAGAAACAGTTCTTGGCAGGCTGCCACCCCCAGGGCACTGCACAGACAGCTGACTGAAACAATTTCAGTCTTTTTGGGAAAGAAGCCTAGTTACTTTTCAGGAGTTTTGGCCTGAGGGGCAGACTTGTGATTTGAAACGCATCTACTGGTCTACTGACGTGCTCTCAGGGAACAGAGGCCGGTGGATGAGATCTGTTCTCTCCCTGTGTTTACTCCATCTTGCTGGTACCTCACAAACAGTAGCTTATATTCTTCTCTAGAACCCCAATTTTTACATCTGCCTCCAGGGAACAACTCTATATCACCTGGCTCTGGTAGCCAGCAGGGCTTATGCTCATGTATCCCACAGGACTGTAATAAATGGAGAGAGAGTTCTTAAACAGCCCAAAGCATAGCAAGAGGCAACACACATAGAGTTCAGCCTCACTATAAAAGAGGCCTATTAGCTAATCATTATAGATGCAACCTGAAGGGGTAGGCTTCGAATTAAACATACATCTAAGGGCTGCCTCTAATGCTTTCCAGAGAAATCTGAGCACGGGTGGTATCTTCGTGCTCTGCATCTGCCACACTCCAGAGTGCCAGTATCTCCTATAGGGGAGCATTTCTATGTGTCTGGTACCCAAGCTTTTATCACTGCCACCAGGGGACACCACTTGACTGTTAGCTCTGGTGGCCACGGGGGCATGTGTTCCGTGGTCCCATGAGACTGTAATAATCAGAGAGACAGTCTTGGCAGACTACCACCCCTAGGGCACTACACAGACAACAGACTGAGATACTGACAGTCTGTCTGTGAAAGAGGCCTATTCACTTGTCCTGGAGCTTTGGCCTGAGGGGCAGGCTACAAATTTGGCACACACCTAGAGGCATATGATTTTTCAGAGGAAACTTTACAGGCCAGAAGCACTTTATTCAAAGTGCTGAAAGAAAAAAAGAAAATGAAAACACTAACTTGAAAATATATCTGTATCTTCATGGTCACTGCTATTATTCATAACATCCAAGATATGGAAACAACCTAAATGTCCATCAGTGGATGAATAGATAAAGCAGATGTGGTACATATATACAATGGAATATTACTCAGCTACACAAAGGCATAAAATCTAGTCATTTGTGACCACATGGATGGAACTTGAGGGGAATTTACTAAGTGAAATAAATCAGACAGTAATGATAGATACTGTATGATCTAACATATATGGAATCTAAGAAAATAAAATCAGAAGCATAAACATACACAAAAGACCCCAAGCTCATGCAGAGAACAGATTGGTGGTTACCAGAGGTAAGGGATGGTGGGTGGGAAAAATGTATGAAGGTGCTCAAAAGGTACAAACTTATAAAACAAATGAGTCATGGGGTTATAATGTACAGCATGGTGACTATAATTATTGCCTACTTGAAAGTTACTGAGAGGAGAATAGATCTTAAAATTTCTCATCAGAAGAATAAAGAAAATTAATGGATGGTAACAATGTTAACTAGACTTATTGTGGTGATCGTTTTGTAATGTAAACAACTACTGACTCATTATACCTTATGGCTGAAACTAGTATAAAGTTACATGTCAGTTATACCTTAATAATAAATTACAAATCCTGAATAAATATTTCTTCAAGATATAGAATATCAGTTGTCCTTTAGAATGAAACTAAATATTCTCTGTCTTCCTTTTCCCATATTGCATAGGTTTAGGAAATTACACAGTTCATCCTATCTTTGTGGTAATTAAGCACCGTCACTAATTTTACTATGAGTTGAAATTTTACTCAGGAAAATTTCAATGTTTGTTTTCCTACCTAAAATAACCCTTCAAAAGTGATATATCCTATGCCTAGCCCACAATGCAGTTCTGATTACTATTTGCCCTGGAACTACTCAGATTGTATCAATCAGATTTAATATGCTAGATAATTAAGATTATTTTGAGAATGTATTGTTCAGAGGCAATAGTCTAGTATAAGGGTAAGAGTCAACATTAAGAACAACAAACTCATATTGCCATGTATATGAAGTCTGTTACAATTTCCCTCAACACAAATATAAAGCTTCAGTGTATGTTAGGTAATGCATAGAAAAGTATGTGCATGTACACATACATTTTTCAGCACTCTCAAACTGATTGTATTTCTAATATTATAAATAATTATGTTTTTACTAATTTTAGTCTAAAATTTTCCACTTTTCTGTGTAATATAATCTTTTGCCAATCAACACCATCACATCGGTTTATTTTTGAGTACACTATTTAAAATAGTAAAATGAAAGAGTTTCTGGAATTCCTGAGAATGGATTTTTAGTAAACAACATGGATGAATATGTTAACAATGTTAGTTTAAGCCATTAGAAATCTTCCTAAGGTTGTAGTAAAATTGGACTATCTTGCCTGCTTCATAAGCAAAAAGAAAGCAAATCTACATTTTAATAAATGGATTGTTTTAGGGGAAATCTTTGAACTATATGCAGTAGAGAAGAATGCCATAGTATTAATACTGTTTTTTGACTAATTTAATGATCATACTTTACCACCACCTACATTAATGTGGAAAATATCAAAGATCTACACTAATACATTTTCTACTACCTTCTAACTCAATCTTCTCTCCAACCTCCTACCTCAATTTCCTTCTATTTTATTTTATATTTTTTCTATTTAAATTTGTTCAGCGAATGTGCTACTTGTCAAAGGGCATCAATTGACAATTGAGAAGACTGAAGAGTTCATTCCTTTGTCAGGATTATGTGACAGTGAAAAAGAATAAACCATTAATCTCTCTTATGATCCTTTATTCCATTCCATGAGATACAGATTGAGGACAAAAATCAGAGTTCTATTCTGCCCTTACAGAGTCTTTCAATCTTTTAATCAAATTTGTCACCTCATTCTTGACTTAAATTTTACAAAACACCCAGATATTCCCAGAATATTTATTATTATACCATGGATCTAAATATTTTAATAGCAGAGTTAAGTATACTCTGCTATCTATGAAGCATCATGTCACTACTAATATTTTCTCCAATAGTTATTGTAGGAAAGTTTAACACATAAGTCCATGAGGACTAATTAGTTAACCAATACATGAACAAATGGATGAGTCATGAGTCATGTTCCCGTATGTATGTGTATTTATATATATATATATATATATATATATATTTCTATGCATATATATAAGAAAACAAAACCAAAATAAATATGGCACTAAAATTGATCAACTGTCAGAACATTTTCTATGTTATAGCAATATACTATCCTGAGATGTAGGAATCTGGGATTTTTACTTTCAGTTTTCTCTGCCATGGCTCATCAGCATGTGCCAAGTAAGTATTAATGAAGGAAAAGCTATTTTACTTGATATAATGTGGTATATTCCAAACTGATATAGTTTATGACTGACTCAGACTCTTTCAATAAAGATAAATTATTTTATAAAGTACCAGAAGTAGTAAGAAATGTATCATAAAAATTGTTTTTTCCCATTCCATTTTGTCAAGAAGTAACTGCAAAGGGTCTGAGTGTTAACACTATTTACAAGCTAACAAGTTAGCCATTTTTAGAATCCTGGCAGAAGACACAGACTTCTTGATGGTCAGAAACAAAGGATATCATTACTTATGGCAATAGAAGTAACTACTGGGGAGGTAAAAGACGAGGCAAATGAAGCTGGAAGGGAAGTAAAGTCTAAAATGAAGCAGTATTAATTTGGCTAACTTGTGGACAATTGCGGACCAATACTTCTGGGATCTTTACAGAAGAATTAAAAAATATCTTTTAGAGTTGTCTTTCTGATCAAGGGATGATACCAAAATGGCAATATAGGGCATTACTGACTTCACTCCCCATTACAAGAACAACTAGCAACCTATGAACAAGACATATCTGACAAAATCCTAGAACATGAGGCCTCCTGTACCACAGAGATGGAGACACTCCCATTAGAAGGATAAGAGGAACGACTGCATGATGACTGCATTGCGCCTCTGCCAGTCCAGGGCAGCACCCCACTCTAGTCTAAAGTTCCTCCATGGGGGAAATAAATAGACCTGAAGGTGGACATTGAGCTCCCCCAGTATTGTCAGTTGTTTCTTGGGAGTCCCATTCTCTGGTCTTGTCTCACAGGGATCAAGGGAATTGACCACTGGAAATCACATTATGAAGGAGAAGCAGAAGGGACTTGCAGCTTGGCTTATCTACAGAGCCAAGATTGTGATAAGTCTAACCAGGGAACTCAGCAGCGAGTGAGTCTTCCTACTTTTAAACCTCAAATCAAGAGCCTTGCTAGCACTAGAGTCAAGTCTACCCCCCACGCCTAGGCTGGCTAGCTGAGTCATCCACTGCTGAGTGTAGCTCCCTGCCCCACCTGACTAGGAACGATGACCACAATGTTGGGTTGGCCAAAAAGTTCTTTTGACTTTAAGTAAAAATAATAAAAGACACATTTTCCATTTTTACCAATAACTTTATTGAACAATATATTCATTAACCGAATGAACTTTTTGGGCAACCCAATACTTGGGAGTGTAGCTCCTTGCCCTGCTTGATCAGGAAGCCTGGCCAAGCATACAGGAAATAGCTTGACTGAGCAGCATTTGAGCAGAGGGTCTGGCCAGCAGCTCTGCCCATCTGCAGACAAGCTGGTGACGCTGTCTGACCAAAGAGTTTGGCATACAGGTCTGTCTGATTAGCTCCGCAAACAGGAGTCTTGTCATCCTGGGAGCCTGCTGTATGCTTCCCACCCCAAACAGGGAAACTAACCTGTAGTCCTGTCCTTTGCTGAATATAACCTTTAGGAAACCTAACCCAAGCTCCTGGAAATCTCAGTAACCCATCCTCTAGCTCCAGTACAGTGGCACTTGAGCAGAGAACCCAACCAGTGGTTCTGTGTCTGCAGAGTCAAAACAGTGGCCCCCATCTGTCCAGGAAGCATCACAAGCAGGTCTGTCTAATTTGATACCCAAACAAAGAGGCTTGCTGGCCTTAGGAACTGTTCTGCAGCCCCAACCAAGCATGGAAGCTAATTTATAGTTCTCCCAAAAGCTTGATACAGACTCTAGTCTGGTACAACTAGGAAACCTAACCAGAGCTCCTGGGAATCTGTGTAGCCCATCTTGCAACCCTGATTACAATAGTACTTCAGTGGAGAAACTGGTCAGTAGCCCTACCCATCTGCAGAGCTAGAATGATGGCCCATCACAAGGCATAGTCTGCCTAATTTGATCCCCAACAAGAGCCTGTGCAAGCCTTGGAGCCTATATGGGGCCCCACAGACCAGAGAAATTAATTTGAGCTCCCATTTACTACTGAATACAGCCCTCAGCTTTCCTGACCAGGATACCTAACCAGAGCACATAAGAAAATGCAGAGTCCATCCTACAGCCCTGTTTACAGTGGTACATGAATAGAGAGCACAGCCTGTGGCTTTCCCTGTCTTCACAACAAAATCAGTTGCTCTATCTGGACAGGAAATTTAGTGCAAAGTGTAGCCTGATTTGGGTCCCCAAACAATGAGACTTGAATGCCTTGGAGCCTGTTCTGCTTCCCTGCCACCACAAGAAAACTAATTCATAATGCTTCCCACTGCTGAATATAGTACCCAGCCTGACCATTTAGGAAGCATGATCAGAGAACCCAGGCAATCACAAAACCTGTCGTACAGCCTCACATGGGCAGGGAATCAAGCCAGCACTCCTATGCAACTGTTCTTAGCCAGTAGTATACCCCTCTCCCCCACAACCTAGAACTGGAGCAGTGGTCTTGCCCCATAATAGATCCTGATAGCAAGCCCCATTTGTCCAAGGATGCTACCAGCTGACACATCCAGAACACCAAGCTGAGAGGAATGGTCAAGAGCTGTCTCTGCCAAAGTGAACTTTTAAAAGTCTGAAAAAGGAAATTTCTTACTCAAATATACAGATACCCCTGTAAGAAATCAAAGATCATGAGAATCAAGTTAACATGACAAAACCAAAGGAAAATAATAAATATCCAATAACTGACCCTAAAAAAAATGGAGATCTATAAACTATCAAAGAATTCAGAATAATTCTCCTAAAGAAGTTTAGTGAACCACAAGAACACACAAATAAACAAAATTGAGAAAACAATGTACACAGAAAACAATAGGTTCAGTGAAAAGATAGGAACCATTAAAAAAAAAAGTTGGAAGAACACAATAACTGAACTGAAGATTTAATAGATATACAATATAAAAATATGTAAACTGTAACATCCATATCCTAAAATGTGAGGGAGAAGTAAAAATAAGAAATTTAGGAGTGTTATTGAACTTAAGTTCTTATCAGTTTAAAAAATAGGATGTTATAATTTTAAGGTACTTTATGTAAGATTCATGATAACCACAAGGTAAAATTTGCAGCTATTACACACAAAAAAATTGATGAAATGTAAAGCATATTAATGCCAAAAGACATCAAAATACAAAAAAAAAAAGCAGGATAAGGAAGCAAGCAAGAATGAATCTACAAAACATTTAGAAACCAATTGATAAAATGGCAATATGAAATCCTTGCCAATTAATAATGACTTAAATGTAAATGGATTAAATTATCAGATCAAGATATACTGAATGGCTGAATGGATAAAAAAGGAAGATCAACAATATGCTGCCTACAAGAAACTCAATCTATTCTTAAAGACACACAAAGACTGAGAATGAAGGGATGGGAAAAATATTTCAAGCAAACGATAACCAAAAAAATAAAAACAAAAAAAAAGCAGGAGTAGTTATTTCAGACAAAATAGACTTTAAAAATGGTAAAAACATACAAAGGGGATCATTATATAATGATAAAGGGGACTATCGATCAAGAATATGTAACAATTTAAAATGTTTACATACCCAACATCGAAGCATCTAAACATATAAAGCAAAAATTAACAAAATTAAAGGAGAAGAAACAGTGATAGAATAGCTGTTGGAAACTTTAATACCCAACTCTCAATAATGAATAGATCATCCAGACAGAGAATAAATAAACAGCTGATTTGAGCAACACTGTAGAATGAACCTAGTAGACATATATGGAACATCCTATCTCACAAAAGCAGAATACACGTTCCTCTCAAGTACATGTGAAACATTTTCTAGGATAGACGTATGTTATGTGGCAAAACAAGTTTTAGTTAATTCAAGAAGATTGAAATCAGGACATGGAAGCAACCTAAGTGTCCATCCACATATGAATGGATAAAGAATATGTGGCACATATATACAATGGAATATTACTCAGCCATAAAAAGAAATGAAATTGAGTTATTTGTAGTGAGGTGGATGGACCTACATTCTGTCATACAGAGTGAAGTAAGTCAGAAAGAGAAAAACAAATACCGTATGCTAACACATATATATGGAATCCAAGGAAAGAAAAAAAGGTCATGAAGAACCTAGGGGCAAGACAGGAATAAAGACACAGACCTGCTAGAGAATGGACTTGAGGATATGGGGAGGGGGAAGGGTAAGCTGTGACAAAGTGAGAGGGTGGCATGGACATATATACACTACCAAACGTAAAATAGTTAGTGGGAAGCAGCTGCATAGCACAGGGAGATCAGCTCAGTGCTTTGTGACCACCTAGAGGGGTGGGATAGGGAGGGTGAGAGGGAGGGAGATGCAAGAGGGAAGAGACATGGGAACATATGTATATATATAACTGATTCACTTTGTTATGAAGCAGAATTAACACACCATTGTAAAGCAATTATACTCCAATAAAGACGTTTAAAAAAAAAAGAAAAGATTGAAATCATACCAAGTATCTTTTCTGATCATAATGGTATGAAAATAGAAATCAATTACAGAAGAAAAACTGGAAAACTCATGAATACATAGAAATGAAATAACTCTTCTGGAAACCAATGGGTCAAAGAAGAAATTAAAGGCCAAATGAAAAAGTATCTTAAAACAAATGAAAATGGAAACATAACACTCCAAAACTTATGGGATACAGTGAAAGCAGTTCTAAGAGGGAATTTGATAGTAATAAATGCATACATGGATGAATAAGGAAAGTCATAAATAATAAACCTAATTCTATGCCTCCAGGAATTAGAATAGGAATAACAAACTGAGCCCAAAATTATAAGAAGAATGAAAGTAATATAATAAAGATTAGAGCAGAAATAAAAGAAACAGAGAACAGGAAAACAATAGAAAAGATTAACCAAACTAAGAGTTGGCTCTTTGAAAAGAAAAATTGACAAATTTTTAATTAGGCTAAACAAGGCAAAAAGTTGATTTGAGGACCCAAATCAACAAAATTATAAATGAAAAGGGACACATTACAACTGATAATATACAAAGGGTCATAAGAGGGTACTATGACCAACTATACACCAAAAAACTGGACAACCTAGAAGAAATGGAAAACTTACTAGAAACATACAATGCTACCAAGTAAATCAAAAAGAAATAACCAATCTGAATAGACCAATAACCTGTGAGGAGATTGAATCAGTAAGAAGAAATCTCTCAACAGAAAAGCCCAAGACCAGACATCTTCACTGGTGAATTTTATGAAACATTTGAACAACAATAAAGGCCAATGCTTCTCAAACCCTTCCAAAAAACTGAAGATAAGGGAACACTCACGAACTCATTTTATGAGTCCAGTATTACCCTGACACTAAAGCCAGAAGAGGGCACTACAAGAAAAGAAAAGTATAGGCCAACATCCTTAATGAATACAGATGTAAAGATTCTCAATAAAATACTAACAAACTAAATTCAGCAGCACCTTAAAGGATCATTCATTTCGATGAAGTGAGATTTATCCCTGGGATGGAATGATGGGTCATCATATGAAACATAATAAATGTGATACACATAGTAAAACAATAACATAAAAAATCATATGGATCATCTCCATACACACAGAAGGGATTTGACAAAATTCAGCATCAGTTTATAAAACAACCTAGGTAAAAAAGAAATTTGCCTCAACATAATAAAGACCATATATGACAAGCACATAGGTAACATCATAGTCAATGCTGAAAGACTGAGAGCTTTTCTTCTAAGATTAGGAACAAGAAAAAGGTGCCCACTCTCACCACTCCTCTTCAACATAGTACCAGAAATCCTTTCCAGTGCATTGAGATAAGAAAGAGAAATAAAAGGCATCAAAATTGGAAAGGAAAATGTAAAATTGTCTCTCTTTGCAGATGACATAATTTTATATACAATAAATTCTAATGGCTTCACCAAAAAAGTGTTACATCTAATAAACAAACTCAGAAAAGTTGCAGGATATAAATTGACATACAAAAATCAGTGGTGTTTCTATACACTAACAAATATCTGAAAAAGAAATTTTAAAAATCCCATTCACAATAGCATCAAAATCAAAATACTTAGCTATAAATTTAACCAAGGAGATGAAAATTTCTATGCTGAAAAGTATAAGACATTGATGAAAAAACTGAAGAAGACACAAATAAATAGAAAGATATCCCATATTCATGGATTAGAAGAATTAACATTGTTAAAATATCCATACTACCAAAGCCATCTACGGAGTCAATGTAATCCCTATCAAGATTTAAATGGCATTTTTTATAGAAATATAAAAAACAATTCTAAAATTTATATGGAACCACAAAAGACCCAGATAGCCAAAGCATTCCTGAGAAAGAAGAACATAGTGGGAAGCAACACATTTCTTGATTTCAAGCTATATTATAAAGCTATAGTCATTAAAAGAGTATGGTACTGGCATAAAAACAGACACATAGGCCAATGGAAAAGAATTGAGAGCCCAGAAATAAACCCTGTTTATTTGATCAACTAATATTTGACAAGGGATCAATTATACTCAGTGAAGAAAATATGGTGTCTTCAGTAAATGGTACTAGGGAAATTGGATATTCACCTATGAAAGAACAAAATTAAATCCCTCTTTTACACTACTCACAAAAATTAACTTGAAATGGATTAAAGATTTAAACATAAGACCAAAAACCATAAAACTCCTAGAAGAAAGCAAAGGAAAAAATCTCCCTGACATGTGTCTTGGCAATAATTTTTTGGCTTTAATTCATAAAGCACAAATAACAAAATCTAAAATAAACAAGTGAGACTCCATCAAGCTAAAAAGCTTCTGCACAGCAAAAGGAACAATCAACAGAATGAAAAGACACCGTGTCAATGAAAAAATATTTGTAAATCATATATCTGATAAGGTGTTAATATCCAAAATACATAAAGGACAAACATGCAACTCAATAGCAAAAGAAAAAAGAAAAAAAAAGAAATTTAAAAATGGGTAAAGGACCTGAATAGAGACCTTTACCAAGAAGATATACACATGGCCAACAGTTACATAGGTGGTCAATATCATTAATCATAGGGAAGTGAAAATCAAAGCCACAGTGAGAGATAATTTTATATTTGTTATAATGGCCATCATGAAAAAGACAAGAGATAACAAATGCTGGAGAGGATGCAGAGAAAAGGGAACCCTGGTACACTTTTTGTGGGATTGTAAATTGGTACAGTCACTCACTATGGAAAGTAGTATGGATGTTCCTCAAAAATTAAAATTACAATTACCATATGATCTGGCTATTCAACTTCTGAGTATATATCCAAATATAACATCAACACTATGTGGAGAAGATATCTGAACACTCATGTTCATTGTAGCATTATTAATAATAGCCAAGACATGTGAAAACAGAGGTGTCCATCAATAGACAAATGGATGAAGATATTATGGTGTATATATACAACAGAATATTATTCAGCCACAAAAAAAAGAAGAAAATCCTGCCATTTGTGACACTGATGGACCTTGAGGGCATTATGCTAGATGAAATAGACAGAGAAAGACAAATACGCTATGATCTCATTTATATGTGAAATCTAAGAAAATACCAAAAACAAAAATATCATAGTAGAAGATCAGATTTGTCGTTACCAGTACCAATGGTGTAGGAGCTGGGGAAATTGATTGAAGATAGTCAAAAGGTACAGACTTATAAGATAAATAAGTACTGGGGTTGCAATGTATAACATGATTACCATAATTAAAACTGCTTTGTTAATTTGAATGTTACTAAGAGAGTAGATCTTAAAAGTTCTTGTCACAAGGAATAAAGTTTTTTGTAACTATCTGAGATTATGGATGCTAAACTCAATTTGATAATCATTTCACAATACATATATAAAACAAATCATTATGCTGTATACCTTAAACTTATACAGTGCTATATGTCAATTATATCTCCCTAAACGTGAAAAAAAACTTAGAAAAAAGAATTTCTGAGAATTAAAGCAAGCATTTATTTACTAGTTTCCATCCTCCATTATTTGTTTCCTGGGTGGACAGGAATGCTCCAGAAATTGTAGGCAAGCTTCCTGGAAGACAAGCAGGCTCCCGCTGGCATCTCTTATAGCAGTATTAGAGAATCCCTAGGACTAAAAATGAAGGATAAGCTGACTGTTTCAGCATGAAGTGGGTCAAAGCCCACCCAGAAGTATTAGCTGCAGCCCTGGTTCTGGCTGTAGGTGTTACAGTGATTGCAAGAGATATGAGGCAGTGCACAGGCGGCAACTAATACATGTCTATCTAAGTATATATTTTATAAATACCTATGATATCAAAATAGGGAGACTTATGGGAAAAAATACACTAAATTTTTAACAAATTATTTCATAGTGTGACATTTAGTAAGTGGTTGTATTAATTTTCTAGGGCTGCAGCAACAAAGCACTACTCACTGGGTAGCTTAAAACAAGAGAAATTTATCCTCTCACATTTCTGGAGACCAGAAGACTGAAATCAAGATATTAGCAGGGCCATCCTCCCTTTAAGGCCTCCAGAGGAATACCTTCCTTGCCTCTTACAGCTTCTGGTAGCCCCAGACATTCTTCGGTTTGTGGTAACATAACTCTAATATTTGCCTCCATCTTCCTATGTGTTTCTGTATCTCTGTGTATTCAGATGGCTGTCTTGTTTCTGCACTTCTCTCTTATCCTTATAAAAGCACCTGTCTTATTGGATTAGAGCCAATACCATTCCAGTATGACCTCATCTTAACTAATTACATCTGCAATGACCCTATTTCCAAATAAGGTCATATCCTGAGGTACTGGGAGTTAGGACTTTTAATGTATCTTTTGGGGGGTACCTAATTCAACTCATAAGAACAGACAATGGAGGATTTCCACTTGAATTGGTTGTAAATGTTTGCAAAGGATATTCTGGAAATCATTGTAGTTTGTCTCATTCTTATACACAATATCAATTTCCTTTTTTACATGCCTATGTATGCTGTGAAAGTCAAATACTCACCTAGTTCTCGTTGCTGCTAGCTCTGTGACACAGCCCTAATAAATAGAGATGCACTGACCCTTTTTCCCCCTACCCTTTCATTTCTACTTTGAAAGAAAACAGTATGTCTAGGATTACACAGCAATTTTATGATCATAAGAGAACAGGCAAGTTTATTTAAACAAACAAAAATACATTGGCCTTAGCATCACAAGATTATTCTAGCAGTCACTTACTCAGGACTTACTATATGTGAAAGAAATAAAGCACTATTGATGTGAGTCATTTTGTTTGTGTTTTCTGTTACTTGTAGACAGAATCATGCCTAAATGATACGTGTGTGCACGTGTTTCTGGTGAATCTTATAATTTTCAAAGACTTTTTAAAAGCGAAATTTGGTATCTGAAGTAAATGATATCAACAGGTAAAAATATATTTTACTGAAGATTTTTGAAAGAGATTTCAAATAAAGAGTTGCACTTCCTTATAGAGAGTATAATTTCTAGAAAACAAATCAAATGTCAATATCCAAAAAACTCACCATAGAAAATAAAGCTCTACTCCTAGCACTAAGATTTTAGTTTTAATTACCTTTCGTTAGCCTTGAAACAGCCACTAGAATGGTGATTGTATAAAATTTACTGAGAAGTATGTAATAGATGTTGAATGCTGGTGAGTAGGATTTTTTTTTTTTTTAATGAAAAGGTAAACTTTGTTAAGATGTGAAGTACAGTTGAATAGTCTTTGGTGCACATTATGTTTTTTGTGACAGAGAAAAGGTTAGAAAGTGTCATATGAAGTTAGTGTTTCAAAAAAAGGATTCTATACATATATAATTTTAAATACTTTGTTATTTCTTAGTGTTTTACTTTAATATAATGTAATGATTTGATTACATAATGTAATGATTTATCAATTTTTGAAGTTTCACTTGATGCATATGAAACTTTATCACAGATAACATGTGATTAGTATTAAGTATTTTGTAAACCCTTAATTTTAGGGCATAATTATTTATTACAGTAGCTGTCATATTGTGTAAATTCTGGCTGCAAAATATAGTCATGTATATGTCATGTATATAGTCATGTATCCCTGGAGATTCTTTAACTTTACAGAAAGTTAGCAGTAGTACTATAGGATTTTCAATCTTCATGATAACTGCTATCTCTTAATGGTGCTGTCCAGTGAACTTAGAAACCTTGACCAGATCCCTGAAAGGTATCATGAATACATCCATATTTTTTCAAATGTTGATAGAGATATACACAAACCAAGTGATGATTCCTTTCTATTTTGCTATCTGATAGAAATATTTTCCTTTTCTTCATATAATTACATACGTAATTTCACAACAAAGCTACTTTAAAAAGAAAAAAATTTTTTTTTACAGTTTTAAGAGAAGATCACCAATTCTCTTTATATTCTTGAGCTGTTAGTCAGGTTCAAACGATTAATTGCTTCTCTGGATGACGTAATCAATTGTTTCCTTTCATATTTTGTTTTTAGTATATGTATTGATTTGTCTGGATATGTCTCACTAGGATGAAGTATAACGGGAATGAGTTCTCCTTGTTGAATATTGAAGGACTTTACAAGGTGTATATGATGTGGCATATGCCACCTAGCTGTTCTGTCTTAGAGCATTTTGAGAAGATTTATGTAGCCAAATCTTAAAGCACAACTATCAAGTACAGAATCACATAATAGAACGTGACATTGAAATTCTGTCCCTAAACCACACACACACACACACACACACACACACACACACACACACACTTTCCTCTCATCATTATTATAGATAACCAAACCAAACTAAATTCATTATATAACATTTTTGAAATAAAAGAACATTAATTACACACATATGCCCCCCAGATTAAATAAATAGGGTGCTATCTTACCCTTAATAAGAGTTATCTACTTTTGTCTAAAGAAATTACCAATAGAAACAATATGCCATACTTGATAACAAAGTGAGACCTAAAAAATGCATATACAAAGTTTATTTTATCTCCTTCCAAATTTGAAAATATCTATTTCTAGTCTCAATATTGTCCAAATTGTCTTATTTCTCCCTACAATAAATTGGAAACAAAAATATTCAGGTAACAATGATGTGGAGATATTTTTCTGAAATGAGTATTTTTTTAAATTGAAATCCAAAATTAAGGTTTAAGCCATAGGAAAACATAGCTATCAATGACCATTTTTTGACCTTTTCTTATTTTTGCTATCTCCTTTTTTGAACCAAAATGAACAATTAAACAGAACAGACATTTCTTCCAGGTTGTGCACACCCTGCCAAGACTGAATCAGGAAGAAATAGAAAATATGAACAGACCAATCACAATCACTGAAATTGAGACTGTTATTAAAAATATTCCAACAAACAAAAACCCAGGACCAGATGGCTTCACAGGCGAATTCTTTCAAACATTTAGAGAAGAGCTAACAACCATCCTTCTCAAACTCTTCCAAAATATATCAGAGGGAGGAACACTCCCAGACTCATTCTATGAGCCCACCATCACCCTGATACCAAAACCAGACAAGGATGTCACAAAGAAAGAAAACTACAGGCCAATATCACTGATGAACATAGATGCAAAAATCCTCAACAAAATACTAGCAAACAGAATCCAACAGCACATTAAAAGGATCATACACCATGATCAAGTGGGCTTTATCCCAGGAATGCAAGGATTCTTCAATATACACAAATCAATCAATGTGATACACCATATTAACAAATTGAAGGAGAAAAACCATATGGTCATCTCAATAGATGCAAAGAAAGCTTTCAAGAAAATTCAACACCCATTTATGATAAAAACCCTCCATAAAGTAGGCATAGAGGGAACTTTCCACAACATAATAAAGGCCATATATGACAAACCCACAGCCAACATCATCCTCAATGGTGAAAAAATGAAAGCATTTCCACTAATATCAGGAAAGAGACAAGGTTGCCCACTCTCACCACTCTTATTCAACATAGTTTTGGAAGTTTTAGCCACAGCAATCAAAGAAGAAAAGGAAATAAAAGGAATCCAAATCGGAAAAGAGGAAGTAAAGCTGTCACTGTTTGCAGATGACATGATACTATACATAGAGAATCCTAAAGATGCTACCAGAAAACTACTAGAGCTAATCAATAAATTTGTAAAAGTAGCAGGATACAAAATTAATGCACAGAAATCTTTGGCATTCCTATACACTAATGATGAAAAATCTGAAAGTGAAATCAAGAAAACACTGCCATTTACCATTGCAATAAAAAGAATAAAATATCTAGGAATAAACCTACCTAAGGAGACAAAAGACCTGTTTGCAGAAAATTATAAGACACTGATGAAAGAAATTAAAGATCATACAAATAGATGGAGAGATATACCATGTTCTTGGATTGGAAGAATCAACACTGTGAAAATGACACTACTATCCAAAGAAACCTACAGATTCAATGCAATCCCTATCAGACTACAAATGGCATTTTTCACAGAACTACAACAAAAAATTTCACAATTTGTATGGAAACACAAAAGACCCCGAATAGCCAAAGCAATCTTGAGAATGAAAAACAGAGCTGGAGGAATCAGGCTCCATGGCTTCAGACTATACTACAAAGCTACAGTAATCAAGACAGTATGGTACTGGCACAAAAACAGAAATATAGATCAATGGAACAGGATAGAAACCCCAGAGATAAACCCATGCACATATGGTCACCTTATCTTTGATGAAGGAGGCAGGAATGTACAGTGGAGAAAGGACAGCCTCTTCAATAAGTGGTTCTGGGAAAACTGGACAGGTACATGTAAAAGTATGAGATTAGATCACTCCTTAACACCATACACAAAAATAAGCTCAAAATGGATTAAAGACCTAAATGTAAGGCCAGAAACTATCAAACTCTTAGAGGAAAACATAGGCAGAACACCCTATGACATAAATCACAAGATCCTTTTTGACCCACCTCCTAGAGAAATGGAAATAAAAACAAAAATAAACAAATGGGACCTAATGAAATTTCAAAGCTTTTGCACAGCAAAGGAAACCATAAACAAGACCAAAAGACAACTCTCAGAATGGGAGAAAATATTTGCAAATGAAGCAACTGACAAAGGATTAATCTCCAAAATTTACAAGCAGCTCATGCAGCTGAATAACGAAAAAACAAACAACCCAATACAAAAATGGGCAGAAGACCTAAGTAGACATTGCTCCAAAGAAGATATACAGACTGCCAACAAACACATGAAAGAATGCTCAACATCATTAATCATTAGAGAAATGAAAATCAAAACTACAATGAGGGCTTCCCTGGTGGCGCAGTGGTTGAGAGTCGCCTGACAATGCAGGGGACACAGGTTCGTGCCCTGGCCTGGAAAGATCCCACATGCCGCGGAGCGGCTGGGCCCGTGAGCCATGGCCACTGAGCCTGTGCATCCAGAGCCTGTGCTCTGCAACGGGAGAGGCCACAACAGTGAGAGGCCCGTGTACCGGAAAAAAAAAACTACAATGAGATATCATCTCACACCAGTCAGAATGGCCATCATCAAAAAGTCTAGAAACAATAAATGCTGAAGAGGGTGTGGAGAAAAGGGAACACTCTTGCACTGCTGCTGGGAATGTGAAGTGGTAAAGCCACTATGGAGAGCAGTATGGAGGTTCCTTAAAAAAACTACAAATAGTACTACCATATGACCCAGCAATCCCACTACTGGGCATATACCCTGAGAAAACCATAATTCAAAAAGAGTCATGTACCAAAATGTTCATTGCAGCTCTATTTACAGTAGCCAGGGGATGGAATCAACCTAAGTGTCCATCATCAGATGAATGGATAAAGAAGATGTGGCATATATATACGATGGAATATTACTCAGCCATAAAAAGAAACGAAATTGAGATATTTGTAATGAGGTGGATGGACCTAGAGTCTGTCATGCAGAGTGAAGTGAGTCAGAAAGAGAAAGACAAATACCATAAGCTAACACATGGAATTTAAGAAAAAATGTCATGAAGAACCTAGGGGTAAGACAGGAATAAAGACACAGACCTACTAGAGAATGGACTTGAGGATATGGGGAGGGGGAAGGGTAAGCTGTGTCAAAGCGAGAGAGAGTCATGGACATATATACACTACCAAAGGTAAGGTAGATAGCTAGTGGGAAGCAGCCTCATAGCACAGGGAAATCAGCTCGGTGTTTTGTGACCACCTGGAGGGGTGGGATAGAAAGGGTGTGAGGGAGGGAGACTCAAGAGAGAAGAGATATGGGAACATATGTATATGTATAACTGATTCACTTTGTTATAAAGCAGAAACTAACACACCATTGTAAAGCAAGTATACTCCAATAAAGATGTTAAAAAAAATTGCCATAACAAAAACAAAAAAAAAACTAAAACAAAACACACAATTTCTTTGAACAAGGTAATGGCAGCAGGACAGATTCCAGTTGAAATTGTTTTTCTCGAGACCCATGTGTATATGACTGTCTTGATGAGGATTTGTCTAGGGCCAGCATGGCTGAGCTGCCAGGATAGCGTAGGGATAAAAAAGCTTAACTAGGGGTTGACCTGGGCCTTTATGTGAACACAAAGTAAAATAAAGCAAAGCTATTCTTTGCAAAATTGTAGGGAAATTTTTAAAGTTCCACGGTTTTAAAAGCATAGTAAACTTTCTAAATTTTTCTGTACATATTGCCTCCTTGGGCCACTGATGGATGTTCTATGAATATTCACATAACTAATGCTGCAAGAAACAAAGTGTACAAGTACAAGCTCTGGCTTGTGAAATGCAAACATTTACCTGTCCATATAAAAATTTATTACAAAAAATTCTAAATAAGTTTAATATTTAAATTACATGCTTTATTCATGTAAACATTGAATATTTTGAAATAGAATAAAAACAAACATCATTTAAATTAAATATGTTGATTATGTTGTCTCAAGTAAGCCTGCCCTGTTTGGCTTACAGTAAGGACAGTCTTCCTTAATATACTACATTTACTGCTACAACCCAATATTTTTCTGCCTATGTTTAAAGAATAAAATCCCTTTATCCTTGATTTCAATTTAATTGATTTTATTGATCAATATTGAATTAATTTGATATAAAGGAGGACTGAATAACAAAACTGTACACACAGATCTTTTGTTTCAATTTATGTTTATTATTTTGAATATCATTAAAGTGCACATAAAATTAGCTTTTTCTGGATAGTTCTATAATTTATACAATTGAGAGATTTTTAAAAATGAGAAAATACGTTTATGGAGGGATGACAAATAATTTAGAACCCAGTATTTACTTTATATTTTTCTCAATGCCAACTGCCACAGACTCATATTTAGAAATATTTCATGGTTACTAGAGTATTCAATAATTATAAGAAATCACATCTAATTCATATATTTTCAGATATATTTATTTAAATATAATTCTTCATCTGTAGTCTCCTTGTTTTATTTTATTTATTTTTTAAACATTGTTTAAAATTGAAGTATATTTCATTTACAATGTTGTGTTAGTTTCAGGTGTACAGTAAAGCTATTCAGTTATATATATATCTATATAAATAATATATGTATTCTTTTTCAGATTCTTTTCCATTATAGGTTATTATAAGATATTGAATATAGGTCCCTGTGCCATAGTGTAGGTCCTTGTTGTTTATATATTTTATATATATTAGTTTGTATCTGTTAACTCGAAATTCCTAATTTATCTTCCCCCACCTCACTATCCTCTTTGGTAACCACAAGTTTGTTTTCTACGTCTGTGAGTATATTTCTGTTTTGTAAATAAGTTCATTTGTATCTTTCTTTGGATTCTACATATAAGTGATATCATATGATATTTGTCTTTCTCTGTCTGACTTACTTATTGTATATACATATTCATGAGTAAACTCAAAATTCCATACTTCTAGAGTTAAGTAAATGAGACCTGGATTCAGACAAACATGGGTGTAAAATCAGGCTATATCAGCCATTATTTGTCATATTTTATACAACTTTCTTAAATTCTCTACACTCTGGTGTCATCCATAAAAATAATAGTAATCACTACTAATTTGAGTTATGTTTACTAAAGGATACAGTGCATCTAAAGTACTAAGTGACTACCTGGCACAGAGCGTCTAATAAATCTTATTTTATCATTATTGGTTGTTTATTTTGTATATTATCTTTTACCTTAGAAATAAAATGAGAACATTGAAAATTTCATATCATGAGTCACCAGAATATTCCATCAGAATAAACTACTTTGGTATGTTTTCCTCTAAATATTATTTTCAGTGGGTAAAAGAATTTAAATTGAACTGGTCACAATTGATTTGCTTGCACTTCACAAGAAATAGCTTATATTTGTACATTTTCTTTCTTGCAGCATTTGTTACATGCACATCCACAGAACATCCATCGATGGCCCAAGGAGGAAATTAATTACAAAGTGACAGCAAAAGAATAATCCTAGAAGTGTTATGGATTCAGCTATAAAGACTATCAAGAAGTTTATGTAGACAGTACAGTCACATTGCGTTTTTCAGAGTGGCATTTAAAGGTTATTAAGGGTGATTTTGGAAAATTTAATACGCATTTAAAATACCTTTCTAAAAGTATTGGAAGCTTGATGTATGCATATGTATTTACAGTCCTATTTTCTAATTTTAAAATGTCATATGTACATGATTCAAATAAACTTTTTCCCAGAAATTTGTATAGTTGAGCTAGTCAGTTGGTAGCTGGATTACCTACGTAAGTCAATAAGGGCTTAAACTGATACACCAAGGGACTTCCCTGGTGGTCCAGTGGTTTAAACTTCGCCTTCCAATACAGGGAGTGCGGGTTCAATCCCTGGTTGGAGAGCTAAGGTCCCACATGCCTTGTGGCCAAAAAACCGAAACAGAAGCAATATTGTAACAAATTCAATAAAGACTTTAAAAATGGTCCACATCAAAAAAAAAATCTACTAAAAACAAAACAAAACAAAACCTGATACACCAGGAAAGAACACAGCCTGGAGTTTGGATGAACCAAGAGAACCTGAAAGAAAATGTTCAAAGGATCCTTGAACATAATCTGAAGGTCTGGTTAAAGAGACCAAATTAGATATAAAGCATTGGGAGAGGATCCTTGGGGTCAGAGCAAGGAGGATTAGAACACTTGGAAGATATCATTAGGAGGAGTAGAGGATTCTTAGAACATGACTGTGGGAACTCAGCTTCCTTTCCAACATTGAGAATTCCATTCTATTTCCTTTTCCTAAGCCAAAGGACCACTGGGGTTTTAAAGGCATATAGGTGCAAAAAACAAAACAAAACAAAAAACCCTATTTGTTCTGCAGTAATTAAGGTAAAAAGAACTGTTACATGGTCTTCTCCTCCATGACCTCGGTGAATCTGGGGACACCAGAGTGAAGAAGGACAGATGTGAGGTCCTCAAAGCAGAGGATCCTGAGAACCACATGACTTGCAGCTCTCTGAGCATTCTGGCCAGCTGAGATTGCAAATCACCCTAATCTCTCCCAGGGCAAGAAGACCAATGAGGAAATGAAGGAGCAGGTTAGGATGTGAGACCACTCGTGGGGCTAGGAAAGCTTGAAGGAATACAGAATGAGGAGAATATTTCATATTCAATGGCTTTACAAGTGTAGGGAAGGAATAAGTTTTCTTTGACCTTCTTCAGGTCCCTGGCTAGGTCTGAAAATTCAACTGACAAAAACAGATTAACAGGAGAAAGACATACAAATTTTATTACATTTTTACATTTGCATAGGAACCTTCACAAGGGAATGAAGCCCCAAAGAAGTAACCAGAACAGGAAACTTTTATACCTTTTAGACAAAGAAACAATACATTTGTAAAAACTGACAAGACCAAGGGCTTGAGGCTATAGGTAGCAAATGATAAAAATTAACAAGGTTTGTTTATATACCCTTCACATCCCTAAATTCCTTATCTCTAGTGATAACGATGTCTTCTATCCTCCTTGTACAAGGAGGATACCTTTCACATGGAAGATTTATTTTCCACTTTCAGGAGAGAAAAGAGAGAAGAGTCAGAGTATCCTACTTGCACTGGATGCTTAAGTATTGTTAATTCAAAATAATAAATATGCCAAAGTGGCATATTTTGGAGTGACATGTTCTGCTACTCTTCACAAGTCTCAGTTCTAACTGTTGGCACATGTAAGAAATACTGTACCTACTGAAGCACTGTCACTGCACAGGGTGAACAAGGAATCAAACCTGAGCCTCAGTGAGCCAAGTCACTCAGCAAAGAACAATAACAGTATGTCTAAGCAGGCCCCATAGCTACATAGATGATCTGTCACAAGTTTTGGCATATTAGAGCAGGTGGGGAAGGATGATTAAAAACAAAACCAAACAAAAAATAGCAATAATGGGCATTCTGAAGGTTGAACAGACAAAAACCCATATTACTTTTAAAATATGACATTCATGAAATGAAAAAGGTAATGATACCTATAGTCATCCAAAATTAGTGGCTTGGAAATATAAAAAGTATTGCCAAGAACAGAGGAAAAATATGAAAGGATATATATATGAAAGGGAAATCCAGGACACTCAATGTGAAAATAATATTTCAAGGAGGAGAAAAAAGAAAAAGAAAAGATGCAGGTTAGGAAACAAATAGTGGAAGGAAATCTGTCTGAACTTTAGGAAGACCTGTGTCTGGATATGAATGCTCCTATCAGTTTCTAAGATGCATTAATGAAAAAAAGAGATATATTTTCTTATAATGTGACAAATTTTTAAATTGTATTACAATAAAGTTAAAATCTTCAAGTCCCTAGAGCATAATAATAATTTATGCTATTGTTAATAATATTGCTAATAATGACAATAAAATGTTAGGTACACAGGAAAAAGGACTGGCATCAAATTTCTCATTGTAACACCTGAAATTTGAGGAAAGAATTTAATCTTTGCTGACTATTGAGAAAAATTTATGTATCCCCCAAATCCTATACCTGCTGACAGTATCATCTCATAGGCAGGTAGCTGATAATGTACAATAATGTGATAAACTCCATCTGTGAGCAGTGGTTGAGGATATACATAAACCAAATAATAAATGATTCAAAAACAGAATCCAAACTTTAAGGACACTTGAAACAGAAAGAATATTCTAAATGATAAGAAAACTTTAATCACAGCCAATGATTAAAATTAACTACCTTAGCCAGGAATTGGGGCATTCTAAGGCCCCACAGTGGGGGCAGGCCAGAGAGCAGATAGGGTAAGTAAAAGTGTTTCTTCATGTCTCATCTTGGTGGGATGGGTGACACAGACAATCTTGGTGGGGAATCAGTATCTGTCATGGGGAAATATTTTCTTTTAAAACAACAGTAGTGAAATATGTACCTAATTATAAATGCAGGGGCAGGTAAGGTAATAAAACAAAAATTATAGTTACAATATCCAAATATGTGTGGGAAAACATGAAATGAGTAACAACTTGATAAAAATATGCAAAAGTACAAGGAAATGTAGGAAAAATGGGAAAATGTAGGAAAAGATAGTTTAAAATAAGCAACATAAAATTTTAAACATAAAATAAGATGGGAGAAACATGACAAACATACACAAGCTTTGCCCTATGTCTGGATAGAATTATAACTCCTATTGAAATACAGAGTACAAAAGCATCTGTTAAATACAGGTCATAGGAAACAGACTGAAAAACAGTAATGAAGAAAGGTTGAAAATGAAGGGGTTGCCAAATAGGTACCTGAAAAATAAACCCAGAAGCATCATACATGCACATGCTGTGGTTTAAGGCTAAACACATGAAACCGAATGAAGAAGAATATTGTGTCATGATGGAAGGCACACTTTACGACAAAGGTAAAAACATCAATAAACTTGTACAGATCAAATAGCTTAGCAGCTAATTTCACAAAGCAGAAATCATTCAAAATGCAAGGAGACCTTCATGAAAAGAAGAAAAAATTTAAAGGAAACTTCAATAGAACACAGGGAAGTAGGCAGAGAATATGGAGATTCCCTGAGGAACTGGCAGCTGATGTTTAGAGTCCCAGAGGCTCCATTATGAATGGAAAGGAAGCAGTCAAGATTATCTTCCAGTTCAGAGAATCAGTATGAAATCCCTGCATAAAATCACTTTAGTGATGATGGAAACAGAAAGCCAAGACACTGAATATCCAGTTGCACTGTGTGCCAGCAGCATATAGAGAGGGCTCTTGTAGGCACTTTAGAAGCTATGCTGTCTCCAAACAGAGAGGTTGTATCCTTTCCACATATTGAAGAAGCCTATATCCTTCTAAAGGGAAAGTATGGAGAGTGAAGGATTATGACATATACCTATCACAGTAAAACTTAAAATGGAATCACTCTAAAATGATAATTTTTTATTAGTACAAAGCAGAATTTAAAATTGTACATTAGAGTTCTTATTTACCTCCATCTGTACTTAGGGTATACTGGGCACCTTACTAAACAAACTGGAAGATAATGTCACACATATGACATTATGTTTTCAGTGATTTCTGAGTTCTAAAGGAGTGAAGAGGGAAAAAAGATTTATACCAATAGTCACTAAATCACACTGAGCAATAGACACTTAAATTCCAAGCTCCTAGAAAGGAGCTTGTACCCTCATCTGGTGCCCCAATTTTTGTGGATGCCACCCAGAGGACACCTATAGATCACCAGGCTCTGGTGGACAGCAGGGCTTATGCTCATAGGTCCCACAGGACTATACCCAATGGAGAAAGAGTTAACTGGCTACCATCCCCAGGGCACAGTAAAGAAACAACCAAATGAGTTACCCAGTCTTTCTATGAGAGAAGCCTATTAGCTAATCCTCATAGTTGTGGCCTGAGGCGCAGGCTTCCAATTAAACAGGCATCTATTGGCTGACTGTAATCCTCTTCAGAGACGTTGGAGGGCAAGCGCTATCTTCATGTCCTCTTTCTGTTGCATTGCAAAGGCACAGTATCTCCTGAAGGGGAGTTTTATACACATCCTGTGCCCTGTTTTTTATATCCAATGCCCCAGTTTTTGTGGCTGCTGCCCAGGAAATTGCCCCCCAATCACCTGGCCGTGGTCTCAGCAGGTCGTATGTTATTGGTCCCACAGAACTGTATATATTTGCATACTTTAAAAGCTGGTGCTTAAGGGTCTGGTTTCCAATCATCCTGAATCTAGGTGCCAACTGAGATCCTTTGGGACACTGACAAGTATCAGCACACCCTGGACTACTGAGATCCACTAAAAATAATGTAGGCTGCTTGGACAATCACAAAGGTTTTAGAGACAACCAAGAGAAGGGAAGGGTTGAACAATAAGGTCACCTCCTACGTGAGGATACTCTTTCAAGGATGGGAAAGGTAGCTGTTTATCTAATGCATAAAAACCAACACAGAGAGTCAAGGAAAATGAAGAAACAGAGAAAGATGTTCCAAATGAAATAACAAGATAAAATCTCATAAAAAGAGCTTAATAAAATGGAGATAAGTGATTTACCTAACAGAGTTCAAAATAACAGTCATAAAGATGTTTGGTGAACTCAGGTGAATGAATGAACAAAGTAAGAATTTCAACAATAAGATAGAAAATATAATAAAGTACCAACAGAAGTCACAGACTGAAGAATATAAACAATGAACTGGGAAAAAAAAAAAAAAAGAGGTGGTTCAACAGCAGGCATAATGAAGTAGATGAAGGACCAGTGAGCTCGAAGACAGGGAAGTGGAACTCACCTAATCAGAGCAGCAACAAGAAAAATAAAAATGTAGATAGCTTAAGGAGAAAGATAGTGGGACAATATCAAGTGGACCAACATTTGCATGTCAGGGGTCCCAAAAGAAGAAGAATGAGAGAAAGGGGCAGAAAAGTTATTTTCAGAAATAATGGTTGGAACTTCCTCAAACTGGAGAAGGGCACCCAATCCAGGAAGTCCAGAGAGTTCCAAGTAAGATGAACTCAAAGAGGCTCACTCCAAGACACATAATTAAAGAGCCAAAAGTTAAACACAAGGAGAGAGTTTTAAAAATAGCAAGAGAAAAACAACTTGTTATGTACAAGGGAACCCCCATAAGGTTATCAGAAGATTTTTCAGCAAACATTTTGCAGGACAGAAAAGATATATTCAAAGTGCTGAAAGAAAATAAAACTGTCAACCAAGAATACTCTACCCAGCAAAGTGGTCTTTCACAACTGAAGGAGAGTTAAGGAATTTTGCAGACTATCACTAAGCCAGCCTTAGAAGAATTGTTAAAGGGACTTCTTTAAGCTGAAATAAAATGGCACAAATTAGTAACAGGAAACACTGAAAGTAGACATTGCAATGTGAAGGTAAATATCAATATATAGTAGAATTCAGAATTATCCAATGTTGAAATCATGGTGGGTTAATTACTTGCAAAGTTAGTACAAAGGTTAAGAGAGAAAAGCAGAGAAAAAACCTAATTACAATCATTTAAGGGATACAGAAGATAAAAAGATGTAAACCGTAACATCAAAAACAAAATGTAGGAGGAGAGTAAAAATGTAGAGCTTTAGAATACATTCAAACCTAAGGTGTTATCAACTTAAAATAGACCATTATAAATATAAGTTGTTTTAAGTCAGCCTCATGGTAACCACCAAGCAAAAGCCTATAGTAGTTACTCAAATGATTAAAGAGAGGAATCTAAGCATACCACTAGAGAAAATATTCATCATTTAAAAAAGAGCAAGAGAAGAAAAGAGGAACAGAGAAATTACAAAACAGCTTTAAAAATTTAGCAAACTAGCAATAAATGCATACCTATCCATAATTACTTGAAATGTAAATGGACTAAATTTTCCAATCAAAGACATACAGTGGCTGAATGGATAAAAAACAAGACTGATCTATATTATACCTACAAGAGACTCACTTCAGATGTAAGGACTCACACAGAATGAAAATAAAGAGATAGAAAAAGATATTCCATGCAAATGAAAACACAAAGAAAGCTGTGGTAACTATACTTACTTCAGAAAAAAATAGATATTAAGATACACTGTAATAAGAGACAAAAAAGATCACTAATAATGATAAAATAGCCACTCCAACAATAGAATATAACAACTCTAAATATGTGCACTTAATGTAGGAACACCTAATTGTATAAAGCAAATATTAATGTGCCTAAAGGGAGAAATAGACAGCAACACAATGACAGCAGGGGATTTTAATACTCCACTTTCATTAATTCATGAATTCTCCAGACAGAAAATCAATAAGAAAACATACAGAACACTCCATCCCAAGATAACATAATACACGTACTTCTCCAAAGCACATGGAGTATTCTCCAGGATAGATCATATGTTAGGCCACAAAACAAGTCTTACTAAATTTAATAAGATTGAAATTATATCAAACATATTCTCTGACCACAGTGGTGTGACACTAGAAATTATTACACGAAGAAAACTGGAAAAGTCACAAATATGTGGAGATTAAACAACATGCTACTGAACAAGAAAAGGGTCCAAGAAAAAAATCAAAAGAGTAATAAAAATATACCTAAAATGAATGAAACTAGGAAAACAAAATATCAAAACGTATGGAATGCAGCAAAAGCAGTTCTAAGAGAAACGTTTATAGGGATAACTGCCTACCTAAAGAAACAATAAAGATCTCAAATAATTAACCTAACTTTGCTCTTCACGGAATTAGAAAAAGAACAACAAAGCTCAAAGTTAGTAGAAGGAGGAAAATAACAAAGATCAGACAGAAATAAAGACAAAAAAGAAAATAGATCAATGAACCTAAGAGTTGGTTTTTTTGAAATGATAAAAAACATTAACAAACCTTTAGATAGACTCACCAAAAGAGAACTCGAAGAGATAAAATCAGAAGTGAAAGAGGAGCTGTTACAACTGATACAACAGACATACAAGGATTTGTAAGAAGCGACAAGGAATAATTATGCGCCAACAAAATAAACAACCTAGAAGAAATGGATAAATTCCTCTAATGTCAGGAACAAGACAGGATGCCCATTTTTCCACTTTTCTTTCAACATAGTCCTGGTAGTCCTTGCCAGAGTAATTAGGCAGTTAAAAGAAATAAAAGGCATCCTTATTGGAAAGGAAGAAGTTAAACTGTCACTATTTGCAGATAACATTATTTTATATACAGAAAACCTAAAGAATCCACCAAAAAAACTGTTAAAACTAATAAACAAATTCAGTTAAGTTGCAGGATACAAAATCATTGTACAAAACCCATTGCATTTCTATTAATAATGAACTATCAGAAGAGAAATTAAGAAAACAATGCCATTTACAATTTAATCAAAAATAATAAAATAACTAGCTATAGATAAATTTAACCAAGGAGGTGAAAGACCCATACCCCGAAAACTATGACCCACTGATGAAAGAAACTGAAGATGACACAAATAAGTGGAAAGGTATTCCATGTTCATGGGCTGGAAGAATTCTTAATATTGTTAAAATGCCCACACTACCCAAAGTAATCTAGAGATTCAATGCAATCTCTATCAAAATATCAATGGCATTTTTCACAGAAATAAAGCAAATAATCCTATAATTTTTTATGGGATCATAAAAGATCCCAAATAGCCAAATCAATTTTGAGAAAAGAGAATAAAACTGGAGGCATCACACTTCCTGACTTCAAACTATACTACCAAGCTAGAGTCATCAAAAATAGTTTGGTACTGACATTAAAAACAGACAAATAGATCAATGGAACAGAATAGAGAGCCCAGAAATAAACCCACACATATATGGTCAATTAATTTATTAAAAAGTAGCCAGGAGTATACAATGGGGAAAAGGCAGTCTCTTCAATAAATGGTGCTAGGAAAATTGAATATCTGCATGAAAATGAATGAAACTGGACCACTGCTTTTCATCATACACAAAAATTAACTCAAAATGGATAAAGACTTAAATGTAAGACTTGAAGCCATTAAAACTCCTAGAAGAAAGTACAGGTGGTAAACTCAACAGACTTTTTAGATTTGACACTAAAAAGAAAGGAAAAAAAAGCAAAAATTAACAAGTAGGACTACATTGAAATAAAAGCTTCTGCATAGCAAGGAAACCATCAACAAAATGAAAAGACTACCTACTGAATGGAAGAAAATAATGTAAATCATATATCTGATAAGGGTCAATTTCCAAAAAACTATAAAAACTCATTCAACTCAACAGCAAAAAGAATAAACAAAACAAAACTCAAAAAAAAATGGGCAGGGGATCTGAATGGACAATTTTCCATAGAAGACATACAGATAGCCAACAGGTACATGAAAAGGTGTTCGACATGACTAATCATCAGAGAAATGCAACCACAATGAAATATCACCTCCTATCTGTTAGGAGGACTATTGTCAAAAAGACAACAAATAACAAGTGTTGGCTAGATGTGGAGAAAAAGGAACCTTATCCCTGTGCAATGTTGGTGGGGATGTAAAGTGGTGCAGCCAGTATAGAAAACAGTGTGGAGGTTCCTCAAAATATTAAAAATAGAACTACCATATTATCCAGCAATTCTACTTCTAGGTATTTTTATGAAGGAAAAAAAATACCCTTAACTCAGAGATATATGCATCTGCATGCTCATTACAACATGATTTACAATAGCCAAGATATGGAAGCAATGTAGGTGTCCATCAGTGAGTGAATGGACATACACACAATGGAATATTATTCATCCATAAAAAAGGAAGGAAATCTTGACATTTGTGACAACATAGAGGTTCTTGAGAGCATTATGCTAAGTGAAATAAGTCAGACAGAGGAAGACAGATACCATATGATTTCACTTATATGTGGAATCTACAACCAAAACAAAACACCAAGCTCACAGATACAGAGAAAAGATTGGTAGTTAGCAGAGGAGGAAGTGAGGGTTGGGAGAAGGGCAAAGTGGTTGAAGGTGGTGAAAGGTAAAATCTTCCAGTTATAGAAATAAGCCTTGAGGATGTAATGTACAGCATGGTGACTATAGTTAATAATACTGTATTGTGTATTTGAAATTTGCTAAGGGAGTAGATCTTAAATGTTCTCATCACAAGAAAAAAATTATAACCATAGTGATGGATGATAACCTGACTTATTGTGGTGATCATTTCACAATATATATAAATAAATATCAAATCATTATGTTGTACACCTGAAACTAATATAATGATGTATCTATTATATCTGAAGGAGAAGGAGGAGGAGGAGGATGTATAAAGAAGAGGAGGACGAAGAAAAGGAGAAGGAAGTAGAGGAAGAGGAAGGTGAAGAAGAAGAATAGGAAAAAGAAGAAGAAAACATGCCTTATTGGCCTCTGTAAAGAAAGGAAACAGGGATGGCTGCAGCACGTTCTCTCTAGTCTTCTGTACCTCTCTTCCTGGTTTGAGGACAGGAGCACTTTATAATTCTAGTGTTCTTCCTCAGAGTTGATGTGATAGGGACAGATGAGTTCTGAGTATCCCCATGACTTGATCATTATGGTTTGCTAGTAAGATTCTCATTACAGTAAAGTTGAAGGAATAAGATTAAATTCTGGAAAATATTAAAGTTTGAAAAGGTGTCTGCCATAACAATCCCAAGGAATACATTATTTTCTAACTGCATTTTTCTAAAAATGACTCCTTTTTCAATTCAGTATTAATATCTCCAAGCCCACATCTCTAAGGGTATCATTAAGGCCTTCCTCATATTAACTTACTAACTTAATGCCCTCATAGAGGATCACATGCTTAATTCTTATTTTCTAAATTCTTTATCTTTCTTAGGAAAATGTTTCATAACACTAGGAACTTAATCATTCTTGTAGTCAATTTTACAGCCCAAGGAATATTTATTAATTGAAACGCACTTTTATTCTAATATCCTTTGTGTTCACAATACCTAGGTCAGTGTCTGGAAGATAGTAGGTACTTAAAATAATTTGTGAGCAATTGAGGAACATTTAACTTTATTTTAAAAATCTGTCACTTACTTTTCTGTTCTCATCCTCTTGAGTGAGATAATTTCAAAGTAACTTTACTGATTCCTGAGAATGTAAGTTTAATGGGAATAAGATAGTATCTGCCTTTTCACAGCTATAGCCCCAGTACCAAGAGCAGTGACCAGCATACAGTAGGCCTTTAATAAGTGTTTGTTGAATGTAGTGGAAACATTTACATTCACCTGTAATTATAAATTATAGCAAATGTACCAAGAAGAATATGGAGCAATGTATCTCTCAGATATGTCGATATTTGCTCTGATTTCTTTATTTCTTAAAAGAAACAGCTATAGTTCTACCACCTCTGCCTCTTCCCACTTCTTTTCCAGACCTACTCTTTTAGATTTCTGTGTAACGCACATATGTTTTTATATGTTTAAAATAAATATATGATTTTTTGTATTTAATTTATGTTTATATATGGAAATAAATACTTTTTATTCTAGGAGAATATGGCTTTTATTCTAAAATTGTATTTCATTTAAAATTGTAAGGCTATGACAATATTTAAAAAATCTTTTTGTTTTTTTTTCCCAAATCCTAAATTTATTTTTGTTTTTCTTTAGCAACTCAGAAAAACTCCTCCTTAGCCCTAGCCTTCATGCTTTTATTGATCTTTTCTTTTTTACCTGATCTTAGAATATGAATCATAAAGGAACAAAAGAAAAGGTTCATGAGGGAAACATGGAGAAGAAAGGGAAAATGATTACATTTATACTTTGATCCTATTGTAGCATCAAATATAGACTGCTGACACCAAAACATAGACCTCATTTTAAAATGATCCTCACAATCCACTAACCAGTGCATGGATATTGTGTACAGGCATACCTTGCTTTATTGCCCTTGGCTTTATTGCACTTTGCAGATATTGTGTTTTTTACAAATTGAAGATTTGTGGCAGCTCTGAGTCAAGCAAGTCTATCAGTGCAATTTTCCAACAACATTTGCTCACTTCGTGTCTGTGTGCCACATTTTGATAGTTCTTACAATATGTCAAACTTTTTCATTATTATATTTGTTATGGTTATCTGTGATCAGTGATTTTTGATGTTACTATCGTAATTGGTTTTGGGCACCACAAACTGTGCCCATATAAGATAGTGAAATTAATTCATAGATGTGTGTGTTCTGACTGCTCCACCAACCAGCCGTTCCCCATCTCTCTCCCTCTCTTTGGACTTCTTTACTCCCTGAGACACAATATTGAAATCAGCACAATCAATAACCCTACAATGGCCTCTAAGTGTTCAAGTAAAGGGGAAATTCTCAAATCTCTCACTTCAATCAAAAGCTAGAAATGATTAAGCTTAGTGAGGAAGGCATGTCTAAAGCTGAGATATGCCTAAAGCTAGGTGTTTTACACAAAACAGTTGAGTTGTGAATACAAAGGGAAAGGTCTTGAAGGAGACAAAAAGTGCTACTCTAGTGACCACACAAATGATAAAAAAGCAAAACAGCCTTGTTGCTGATATGGAGAAAGTTTTAGAGCTGTAGATAGAAGACCAAACCAGCCACAACATTCTCGTAAGCCAAAGCCTAATCCATAGCAATGCCCTACTTCTCTTCAATTCCATGAAGGCTGTAGAAAAGAAGCTTGAAGATAGTGGAGATTGGCTCTTGAGGTTTAGGTAAAGAAGCCACCTCCATAATATAAAAGTTCAGGTTGAAAGAAAATGCTGATGTGAAGCTGCAGCAAGTTATCCAGAAGATAGAGCTAAGGTAATTAATAAAGGTGGCTACACTAAACAACAGATGTTCAATGTAAAGGAAAAAGACTTATATTGGAACCAAATGCCATCTAGGACCTTCACACCTAGAGAGGAGAAGTCAATGCCTGGTTTCAAAGCTTCAAAAGACAGGCTGACTGTCTTGTTAGGGGCTAATGCAGCTGGTGAATTTAAGTTGAACTGAATGCTTATCTACCATTCCAAAAATTCCAGGGTCCTTAAGAATTATTCTCAATCAATTATGCCTGTGCTGTGGAAATGAAACAACAAAGCCTGGATGAGAGCATATCTGTTTACGACATGGTTTACTTAATATTTTAAGGCAACTATTGAGACATACTACTCAGAAAAATAGATTTCTTTCAAAATATTCCTGCTTACTGACAGTGTACCTGATCACCCAAGAGCTCTGATGGAGATGTACAATGAGATTAATGTTGTTTTCATGCCTTCTAATACAACATCCATTCTGCAGCCCATGGATCAAGAAGTAATTTCAACTTTCAAGACTTACTAGGTAAAAAATACATTTTGTAAGGCTACAGTTGCCAGATAGTGATTCTTTTGATGGATATGAGCAAAGTGAATTTAAAACCTTCTGGAAAAGATTCACCATTCTACATGCCATTAAGAACATTCATGATTTGTGGGAAGAGATCAACACACCAACATTAACAGGAATTTGAAAGAAGTTGATTCAAACCTTCATGCATGACTTTGAGGGTTTCAAGACTTCACTAGAGGAAGTAGTTGAAGATGTGGTGAAAAGAGCAAGAGAAATAGAATTAGAAGTAGAGCCTAAAGATGTGACTAAATTGCCACAATCTCATGACAAAATATTAATGGACGAAGAGTTGCAAAGAAAGTGGTTTCTTGAGATGGAATCTACTCCTGGTGATGAAGATACTATACAGCTTATTGAAATGACAAAGAAGGATTTAGAATATTACATAAACTTAGTTGATAAAAGAATGCTAGGATTTAAGAGGATTGACTGCAGTTTTGAAAGAAGTTCTACTGTGGGTAAAATGCTATCAAACAGCATTACATGCTACAGAGAAATCATTTGTGAAAGGAAGACTTGATGTGGCAAACTTTATTGCTGTCTTATTTTAAGAAACTGCCACAGCCACCCCAGCCTTCTGCAACCACCACCCTGATCAGTCAGCAGCCATCAACATCAAGGCAAGAGCCTCCACCAGAAAAAGATTATAACTTGCTAAATGCTCATATGATAGCTGGCATTTTTTAGCAATAAAGTATTTTGACTAAGGTATGTACATTGCTTTTTATACATAATGCTATCGCACACTTAATAGACTACAGTATAGTATAAATATAACTTTTATATGCCCTTAGAAACCAAGAAATTCATGTAACTTACATTATTGCGATATTTATTTTATTGTGGTAGCCTGGAACTAAACCTTCAATATCTCCAAGGTATACCTATACCAAGTTTGCATATTTTTTTATCAAATAGTTGTCCTTAGTAGTTGTCCATATTCTTAAGCACTGTGCTAAAAATTGAATATCTATTGCTTAACAAGACAGTATCCAATGCCATCCCTATCAAATTTCCAATGACATTTTTCACAGAACTGAAATGAGAATTTTAAGTTTGTATGGAAAGACAAAAGACCCTGAATAGCCAAAATAATCTTGAGAGAGAAGAAAAGAGCTGAAAGAATCATTCCTTCTGGCTTCAGACTATACTACAAAGCTACAGTCATCAAAACAGTATGGTACTGGCACAAAGACAGATGCATAGATCAATGGAACAGAATACAGAGTCCAGAAATAAACCCACACACTTATGGTCAATTAATCTATGACAAACAAGGCAAGAATATACAATGAAGAAAAGAGAGTCTCTTCAGTAAGTAGTGCTAGGAGAACAGGAGAGCTACATGTAAAAGACTGAAATCAGAACATTCTCTAACACCATATACAAAAATAAACTCAAAATGGATTAAAGACCTAAATGTAAGACCAGATACCATAAAACTCCTAAAGGAAAACATAGGCAGAATAGTCTTTGACATAAATTGCAGCAAATATCATTTTGGATCCATTTCTTAGAGTAATGGAAATAAAACCAAAAATAAACAAATGGGACCTAATTAAAATTAAAAGTTTTGCAAGCAAAGGAAACCATAAACAAAATGAAAAGACTACCTACAGAATGGGAGAAAATACTTGCAAATAATGTGACCAATAAGGAATTAATTTCCAAAATATACAAAAAGCTATATAGCCCAATATCAAAAAAACAAACAGCCCAATCAAAAAATGGGCAGAAGACCTAAATAGACATTTTTCCAAAGAAGACATACAGATGGCTAACAGACACATAAAAATATGCTCAACATAACTAATACTTAGAGAAATGCAAATCAAAACCATAATGAGGTATAATCTCACACCAGTCAGAATGGCCATCGTCAAAAAGTCTACAAACAATAAATGCTGGAGAGGATGTGGAGAAAAGGGAGTCCTCCTACACTGCTGGTGGGAATGTAAATTGGTGCAGTCACTATGGAGAACAGTATGAAGGTTTCTTAAAAAACTAAAAACAGAGATATCATATGATCCAGCAATCCCACTCTAGAACATATATTTGGAGAAAATAACTAGAAAAGAGACATGTACCCCAATATTCATAGGAACACTATTTACAATAGCCAAGACATGGAAGCAGCTTAAATATCCATCAACATATGAATGGATAAAGAAGATGTGGTATCACAAATATAATATCAAAAACCAGCAATCATGAGAAGAGGAGAGTACAAATGCAGATATTGGATATGCGTTTGAAATTAAGAGAGCAGCAACTTAATCTTGTTTATATATAGACTGCTATATCAAAACCTCATGGTGACAGCAAACCAAAAATCTACAATAGATACACACAGAAAAAAGAAAAATGAATCCAAACACAACACTAAAGACAGTCACCAAGTCACAAGAGAAGAGAACAAAAGAAGAAAGGGGGAAAAAAAAGACCTATGAAAATAATCCCAAAACAATTAACATAATGGCAATAAGAACCTACATATTGGTAATTACCTTAAATGTAAATGGGTTAAATATTCCAACCAAAAGACACAGACTGGCTGAGTGGATACAAAACAAGACCCATGTATATGCTGTCTAAAAGAGACCCACTTCAGATCTAGGGACACATATAGCCTAAAGTGAGGGGATGGAAAATGTTATTTCATGCAAATACAAATCAAAAGAAAGCTGGAGTAGCAATACTCATGTCAGAAAAATAGACTTAAAAAAAAAAGACTGTTACAAGAGACAAAGAAGGACACTACATAAAGGATAAAGGGATCAATCCAAGAAGAAGCTATAATAATTATAAATATATATGCACCCAACATAGGAGCACCTCAATATATAAGGCAAATGCTAACTGCCATAAAAGAAGTTGACAGTAACACAATAATAATGAGAGACTTTAACACCCCACTTATGTCAATGGACAGATAATCTAAACAGAAGATGAATAAGGAAATGAAGGCATTAAATGACACATTAGATCAAATGGAGTTAATTGATATTTATAGACCATTTATCTGAAAGCAGCAGAATACACATTCTTCACAAGTGCACCTGAAACATTCTCTAGGATATATCACATGCTGGGCCATAAAGCAAGACTCAATAAATTTAAGAAAATTGAAATCACATCAAGCATCTTTTCTGATCACAATACTATGATTTTAGAAATCAACTACAGGGAAAAAAAACTAAAAAAATACAAATATGTGGAGGTTAAACAAGATGCTACTAAACAACCAATGCATTACTGAAAAAATCAAAGCATAAGTCAAAAATATCTAGAGAAAAATGCAAAAGAAAACATGACCAGAGGGGCAGAGTCAAGATGGCAGAGTAGGAGGATGCAGAGTTCACATCCTCACAACTAGGGCACCTACCAGGCATTGGTGGGGGACCTCAAACACCTAAGGGGATGGGAGGAACCCCTGCATGACCAGGAGGTAGGATATGGGGGGAGGAGAATTGGAGGTGGGACAGGACTGGTGCCACTGAGAGGCAACTGGAGAAGGGGAGGGGTTCCCATGCCTGGAGGGCCTCACTCAGGTGAGGGATAAGCAGGGTTGGGGAGAGACTTTCAGGGGATCAGGGGATCAGAGGGGAATGCAGCCAACATTTCTCCTGCTCCCTTCAGCCCAGGCAAGCCTGCTACGGTCCTGGGCATGAATCTCCACCATCTGGGGTCTCCTTTGGCTGTGCTGAGCCCAGGTCCTTCCCCCCCCACACCTCATAGCCTTTTCTGGTCATGTGCCTGAGCCTATGCCCCACCCCTGCTTAAGCCCCACCCCTGCCTAAGCCCTGCCACCCACTGCCAAGACCTTTTCTGGCTTTTTTTTTTTTTGCTGCATAACATTTGGGATCTTGGTTCCCAGGCTAGGGGTCGGGCCTGAGCTCCTGTGGTGGGAGTGCCAAGTCCAAACCACTGGACTAACAGAGAACTTCAGACCCCAAGAAATATTAATCAGTGTGAGGTCTCTCAGAGGTCCTCATTTTGGCACCATGATCCAGCTCTACCCAACTGCCTGAAAACTCCAGTGCCAGACACCTCAGGCCAAAGAACCAGTAAGAGAGGAACACAGCCCCACCCATTAAAAAAAATGAGACAAGAAACAAATATGTTATAGATGAGGGAGCACTCCCAAACTCATTCTACAAGGCCATAATCACCTTGATACCAAAACCAGACAAAGATATCACAAAAACGAAAACTACAGACCAATATCACTGATGAGAATAGAGGCATAAATCCTCAACAAAATACTAGCAAACAGAATCCAACAATACATTAAAAGGATCATACACCACGATCAAGTGGGATTTATCCCAGGGATGCAAGTATTCTTCAATATATACAAATCAATCAATGTGATACACCAAATTAACAAATTAAAGAAAAAAAATATGATCATCTCCACAGATACTGAGAAAGGTTTTGACAAAATTCAACACCCATTTATGATAAAAATGCTCCAGAAAGTGCATAAAGGAGCCTACCTCAACATAATTAAGGCCATATACAACAAACCCACAGCAAACGTCATTCTCAATGGTGAAAAACTGAAAGCATTTCCTCTAAGATCAGGAACAAGGCAAGAATGTCCACCCTCTGCCACTATTATTCGACATACTTTTGGAAGTCCTAGCCATGGCAATCAGAGAAGGAAAAGAAATAAAAGGAACACAAATTGGAAAAGAAGTAAGACTGTCACTGTTTGCAGATGACATGATACTATACATAGAAAATACTAAAGATACTACCAGAAAATTACTAGTGTTCACCAATGAATTTGGTAAACTTGCAGGATACAAAATTAATACACAGAAATCTCTTGCATTTCTATATACTAAAAACAAAAGATCAGAAAGAGAAATTAAGGGAAGAAGCCCATTTACCATCACATCAAAAAGAATAAAATACCTAGGAATAAACCTACCTAAGGAGGCAGAGACCTGTACTCTGAAAACTAAAGATGCTGATGAAAGAAACTGAAAGTGACACTAACAGATGGAAAGATATACCATGTTCTTGGAATGGAAGAATCAATATTGTCAAAATGACTATAGTGCCCAAAGTGATCTACAGATTCAATGAAATCCCTATTAAATTACCAATGGCATTTTTTACAAAACTGGAACAGGAATCTTTAAATTTGTATGGAAACACAAAAGACCCCAAATAGCCAAAGCAATCTTGAGAAAGAAAAACGGAACTGGAGGAATCAGCCTAGCTGCCTTCAGACTATACTACAAAGCTACAGTAATCAAAACAGCATGGTACTGGCACAAAAATAGAAATATAGATGAATAGAACAGGATAGAAAGCTGAGAAATAAACTCATGCACCTATGGTCAATTAATCCACAACAAAGGAGGTAAGACTGTACAGTGAAGAAAAGACAGTCTCTTCAATAAGTGGTGTTGGGAAAACTGGACAGCTACATGTAAAAGAATGAAATTAGAACATTCTCTAACACCATATTAAATGGATTAAAGACCTAAATGTAAGACTGGATACTATAAAACACTTAGAGGAAAACCTAGGCAGAACATTCTTTGACATAAATTGCAGCAATATCTTTTTGGATCCACCTCCTAGAGTAATCTACCTCCTAAAATAAACAAATGGGACTTTACTCAACTGAAAAGGCTTTGCACAGAAAATAAAAGCATAAACAAAATGAAAAGACAACCCACAGAATGGGAGAAAATATTTGCAAATGTTGTGACTGCCAAAGGATTAATCTCCAAAATATATAAACAGCTCATTGAGCTGAATAGCAAAAAAGACAAACAACCCAATCAAAAAATGAGCAGAAGATCTAAATAGACATTTCTCCAAAGAAAACATACAGATGACCACAAAGCATATAAAAAGATGCTCAACATTGCTAATTATTAGAGAAATGCAAATCAAAGCTAAAGTGAAGTATCACCTCACACCAGTCAGAATGGCCATCATCACAAACTCTACAAAACAATAAATGCTGGAGAAGGTGTGGAGAAAAGGGAACCCTCCTACACTGTTGGTAGGGATGTAAATTGGTACAGCCACTATGGAGAACAGTATGGATGTTCCTTTAAAAACTAAAAATAGAGCTACTATATAATCCAGCATCCCCACTCCTGGGCATATATCCCAAGAAAAACATGGTTTGAAAGGATACGTGCACCTCAATGTTCACTGCAGCACTATTTATAATAGCCAAGACATGGAAACAACCTAAATGTCCACCAAGAGATAAATGAATAAAGAAGATGTGGTATATATATATATATATATATATATATATATATATATATATATATATATATATAAAATGGAATAGTATTCAGCCATAAAGAAGAATGAAATAACACCATTTCCAGCAACATGGATGGAAAAATTGTCATATTAAGTGAAGTTAATCAGACAGAGAAAGACAAATATATGATATCACTTATATGCCAAATCTAAAAAAATGATACAAGTAAACTTATTTACAAAACAGAAAGAGACTCACAGATTTCAAAACAAACTTATGGTTACCAAAGGGGGAATTGTTGTGGGGAGGGATAAATTAAGAGGTTGGGAATTAACATGTACACATTATTATATATAAAATAATCAACAAGGACCTATTATATAGCATAGAGAACTCTACTCAATACTCCATAATAACCTATATGAGAAAAGAATCTGAAAAAGAATACATACATGTGTATGTATAATAAATAAATAAATGGGTAGATGAATGGGGGAAAAAAAGATGTGGTATGTACATACAATGGGATATTACTCAGCCATAGAAAAGAATGAAATAATGCCATTTGCAGCACCATGGATGGACCTAGAAATTATCATATTAAGTGTAGTAAGCCAAAGATAAATATCGTATGATATCACTTATATGTGGAAACTAAAAAAATGATACAAATTAACTTATTTACAAAACAGAAGCAGAAAACCAGAGGAAACCAGAGGAACATCTTTGAAGTGGAATAACACTGACTTATCTTATTGGGTTGCAATAACAAATATAATAGACTAGGTGGCTTAATCAACAAAAATTTATTTCTGGTAGTTCTGGATGCTGGAAAGTCCAAGATCAATGGGCTGGCCAATTCAGTTCCTGGTGAGAACCCTCTTCCTGGTATGCAAATGGCCACCTTCTTACTATATCCTTACATGGTGGAGAGTACTCTGGTCTTTTCATCCCTTTATAAGGCACAGTATTAAGGTTCTCTAGAGAATAAGAACTAATAGGATATATATAGCAGGATATAAATCCTGCTTAGATTTATATCCTATTTATATATAGTATATAAATCTTTCATATAATAAAAATATTTATTATAAGAAATTTGCTCACACAATTATAGAGCCTGAGAAGTCTCACTATCAGCCATCTGCAAACTGGAGCCCCACAAGAGCTAGTTAGTGTAATTCAGCTAGAGTCTTAAGGCCTGAGAAGTAGGAATGCCAATGGTGGGGGAAGATCAATGTCCCAGCTCAAGCAATAACTCAAGTCTTCCTTTCTCTGTGTTTTTGTTCTGTTCAAGGACTGAAGGGTGTTCACCCACACTGCAGAAGGTAAACTGATTTTCTGAATCCACTGATTCAAATGCTAATTTCATGCAGAAACATTCCCACAGACACATCCAAAAATAATGTTTAGCCAAATATCTGAGCACCTGAGAGCCAGTCAAGGTGACACAAAATTAACAATCACATGTCCACTCCTTAACAACTTGAAACCCATATATCCTTAAACTATACTTAATTTCCAAATAAAGATAATAACAAGGTCTAATGTGGTACAATTATCCTGTGTACAACCAAAACTGCACTAACCCCTTGCCCTGGAGAGGAAGTAAACTCCTTGAGTGATGTTTATTCTTCTTTTTGATATTGTACCTCAGGTAATATGATATGTAAAGTCAATACATCTTATCTTATATGATAAGGGAACAAGAGAGGAAAGAAAAAATACATGCATACAAGGATATTCATAACAAAAGTATCAGTTAGTTTCATTAGTTTTTAAAAAGGTTCAAGCGTATCATATACAGAGTCACCTGGCTTCTTGTTTCTTTTAAGTGGTTGATTAGGAGTATCTAATGCAGATCATTTGTATATCTCTATAAATAGTCCATACCCTGGACTGTCAGTACTCTATTTACTACTAGAAATAGAGTCATTAGATATTAAAATTAACTATCATAGACACGAATCCCTGCATGGGGGCACCACACCCATAAAACTCATCCAAAACCACTTACATGCCAAAGGCCCCACCTCCAAATACCATCACACTGGGGATTAAGTGTCCAACATAATGACTGTGGTGGGTGGGGGGGACCCAAACATTTAGTCAACAGCAAATGTCATCAGACGAACATGTTAGAAAGTTCATTTGTGCTGCATATCTGAGCAGAACAACCTGGAGGCTAGTATCTGCCTAGAGTAGTGATAATGAGGATGAACATAAATAGATATACTCAGCAAATATAGGAGGTAGAATTGAAATTCTTGGCAATAACTGGATTTGGGAGAAGATGGAATTAAATAAGACCCAGGTATACGGTGCTGATGGCATATTGCAAGGCATGATGAATAATATATTACAGATTATTAAACCCCAATCACCTTTTTCCTATGCTTCTTCCCTAAAAGTTGAGAGCACCTCTGAATAGATGGAGTCTTTACGCTGAATGATCCAGCTCTACCCTCAAAGATTTTAATTCTCTTTATTTTCTGAATTTTAATAGCATTTTGTCTTTAAATATGTTAACATACTAAAAAATATTTTAAGATAAGAAGCAACTGAAAAGTATCTCAGTTTTCACCCAGAAGAGACAATTTATCAAGAAACAGCAGATCAAAGGGAAACACACAGTGAGACCGAAAAGTGTAATGAAAGTATTCATAGTTTTCCAAATCTAATTATTTTTCAATAGCTGCCCCACAGAGAAAAATGTAGACTTAGTTATAAGGGATCATCTATATTTGCAAAATAAGTATTTTCAGGAAAAAAAAGGACACTAAAATTAAGCACCTACTTTGTGGTAGTAACTGTGTTAAATCAACATTGTCTCCTTTTATTTCCTTAAGACCCTGTGAGGTGTTTCTATTTTAAAGAAGAAAAAAAGGAAAAAAACAAGCTTGGTAGAGTTTATGTAAATCATCCAAATCCAGGGAAATGTACTATTAGAATTTAAATGTAAGTTTACCTCTTTACATTAAACTTTCATCAGAGAGTAAGACTTTCAGAAGTGTTATGAAAAATGTGATTTTAAGTTTTAATTCCCTCAGGTATCAAAATTTAATCTCTAATTAAAAGAAATTAAGTTTCTACATCTGAAAGTTTGGAGTCTAGACAATAATATCAAGACAAAAAATGATGACAAAGCCTCAGGAAAACTTTTCTTGAGTTGCAGGCTAATGCTAGTTAAACTAATAATAATCTTAAAAAAGTTGTTCAAAAGTATTTTAAATAAGAACTTTAGCTTGAATATTATTTTAAAAATGGCTTATTTAGTAAAATTTGTTAAATTTTAATTATATTGTCATTTACTATAAAATATCAGTCATTATAATAGTTGATCAATTTAAATGAATCAATATTAGAGAAAAAAGTAATAATTAAAATAATTTTTTATCTTAAATTAAGGTATTAAAATACATGTTTCCTTTTAGAGTGATTTTTTAAAAAAATAACAACATATATGCCCTTTTTAAATATTTTAAAATTTATATATTTATTAGAGTCCACAGTCTGCTAAATAAAAAAAGTAACTAGATATTTCACAAACTATTGTATAATTTAAAATTATGAACTTAATTTCATAAAAAAGTTAGGTGTAAGTGCATATTGGCTAATCTAAAAATGTTATATTCCATCTCTGGTCTAAAATATTTTATGAGAGGGATTCAGATCAAGATGGTAGAATAGGACGACACAGCTCACTTTCCTCAATAAACAACAAGAACGTCTATATGTGGAACAATTCTTACTGCAAAGTAACTGGAGACTGACAGAAAGACTCTTGTAGAACCAAGGCTGTAAGAACAGCCACAAGGAATTGGGTAGGAAGGGAAGTGAAGCAATAGGGTCACGATCTGTGCCCTGGAAGGGGACTCAGAAGAGGAGGGTTAACCTCCCTAGGGAGTGAGCGGTTTGAGCCACATACTGAATGCCCCAGCCCTGGGGTCCAACACCAGGAGGACAAGTACCCTTGGATGGTTGGAGGGCTGGTGGGACTAACAGGAAGACTATGGGAAGACTGGACTCTACTTTTAAGGAAGGCATACACACTTGCTTACTCCCAAAACAGAGCAGAGATGGGGGATTGAAACTAGAAAGGATGCTGGTCAGTTTTCTGTGACCATTCGGGTGCATGTCCCAGCCTAAGCTGAGTGCCTGCTCCAGACCCACTTGCTGCATGATGCAGCTGCACACTGGGGCAAGGGCTGCTCCAGCTGAGGGGAGAGCTCAGCTGTGAGGGACAAATGTGGTTCAGACCCAGAGCTGTATCTGAACAAGGCAGGGACAGCTATTATAGACACCAACAGAGATAGCATATCAGAAGCAGTCTGGGTCTCTGACTGTGGCTAGGGCCACCACAGCACACACCGTGGCTGACACTGAGTACCCACACAAGCCCCACCTGGTCTGCAGTGCAGCTTCACTCTAGGGTGAAGGTTGCAGCAGCCAAGGGGACAGCTCAGTTGTGACAGACGAAGGTGTCTTGGACTGCAGCTGCATCTCAGTGGGATAAGGACAGCCATTACTGGTGCATATAGGGACAGCACATCAGAAGCATTCTGAGTCTCTAACCGTGGCTGGGACTGCCAATGGCCACAGCCAGACCCACACTGAGCCCTGGTGCCAGCCCCTCTTGCTCTAGCACTGCTTCCCTTTGGGGAAAGGGTGTTGGTGTTGGGAAGAGAGAGAGCACACACTTAAAGGGAATGGAGCCAACTCAGATATGACTCTCAGGGCTTCTACACCAGCATCTTGGGACCCAAACCCAACCACCGATAGGGTGGTACAGGCCCCTGAGTAAAGAAGAAGCCTAAGCTCACACACGGCTCTGGACCTAGCTTTTCCATCTCCAGCTCCACCTCCTACCAAGGCTGCCAGCACACCCTGAAGAAAGATATGATTTGTGCTCACATCAGATCAACGTCTCCCACCAAAGCCACTGGGCACACACAGACTGTATAAGGATGCTCCCAAACAAGGACACTACTTCAAGACTGCAATAGGTAACTGTTTCACTTGATTTTATAGAGATATAGAAAGTTAAGAAAAATGAGAAGACAGAGGAATTTGATTCCATTGAAAGAACAATAACCAAAAAATCTGAAAAACTAATGAAACAGAAATAAACCATTTATCAGATGAAGAATTCAAAGCACTAATAATAAGAATGCTAACTGAATTAGGGAAAAGAATAGGTGAACACAGTGAGAATTTTAATAAGTAATTAAAAAATAAAACAAAGAACCAGTCAGAACTGAAAAATACAAAAACTAAAATGAAAAATGTACTAGAAGGAATTAACAGCAGACTAGGTGATACAGAAGAACATATACATGATCTGGATGATAGAATAATGGAAATCACCCATTCAGAACAGCAAAAAGAAAAACAAATTTAAAAAATGAGAACAGTTTAAGGGACCTCTAAGACATCAAGTATACCAATATTCGCATTACAGAGGTCCAAGAAAGAGAAGAGCGAGAGAAAGGAGTCTAAGATGTATTTGATAAAATTATGGCTGAAAACTTCCCAGATCTGAAGAAGGAAACAGATATCCAGGTACAAGAAGCACAGAGAGTCCAACAGAAGATAAGCCAAAGAGAGCCACATCAAAACATATCATAATTAAAATGGCAAAAGTTAAAGAGAAAATTCTAAAGGCAGCAAGAGAATAACAGAGTGTAATATACAATGACCCCCATAAGACTATCAGGTTATTTTTCTACAGAAGATTTGCAGGCCAGAAGTGAGTGGCATGATGTATTCAAAGGACTGAAAGGGAAAAACCTGCATACTAGGATACTCAACCCAGCAAGATTATCATTTAGAATTGAAGGAGAGATAAAGAACTCAGTAAAGCAAAAGCTAAACGAGTTCATCAATACTAAACCTATCCTAAAAGAAATGTTAAATGGTCTTCTCTAAGTGGAAAGAAAAGGCTATAGCGGAGTATAAGTATATATAGAAAAGGGAAAATCCCACTAGTAAAGACAAATGTACAGTAAAGGCTGACTATCGACCACTTTAATAAGCTATTACAAAAATAAAAAGACAAAAAAATTGTAAAATCAACTACAAGTACAATAATCAGTAAGGGAACGGACTTGAAGATGTAAAATATGACATCAAGAGCACAAAATGTAGGGGAGGGTAGTAAAAAAAATATATAGATCTTTTAGAATGTGCTTGAATAAATGACTACCATTTTAAAACAAGTGGGTATAGTTATAGGTTAACATATATGAACCCCATGGTAACCATAAATCAAAAGCTACAATAGATACACAGAGAGTAGAGAGAAAGGAACACAAGCACACTGAAGAAAATCATCAAACCACAAGGGAAGAAACTAAAAGAAGAAAAAACAGAGAACTGCAAAAACAACCAGAAAACAAGTAACAAAAATGCAATAAGTACATACATATCGATAATTACTTTAAATGTCAATGGACTAAATGTCCCAACCAAATGACATAGAGTGTCTGATTGGGTAAAAAAAAAAAACAACAAACAATAAAGATCCATCTACATGCTGCTTATAAGACTCTCTTCAGAGCTAAAGACACCCACAGACTGATAGTTGACAGAGTGGAAGATATTTCATGCAAATGGTAATGAGAATAAAGTGGAGCTAGCAATACTCATACCAGATGAAATAAACTTTAAAACAATATCTATAACAAAACACAAAGAAAGATATTACATAACAATAAAGGGATCGATACAAGAAGAGGCTATAACAATTTTTAACATATATGCCCTTAATACAGGAGCATCTAAATATATAAAGCAAATATTAACAGACATAAAGGGAGAAGCTGACAATAATACAATAATAGTAGGGAACTTTAACAGCCCACTTACATCAACAGACAAATCATCTAGACAGAAAATCAATAAGGCAACAGTGGACTTAAATGGCAGATTATACCTGATGGACCTAACAGATATCTACAGAACTTTACATCCAAAACAGCAGAATACACATTCTTTTTAACTGCACATGAAACATTCTCCAGGATATATTACATGCTAGGTCATAAAAAAATTCTCTACAAATTTAAGAGGATAGAGATTATTTTAAGCATTTTTTTCCCAAACACAATGGTATGAAACTAGAAATCAGTTATAGAAAGTAAAATGGGGGAAAAAACACTTGGAGACTAAACAACATGCTACTAAAATACCAATGGATCAATGAAAAAATCAAAACAGGGAATCAGAAAATACTTCCTGATAAATAAAAATAGAAACACAACTATCACAAATCTATAGGATGCAGCAAAAGCAGTTCTAAGAGGGAAGTTTACAGTGATACAAACCTATCTCAAGAAACAAGAAAAGTCTCACATAACCAACCCAACTTACCATCTAAAGGAATTAGAAAAAGAAGAACAAACAAAACCTAAAGTAAGCAGAAGGAAGGGCATAATAAAGATTAGAGAGGAAATAAATAAAATAGAGACCAAAAAAAAAAAAAAAAACCAGAAAAGATCAATAAAACAAGAGCTGATTTTCTGAAAAGATAAACAAAATTGATAAACCTTTAGCCAGGCTCATCAAGAATGAAAGAGAGGGCACAAATTAACAAAATAAGAAATCAAAGAGGAGAAATAACAAGTGATATTACAGAGATACAAAACAATCCTAAGAGAATACTATAAATAGTAATATGCCAACAAATTGGACTATCTAAAAGAAATGTACAAATTTCTGGAAACATACAGTTTGCCAAGACTGAATGAGGAAGGAATAGACACACAAGAAATAGACCAGTCATTAGTAGTGAAATTCAATTCATAATTAAAAACAAAAAACAAAAACAAAAACCTTCAGCAAACAAAAGTCCATTACTGGACAGCTTCACAAGGGAATTTTACCAAACACATAAAGAAGAGCTCGTACCTATTCTTCTCAAACTACTGCAAAAAACTGAAGAGGAGGGAACACTTTCAAATTCATTCTATGAGGCCACCATTACCTTGATACCAAAACCAGACAAAAACACTACACAATAGAAAATTACAGACCAAAATATCTGATGAATATAGGTGCAACAGTCCTCAAAACAAATTAGCAAACTGAATTCAACAGTATATAAAAAGGATCATACACCATGATCAAGTGGATTTATTCCAGGGATTCAAGGATAGTTCAGTATCTGAAAATTAGTCAGTGTGATACACCACATTGGCAAAAAGGAAGGCTAAAAATCACATGATCATTTCAATAGACACAGGAAAAGCATTTGACAAAATTCAACATCCCCTCATGATAAAAACTCTCATTAAAGTTGGATTGGGAGAACATATCTCAACATAATAAAGGTCATTTATGATAAACCCACAGCTAACATCATAAGCAAAAGCTAAAAGCTTCTTCTTTAAAATCAGGAATGAGACAAATATGCCCACTCTTGCCACTTCTATTTAATATATTTAACATTGTCTATTCTAGCCAAAGTAATAAAGAAAAAGAAATAAAACATTCAAATTGGAAGGGAAGAAACAAAACTATCACGTTTTGAAGATAATATGATATTATATATTGAAAACCTTATAGTTTCCACCAAAAAACCTATTATAATAAATGAATTCAATAAAGCTGTAGGATGTAAGATTAATATTCAGATATTTGTTGCTTTTTTAATACATTGATAATGAATTATCAAAAAGAGAAAGCAGGAAAACAATCCCATTTAAAATGGCATCAAAAAGAATAAAATACTTAGGAATAAATTTAACAAAAAAAGTGAAACACTTATACCCTGAAAACTATAAAACATTCATAAAAGAAATTGATAATAATATAAAGAAATGGAATGATATCCCATGTTCATGGGTTGGAATACTTAATATTGTTAAAATGTCCATGTAACCAAAAGTAATCTACAGGTTTATTGTAATCCCTATCACATTGCCCATGACATTTTTCACAGAACTGGAACAAATAATCCTAATATTTGTATGGAACTACAAAGGACTCCAAATTGCCAAAGCAGTCTTGAGAATATTCAAAGCTGGAGGTATTATGTTCCCTGACTTCAGACTATACTACAAAGCTACAGTAATCAAAACAGCATGGTACTGGTACAAAAACAGACACATAGAACAATGAACAGAATAGAGAACCCATCAACAGATGAATGAATTTTTAAAATGTGGTATATATACAATGGAATATTATTCAGCCATAAAAGATTGAAATTTTGCCCTTCGCAACAACATGGATGGGCTTGGATGGAATTATGCTTAGAGAAATAATTCAGAGAAAGACAAGTCAATTTACATCCTTACATAACCTTAAAGATGAACTACAGAGTCAGAGTGATACCCTACTTATAACAAAAGAAAAATTTTATTTAAAGGTCTTTATCATATTTGTAGAGACAAGTTTTTTAAAAATTTATTTTTAAAAATAAAAACATAAACATTATGAAAACAATATTTTCAAAGAAGTAGGAACCTAGATTGATGCCAATTTTTTCTTCATATTTAAAAAATTTTATTCAATCTATTTAAGCAAAATAAACAAATAAACCAGCTCACCCATTTCTCCCACCCACCTCTTGCAACAATCAATATGTTCTCTGCATCTATGAACTTGGTGTGGTTTTTTTCTTCTCAGATTCTAAATATAAGAAAGATCCTATGGTGTTTGTCTTTCTCTGACTTAATTTCACTTAGCATCATGTTCTTGAGGTCCATTCACAGTGTCACAAGTGGCAAGATTTCATTCTTTTTTGTGGCCGAATACTATGCCATTGTGTATATACCACAATTTATTTACCCATTCAGCCATCAATGGACACTTAGGTTATTTCCAGAAACAACTATTTTAAATAATGCTGCAATGAACATAGGGGTACACATATCTTTTTGAATTAGTGTTTTTGTTTTCTCCAGATAAATACTCAGAAGTGGAATTGCTAGATCAGATGATAGTTTTTATTTTTAATATTTTTAATTTTTTGAGGAATCTACAATACTGTTTTCTACAATGTGTGACTGTACAAATTTATAGTCCCACCAACAGTTTCCTATGTCCACACCAACACATGTTATTTCCTGTCTTTTTGAAAATAGCCATTTTTATGGGTGTGAAGTGATACCTCATTGTGGTTTTGATTTGCATGTCCCTAATGATTAATAACATTGAGCATCTTTTCATGTACCTGTTGGCCATCTACATGTCTTCTTTGGAGAAATATCTATTTGGATCCTCTACTTATTTTTTAATAGGATTGTTTATTTTTTGTCATTATTGACTTGTATGAGTTCTTTATTTTGGATTTTAACCCCTTATCAAATATGTAATTTGCAAATATTTTTCTCATGTAGTAGGTTTTTAATTTTGTTTATGGTTATCTTTGCTTTTTAGTTTGATGCAGTGCTACATTTTATTTTTGCTTTTCTTGCTTTTGCTTTTGGTATCAAATTCAAAAAATACCACCAACACATATGTCAAAGAGCTTACTACCTAGGTTTTCTAAGAGTTTTATGTTTTCAGGGCTTAAGTTAAAGTCTTTAACCCATTTTGAGTTAATTATTGTGTATGGTATAAGATAGTCATCCAATTTTCCCAACACTGTTTATTGAAGAGACTGACTTTTCCCATGGGATATTCTTGGCCCCTTTGTCATAAATTGACTATATATGCATAGGTTTATTTCTGGATTCGTGATTCTGTTCCATTGATCTATGTGTCTGTTTTTATGCCAATACCAAACTATTTTTGATGACTAGATTTATAATATGGTTTGAAGTAGGGAATCATGATGCCTCTGGCTTTGTTCTTCTTTCTCAAGATTGCTTTGCCTATTTGGGGTCTTTTGTGGTTCTGTAAACAGTTTAGGATTGTGTATTCTATTTCTGTGGAAAATGTCATTGGAATTTTGATAGGTATTGTGTTTAATCTGTAGACTGTTTTGGGCAGTGTGGACATTTTAACAATATTAATTCTTCCAGTCCATGAACATGGAATACCATTCCATTTATTTGTGTCTTCTTCAATTTCTTTCACTAATGTCTTATAGTTTTCAACATAGAAGTCTTCCACCTCCTTGGTTAAATTTGTTCCTAATTATTTTCTTCTTTCTGATGAAATTGTAAATGAACCATTTTCTTAATTTTTCTTTCTGATAGTTCCATATTAGTGCAAAGAAATGCAACAGATTTTTGAATATTGATTTTGTATCCTGCAAATTTGCTGAATTCATTTATAAGTTCTAATAGTTTTCTAATGAAGTCTTCAAGGTTTTCTAAATATTATAGCATGTCATCTGCAGATAGCAAAAATTTTACCTCTTCCTTTCCAATTTGGATGATTTTATTTCTTTTTCTTGCCCAATTGCTCTGGCTAAGACTTCTAATCCTGTGTTGCATAAAAGTGGCAAGATTGGACATCCTAGTCTTTTTTCTGACCTCAGAGGAAAAGTTTTTAGCTTTTTACCATCGAGTATGATGTTAGCTATGAGCTTGTCAACTACAAACTTTGCTATGTTGAGGTATGTTCCTTCTACACCTGCTTTCTTGAGAGTTTTTATCAAAAAAGGACATTGAATTTTTTCAAATGCTTTTTCTGCATCTATTGTGATGACTGTAAAATTGTTATTCTTTTTTTTTTTTTCTTTTTTGGCTGTGTTGGGTCTTCATTGCTGCACACAGGCTTTCTCTAGTTGCAGTGAGCAGAGGCTACTCTTCATTGCAGTGCATGGGCCTCTCATTGCAGTGGCTGCTCTTGTTGAGGAACATGGGGTCTAGGCACGTGGGCTTCAGTAGTTGGAGCACACGGGCTCAATAGTTGTGGCACACGGGCTCTAGAGTGCAGGCTTAGTAGTTGTTGTGCACGGGCTTAGTTGCTCAGCAGCATGTGAGATCTTCCTGGACCAGGGCTCGAACCTGTGTCCCCTGCATTGGCTGGCAGGTTCTTAACCACTGTGCCACCAGGGAAGTCCCAAAATTGTTTTTCTTCATTTTGATAGTGTGATGTATCACATTGACTGATGTGCAGATGTTGAACCATCTTTGTATCCCTGGAATTAATCCCACATGATCATGGTGTATAGTGTATCCTTTTATTTTTGAACTTCGTTTGCTAATGTTTGTTGAGGATTTTTGCATCAATGTTCTTCAGGGATATTGGACTGTAACTTTTTTTGGTAGTGTCTTTACCTGGTTTTCGTATCAGCATAATGCTGATCTTGTAGAATGAGTTTGGAAGCATTTCTTCCCTTCTATTTTTTTGGAAGTTTGAGAGGATTGGTATTAATTCTTCTTTGAATGTCTGGTAGAATAAACCAGTGAAGATGTCTGGTCAAGCACTTTTTCAATCTCCTTGCTAATCATTCCTTTGTTCAGAGTTTCTCTTTCATCATGATTCAGTCTTGGGAGGTTGTATATTTCTGGGAATTTATCCATTTCTTCTAGGTTGCCAAATTTGTGGGCATATAATTGTTTATAGTAGTCTATTATTATCCTTTGTCTAACAATTATATTGTCTCCTCTTTTGTTTTTTATTTGAGTCTTCTTTTTTTTTTCTTGGTGAGTTTAGCCAAAGGTTTGTCAATTTTGTTTATCTTTTAAAAGAACTAGCTCTTAGTTTCATTGATCTTTTTTATTGACTTTTCAGTCTCTGTTTCACTTATTTCTGTTCTAATATTTGTTATTTCTTTCCTTCTACTAATTTGAGGTAAATTTTTTCTTTTAGTTTTTAGTTCCTTGAAGTGTAAAGATAGGGTGCTTATTTGAGACTTTCTTCTTTCTGGAAGTAGACATTTATCACTATGAAATTCTCTCTTAGATCTGCTTTTGCTGCATCCCAAATTTGGTATGTTACATTTCCATTTCTATTTGCCTCAAGGTATTATTTCTCTTTTGATTTATTCTTTAACCCATCAGTTGTTCAGTAGCATGTTATTTAATTTCTACGTATTTGTGAATTTCCAGTTTTTTTCCATATGATTGATTTCTTGTCATACCATTGTGGATGGAAAACAGACTTAATAGGATTTAAATTCTCTTAAATTTATTACCTTATTTTATGGTTTAATATATGATCTATACTGGAAAAATGCATGTGCTCTTGAGAAGAATGTGTATTCTGTTGCTTTTGGATGGAATCGTCTCTAAATATCTGTTAAGGCCATCTAGTCTAATATGTTTAAGACTTTTGTTTTCTTTGATTTTCTGTCTGGACGTTCTATCCATTGATGTATGTGGGATACTAATATCTCCTACAATTATTGTATTGTTGTCTATTTCTTCCTTTAGGTCTGTTAATATTTGCTTTATATATTTAGGTGCTTCTATGTTAGGTGCATAAATATTTACAACTGTTATATCCTGTTGGATTGACCTCTTTATCATTACGTAACCTCCTGTTTTTCTCTTATTGCAGCCTTTGCTTTAAAGTTTATTTTATCTGATGTAAGTATAGCTACTCCAGAATTTTTGGTTTCCAGTTGCATGAAGTACCTTTTTCCATCCTTTCATCTCAGTCTGTGTGTGTCCTTACACCTGAAGTGTCTCCTGTTGGCCGCATATAGATGGGTCTGTTTTTTTCTTTCTTTCTTTTTGTTTAATCCATTCAGCCACTCTGTCTTTTGATTGGAGAATTTAGTCCATTTACATTCAAAGTAATTATTGATAGGCACGTTCTTATTGCCATTTTGTTAATTTGTTTCTAGCTGTTTTGGTAGCTCCTCTTTGTTCCTTTTTTATGCTCTTGTCCTCTTCCTTTATGGTTTGATGACTTTCTTTAGTGGTACACTTATATTCTTTGCTTGTCACATATTTTATATTTACTATAGTTTTTTTGTTCTGTAGTTACTATGAGGCTTACATATAACAACATATCTATAACAGTCTATTTTAAGTTGGTAACTTAAATTTGATCCCATTATGAAGCTCAACATTTTTACTCTTCCTACTTCTCAGAGAAGTAGGAACCTAAATTGATGTTCATTTTTTTCTTCATATTTTTAACACTAAAGAAAATAAATACTCTTCCCACATATACTCAAAAAAGGCAATCATATGCACTTAAAGAATTCTGGTATCTTTATCGCTTTGTTCTTAGTGATACTGTCAACAGCTGCTGTGCAAACCGGACAAATTCCTTGGACTTCAGACAGGAGGCTGGAAGAACATATCCTTGGGGTTGCTTTGTTTCCTGCCTTACTGATTACCTGTTCTACTTAAGACACTTCTTTAATAATTGATATCTCTGTGAGGGGTTTGTTCTTGAACAGCATCATAAATGCAAAGAGAACTGAAATTCAAAGACTTGCATATCCACTTATGAGTATCTTAAAATCCAATAGAATATAAGATAGTTAATGAAATCTGTATTTTTTTTGGATCCTTGAGTAGTGTCATCTTTAAATTTTGTGAAGATATGCCCAGAGACAACAGTACCTAACTTTTGGGAATGGCGGCAATAGGCTCAAATTACTACATATATATGTATACTATACATAATTTTCACAATGTCCTTATACGCCAAAACCTTAAAAAGTTCACTTTAATTTTACAAGATGGGAAAATTTGTGTTAGGTATATAGTATTTTCTGAAATTATAAAAATACTAGCATAAACTATTTAATATAAAATTATTAATATTAATCACTATATGTAGTAATATAACTATTTTATTAAACATATTGATCGCCATATGCAAGTCATAGAGCAACTTTGTCTTTTCCCAGTCTCTTCATATTTACTCATTAGCTTGGTTCTGTGTGCTTCTGGGATAAATTCATGGGTAGGTCCTTAGGTATTTCCAAGCCTCAAAATAGTTCGATTTCATGAAGTGAAATGATGAGTTAATAAAATAATCAGAACTCTGAGCCTCAGTTATATTAAAGTTTCTCTCCTCCTCCAACTGAATGCTGCTATAGGTCTGCAAGTCTGCACTTAGTGAGAAGAAAATCCCAACTTTTTCCCTCCTTTGCCAAGTCTTCCCTCACCACTTAACTTCATTTTCTGGTCCCACAGCCCCCTGCAAGGGTTCAATCAGATGAGAGGTGATTCGGGGTTGAGGAGGGTAGCTTAATTCTATTTCAATCTACTACTGTCCCTCTTTGAACTTGGCAGTTATTCTATGCTTACTTCCTTCTTGAAATGATTTCCTCTGTGTGTTTTCAGAGAATCCTCCCTCCTACACTGGCAAGTTCCAATTCCTGCTTTCTTGTTATTGAGGTCCCCTCCAGCTGACCTTTTATGCCACACCCCACCCTCACTCAGGTTTGGACCTAACAGGACACAAGTATAGTCATCTCAACCCTACTTCAGTTAGGAAAGTTCCTTTCAGTACCTGACAAATCCTCTGTGGCCCACATCTGACTCAAGGGAAATGTGTACCTTTGTCCTACTGTCTATCCTGCCACTTCAAGCAAATAATAAAGTTCTTTTATCATTATACTTTTCAGATGTGTTTCAGACTCACTTCTGTGGCCGGCAAGACGTGGGGATATACAGGAAGTTTGGCTAGTGGTTCTCATGAAAATCTTCTTATTTGGTTTAAGGTGAGGAAGAGAAATGTCACAGCACTCCAACAACTCTTGCCAGTGTAATTCTGCTTATCTCTTTAGCTGCATCCTCAATTTTCTACCTTTTACATAGACGATGAGCTAACAGTTCAAAACCATTTGTCAGCTCCCCTTTTGCCAGTTCCTTATATGTCTTCTAGCACATTCTGTTGGAATTTGAGTGTTCTTGGCCATAAAACTCAAGTACTAGGAGCCATTTTATGTTGATCAGCTGTTGACTCCCTCACTGTAGGGTCACAAACTGCAGTAGCAGTACCAGAGCTGCAGCACCAAGTTTACTGTGTTCTGACTCCCACAAATTTAAGCAAGGTCTATTTTATGCCATTTTCAGAAAAGGATACTGTTACAGACAATATTTGTTGCTGAAGTGCTAACCCACAAGGTATTACAAATGGGGTCCTTTGGGAGGTAATTAAGGTTAGATTAGGTAGGGTGGGCTCCTCATGTTGGTATTGGTGCCCTTATAAGAAGAGAAAGAGAGGTCTCTTTCTCTCTCTCTCCCTCTGCATGTACACAGAGGGAGGGTCATGTGAGTACATAGCTAGAAAGAAGCCATCTGCAAACCAGAGAGTGAGCGCTCATGGACCCCAAATGAGCCAGCACCTTGATCTTAGATTTCTCAGCTTCCAGAACTACGTGAAATTAATTTTTTGTTTATGCTACCCAGTCTATGGTATTTTGTTATAGCAGCATGAGCTAAGATAGATAACAAGGTTCAAAACTTTTGGGAACTTGTCAAAAATATGACAGCTAAGTGGCTAAATTAGAAGTCAAAACTAGGACTGTTTGAATGAAACCCCTGCTCTTTTGACTGCTATCTCCTGTGGTTTTGGACTTTTTGTACACACTTTTGTGGCAATGTTTCACAGTTTTTCTCTTTCTTTCATAATTTTATTCATTCCTTCACTAAATATTTCCCAGCACCTCAAAATTGAGTTGAGATTTATTCCCATTGCTAGTAAGTAGATGTACCCCGTCCCTTTGGTTGCATTTATAGTTAGCCAATGTACATACACACAGTGCACATATTATATGTATGTGCATATGTGCATATGTATTTTTTATTTATATGTTCAATTAATGCCAATTGTTATATTTTATTAACTGCTAGAGTCTTGAAATTGGCGTATATACATTCCTTTGAAAGTAAAGCATATATTTGGAACTTTTCTGTTAGCATCACACATAGACCTGAAAATATGATTTAATTGTTACATACTTTGGCTTTTCAGAGGTCTTCAAGGGATCAAGATGTTTTAGAGTAATTCATGTTGAAAGATATTTGATAAAGCTGAGTGAAGATTTACATTTTTGAAAAATAAAACATAGAGACAAAAGCCAGAAATATAATGTACTATAATTCTATGCAAATCCTGGCAGGCCCTCTCCACTATTTTTCATTTGGGAGGTCCTCTCTCTGAAGGAGCAAAAGGACTGGAGTAGCACCAGCCCATTGTTAATATTACAGCTTAACAACCCTGCAGAGAACATCCATTCAAACTTACTGAATCCAATGAAGTTGCTGATGTACTTTATTATTTGATTACAAACAGTGTGAACTGCAGTTAAATGATTTCAATATTCCACATATGATCTGAAATTCATCAAGTATTTCCATATTTCTTTCTGTTAAAGATGCTATTTACTTGGCATTTATTCAAGTGTGTCAGAAAGAGAAATAAACGTTGAAAGGGTTGGGATGTAATGATCACAACATTTACTGTAATTAAAATATTCCAGTGAAGATCTTAGCGGGGTGTTAAACTTCAGAATGTGTAATATATCTCCATTTTCTTTGATCATGAATGTGTTTGACTAAAAAGAAAATACATTTTCTAGCCACCTAAAATTGATATTTCAGAACAATTCCATTTTGAAATAACCAATGTAAGTTCCTACTCTATAAAAAAGGAATTGAGCTAAATCACTTAAATTTATTTCCAGCTCAAAGATTCTGCTTTTAAATATGTTTTGATTCTTTGTAAAAATAAAAGTCCTCCTATAAATCTGATCAATGTTTTTTGGAAAGGAAACTAAAAAGGCAACTAACTGATTGCACAAATATAATGTATATTTGACACAGTAAGGTGAATAAAATCTCCTTAATTTCCTAAGCAAGTATTATTCAAGAGAAACTAGAACTCAAATACATAAGCCACAGTCGTATTCAACGTGGCTAAGAATTGTATATTTTGTGTCCTATCGTCTAGACAATAAACATTGAAGTTGCTAAAATTTAGGCAATTTATATTATGGGGTAATCTGACTGGATAAAATGCAGTTTGAACAGCAAGTTGTCCTTAGCAATAATAGAAACAGCATAGCAGAAACCTGACCCAATGCATATATGATATTCCTCTGTTTGTTAAAACCTTAAAACAGTGTTTAATGCCCTATCACGAGTGAGGGATAGAGGGACCTGCTGTTGTTCTGTAATACTTTTATTCCACTAGCAAGTGTCATTATTCAAGCCTCATTATTGCTCCTAATGAAGTAACACACCAAAGCTAAATTCAAGTCAGTATAAAATGTTTGAATGAGCTCCTGCAGTGCATTGAATGTAGTGAGAAAGCTTTTGAGAAAAGGGCAAAGCCAGAGAATGATCTTTCAAGTATCTTAATTTCCCTGATAAATGGTGACACTCTTAGTTCAATATATGTCCCAAACTGATACTCATATAAATAACACAAAAGCTATTTGTAGGGCTATCTACTTTTCTTGGTGCTTCAGCAAATAGCAATTTTATTATCTGGTTTGTAGGCAAGGCAACACAAAACAAAGGTACTTTCTTGAAATCTGCAAATCACTAGGCAGGTATGCTTGTCAAGGGAAACAATGATGAAGACTTTGCTGTTAAATATACAAGTTTACAGTATTAAGTTTCACTGGTTGGAATTCTTTACTGCATAAATATTCCATCAGAGAACCAAAGATTTAGAGCCACATTTTTATGTTCCCATGATCAAATGTAAATATATCAAAAATAATGTCATAAAATGTCACTTTAAAAAACTGTCTTCTGTTATCAACTTTCAGAGTACAACCAACCTAAATGGTACTACCTCCAAAGATAAATAAGTAATGTAATGTTAAGGTATTTACATTTTAAATAGTGAGTAATAAGATTAAAAGTGAAAAACTATTAAACAATTGAACATTTACATAAGTAAGTGATAAAGTATGAAGTTGAAGAAATTTAGTCAAGGAAAACAGGGAACTGAAAAATAGAGCAATGGGACTGATGGTGAAAAGGTGGAGTTGGGTGGGTTGCTTTTTGTTTAGGGAGGTCAGTTAGGCCTTTTTAAGGAGGATGTGGAACAGACCAGAATTCATCAAGGAAAGGTCTAGGAGAACCTCTGGGAAAAGCATACTAGGTTGAAAGCAGAGCATAGCAAGGCCATCTTGGATGGAGTTGAGATAGTATGCCCACACTGTCCTCTACATGCAACTGGTTCACCTAGGTCAGTGAAATTTCTAAAAACAAATCCAGAATTCATAAATTCAGAAATTCTCTCTAATGATACACATTTCTGGCACCCTATGTGGATGATAGATTAGATACATTATGGCAGGGCAGGACCTCATGTTACCCATCAAAAATACCATCAGGTGCTCCTTTTGTAAAGTAGTTTTTATGACAGATACATCTAACTAATAATATCTTCATAAACTTGGCTGTATCTTGTTTTTTTTTTAATAGGAATAATATTACCTAACTCCCAGAGGTTTAATTTTATTATTCATTTATTTTCTTATTTTGAACCACATATTCATTGAAGTGGATTAATTGTTGTGTTTGCTTTATGACACTCTCATAATTTGTCCACAGGAAGTCTTCTTTTATTTATGTATTTACTTTTCTATAGTAATATAATAAGCATCCATGAGACAACTGAAAACAAGACTGGACAGTTGGCAACATTTTATATCTACCAATATATACCCTCTGATAAACCCATTCCAAATTAACCATTATCCTGAATCTTGTGTGCAACAGTCCCCTGCTTTTTTATATGCAACTTTATCTTTCTTAGATTAACTTTTTTGTTTAACTTTCTTTTTTTTTAATTAATTTTTATTGGAGTATAGTTGATTTACAATGCTGTGTTAATTTCTTCTGTACAGCAAACTGAACCAGTTATACATATACATATATCCACTCTTTTTTAGATTCTATTCCCATATAGGTCATTACAGAGTATTGAATAGAGTTCCCTGTGCTATACAGTAGGTTCTTATTAGTTATCTATTTTATATATAGTAGTGTGTATATGTCGATCCCAATCTCCAACTTATCTCTCCCCTATTTAATTTTTAATAAAACTTCTAAATTTATTAAAAGTATATCATATTCTATGTAATATTAGGGAGGCTTTTTCATTCAAATGTATATTGCTATTTCATTAGGTTTGTTGCATGTAGCTATATTCATCCTTTCTCCTATAAAATATTTCATTTTAAATATGCTACAATTTATTAATCCATTCTACCAGTGCACATTCATGTTCATTCAAATATTTGGCTATTATAAACCTTTTTATATTATGTCCTCTTTAATACCTGAGCAGTTGTTTCCTTTGAGCATATATTGGGGGATGAAATTTCTGGGATTCAGGACATGTTATCACATAAATGCTTGATTTTATATAATTATGCCAAATATTTTTCTTAAGAGACTCAACTGATTTACATTCCCACCAGCAATGTATAAGAATCCACTTTCTCTCCAACACTTGGCAGAGAAACTCTCCATTTGAGGAGTCATTTGGGGATTGGGGATTGAGAAGTTTTGTCCCTGAGAAATATTTAAATGCAATGAAAAAAGTTAATGTGATTTCATTAGTATTCAGAGATTGGTATAGCTTGTTATAAATCAGTTACTAACACAAAATAACTATCAAAGTTACTGGCAGATAATATTAGTTTGAACCATATAAAATTACTGTGCTATTAGATTTAAAAAATCAAATATTAGTAATTTCCTATGATTCAACCCAAGAGTTGCTTAAGACATTTTGTGGTTGTCCCTTTTTTCAACAATCCAGAATGACTATTTCAGTAATGACCATATTTTCAGTCATCTCTTTAACTGTGAACCCGAAATTATTCTTGTTTATGCTTAAATGAATCACCAGTATAGAGTTCTTTTTTCCAGACCTTTAACTTTTAGTAAAAGGTGACTAATTCTATTTCAATTAACAGTGTCTGTTTATTGCCTCTTCTTTCTACTCTTGAATTCTTAGGTTTGTGATTACAAATATTTTTTAATAAAAAGCTTTTACTAAATAAAAAGTTTATTATAAAAAAATTTCTGCTCAGTAATAGTATCTCAAAGAGAGCACAGACATGCAATTAAGGGGTAAATATTCTAGTCGTTAATGTCAGGTGGCAGAACAAATGAAAATTTAGGGATTAAGGTGTGACTAAATCCTGAATCTCCAAATTTCCATTTATGCTGGATAGTTATTTTAGATATAAAAGAAAATATGAAATGAGACTATTAATTTAGAAATTTAATCCAAACATTTATTCTGGATATGTGAGAAAATATTAGATTAAAAGTAGAAATGACAAATTTTTTATAAAGTATTGACACAGCTTGCTTTAAAGAAACTAAAACTATATTACTTCTATATTGAATTTGACTTTTGCTTATTTTTAAATGTACAGAAACCATAGATGAACATGATACTCTGATGTCCTTTCTTGTGCCCTGAACAAAATCAGGAGGGTTTCTTCTTCTTTTTTTGAACCCAGATCTTTATTTTTAATAGAACCTTAATATTTGGATACTTTGGGTATTTGGTTATACAACCATGATCTCCTCCACAACAGCTTTATGAACAGTGTGCTGCTGCACAGAGGCTGAGTGTAGACACAATTTCAGCTTAACTACTGACTTCTGAACCCATCCTTCTAATTTCAACAGCAAGTTGTCACTTGTAGATATCAATCAATTTAACCTTTATATTCACACAGAAAATTTTAAAGTGCTTTTTCTCTATGACCTACTGTTTTGTGATATATGTCAGTGTCTTAGGCTCTTGAGGGAATGATGGCATTAATAGAAAGAAAAGTTATTGTCTCTAAATGCAAGCAGTGTCCTTATCAAATAGAAAATAATGTTCCTTGACACACACACTATAAAGTTGCATTTTTACCATGAAATGAGATCCTGACATAATATAGCAAAGCTGACAAGTACTAAATTGCTGGTATATAAGTACAATAAAATATAGAATTTCTTGAATATTTTGCTCAGTGGATCAAAAATGCCTCATAATTTTTAATCAATTCATTCCTTAAACATGCATTTATGGAACAGCCACTATCTCTCAAGCACTGTCTGGTTTCAAACTTCAAAGAAATCAGAATCATGAGTAAATAGACATGTATAAACTGTAATAAAATGTGATAGATGGTACAAACTAAATACTCTGTTAAGGGTGAGTGGCTAGTAAAGACTCCACAGATAAAGATTTCCAAAGAAATAGAAAATATTTTGACTACTTCTTGAAAAATGTATATTTCTCAAGTAGCAAAATTATTTTTCAAGTAAAACAAGTTATTCAGTTACTCATTCACTCACTCATTCACTCAGTCATTCATTCACTAAATATACAAATCAGACACAGAGATAGAAAAGACTTATCCAGATAGAGCCTATGACAAGAGCAGTATTAGGGTGGACAGGAAATACCATTCAAAAAAAGTCATAATGTAATTTTTAAATGTACTAAATTGCTGCTCACACTAGTAATCCTGATTACATAGTTTATTTATTTACTTCTTTATTATCTGTGCTCTCATTTCTTGCATTTATACAATGTGTAAGCTCCAAGAGGACAAAAGCATTTTCTGTTTCTGTATCTACCTTGTATATTAAATGAATGACTGATTTATTGCATGAATAAATATATTACTTTTGCTTGGAAAATACTTTTGTGACTTCAGAACTCATACTTTTAACAATACACTCAATGTTGAAAACATCTCCCTAAACCTGGCGGCACCAAATCAAGAGTGTCTGCCCTTACTACCCACATCTATTCAATGTTGGGTTGAAGGCCCTAATTTGTGCCAGACAGTAAACAAAAGAAAAACAGACATGAATATTAGAAACAAAGAAGGACAACTCTCTTTATTCAGAAATGACTTGATTGTTAACATAGACTATCTTATGGAATCCGAGAAAAAGAAAACTACACAAATTATTAAGTGAAGTTAGCAAGTTTGCAGGATTCAAGATCAACTTCACCAATCAGGTGCATTTCAATAGTTAGCTGAGAACAACTGGAAACTAAAGCTACTGTTTAAAATGGCATCAAACACATCAAAACTCTGTAAGAAATAAAACACTATATGATTTAGATCTCTATAAAACATGGGTAATTAACTAAATAAAACAAATAGAGATATACACCATTATCATGAATTTGAGGAGTCAATATAAATATTAAAAAACCCATAGATTTTAATGTTTAATTTGAGAAACATTATAGTGCTGTATGTGAAACTCTAAATTAAATCTAAAAATTCTTGATGAAATTTTAAAATACCTTTGAAACTTTTGGAAAGACAAACATTTTTATTTCTGTAAAACATTTTTAGACAGAATATTTTTTAGACAGAACCTAAAAACATTTTCCACAAAAACAAATTAGACTTAATTGTAAACTTCTGTCAAAATTGTAAACTTTTGTCAAGACACTTTTACAGAAATAAAAAGGCAAGTCACAAACCTAGAGAAAAAAAATGCAATGCTTATGTCTAAGAAAGAACTTATATTTAGGATATATAAAGAATTTTTATATTAAGAAGACAACCCAATTGAAAAAATAGGCAAACTATTTGAATAAGTCCTTCACTAAAGTAGATATATGAATGGCCAATAAGGACATGAAAAAGTGCTCACCATCATTATTGATCAGAGAAGTAATGATAACATCATGATGATGTATCACACTTCACACTCACTTGAATGACGAGAAATGACTGACAATACCAAATGTTGGTGAGGATGTGGAGAAACTAGAATTCTCATATGTTATTGGAGGGAAGGTAAAATATTATAACCACTTGGTAAAAGTGGATTCTTACAACATTAATCATTCACTTACCCTCTAGCTTAGCAATTTCACAATGCATACTTTACTCAAGGGAGATGAAGACCTATATATACAGTATGATCAGGAGAATGGATAAGTAAGTTGTGGTATATTCATACAAAGGAATACTATTTAGTGATAAAAAGAATAAACTAATGATGCAAGAGCAAGGATGAATCACAAAAGCTATTTTGAACAAAAAAAAATAAGGCACAAGAATGTTTACTATATGCTTCATTTTATATAATATTCAAAAACAAGGAAAACTAATGTATGAGAATATAAATCAAAACTGAATGACTATGGGAGTGGGGGTCAACTCGAAGGGACCATGTGAAAATTTTCTAGGATGGAAACATTTTATGTGTGAATTTTGTAAAGATGTATAAATTTGACAAATCTCATCAGTCTTCACACTAAAGATGTGTATATTTTACTGTATGCAAATCCAACATAGACACACACTCACTGGATATATTTAATAGCAGATATGACATGTTGAAAGGAATTAGTGAACATAAAGTAGGTGAGGGGAAAATTCATGGAAATACAGTGGCAAATTACTAAAACATAGAGAAGAAAGGTAGGACATGTAGAGAATACACTGAAAAAGTCTTAAATACATTTAATTTTCAAGGAAGAAGAAGAGTGAAAGGATGTGACAGAAGTCATATTTAAAGAGATAATGGCTGGGAATTCTCCAAAATTGATGAAAGAAATTAATTGATAGATTCTAAGAACTCAACAATCATCAAGTGGGATGAATAAAAAGAAATCCATGAAGAAAAATCAGAACAAAATTATTGAAAACCAAAGGTAAAGAGAAAATCTTCAAAGATGCCAGAAAAAAGAATGCAAGGTGGGTAAAACAATTGAAAATCTATCAATGAAACCAGTTACACCAACAATATAAAGGGGAAATAATGACTACCTCAATAGAAGCAGAATATGTACACAATAAAATTCACTATTTGTTCATGTAGTAAGAAGAAGGATGAAATACTGGTAAAAGCACTGATGGGTGTCAGAGATATGGGGGCAGTCCTAGGTCTGACTTTTACTCTTTTTAGTTATCCTAGACAACTTGGTTACCTACCACCTCTACATAGCTAGATATAGAAAAAATCAATAATTCTTAAATCCTGTTCTTGAAATCTTTTAACACCTGATATGCAAAACAGAAAATAAGGCAGTTTCTCCATTTTTCAAAAATATCACTATGTAGTAAGAGAACTCTGAGATGGCCCCTAAGACTCTTTCCTCCTGATGCATTCACTCCATGTAATACTCTCTCCTCCTGTGTGGGCAAGATGGGGAAAAGAATAGATTCCACTTCCATGATTAAGTTATGTTAGCTGACAAAAGTGAAAGGATTTGCAGATGTAGTGAAGGTCCCAAATTAATTTGAATTTGTTGAAAGGAAAATTATTGTGGGTAGATAAGACCCAATTAGGTGAGCCCTTAAAAGGACCTGGGTCTTTTTGAAGAATGAGATTAGAGTGTGAGAAATATTCTCCTGCTGGCTTTGAAGACATAAACTGTCATATTTTGAGAGGGCCGGGACCTGAGGGCAGCCTGTGGGAAATGAGAGTGACTTCTGCCCCACAACAAGCAAGAAGACAGGGACTTCAATTAAGAGCAAGTGAATTCTGCCAACAACCTGAGCATGGTTGGAAGACAGCCTCAAGTTCCAGATGAGAACACAGACCAGTAACACCTTGATTTCACCCTCCTGAGCTACAGATGCCTGGACTTTTGACCTGCTGAAACCGTGAGATAATAAATGTGTTGTGGTTTTTTTTGTTGTTGTTGTTGCTGTTTTAGCCACGTCTTGCGGCTTGTGGGATCTTAGTTCCCAGACCAGGGCTGGAACCCCGGCCTTTGGCCATGAGAGCATAGAGCCGTAATTGCTGGACCACCAGGGCATTCCCATGAGTGTCGTTTTCAATACACTATGTTTGTGGTTACTGTATTTGTTACATGGCAATAGAAAACTAATAGAGTTGCCATCGAAGAGCAATCATTTTTATATAATTCAGAGAAAGAAACCCTTATATTCCATCAATTAACTAACCATAAACAAATAAGACAGGTTCATTTACAATTGCAGATTTACAACTTTTAAAATGTTAAAAATTATATTAAGATTGTAATTATACTGAATTATAAAATATGCGACAACCCTTTGTTTTTCAAATATTCTTGATTTGTTTGACCTTCTCTTTTTATATTAGGTTTATTTTTATGTGCTACATATAGTGGTTGCTCATTCGGAGTTTTCTATACTCTTCATGGATTTGTTTGCTAGTAGTATGTGCTGTGAAAATGACTTGAAAATACATACTGTATGTAACTCAAAATGTGTTTGTTGTAGATCTGATGTCTACAGAAGGGGAATCATGTTAATAATAGCTCTACAAATTAAGCAGTTATAATTATGCACTGAAAAACTACACTTCTCCTCAAGGTACTTTCCCCAAAGATTTAAATTCCCTTTTCTGGATCTCAATTAGTTATATGTATTTTTTCAAATTGTTATATTAATTCCAATTTTTTCACTTAAAAATGTGTCAGCATGCTTTTTTCATGTGATTCTTAAGCATTCCATATATTTTCAGATTGAAATAGTCATGAAACAGCATAATTTTGTAAGAAATAAATGCAATCGAGACCACACTATCTTTATTTGCTGATGTCCATAAATAAAGCACATTCTGCAATTCTACTTCTAACAGAGTTGTTCTCAGACTAAAAATACTGGGTATGTTCATGCATGTTCTTAAACAACAAGTGTCATTTTTTTGTGAAATTGAACAAAGCTTTCAGTTAAAGTCAGATATATAGAAAACAAGACAAGTATTCTGCTGATGTGTAAATAAGGACCTAAAACTTTATTGTTCAGGGAATAAATCTTATCACTTCTCTGCTAATACAATGCTATGATATTGCATGACCTACAACTCAAACTGCTAAAAATTTCTCTCCCAAAGGACTATAACATGGTAAAAAGGCAGGGGGTAATTTATATTATTGCCTTATTGTGACTCTATCAAAAATTCTATTCTCTTTAATTTAGATTTAATCCATTTCAATTTGAGAGTTTCAGGGGAAGTCAAATAGAATTGAAATTAATTGATAAAACTCATTGTGTCTTCTGTTAAAGTTCTTGGCATAATTGCCCACACTTTAGTCTGATCTCATTTAAGCCTGTATTTATTATTAACTTTAAATTATATGGTAATTAGGTTAATAGCATGAGGGCAGAACAAATTAAGATACTTTCACTGCAGGTTTTCAACCTGTGTCTTACTGTGTGTGACTCAATTCATTCTTCTTTTTGATTAAAGAGAATATATCAAGCTACTGACCCATAGACATTTAACTAAAGTCCTAGCTGAAACCATGCCTCCTGATGTTTGAAATAAATATTTTATTAGATATGATATTACCCAGCATAATTTATTAACCAATGACAAATATTTGGGAAGGCTTAGCATATTTATAAATTTTGCAGAATGCTGTCCTGCTGGGAGGATAGAAACTCTGAGGACTTGTAATGAGCTACATATTATTATATCTGTTCTCAGAGGGAAAAGCTATTATCACATTGTGATTAAGTAATTTTTATATATTTGGGGTCTTGAAGAAATTAGCCATTGGATTAAAAAAAGACAGCTCTAAAACAATCTGTAACTTGCATGGTAGTTTTGAAATGAAACTAGATTTCAAGTTTAAACCTAACCTTACCTAGGACTATAAAACAAAAATTCAGAGCCAGAACAGAATTGCTTTGTTGTAACTCAAGTACATATTTGCACCAAAGGCCCCATTCCAAGGCTGCTACCATGTAATCTTTTTAAGAATTAGACACTCACTTATTAAAACCTGGTGCAATTGAGAGAAGTAAGGAAACCAGTGCTGGACAATATTTCTGGTCAAGGTAGTACTTAGTGACTTCCCATTTCTATTTGATAGATTTTTTAAGTGGGAAATTAAATCAGCTTATTATTTTCATTAATACAAAAACGTAAGTAAGTCTTTTGGTACGTCAGAGTAGCGATGGATTTAGTGTCAGGGCACTTGGGATAAAATCCTAGCCCTGCATTTACTATGACAAAGAATGGATCAACTAAACCACTGCACTAAACCACTACAGAGAGTTCAGAAATGCCCTCCCAGACATATTGAGAGTGAAGAGTGAAGGAAGACAGAACTGTCCTGGGAAGAAAGCTAAAGGGTTTTCTACTTAAAATGAAAAAAACTCTGTAATATTAGCAAAATTGATTTGTTTCAGTTGGAATTATTCGGAGGCATTGAAAGCTAAGTGAGGATCTGAATAGTGCTAAGATTGACATATTTATTTCATATGCTAAGTGGCACCTGGAAGTTAACACCAGGACTATGTGGTATCTATAGGAAACTATTTATTTACTTTAATATGTAATTATTTTTAAAGAAAGGCTTTGGGGGAAATGTATAAGTTCTATTTTTACAGAATGAGTTTATTTATTTATAGTTACATTTACAATTAACTACTGTTGGTTCTTATAATCTAGAGTAAAGGAAATCCACCAATGATTAAATATTATTCATGTGATCCTGCACACACAATCAGTAATATGTCTGCAAATTCACTGAAACTATATTGTGGTGGCCACTTGCCACACAATTTAGTTGATTGCTTATCATATCCACCTGTTTTAACATATTGACCATTTTAGCAAATAGACTTTTGTAGAAGTAATTGTGGAGCCTTTGTTTAGTCACTGAAATCTTAAATAACTGGTTTTACATTGGACAGTTAATATTTTACCATTTAAATTATGAAAATAAGCAACTGAGATATTGTAAGTTGTAATAAACCAAAGACATGATATCATATTTTAACTCTGTATTTTATAATTTAAGTTTCATCCTCAATATTTTTATTATCCATTGGATTTGGGTGGGGATTTCCTAAATCAAATACTTTCACACACAAAAAATATATAAAACATAATCCTGGTAGAATTTACTGTGAATGACTTTTTAAAATACAGAATTTGTTTTACTGCTTTATTTCTACTGTTATTAACTTGGAATCTACACAGAAAGATTAATTACTTAGCATGTCAGAGGTCACACAGCCCATAAATGGCAAATTTAGTACACATTTTTGAATTACGTACCTTGTACTAGAACCCATGCACATAACGGTTATATACCATACTGCTCTCCTTTGGCTGATAATGACTTTGAGACAATATTCATGTCACTGACTTGGATCTTAAATTTCAATGAATGAGAAAGGGAATTAAAAGAGGCAGAAACATAATTTATTATGCCACATCGTTAATAAAAATCGAACTTCTGTCCAAGATACAGCCTAGGGGAAAGTTTAGTCCTTCTTGCACGTTAACACTAGGATATCCAATTCAGTTGAGTTGCATATTTGAGTTTAAAATATGTAGCTTAAGAACATCAGGAACAGTGCCAAGAAGTAAAGTGAACTAAAAAAATCTACCAATAAGATAGTAGATATATGAAATATCTGCATTGACAACAGACAGATGATAGATACAAAAATTTAATCCCAATATTTTGATCACCCAAGGTCTTTTCAATCTATCCACACCATTTTTTCTGATGCTTTTTTTTTTCAACATCTTTATCGGAGTATAATTGCTCTACAATGGTGTGTTACCTTCTGCTGTATAACAAAGTGAATCAGCCATAGGAATACACATATCCCCATATCCCCTCCCTCTTGTGTCTCCCTCCCACCCTCCCTATCCCACCCCTGGGCTGGGACGAGGTGAGAGAGTATCCATAGCATTTTAATCTCCTCTTCTACCTTATTCAGCCTTCACTAAATTTCTGATACTCATTTCCAATCCCTGACTTCAATCAATTGAGTTCATGTTTGTCTTTGAGACATGGGTATTTTCAATTCTCAATTTCATTCTCAGGATCTTCAGAAATTTCTTTTATCATTTGTAAGCCGCTTTTAGGCTCTTTAATTTTCCTTCAGACACCCTCTGCATTTCTATTAAATTGCATTCCTGCTCTAATAAAGTTTAGACACTTTCAATCCTGGAAAGCCTTGAATACATTTTAAGGTGCTGTTTGGGACATCTAGTGGGTTTTGGAATTACAGACACTGAAAAATTCTGTCACATTTCCTTACCTCAATTCTCTGATTAACATAAGTCTCTAGGCAAATGTTTCTCAATTCTGCTTGCACATCTGAGTCATATGGGGCCTTTTAAAAATTCATGTACACAGGACTCACCCCAGAATCTCTAGGAGAGGGACACAAACATTGGTAAATTTTCAAACTCTCCAAGTGATTACAGTGTACGCTCAAGGTTGAGAGAACCCTTAGACTAGAATTTTTTCTTGTTAATTAATTGATCAGATTGTTTTATATGCCTTCTCTCACTACAATGCATATGCCATAGGACCAGGCAATTAGACTTTTTCTTTTCTTCACTCCGTAATTCAGTGCCTAAAAGAACGCCTGACAGAGTACTGAGCAAAGAAATATTTGTTAAAGGAACAAATAAAGAAATGAGTACTATTTCAGTTTTTCCAGGTGTCTATGATTTTGTGACAAATAAGATTATCTTCCTAAGATCTGCAGTTTTAGGAAATTAATTTTATCAAGTATCCCATAGATATATATGCTCACATGTTAAATAGGTTTACAATGATCATTAAAACCAAATGACATTTATTTAAATTAGCAGAGTGATAAACCATTTCAGTACTCTGAACATGAAGCAGAGAATCGTTTTTCTGGTTCTGAATGACCTGGGAAATCACAATAATTCAGAAAACTCTTCAATAAATATGGAATCACTTTGACAAATACTTTGATAGTTATCTGATGATGATGCTACATGTATGCATTTTCTCTTTGATTTTCTAAAAATTTTTATGGGATTAGGTTGTACTACAGCATTTTTTAAGTGGTAAAAATTTGTAATTTTATTATGCCTTTTATACCATTTAACTTACAAATAAGTTATAAATAAAGCTGATAATTATATAACTTAAAAAAGAAAACTAGTCCTTGATGGAAACTCTCTTCAGAGGCTGCAATGCCCTGGCCGTTCTCCAAATCTGGTGTGGGCAGGGCAACTTTTCCATGTGAGGGCTGCCACAGCCTACAGCTCTCTATTAAGAACATTGAATTAATGTGATAGTGTTAGCAGAAGTTATACTTTTGTGGACTGAAGAGTTAATTTGTGTGAGGGGAAGGAGAGAGAGAAGAAAGAGACTAAAAGGAGGACACCTTAGGGTGCTGCCCAGAGGGGTGGAGATTTGCTCCTGATGGACCCTGTTAATGCAAGGGAAGCAGAGGAGGGACAATTTTTTAGGAGGAAAAGAATATTTGTGGTCCATTTGTAAGTAAAGGAAGCAATGACATAATGCCTAGAGTTGGAGTCAGTTAAACTGGCCAAACTTTGCTATCTTCAGAAAATAATTTAAGAAATGAGAGGCAAGGAAGAAAGGACATTCATCTTGGAAGAACCCAAAGTACTTTGAAATTTTAAAGAAATGTAGTGATAGCTGCTAAAACCACTTTTGTCACCATAATGGATGCAGTACTTCAAATTTAAATGGTAAACAGAATTCTCCTAGCATGTTACATTTCCACCAAGAAATCTAGATGGCCTAAAAGGATTTGTTTTTAATTTTAAATATTTACCTGTCAGAATTTAACTCTTGTTTTATTGAAACCTGTTATATATATATATATATATATATATCCTTCATTATTACCTAGCCTATCATTGCATGGGTGTGTGAGTGAAAAGTAATAAATCTTATTAAAATAGACTAGAAATCTATAGGCAGCTTAAATCTATTCTTAATTACTAATGGTAAACAATTTAATACATTACCAGAGTCACAATGGAAACTGAGCAAAACTTTTATTCAAATGTCAATTTTGAATATTTTGAAGAATATGTTACCAGGTATCATACTTGGAATTCATATGACAGGGGGCTTTTATTCAATTTCAGCCAAAATTTTAAAAAATAGCATGCCCTGAACAGCAGGAAGAAGTGTTCCTATCTACACTAATAAAATATTTTATCATTTCTGCTTCCCTCAGGAGCAAGATATATAATGATGAACTTTTGAGAATATTTATGACACAATTTTAGCTGTTACCATGAGTTACTGCTTAAAGCAGGGTTTGAAAAATCAAATGCCTGTAGCGAGTGGGCAGGTAATATGAATGTTTGAAATATGCCAAGTTGAAAAATATCCTTCACTTATGGGGGGAAAAAGCACCCCTTATCTTTTCTTGAAAGATGAAGCCTTCTGCATCAATTTTTACTTTTCCCACCTGTGAAATAGATAAGGGTACAAGCAGTGGTTTGCTTTTTTCTTAACTCTACTATGAGAAGAATAAAAGTGGAAAGATGATGCTGAAAGCCCCTGCTACTAGACTTAAGTGCTGCTATGACAACAGAGAGTGATGGGGAATAGTGCAAAGTGACCTACTGGTTCCTCATCCAAAAATACAATAGCTATCTGGCTCCAGGAAAGTTGCTGGCATGCTGAAAGGGCCAGATCTCTAAAGTGTCAAGCAAGAGAAGCTGGAAATCTGTATCTTTACACAGAAGAGTTCAATTCTTATGGACATAGCTAAGTCTTTTGTTTTTGAATACCCTCCTTTATAAATAAATGGGGAAAAAAGTGAACGATACTATCTGTTTAACCAGATCTAAATCTCTATCTACCCTTTTACAATGTCCTTTTCAGAGACTTAAGTTTGATAAATCAAATCAACTACTTTTAAAGAAAATACTATGTCCACATGCAAAATAATGAAGTTTGACCCTTACCTTAAACAATATCCAAAAATTAACTCAAAATGGTCTAAAAACCTAAACGTAAGACATAAAACTGTTATACTTCTAGAAGAAAACATAGGGGAAAACTTCCGTGATGCTGGATTTGGCAATGAGTTTTTGGATATGACACCAAAAACATAGGCAACAAAATTAAAAATAGGCCAATGGGACTACACAAAACTTGAAAACTTCTGTGAGACAAATAAAACACTTAACAGAGTGAAAAGGTAACCTATGAAATGGGAAAAATAATTGCAAATCATATATTTGATAATGGTATAATGATACCCAGGATATATAAGGAACTTCTATAGCTCAACAATAAAAAAAAAAAAAACAGTTAAAAATAGGCAAAGGACTTAAGTAGATCTCTCTCCAGATAAGATTACAAATGGCTATTAAGTATATGAAAGATGTTCAACATCACTAATCATTAGGGAAATGCAAATCAGAACCACAAGGAAATATCCCCTCACACTCATCAGGATGGCTACTAACAAAAGCGCAGAAAATAACAAGTTTGGTAAGAATGTGGAGAATTTGGAACACTTATACACTGTTGTGGATATAAAATGGTACAACTATTATGAAAAACAGTTTAGGAGTTCCTCAGAAAATTAAAAATAGAATTGCCATTTGATCCCACAATCCCCCCTCTGGATATATGCCAAAAAAACCACAAAGCAAGATATCAAAGAGGTATTTGCACACCCATATTCATCCAAGCATTTTTCACAATAACCAAAATGTGGAAGCAACCCAAATTTCTATTGACAGATGAATGGATTTTAAAAAATGGTATATACATACAATGGAATATTACACAGCCTTAAGAAAGAAAAATCCTGTCACATGCTACAACTTGGATGAATCTTGAGAACATTATGCTAAAAAAGGTGAGTCAGACACAAAAGGACAAATACTGTATGATAACACTTACAATATGTATCTAATGTAGTCAAAAGCAGATAACTAGAAAGTTGAAATGTGGTCACCAAGGGCTAGGGAGAGGGGGAAAGAGGATTTAGTGGGTTTCAGTGTAGCAAGATGAAAAAGTTCTGGAAATCCATTGCACAACAATGTGAAGATACTTAACACTACTAAACTGTACAATTAAAAGTAGTTAAGATGTTCACTGCAGGGCTTCCCTGGTGGCGCAGTGGTTGAGAGTCCACCTGCCGATGCAGTGGACATGGGTTCATGCCCCGGTCCGGGAAGATCCCACATGCCATGGAGCAGCTGGGCCCGTGAGCCATGGCTGCTGAGCCTGCATGCCCGGAGCCTGTGCTTCTCAATGGGAGAGGCCACAGCAGTGAGAGGCCCATGTACCACACACACACACACACACACACACACACACACACACAAACACACACAAAAAGATGCTCACTGCAGCATTATTTACAATAACCAGGACATGGAAGCAACCTAAATGTCCATTGAGGGATGAATGGATAAAGAAGATGTGGTACATATATACAATGGAATATTACTCAGCCATAAAAAAGAACAAAATAATGCCATTTGCAGTGTATGGATGGACCTAGAGATTATCATACAGAATGAAGTAAGTCAGGGAAAGACAAATATATGTATCGCTTATATGTGGAATCTAAAAAAAGGGTACAAATGAACTTATTTACAAAACAGAAAGAGTCAAAGATGTAGAAAAAAAACTTACATTACCAGGGTGGATGGGGGGAGGAATAAATTGGGAGATTGGGATTGACATATACATGCTACTATATATAAAATAGATAACTAATAAGAACCTACTATATAGCACAGGGAACTCTACTCAATACTCTGTTATGACCTATATGGGAAAAGAATCTAAAAAGAGTGGATATATGTATATGTTTAGCTGATTCACTTTGCTGTACAGCAGAAACACAACATTGTAAATCAATTATACTCCAATAAAAATTAATTTTAAAAAGTAGTTAAGATGGTAAGTTTAATATTATATGTTCTCACTACAAGAAAAATTATTATATTTTAGAGCTGTCTCATATGCATAATCATTACAATTTAGAGGACATTTTAAGATTTAATTTAATAATCCCCTTGCCTATCTTTGACTTTATTAAATGTACATTATATAGGTAAATAATTTATTTTAAACTACAAAGAGAGATAGACATGGATCAGGCACAAGGAGCTTACCACAGGGGTTTTTACCACTGCTTCATTACTGAACCAATTTTAATGGTATAAGAATTTAATTAAATACTTTAGTAAGTGAAGCCACATAAATTTAAGTTTCATAAATGTAAGCAGCCACTTCTCAAGGGATACTGTCCATAATATTCCTACAGAAACTTGTCAATAACATTAACAGAATATAAGTATGCTTTCTGTAGCAGGTGAAGATCAGTACTAACTTAATACATTCTGCCCTGAGTTTTGACAGTCAAAGTGTGCACACTGATTCAGATGTTGAGGACTGCAGATTTTTCAGAAGTGTCACTGTGAGAAATTTTAACTCTTGCAAGTGTAGAGAAGGGAAATGTAAGGTTAAATGGTCTGGGGTACTTTCATAAAGGCTGTTAGAATAAAGTGGGTTTTACACACATACCACACACATACACACACAATCCAGCATCGACTTTTCCATAACTGATATCTGATTGTAGTATCAGTTATTGAACTGAGAAATCCCAAGCCCTTTCTAGTTAAGGGAATGCTACTTCTCTAACTTTACCTTAATTCTATTATCTGAAAAGATATCCTTAGAAATAGCAAATCACTTTTTCATGAAATCTATATAATGCCAACACATTGAAGAATATTGAAATTCAAAGGGGAAATCTAAAAAGCATATTATTGTTCATGGTGTTGAGACATGTAAAATCTGGGGAAATTTTACTCTTTCCTGATTACAGGAAAAGGCAATCACCATTTGGAATAAGGAATTTTTAATGAACTATTTCCAATTTTCCTTTTTTTTTTTTTTCCGGTACGCGGGCCTCTCACTGTTGTGACCTCTCCTGTTGCGGAGCACAGGTTCCGGACGCGCAGGCCCAGTGGCCATGGCTCACGGGCCCAGCCGCTCCGCAGCATGTGGGATCCTCCTGGACCGGGGCACGAACCTGTGTCCCCTGCATCGGCAGGCAGACTCTCAACCACTGCGCCACCAGGGAAGCCCCAAATTTTCTATCTTGACACTGACTATGACCCTCCTCAAAATATGGGGAAAAGGTTTATTTGTTGTAAAGATCAATGAGTTAAACTATTCTATTTGTAAGTATATTTTCAGATATTGATTTTGGAAGTGGAAAGGTGAAGAGTCTTTAAGAAAAGTAAGGATGAAAGATAGTTTTCATGTTGAATATAACCATGCTAATAGCAATTTAGTTATTTAAGTTCCATCATATCCATATATAATACTATAATAATGTAATCTTATATTGAGCACCTTTATTTAAAATTTTTTTATTATATCAGTAACACCTAGAACCAGGAACCAAAATACTTAACAAGCCATGCCTCATTACAACTTTTGAATAACTATTTTTAATTTTTCTTATACTGACAAAAGGTCAGCTTTCTTTTATTGTAAAATATATGTTCAATTTTTTAGGTTATTGGCTTAATTTCTTTCTGCACTGATGGATGATAGTTCTTTAAAATAATATATTCTTCATAAATTCTGTATATGAATGGAAGAATCAACCTGGCCAGTTTTTCAAGCAATACATATAAATATTCAGCAAAGAAAAATAGATATTTGATGAAAAACATAATAGAAAAGGATGTAGAAAAGCCCAATCTATTGTAATTGCATAAAAATAATGAGATTATTTTTCATTCCACACTTTTTTTCTGGCATGGAAGCTATAAATTGAAAAAGAGCTCAGGAATAGTCATAGGTCATTACTCACACCTGGAAAAATATGTTTGCACCTCTAAAATAAATAACTGTGGGTTACAAAATATTTGGAAAGATTATAATTACAGGGATGTACATGATATATACTGTACCAAATTGAATTGTGGTCAAAGTCATATGTTATTTTAGCTTCCTGATCAATTATTTTTCTCATTTACCTAAAGCTAAGTTATGTTACATTAACAACACACCTCTAGGGAATTCCCTGGTGGTCCAGTTGTTAGGACTCTGCACTCTCACTGCCGAGGGCAGGGATTCAATTCCTGGTCAGGGAACTAATATTCCACAAGCCATGTGGCTCGGCTCCCCACAAAAAAACATGTCTATAAAGACAAATTTACAAACTGCTTTAAAAAGCAATTAGTAAGGAACATTAAAAAGATAAGACTCAAAGATTTTAAAAGTAAATTACTTTCTAATTTGATCCTAAATATTTATTCTACATATATATTACTTTAAAGAAATGTTATATCCTAAAGGTGTTCACAAAGGACTATTAAATACATCCTTTTTAGCCTTGGTTCCAGAACAAGGTTATCATGTTATCTTTACCAGACTGGACTTTTCCACTTTCAATAATAATAATTGAAAACACATACTGAGCTCATACAGTGTGTCAGTGTGGTGCTAAACTATATGCATTATTACACTTTATCCTAACCATAAACACAGCCAGGTGAGGAGCTTAAAGCTTAAAGTTCAGTTACCTTTTGTTCATACAGCTGGTAAGAAGCCAACTGAAAGACGCGAAATCAAATACATGATTACTTTCCTGGACTAAATGTTTGTGTGTGCCACAAATGTACATGATAAAGCTCTACCCCACAATGTGATGGTATTAGAAGTGGGGCCTTTGGGAGATAATTAGGATTAGATGAGATCATGAGGGTGGAGCCCTCATGAATGCAATTAGCGCCCTTATAAGAGTTAAGAGAAAGCTTGTTCCTTTCTCTCTGTCCTCTGCCATGGGAGGACACAAGGAGAAGATAGCCATCTACAAGACAGGAAGCAGGCTCTTAACAGACATCGGGTCTGCTAGCCTCTTCATCTCGGACTTCCCAGCCTCTAGAACTTTGCAAAATAAATGTTTGTTGTCTAAACTACTCAGTGTATGGTATTTTGTTACAGCAGCCTGGACTAAGATAATTACTAATGAATATTTCTCCAAACATTGAACATAAAATTAATATATTCAGAGTTCTAACTTTAAATTTTAAGTTTCCAAAGAAAAATGTTTTTAAGAAATTTTGTTCCCATTCTTAAGTGTGAAAATATGTTGGTTCTAGCTTACAGTCACTTTTGCATCTACCTTTGGAGCTAGAAGAAGAGAAAATAATTAAAATAGAAACGGAAATCTCCACCTAAGAATTCCTAATGACAATCACCTCCTCATACAGATTTGAGATCTAAATCCATATTACCTGGGCCGTACTTAAAAACAAAATAAGTAATAAGGTGTATTAGTGATGTACTGATATGGTATATCAGTGCCCATAATATGATATGGTGAGAAGGGCAATTCACCATGGTGGTCTTCTTTCCCAAAACCTATTACCCCAGTCTAACCATGTGTAAAACATCATCCAAACCTAAATTGATAGACATTCTACAGAATATCTGACAAGTAATGTTCAAAATTATCAAGATCACAAAAATCAAGAGAAGACAGAAAAGCTGCCACAGATCAGAGGAGACTAAGGAGGCAGGAAAACCAAATGAAGTATAAGATTTTTAGTGGTATACTGGAAAAGAAAAAGAACATTAGTGATAACACTAATAAAATACAAATAAAGCCTGGAAATTTAATGTACCAATGTAGGTTTCTTGGGTGAAAAAATCTACCATAGAAATAAGACGTTAATAAATGGGGATACTAAGTGAAGTATATGGGAACTCTCTGTTATGTTTGCAACTTTTCTGTGAATCTAAAACTATCCTTAAAAAAAAGGCTTTATTTAAAAACAAAACAAAAATCCCAGGCTTACAATAAAGTTGAAAATAATCCTGAGTTTGTAGTGTCATAAGTATATGGTGGAAGCAAAGTCAAATCCTCTCTTGAGGAGCTTAATCCCAAACAAAGCTTCAAAAATGTCACAGAAAAAGTTCAAAGGAAAACACATTCATTAAAAAAAATCCCAAGCTATGAAAAAAGCAAGAAAGTACAGAGGCTTAAATCAAAGTCTTCAAAAACCAGGAGCAGTTATTGGATTTATCAGCCACACAATATATTCAGCCATAATGTTACAAGTTTCTTATCCTTCAACATAATTTAGTGAGTATATTTATATTAAAACATTTAAAAAGATATTGAAAGTAGGATGAAGCAAAACTGTCCATAAAAAAATGAACAGAGAGATCTGAGTGAAAAGCAAATTGAATTTCTAGAAAGGAAAATATAATGATTAAATATAGAAATTAAATTAATGATTTAAAACATCAGATTTAAAACATCCATCAAATATGGAAATTAATGTCAAAGGTCAAAGGTCAAATTATTGAACATGAATTAAGAGTTAGGTTATTATATGAATGCAGCAAAGTAAAACAAAGAACTAGAACTATGAAATGGAAATTAAGGGTAATGGGGGGCGAAAAAGGGGGGAAAAATCTACCAAAGTCAAAACATATCTCCATCAGGAAGGAAAACAAGGATATAAAGAGGAGGATATTTGGTGAGATCACGCTTAACAAATCTTCCCAGTTGATGAATGTCAACAGTTTTACACTCTGAAATCCTAATGTATCTTGAGGAAAATAAATATAATGAAAACCACTTTGTGGATTTACTGAAACTTTAGAACACAAAAGGAGTGAAGTAAGAGTTTAAAAGTTGTGGAGAGAGGACAATGGCAATTTGAAAACTCTCATCTTGACAGAGATAATGGAAACCATAGACAATGAAAACACATCTTTAAAATGCTTAAATTCACTCAAGAATTCTATAACCCATGGAACTATTTCTCAATAGCATGTTTCAGACAAACAAAAACTGAGTACTCACCATTAAGAGTACTACCAGGAGACTCCTGATAAAGTAACACTTGAAAGATGGTTTTCAGGAAGATAGTGAATGATCTACAGAAGAAGGTTTGACATGCAGGAAAGAATGTTGGGTGAAAGAATAGATGATACACATAAGAAAAGTTAAATATGCATTGCATTTATAAAACAGCAATAATAGTTTATACATTGTAGGTTTAAAAAAACAGAATTAAAGTAATGGACAAGAAGGGTTTGCTAATTGAGAGGAGAGATGCCAGACGTAATAGCAATTTACTTTACCTGTATTCTTTGGGATGTGATTTAAGGTATTCATTAACTTTGGATTTTATTATTATAAATATGCATGTTTAAATTTATAGCATAACCACTGAAAAAGTGGAAATACAGTGTGTAATTTTCCAAGTGGTAAAGAGGAAAATGGAATAAAAATTCAATTTAGAAATTGACTAGAAAGAAAAAAATATAAAAAGGGAAAAACACAAAGCACAAATAATACTAAAAAATGAACCTAAAAATATCAGTAAATGTAAATTATTAAAATCTCCACTTATTAAAAATTATGTTATATGCTTGTTACAAGACACGGACATAAAACATAAGGTCCAGTAAAATTTGAAGTCAAATGGTGGAAAAAAACTATGCCATCTTTAACCAAATATCAGTTATTCCAAAATATTAATATCAGGAAAAAGTACTTTAAGGGACAGCATTATGAAAAAAAAAAAGAAACCATTCCATAATGGTAGAAGTTTCATTAATCAAGGTGATATAACAATTCAAAATATATTTCCCCTAATAATATAGCTTCAACTATAAAACTAAGTGTAACAGAACTGGAAGGAAGAATTCATAAAACTACAATCATACTGTGAGGATTTAAAGACAGTTCTCTCAGTAAATGACAGAACAGAAAAAAATTCAATAAAATATATATTTAAACAAATTAATTATCATGATTGACCTAACATACAGGTATAAAAAATTAATCCCAGACTTGGAGCATGCATGTTTTCTAAAGCACACAGGACAAATTTTAAAAATTACTTTTAACTAACCAAAGAACATCTGCAGAAAATATTAAAATTACCCTTAATTAAGTTATCCAGGCTAATTTTTATATCTGTAAATGTATATACTGATAATTATTTAAGTGTTATAACTACAAACATTTTAAAATAACACTTTGTATGGTTTATGGTTATATCACTTTAAAATTATAACATAAATATTTTATATTAAAGTGGATTCATAATATAAATTATTAATTTCATTCAAATATTTTATCTGATTTGATAATGATAATCTGAAACATAACTGTCCATTTTCAATTTGTATGGATATATTAAAGCTTGAAAAATATAATATGTACATATTTATATGTGCAGAAAGTAAACAAAAGATGAGTTTTTTCCTATCTTGTCTGATGTATTTAGGATGCACTTTTTAATTAAAGCACAAATTAAGGGCTTTACCAAAGAAAATTTCCCAAATAAAATTGTTTTAACCATGTTAATATATGTAAATATCTTTTCTCCTTAACCTGCTTACTGAGATCTAAACCACAGAATCCAGTATAATTCAGATTTTTTTTTCTAGGTTCTCTTTATTAAACTTTTGAAGTCACTTTTATCCACTGAAAATAATATATTAATATTATGGACACTCATTTAAAAACTTCCCAGGTTTTAGTAAATCTTAACATTATGCTATATTCACCTCAGACGTTTAAAAAATGAAATTCAATATTAAATACAGCAGATACAAGTGAGACCCCATTTCTCTTCCTTTTCCCATTTTCCTCTGCTGAGTGAGAATCAATCCAGCATTTGAACATTTTGCTACTATGAACAATGAATAATATGAACTTCTTATAAATATATCCTGATGCACATTTTTGAGAGTGTCTCTAGGTTATATACATAGAAGTGGAATTACTGAGCCTAGAGGGTTTGAATAATTTCAACTTTAATAGGTGGTATAAATACCATCCTCCAAAGACTTGTACCCATGTCCACCCACCCAGGAGTGCATGAGATATTTTTATTTACCTCCTCACCAAAAACTTGCCATTTTCAGAGTTTAAACCTCCAGTCAATACAATGTTGGATAAATATCATTTCATCATAGTTTGAATTTACTTACTTGAGTACTTATAGATTGAGTTTGTTTTCAAAGTTTGTAGCAGATCAAAGATGGCCACAAACTTTTTGAAGCTCTGCCCACTGAGTTGAGGTATATGTACCCATCCCTTGAAAACAGGTGAGCTCATGATTGCTGTGTCCAATAGAATATGGCAGAGTAGACACTGTGCGAATTTGGGAGTTCAGGCTCACATTTTAATCTTCATATATTTTGGAATACTCACTCTGGGGGAAGTCAACCATCATGCAAGAAGTCCAGTATGACGTTAGAAAACCTAAGGTAGCCTCTTGGCATTTTAGAGAGATGCCTGACCAGACCTCAGCTTTTCTAGCCATCCAACCTGAGTGCTAGACAGTACAAATGATGACTCCAGTCCCAGCCATATTCTGACTGAATATGTTTTAAAGACTCTTAGGGAGAAGGGGGTGGAGTCAAGATGCTGGTGTGGGAATATGTAGAGTTCGCATCACCCCACAACTAGGGTGTTTGCCGGATGCTGGTGGGGGGCCCCAATTCCCAAGGAGATGGAAGAACCCCCCAAATGAACTGCCGGGGATCAGGCTGAAGCTCTTGTGGTGGGAGCTCCAAGTCCAAACCTCTGGACTAACAGAGAACCTCAGACCCCAGGGAATATTTATTGGAGTGAGGTCTCTTGGAGGTCCTCATCTCAGCACCAAGATCAAACTCTACCCAACAGCCTATAAACTCCAGTATTGGAAGCCTCAGGCCAAACAACCAGTAAGACAGGAACACAATCCCACTCATTAAAAAAAAAAAAAAAAAAGAGACAGCAAATATGTATGTCACAGATGAAGGATCAAGGTAAAAACTTACAAAACCAAATAAATGAAGAGGAAATAGGCAATCTACCTGAAAAGGTAAAGATGACAGTAATGATAGTAAAGATGAGCCAGAATCTCAGAAACAGAGTGGAGGCACAGATTGAGAAAATACAGGAAATATTTAACAAAGATCTAGAAAAACTAAAGTGCAAACAAACAATGATGAACAACACAATAAGTGAAATTTAAAATTCTCTGGAAGGATCAATAGCAGAATAACTGAGGCAGAAGAACGGATAAGTGACCTGGAAGAAAAAATAGTGGAAATAACTACTGCAGAGCAGAATAAAGAAAAAACAATGAAAAGAATTGAAGACAATCTCAGAGACCTCTGGGACAACACTAAACGCACCAATATTTGAATTATAGGGGTTCCCAGAGGAAGAAGAGAGAAAAAAAGGGTCTGAGAAAATATTTGAAGAGATTATAGTGGAAAATTTCCTTAACATGCGAAAGGAAATATTCAATCAAGTCCAGGAAGCACAGAGAGTCCCATACAGGATAAACCCTAGGAGAAACACACAAAGACACATATTAATCAAACAAATAAAAATTAAATTCAAATAAAAAATATTAAAAGCAGCAAGGAAAAAACAACAAGTAACACATAAGGGAATCCCCATAAGGTTATCAGCTGATTTTTCAGAAGAAACTCTGCAGGCCAGAAGAGAGTGGCAGGATATACTTAAAATGATGAAAGAGAAAAACCTAAACCAAGAATCCTCTACCAAGTTAGGATCTCATTCAGATTCAATGGAGAAATCAAAAGCTTTTCAGAGAAGCAAAAACTAAGAGAAATCAGCACCACTAAACCAGCTTTACAACAAATGCTAAAGAAACTTCTCTAGGCAGGAAACACAAAAGGAGAAAAAGACCCACAAAAACAAACCCAAAACAATTTAAAAAATGGTAATAGGAACATATATATGGATAATAACCCTGAATGTAAATGAATTAAATGCCCCAACAAAAAAACATAGACTGGATAAATAGATACAAAAACAAGACACATATATATGTTGTCTACAAGAGACCCACTTCAGACATAGGGTCATACAGACTGAAGGGGAAGGGATGGAAAAAGATATTCCAAGCAAATGGAAAGCAAAAGAAAGCTAGAGTAGCAATACTCATATAAGAAAGAATAGATTTTAAAATAAAGACAATTACAAGAGATAAGGAAGGACACTGCATAATGATCAAGGAATCAACCCAAGAAGATATAACAATTATAAATGTTTATGCACCCAACATAGGGGCAACACAATACATAAGGAAAATGCTAACAACCATGAAAGGGGAAATCGACAGTAACACAGTAATATTAGGGGACTTTAACACACCACTTACACCAGTGGACAGATCATCCAAACAGAAAATAAAAAAAGAAACACAAGCTTTAAGTGACACAATAGACCAGACAGATTTAATTGATATTTATAGAACATTCTGCCCGAAAGTGGCAGAGTACACTTTCTTCTCAAGTGCACATACAACATTCTCCAGAATAGATCACATCTTGGGTCACAAATCAAGCCTTAGAAAATTTAAGAAAACTGAAATCATATTAAGCATCTTTTCTGACCACAATGCTATGAGATTGTAAATCAATTACAGGAAAAAAACTGTAAAAAACACAAATATATGGAGGCTAAACAGTGTGCTACTAAATAACCAAGAGATGATTGAAGAAATCAAAGAAGAAACAGAAAATACATAGAAACAAATGACAATGAAAAGATGATGACCCAAAACCTATGGGATGCAGCAAAAGTAGTTCTAAGAGGGAAGTTTATAGCAATTCAATCTCACCTCAAGAAACAAGAAAGATCTCAAAAGATCTCACCCTACACCTCACGCAACTAGAGAAAGAAGAACAAAGAAAATCCAAAGTCAGTAGAAGGAAAGAAATCATAAGGATCAGAGCAGAAATAAATGAAATAGAAACAAAGAAAATAATAACAAAGATCAATGAAACTAAAAGCTGGTTCTTTGAGAAGATAAACAAAATTGATAAACCCTTAGCCAGACTCATCAAGAAAAAATGGGAGAGGATAAAAATCAATAAAATTAGAAATGAAAAAGGAGAAATTAAAACTGACACCAGAAATACAAAGGATTATAAGAGACTACTACAAACAACTATATGCCAATAAAATGGATAACCATGAAGAAATGTACAAATTCTTGGAAAGGTACAATTTTCCAAGACTGAACCAGGAAGAATTAGAAAATATAAACAGACCTATCACAACTAACGAAATTGAAACTGTAATTAAAAATCTTCCAACAAACAAAAGTCTGGGACCATATAGATTCACAGGTGAATTCTATCAAACATTTAAAGAAGAGCTGACACTGATCCTTCTCAAACACTTCCAAAATATTGCAGAGGGAGGAACACTCCCAAATTTATTTTACAAAGCCACCCTCATCCTTATACCAAAACCAGAAAAGATATCCAAAAAAAAAGAAAATTATAGACCAATATCACAGAACATAGAGGCCAAAATCCTGAAAAATATACTAGCAAACAGAAACCAACAACATATTGAAAGGATCATACACCATAATCAAGTGGGATTTACCCCAGGGATGCAAGGATTCTTCAATATATGCAAATCAACCAATGTGATACACCATATTAACAATTTGAAGAAGAAAATCAATATGATAATCTCAATAGAGGCAGAAAAAGCTTTTGACAAAATTCAGTACCCATTTATGATAAAAATAACTCTCCAGAAAATGGCCATAGGGGGAACCTACCTCAACATAATAAAGGCCATGTATGACAAAGCCACAGCAAGCATCATACTCAATGGTGAAAAACTGAAAGCATTTCCACTAAGATCAGGAACAAGACAAGGATGTCTACTCCTGTCATTCTTATTCAACATAGTTTTGGAAGTCCTAGTGATGGCAATCAGAGAAGAAAAAGAAATAAAAGGAATACAAATTGCAAAGTAAAACTGTCACTGTTTGTAGATAACGTGATACTACACACGGGAAACACCAAAGATGCCACTAGTAAACTACTAGATCTAATCAATGAATTTGGTAAGGCTGCAGGATACAAAATCAATGCATAGAAATCTCTGGCATTCCTATACACTAACAACAAAAAATCAGAAAGAGAAATTAAGGAAACAATCCCATTTTCCATCACAACAAAAAGAATAAAATACCTAGGAATAAACCTACCTAAGGAGGCAAAAAACTTGTACTCAGAAAACTATAAAACACTGATGAAAGAAATCAAAGATGACATAAACAGATGGAGAAATATACAATGTTTGTGGGTTGGAAGAATCAGTATTGTGAAAATGACTATATTACCCAAAGCAGTCTACAGATTCAAAGCAATCCTTATCAAACTACCAATGGCATTCTTCACAGAATTAGAACAAAAAATTTTACAATTCGTATGGAAACACAAAAGACCCCGAATCGCCAAAGCAATCTTGAGAAAGAAAAATGGAGCTGGACGAATCAGGCTCCCTGACTTCAAACTATACTACAAAGCTACAATAATCAAGACAGTATGGTACTGGCACAAAAACAGAAATATAGATCAAAAGTACAGCCCAGAGATAAACCCACACACATATGGTCACCTAATTTATGACAAAGGAAGCAAGAACATACAATAGAGAAAAGAGAGCATTTTCAATAAGTGGTGCTGGGAAAACTGGACAGCTACCTGTAAAAGAATGAAATTAGAACACTACCTAGCACCATACACAAAAATAACCTCCAAATGTATTAAAGACCTAAATATAAGACCAGACACTATAACTCTTAGAGGAAAACATAGAAAAAACACTCTTTGACATAAACCACAGCAAGATCTTTTTCCACCACTTCCTAGAGTAATGAAAATAAAAACAAAAATAAACAAATGGGACCTAATTAAGCTTAAAATCTTTTGCACAGCAAAGGAAACTATAATTAAGACAAAAAGACAATGCTCAGAATGGGAGAAAATATTTGCAAATGAAGCAATGGACAAAGGATTAATCTCCAAAGTATACAAATAGCACATGGAGCTCAATATCAAAAAAAAAACCAATCCAATTAAAACACGGGTGGAAGGCTTAAATAGGCATTTCTCCAAAGAATACATACAGATGGATAAAAAGCATATGAAAAGATGCTCAACATCACTAATTACTAGAGAAATGCAAATCAAAACTACAGTGAGGTATCACCTCACACCAGTCAGAATGGCCATTATCAAAAAATATAGAAACAATAAACGCTGGAAAGGGTGTGGTGAAAAGGGAACCCTCCTGCACTGTTGGTGGGTTGTAAGTTGATATAACCACTATGGAGAACAGTATGGAGGTTCCTTAAAAAACTAAAAAAAGAACTACCATTTGACCCAGCAATCCCACTACAGGGCATATACCTTGAGAAAACCATAATTCAGAAAGAGACATGTACCACAATGTTCATTGCAGCACTATTTACAACAGCCAGGACATGGAAGCCACCTAAATGTCCATCAACAGATGAATGAATAAAGAAGGTGTGGCACATATATACAATGGAATATTACTCTGCCTTAAAACAAACGAAATTGAGTTATTTGTATTGAAGTGGATGGACCTCGAGTCTGTCATACAGAGTGAAGTAAGTCAGAAAGAGAAAAACAAATACCGTATGCTAACACATATATATGGAATCTAAAAAGAAAAAAAATGGTATTGATGAACCTAACCTAGTCACAGGGCAGAAATAAACACATAGACATAGAGAATGGACTTGAGGACATGGGGGGAGGGGGAAGCTGGGGCGAAGTGAGAGTAGCATCGACATATATAGACCACCGAATGTAATGTAGTTAGGTAGTGGGAAGCAGTAGCATAGCACAGGGAGATCAGCTTGGTGCTTTGCAATGTCCTGGAGGGGTGGGATGGAGGCTCAAGAGCGAGGGGATATGGGAATATATGTATGCATATGGCTGATTCACTTTGCTGTACACAGAAACTAGCACAGTATTGTGAAGCAATTATATGCCAATAAAGATCTATTAAAAAAGAAAAAAAAAGACTAAGTAGAAACCTTCAAAATGAGCCTATTCGACTAGTGGTTTATTGATGATTCAAACATCCTCTACAGGGAAGCATCTATTCATATTATTCACTCATTTTGAAAATAAATTTCCTGTTAATTAGGATTTTGCAAACAAACATTCTAGGTCAAAGATTTATGTACATATCTTTCCCGCTCTCTGCTTGTCTTCTGACTTTATGTTCTTCTTTCTGTTTTGTAAATTCAAATTTTAATGAACACAATTTTTTCCTTTTACAGTCAAATTCATTTTAAAATTTTTCCTTAAAAATAGTAGTGTTTTATCCAACAAAGTATTCATTATTTTTCTAAGAACTGTGTAGTTTGCTGGTAACACAAATTTCTAACCTACCTGGAATTGATTATTATATGTAGTGAGACATGAATATAGATTTTATTTTCCACTACTCTAGATTATTAGCTCTGCCATATTTCAAGTTTCTATATTTGCACTGAAACATTTCTGTGCTTTTTACCTTTCATTTTTCTCTTTGTCTATCGGTTTATCAATCACATACTCTTAATATAGCTTTGTAGTCAGATGTGTTATATGTAAGATTTATCCTCATCCTGTTCTTCAAACTTTCCCCATATGTTCTTCAAACATTAGCTCATATTTTCCTATACAAATTTTTAAAATAGCTTATTTACTTTCATTAAAACTCTTTGGGTTTTGAATGAAAATTCACTGCATTTACAGACTAACATGTCTTATTATTATTAGAGAGTTCCAGTAGTAGATTATCTATGCTTTTTGTTTGATAATTATATTTTTTAAATTTAGGCCTTTTACATATTTTATTAGGTTCATTCTCAGGTGCCATATAGTTTTGATTACTATTGTCAACTGAGTCTTTTTTTTATGCTCAATGTCCTAGTTTGATATCAACAGTGTATCCCAAACTAGTGACTTTTATTTATTCACAATTTTGTTTTTCCAAGTAAGCAATTCTGGTATTGCTTACTATAATTGGTGGGTTCTACCTACCAATGCAATGTTGAAAAACAGTGGTGCTAGTGGATCTCCTGATCTTGTTCCTAACATAATGGATGATTCTAGCTAACTTCCAGTAAGTATGATTCTTAATAGATGCTTTTCATTAGATTATGGAAGACTGCTTATATACCAAGTATGAATAATGAAAGAATGATGAATTTTGCCTATGCCTTTTCTACATTTATTAATATGCTCTTAGGCTATTCTCTTTAGCCCATTAAAACAGTGTATTGCATTAATGTTCTACACACTGAGGCATGCTTGCATTCCTGGGATAAACATCCTTAGTTATGATTTTTCATATTTCATCTAACATGCCATTGATTGTGAGATGCATTATTATTTAATGAACACCTAAGGAATAACAAAATAAAGTTCCATGTAAATTATGACCCCATTATTTCATATCACTCAGAATTATTATTTCATACTTATTGAAAGACCTGTTAGGTTTATACAAATACAGTTTTTATTGCTGACACATAATAACATAATTTATATTATATATAGAGAAATAAATTCCTTAATTTGTTTTTATTTTTTACATTCAGAGTTTGAATGTACTGCAATAAGAAACTATGATGCAGATTTACCTATGGGGATTTTTATTTCACAGGCCCCATAAAGCATGTAGTTGTTACTTCAAAGGAATATGAAATTGTGGTCATTCCTTCAATAACAAATATTTACTTCATACATATTTATTCTTCATTAGTTTTTTTCTAGTCTTCTAACACACAAAATAACTTCAGTTCAAATGCTAATTCATTCTGTTTTTTGTTGAACCAATTTCAAATGGAAAATAACCTTAACAGGCAAAACATCTAAAGTGACAGTAATAAGAAGAGCTGTGAACAAGGTCATGTACGTGCAGTTCATGGAAACTACTTATAAATTTGCCAACACTTAACAGAGCCCTCCCTCAAATATTTTCAAGGACTGGGCAGGATTACAAAAGGAGGGGCATTTAACATGTCTCCATAATTTTTTTCTGTATTTAAAAATTAGAAATTAATCTAATAAGCTGTTAAATATAATGCTTCTTACATCTGATTTGACAATTATCCTTTAAAAAAGAAAAAATAAAAAACACACATAACGCTGTTTGTATGATTAGAATTTGGCAAAATACCAAAGAATTTTTAATTTACTCTTGTGAATGACTTAGTATATACTTAATGAGTCAACAATATTTAGATGACTGACAATAAAAGAAATACATAATTAATAGCTTATTTTATTCCATAAGGCTAACATTTATAGCCTTAATGTCAAGAAAATTTATAATTTTGTTATAAACAACTATAAACATAATTTGTGTTCTACTGAGATTACTGATCTAATAAATTTTTTAAATTGCAACTAATTATATTAAAATTAATAGATTTTAATACATGTTCTTCAAAAATAAAAATTAGATATGAACATAATTTTAATCTTTAAAATATAATCATTTACTATTCTTAAATGTAAAATATAAATCATAATATTATAAAATTTTAATCAAAATTCTTTGAATAAATGTGAAAATGTTTACTGCAAATTGTATTACATATTAATAATACAGTCACAGTTCTGTGTTCAATATGCCTCTCGTAGCCAATGTGAAATACTGATATTATACTTAGATACTACATCTATACATATAAAAAATATTTAAAGTTAATATAGCTTCTTTAATATCACAAAATTTTCCTTAGTTAACATGTGCACTTCTTTTATACACTATGACTCACAATTGGGAACTATAAGAGAAGCAATAAAATGTGCACACCACAAACAGGAAGTGATACTTGCTGTATAAGAACCAGTTGTATCCATGCTATTCTAGAGGAAGGATGTGATAAGTTAATTCATCTGTATTTTCTTGTACTGCATTTGTTTTCTATTGCTGTCCTAACAATTACCACAAACTTAATGGCTTCAAAAAAATTTTATAACATTTATTATCTTATAGTTCAGTAAGTCAGAAGTCCAACATGGGTCTAACCAGACTGATATCAAGGGTGTTATAAGGGTATCTGGAGGCTTTGAGGGAGAATACATTTCCTTGTCTTTTCCAGATTCTGGAGGCCGTCTACATTCTTTGTGTTAAACAAAATTTCAGAGACAGAGACCTGATTGAAATAAAAGGGTGTTTTACACATGGAGGCTAGACAATACACTACTTAATAACCAAGTGATCACTGAAGAAATCAAAAATGAAATCAAAAAATACCTAGAAACCAATGACAATGGAGACACGACAACCCAAAACCTATGGGATGCAGCAAAAGCAGTTCTAAGAGGGAAGTTTATAGCAATACAATCCTACCTTAAGAAAAACGAAACATCACAAAAAACAACCTAACCTTGCACGTAAAGCAATTAGAGAAAGAAGAACAAAAAACCCCCAAAGTTAGCAGAAGGAGAGAAATCATAAAGATTAGATAAGAAATGAAGGGAACGATAGCAAAGATCAATAAAACTAAAAGACGATTCTTTGAGAAGATAAACAAAATGATAAACCATTAGCCAGACTCATCAAGAAAAGAAGGGAGAAGATTCAAATCAACAGAATTAGAAATGAGAAAGGAAAAGTAACAACTGACACTGCAGAAATACAAAGGATCATGAGAGATTACTACAAGCAACTCTATGTCAATAAAATGGACAACCTGGAAGAAATGGACAAATTCTTAGAAAAGCACAACATGCCAAGACTGAACAAGGAAGAAATAGAAAATATGAACAGACCAATCACAAGCACTGAAATTGAAACTGTGATTAAAAATCTTCAAAGAAAGAAAAGCCCAGGACCAAATGGATTCACAGACGAATTCTATCACACATTTAGAGAAGAGCTAACACCTATCCTTCTCAAACTCTTCCAAAATACATCAGAGGGAGGAACACTCCCAAACTCATTTTACGAGGCCACCATCACCCTGATACCAAAACTAGATAAAGATGTCACAAAGAAAGAAAACTACAGGCCAATATCACTGATGAACATAGATGCAAAAATCCTCAACAAAATACTAGCAAACAGAATCCAACAGCACATTAGAAAGATCATACACCATGATCAAGTGTGGTTTATTCCAGGAATTCAAGGATTCTTCAATATACGTAAATCAATCAATCCTATACACCATATTAACAAATTGAAGAAGAAAATCCATATGATCATCTCAATCAATGCAGAGAAAGCTTTCGACAAAATTTAATACCCATTTATGATAAAAACCCTGCAGAAAGTAGGCATAGAGGGAACTTTCCTCAATATAATAAAGGCCATATATGACAAACCCACAGACAACATCGTCCTCAATGGTGAAAAACTGAAAGCATTTCCACTAAGATCAGGAACAAGACAAGGTTGCCCACTCTCACCACTATTATTCAACATAGTTTTGGAAGTTTTAGCCACAACAATCAGAGAAGAAAAAGAAATAAAAGGAATCCAAATTGGAAAAGAAGAAGTAAAGCTGTCACTGTTTGCAGATGACATGATACTATACATAGAAAATCCTAAAGATGCTACCAGAAAATTAGTAGAGCTAATCAATGAATTTGATAAAGTAGCAGGATACAAAATTAATGCCCAGCAATCTCTTGCATTCCTATACACTAATAATGAAAAATCTGAAAGTGAAATTAAGAAAACACTCCCATTTACCATTGCAACAAAGGAATAAAATATCTAGTAATAAACCTACCTAAGGAGACAAAAGACCTGTATGCAGAAAATTATAAGACACTGATGAAAGAAATTAAAGATGATACAAATAGATGGAGAGATATACTATGTTCTTGGATTGGAAGAATCAACATTGTGAAAATGACTCTATTTCCCAAAGCAATCTACAGATTTAATGCAATCCCTATCAAACTACCACTGGCATTTTTCACAGAACTAGAAAAAAATTTTCACAATTTGTATGGAAACACCAAAGACCCCGAATAGCCAAAGCAATCTTGAGAATGAAAAATGGAGCTGGAGGAATCAGGATCCCTGACTTCAGACTATACTACAAAGCTACAGTAATCAAGACAGTATGGTACTGGCACTAAAACAGAAATATAGATCAATGAAACAGGATAGAAAGCCCAGAGATAAACCCACACACATATGGTCACCTTATCTTTGATAAAGGAGACAAGAATATACAGGGGAGAAAAGACAGCCTCTTCAATAAGTGGTGCTGGCAAAACTGGACAGGTACATGTAAAAGTATGAAATTAGAACACTCCCTAACACCATACACAAAAATAGACTCAAAATGGATTAAAGACCTAAATGTAAGGCCAGACACTATCAAACTCTTAGAGGAAAACATAGGCAAAACACTCTATGACATAACTCTCAGCAAGATCCTTTTTGACCCACCTCCTAGAGAAATGGAAATAAAAACAAAAATAAACAAATGGGTCGTAATGAAACTTCAAAGCTTTTGCACAGCAAAGGAAACCATAAACAAGGCCAAAAGACAACCCTCAGAATGGGGGGAAATATTGTCAAATGAAGCAACTGACAAAGGATTAATCTCCAAAATTTACAAGCAGCTCATGCAGCTCAATATCAAAAAAACAAACAACCCAATCCAAAAATGGGCAGAAGACCGAAATAGACATTTCTCCAAAGAAGATATACAGATTGCCAACAGACACATGAAAGAATGCTCAACACCACTAATCATTAGAGAAATGTAATTCAAAACTACAATGAGATATCATCTCACACTCGTCAGAATGGCCATCATCAAAAATTCTACAAACAATAAATGCTGGAGAGGGTGTGGAGAAAAGAGAATCCTCTTGCACTGTTGGTGGGAATGTAAATTTATACAGCCACTATGGAGAACAGTATGGAGGTTCCTTAAAAAACTAAAAATAGAACTACCATATGACACAGCAATCCCACTACTGGGCATATATCCTGAGAAAACCATAATTCAAAAAGATTCCTGTACCACAATGTTCATTGCAGCTTTATTTACAATAGCCAGGACATGGAAGCAACCTAAGTGTCCATCAACAGATGAATGGATAAAGAAGATGTGGCATATATATACAATGGAATATTACTCAGCCATAAAAAGAAACGAAATTGAGTTATTTGTAGTGAGGTGGATGGACCTAGAATCTGCCATACAGAGTGAAGTAAGTCAGAAAGAGAAAGACAAATACCATATGCTAACACATATATATGGAATCTAAGAGAAAAAAAAAAAGGTCATGAAGAACCTAGAGGCAAGATGGGAAAAAAGACATAGACCTACTAGAGAATGGACTTGAGGATATGGGGAGGGGGAAGGGTAAGCTGTGACAAAGTGAGAGAGTGGCATGGACATATATACACCACCAAACGTAAAATAGATAGCTAGTGGGAAGCAGCCACATAGCACAGGGAGCTCAGCTCGGTGCTTTGTGACCACCTAGAGGGGTGGGATAGGGAGGGTGGGAGGGAGGGAGACACGAGAAGAGATATGGGAACATATGTATATGTATAACTGATTCACTTTGTTATAAAGCAGAAACTAACACACCATTGTAAAGCAAATATATTGCAATAAAGATAAAAAAAAAAAGAAATAAAAGGGTGTTTTGGCAGTGGGGGCTGGGGGTTTTTAGCCTGGGAGACTCAGATGCAAGAAGCACTTGAATTGTGTTCCTCCCGACTACAAAATGGGGGAGGCTTATAAAGGCAAAAACCACAAGGTTACAGTAAGTTACATGAGTTGTTTATCAAGAATTGTAATTGGGGCTTCCCTGGTGGCGCAGTGGTTGAGAGTCCGCCTGTCGATTCAGGGAACATGGGTTCATGCCCCGGTCCGTGAAGATCCCACATGCCGCGGAGCAGCTGGGCCCGTGAGCCATGGCCGCTAAGCCTGTGTGTCCGGAGCCTGTGCTCTGCAACGGGAGAGGCCACAACAGTGACAGGCCCACGTACCGCAAAAAAAAAAAAAATAATAAAAAGAATTGTAATTGAAGCCAGCAAGAGGTAGGGGTGCTTATTAAGTAAGGATTGGTTGGGGTCTTCAATAGTTGTATAGTTACAAAGGGGAACAACCCTGAGACATAAAGTTGCAGCTTGCAGATGTTGTTCTTAAAAAGGCTGGTGTCCTTGGGTTGGGTATAGTTCACATAAAGTTCAAGTTCTCAGTGGTGCAGGGACATGTCTGAGACCACGCCCTCAATGGTTGCCCGAATCCATTTTTGTATGCCTGAACTATGATTACTCCATTATAATTTCAATTTGCCCTCACTTGGTTCCTGTCTCCCACCTCTATCTTCAAAGCCAACAAAGAGTTGCATCTCTCTGACCCTCTTGCATAGGTACTTAATCTCCTTTGGTCAGGGCTGGAAAAGATCCTCTGCTTTAAGGTTCTATGTGATTAGCTTGGGCTCACCTGGATAATCCAGGGTCCTTAACCTTAATTCCTTCTGCAAAATTCCTTTTGCTATGTAAAGTAACATATTCATAAAATCTAGATATTAGACCCTGGAATCTTGGATGGGCCATTATTCTGACTACTTTTAAGCATAAACTTTCTCTGTATAAATCTTTCCCATACCATAAGGTAGTCTTTGTTTCCAACATATATAGCAGCAGAGCCCAGGCATATTCATGCCACTAAGATATAAGCAACTTTTGCTTCAACGGAAAGAAAGATGTAGAAAAGTGTTTACTTGGGACTGGAAAAATGTTAGTCCAAGATCGAATATTATATTTATCACTTTGATTTATGCTAATGCTGAAAATCAGAAAACAAGTGAGAGAAGTCTATGAATTTTCTTTAAGTACTTATATTTTTGTAATATTTGTGATATATAGGATTCATCAAGGAATGGAGCTCAGAGCCCCTCAGGACCCTTCTTATCTGGGTCTAACTGCAGTATTAGATATAAGTACAGGGTTACTACAACCAGGTTGCCTTCCATAAAATATAAGAAACGAATGAACCAAAAGAATTATCCCGTTTCATTTCCACACTTCAGAGTCATTCTATTGGTTTACTGTTATTCCCAGATATATTCTTTCTAGGCACATGTTAAGACTGTACTTCTCTGACTCCATATTGTTAGTGTTAGTTCAGAAACTGAAGTTTTTGAGATTTTACTCTATTTTCAAGATGACAGGTTAGCTATCAGAGTTTTATATTTATACCTTGACAGAAAATCTGAGGCCTTTGGGTCAGAGACAAAGAATTATTACTCATGAAAAAAGCAGCAACAGCCAAAGTAACATCATAATATCTATTCCCAAATCCCAGTCCACACAGGGTGACATTGTGAGAGCTAGATGGTATTTGCACACGCAATGGAATGTAATAAAGGAAAAGAATTCTGAGTTTATGAGACTTTGATCTTATATCAGGATACCTGCAACAGACCCATCTTTCCTTCTGGAAAGCGAAAAGATTTTATCTTCACTCTGGAGGGTAGACTAATCTTTCCCAAGAAATGGAAAGAAAATGTCTTTTTCTTTACTATCCTGGAACATCTCCAGGGAGGAAGACATCCCTAAACTTTACTATCCTGGAATATGTTCTTATACTAACAATCCTTACCTAAGTATAACTGTCTTAGCTCATATCTCTCAGAAACATGAGAAATGTATGGGTAATCATCTCTCAACAGTTGGACGTGGTCAGATGACTTGCTTTGGTTAATAAATTATAAATGCAAGTGATATTTCTTCCAGATGGAGTCTTCCAGTGATTCATTATGTTGCTTCCTCTGTCCTCAGAGACAAGCAAAACTATAAATGACAGATACTACCTACATAGGCAGATTTTCAGAATTACCATGACATGAAACAAAGCCTATGGTAACCCAAGATACGCATATAAGCAAAAAATAAACCATTACTCTTTAAGCTACTAAGATTAAGGGATTGGGTTTTTATTACTGCACCATAATTTAACCTAGTCTGATACACCATGAAAATTAAGTGTCCTTTGCTCAGTCTTTATCTTACCTATCCATGTCTCCAATAGATAAAATCCTGCTCATCTTTCAAGACAAAGACTTAGTGTCACATTTTAAACAAAGTCTTCCCTAATTCCTCTGAAGAAAAATTATACTTTTCAAGCACACCACTATTTGATAATTATGTGTTGTATTTTTTTTCAAATTCTCCGTTATTTCATAGTCATATATACATATCTGTCATACAAGGAACAGGAATAGGTTACTGGACATCGGGGGCTATATCAAAGGACTTAGCATCAGGCTTTGCACAAATAGGAATTAATAATACTTACAGAATTGCATGATTTTCATTTTTAACATATTTATAAGCATCTAAGAGGTATGCAAAAGCATTTTCTTACAAGTGAGTTAAAATTCTTTGTTTTATATAAAGAGTCTGGAATTGTTAAACACATTTACATTATCACATATTTTAGAAATGTAAATCACAACAAAAATATATCTATTTTTATCACAAACCCAAAATTATTTATGGGCCTGCACATATACAAGACAATAATCAAACTCAAGTGCCTCAGGAGGCTAAGCATGTAAGCAGTTGGAGAGGCTGTGACTCTATGGCAAACTGGAGAACGTTGCTTCCTTTAAAAGAGGCAACCACTGAAGAGTCCTAACAATCACACAATGAAGAAATATAGGGATGGTAATACCAGATCTTTCAAATTATCAACCAATGCTGAACATAAAAAAATTTATGCAAAGTATATTTATTTTAAAAAATCAGGGCAAACAATGAACATTGCCTGTTTTAACTTCAGGTATCTAGCCTTCAGGTATGTACATTTTAAAAAAATCATCTAATATCTACTTCATTAAAATAAATTAATTAGCATAGCCACATTAATTATCAAAAAATGATTCATTGATTTTACAATTAGAATTATCACTATGGAATTTATCTTTTGCAAATTATGTTGTTCTAATGCCTTTGTCTCTAATCAATGCATTCAAAATCGCATAGAATCTTATTTTGTTTCTAAATTATGTGATCTTCAATAACAAATATATGGGAAGATACTATCACTTTTATCCATATTGTATAATTATCTTTTGTTTTATTCTCTGACATCTCTAGTTGCTTTGAAGATCATAAATTCCCTAATTAAAATTCCTAACAGTTGTATCCTATTTGCATTTTTCCTCTTAAGAACTTTGCAAATAGAAATATTGTTTCCATGAACTCCCAGTTTCCCCTATCCCATCCGGTTTCTATCAATATTTCTCAAAAGAAAAGAATAGTTTCAATCCCTTTGACTTTTTTTCCAAAGTCTTAATTTGTTCTGAATTGAAAAAGATGGATAGACAGCTATCTTGAAGAACATGATGTTGGTTGGTTCCAAGTATGAAAAACGAAATGCTATAAATTTAACAGTAGTCTACCTGGCAGGAGAGAAAGGATTTCTACCTGTCTTTTTCTCTAGAGTTTATTTTCTGAACTCACTCTCAATTCAAGTACTAAAGTTTCTGAGAAAAATCACATTTAAGCTCAGGGTACCAGCCTACCATATCCAGATTTTGTTTGCAATACAAATTGTACCCTCAGGAAGATATTTTTAAAATTGACCTAATGATGACTCCAAGGTTTAAAATATGCAGAAAATTTGACCCAACATCCTAATACTTTTTAGCTGAGAACTTATATTTCAACACAGTTTTTCACTGTTTTTCTACAAGTGCATCCACATAATATCCACAATGCACTGGTCAATGGCCTTTCCTTCTCGAACAGGAAACAAGTTTCAGGAATCCCTTTTCCCCTATATGTCCAAGATTGCTCCAGTACAGGGCCTAGTACGCTCTGACCTTTTGTTCAATTAATACATTTGTTTGAGTACATTTATTGAGTTTTAAGGTATCAAAATAAATATAATCTAATCTTAACAAGTAAATTTCAATGTTAGAATCAGCTATAAACTGTTCACACAGGTTTCTTGATATTGGCCACGATATAGGTGTTTTCTCAACATTTCTGTATGTCAGTAATGCAAAGAAATTGACCTAACTGCAGTTAAGTACAGCATAACAATTAGGATCACAGTGTCTGTAGTGAAATAACTGGCCTTCTGATCCTTATTATTCATTTATAGATTTAACTAATTAAATGAGATCATTCACAAAAGTGTTTATCCCACTGCTTGACACATGGGAAGCTTATGTTTTACATATTTTAGTATTTCATGTGTATGGACCCCTCCCAACACTGAAGGAGGGACCCTAGAAACATCTTTTCATTTTCTCACATGTGGAATTTTTACAAGCTTAAAATAATTTAACTCTGGTGATTCCTATCTCTTTCCATTAGTATTTCCACTTCATCATTTTTTTTTTTTCATTTTGTGCCAAGTACAATGGAATAGTTATGGACATTTTCAAGATCAGGCTAAGGGGAAGTTCAGTTGGAAATACAAATTTTAGTTTAGGGTTAGGAGATATATGTATGGGTTCTGTATAATTTCTGTGTATTATTACTATATTAGTTTTCTGTCACTATATAACAAATAACTGTAGATTTAGTTGCTTAAAACAATATTGATTTTTTAATCTAAAATTCATAAAAGTCAAAAGTCTGAACATGGCTGTGCAAGGTTCTATAACTGGGGTTTTACAAAGCATAAATCAAGGTGCTGGCTTGACTTCTTTCCTTTCTGTAACTCAGGGTCCTCTTTTAAGCATATGGGTTTTTTGGTAGAATTAAGCTCTTTGCTTTTGTAGGACTGAGACCTCCATTATCTTTCTGCCTGTCAGACAGTGGTTCTCTGTTTCTAGAGGCCACCTGCAGTTCCTTGCCATGTGTCTCCCTCTATAAGCCTTCTTTTTCATAGATCTCCATGCTCTGAATCTCTTACTTCAGGAAGAGCCTTTTAGGGCTTACCTAATTAGGTCAGGCCAACCCAGGATGATCACCCTTTTGATCAACTCAAAGTCGACTGATTTAGAACCTTAGTTACACCCATAGAATCCTTTCACCTTTGTCATATAACTAAACTTAATTAGGAGAGTGCTGGACATCATATCCACAGTTCTGCCCATACTCAAGCAGAAAGGATTATACAGGGTGTATACAGCAAGGGGCTGAAATCTCAGAATTCATCTCAGAATTCTGCCTATCATAGTGAATTACTGCTAGCCATACCAGAGTAGAGATGGCTTTCAGGAACATGCTTACTAAGTGCTTTGATGACTCACTAGGCAATATGACACTAAAGAGCAGAGCCAGATATCACATAATGATATGAATGGGTCTTTAGCTCCTGGTAATAAAGTTATGATGGTACATAAATCTAAAACAACTTGAAATTTCCTGAAGTCTGACAGCATGCATGAAAATTAATAGAATTTTCCTCAAATTTGACAGTAATCCTAAAAATTTACATTGTATTAATAAGGAGTGAGGCTAAAAGAAACTCTTCAAAACACCAAATTATAAAAGTCAGATTCCAGTCAACCGTGCTAGAGGAAAGACTAAATTGCCTTTCTCTTTGGAAAATCTTATCATTTAAAAGGACAAAAACTGTAGAACATGTAAGAATATACTCTAGAAGTGCTGTTGTGGTTACCATTGTTGATTTTTAAATTGTGGATATATATGTGACTTTTGACAGCTTTTAAAATTATGTGATGCTTGGGGAAGTGACAACTGGATGAAGTTAGTCAAAAGGTACAAACTTGCAGTTATATGATAACTAAGTACTAGAGATGTAATATACAAAAAGATATATATGGGATAAATATAATTAACACCGTTGTATGTTATATATGAAAATCATTAAGAGAGTAAATCCTGAGTCCCCATTACAAGGAAAAATAATTTTTCTATCCTTTTAATTTTGTACTTATAATATATGAGATGATGGTTGTTCAGTAAATTTACTGTGGCAGTCATTTCATGATGTACGTAAGTCAAGTCATTAGGCTGTACACCTTAAACTTATACAGTGCTGTATGTCAATTATATTTCAATAAAACAGGAAAAACATTTTTTAAATTTGTGATGTGTTTTAATTATTTTATTCATTCTAGAAATATTTAATTTCTAGTTATTCTTTTCCTTGAAGAGGCTCCATATTTCAGTTTCCACAAAATTTTTCGCTCCATTAACATTATAATTGTTACTGTTAAACTTTAAATATACAGAGTTTGGGGTCACATATCCCAGGATGTCTGCAATTGGGAGAAAACTGACTCATGGTCATTAATATTAAAAACAGAAAATATAAATGAATAAAACACCCCAAACTCCATCATATAAAGATGAACACTGCTAACATTTCATGGTAGAATCAATCTGTCATCCTCTAAATGATCTGGACATGCATTTTATTGGTTATCTTTATTATGAATATAGATCTACTCATTAGAGGTTTCTTACAGGTTTTCTTTTAAAAATCATATCTATAATGCATCATACAAGAGTTCATGTTTTGGTTTCTTAAAAGTAGAGTAAGAACTTAAAAGCAATTTTAAAGCAATCTGAGGGCAGACTTCTAGATTTCATATTATTTTTTCCCTATGAAAGTACTTGTTTTGTTTAGCAACCCAGATTGTTGAATCTTCTAAAATATTAACTTATGAATCATAGTGTCAATAGAAATAATCTATAAACAGTCTATAATAGGAAAAGAAAAGAGTTTTATCTGAGCCAAACTGAGGACTATAGCCCAGGAGAAACAGGTTCAAGAAGCACTGGAATTGTGTTCCAACAGACCACAAAATGGGGGAGGCTTATACAGGCAAAAACTGCAGAATTATATAAGCTGTTTGTAAAGAATTATAATTGGAGCTGGCAAGAAGCAAAGATGCTGGTTAAAGAAGGATTGATTAGGGTCTGAAATGGTTGCATAGTTACAAAGGGAGACCTTGAGAGCACAAGTTTGCACCTTGCAGCTGCTAGCAGATATTGTTTTGAGAACAGCTGGTGGTGTCTTTGAGTCTGATACAGTTCAGAAAATTCAAGTTCTCAAGGATGCAGGAACGTGTCTGAAACCACATCCACAATGGTCACCCAGCTCCATTTTCGATGTCTGAACCACAGTTACTCCAATTTGATTTTTAAATGCATTCTTTTCTTTAATGGTTAAAGCAAATATAAAATGTATGTTTAATAGGTCACAAAATTTGCAGACGAAGCAACCAACAAGGACTTAATCTCCAAAATATACAAACAGCTCATGCAGCTCAGTATCAAAACAACAAACAACCCAATCAAAAAATGGGCGGAAGATCTAAATAGACATTTCTCCAAAGAAGACATACAGATGGATTAAAAGCACATGAAAAGATGCTCAACATCACTAATTATTAGAGAAGTTCAAATCAAAAACTACAATTTGGTATCACCTCACACCAGTCAGAATAGTCATCAAAAAATCTACAAACAATATATGTTGGAGAGGATGTGGAGAAAAGGGAACCTCCTACACTGCTGGTGGGAATGCAAACTGGTACAGCCACTATGGAGAACAGTATGGAGGTTCCTTAAAAAATGAAAAATAGAGCTACCATATGATCCAGCAATACCACTCCTGGGCATATATCCTGAGAAAAACATAACTCGAAAAGATACATGCACCCCAATGTTTCTTGCAGCACTATTTACAATAGCCAAGACGTGGAAGCAATCTAAATGCCCATCAACAGAGGAAGTGGTACATATACATCATGGAATATTAGCCATAAAAAAGAACAAAATAATGCCATTTGCAGCAACATGAATGGACCTAGAGATTGTCATACTGAGTGAAGTAAGTCACACAGAGAAATACAATTATCATATGATGTTGCTTACATGTGGAATCTATAAAAGGGGGGGTACAAATGAACTTATTTACAAAACAGAAATAAAGTTACAGATGTAGAAAACAAACTTATGGTTACCAGGGGGTATGGGGTGGTAGGGATAAATTGGAAGATTGGGATTGACATATACACACTACTATATACAAAATAGATAACAAATAACGAACTACTGTATAGCACAGGGAACTCTACTCAATACTCTGTAATGACCTATATGGGAAAAGAATCTAAAAAAGAGTGGATATATGTATATGTATAACTGATTCACTTTGCTGTACACCTGAAACTAACACAACATTGTAAATTAAATATATGCCAATAAAAATTTAAAATAAAAAAAATAGATCACAAAACAGGCTGTTCTACTGATAGTACAAAGTTTAAGTTAAATCATGTATAAGCCAGATTGACCTCCCTATACCTCAATATGTGAAAATTTCTTCCATTAATAAAAACATTTTTTCACAGTAACATTTTTGCAGTGCAAATTCAAGCATATCAGATTCTTTGTTAACTGGAGCATAGCTTACTATCTTATATTTTTTAGAATGAGTTGGTTTTCTATATATTTTACAGGGATATTAAGAACATTGATTAATTAGTTGATCAAACAGAGGTGAGTTAAGAGGAGGTGTAGTGAGCAACATTCATATATTTTTACTTTGCATATATTCAAGTATATACTTACTGGCATGATTAGGATTCTTTTTTTTATACTATTATACAATGCTTTTATCTCTTGGTAATACAGCATAGATATTTTTCTCTGTCATCCACTATGTTTCTAACAATGACAATTTAGCTTTGATTTTGACTTCACCATAGCTAATTTAATCTGATCTTGGGTTTTTTTCCAATAAATTATTTGAAGTACACTGTAATATTTTGCAAATATTGCATAGTAATATTTGTACTATTTCCTGGAGTTATTTCTCCTTTCTTTTACAATTTTACACTTGTCTTTTTTACTAAATGAAATTGATGTTTTCAAGCTTCTATCATGCTAATTACCCATAGATTGAATTTTTAGTTATAGAATTTTTAATTTCTAGAATATTTATTCACACGCTTACTTTTGTATCCTTATTTTTTTCTTTTATGTCCACTGGTGTCTTTAAGGTTGGCATATATATTAAATAAAACTATAGAACACCGAATTTAATTTTAGTTTCAGACAATGACAATCAATATTTAGGACATACTTATAAAAAACCTGATATTCAAATTGGACTGGGTATCCAGTATTTTATCTGGCCATTCTATCATTTTTTTATTGAATTTTTAATTAGTATGTTTCCAGTAGTTATTGTCTAACAATGTGTTTTATGGAACACATTGTCTAATTCAAGACTCTGCACTTGCCTCCCACAAAATTTTGGCCATAGTTTTGTTTGAGTATTTGTACTGGTTTTTATTTAAACGTAATATTCCATTTACCTTTTTGACTGCATTTTTTACTCAGTTATTATGAAGAGTTTTAAATGTGGGTGTTCTGAAATACTTAGAATTCTATCAAATTTTATTTTATTAATGGTTCTGTTGTTTTATCTCACATTATACATAATTTAGCAGAATTGTGGAAATTTAGTGAATGTTTATTTGTACTTAATAATATGATTGACAATAGAGAGATGATCATACGTCAGACACTGTTTTTAGTAACCTAGGAAGAATACCTTACCTTAGCCTTATAACAACACTGTGCAGAAAGTGTTATTTCCAATAGACAAGTAATCTACGATTCAGAAAGCTTAAATAACCTTCTCCAAGTGTCACAATTCACATGTAAGATTGTTAGATTGAAAACTAGGACTTTCTGAACACAAATGCTGAGCTCACCTGGAGACCAACAGACATCTGGGAATTGAGCACTATTCATTACCAACAGCCCAAGGTCAGAAACCTGCAGTGGTTCTTCAGAGTGCAAGAGAGGGTGGTCCTTCCTTCCCTCAATGTTTTGCTCAGCCTGTGGTACTCCATGCCAAAACTGGTAGCATGCAGTTCTCAGATTCACCCACTCTACTACCACACTGGTATGTAAGCTGCCAACATGTCTGGGGCACAGCAATTCTCAGTTTCTTGCATCCAATAGATTTCAGTTCCAGAACATTTTTTCTTCAAAGACAAATGTATATGGTACAAAAACCTGCCTATTTGTTTTGTCTTTACACTGATACTAACATCTTAGGTATGTTGTATTATTGATATTTGCACTGGGCTTTTGACACAAAGTTTTTCTTTGAATCAATTTTATCTTTGATTCATGGATGGAAAAGTCTTATCACTCTAACCCTGGTTTCTTATGCAAAAATCTTCCTATTCTTTCCTCAACATTATTAATTGCTGGCAAAAATATTAAAGTTTCACAAGATAAATATTATCCTCAATTACAGGATTAATTTTCCATACAGTTTTTGTTTATAAAAAACAAAGATTTTTTTAAAAAATCTTTCCTAATATATACTTCTGTTTCCAACAATACTGTAATGCTAGGCTACTTTGTATAAAAAGCATCAATTGATATGTTAATTTCCCTTCAAATTGTTATGGTTATGAAAATAAAATAGTTATGCTACACTGAATTACTTTTGCCTTGAATTTCAATCTTCTTAATTTTGATATGAAAGGTTTTTTTTTGTCTTTAGTATTTCTGCTTGTTTCATATCTTATTTTTAAAATGTCTATGTTATACTTAGACATTACTTATATCTCTTCTGAATAGCTTGTATATTTTCTTTTATACAATAGGAGACTGTTGACTTTGAAAAAATTATATTTATTTTCAAAGTTGATTTGTTAGATATAAAGTTTTTTGTTTTATATATTTATACAGCAAATTTTTCCAACTCATATTTTACTTACATATAGTAAAAAGAATTTTTATAGATATTCTAGGGTGAGTTTGATTCTGCATGTTATTCTTTTTTTTGCATCAATTTGTCACCTATAAATTGGCACTTGCCATCTACCTCTACAAATTAAGATCCACTGCAGCTATTGACCTTCAACACCCCCTGAAAGGAGCTCAGGGTGCAGATCAGGGATGAGGCCCTCTGTGCTCTGAGAAAAACTGACAGAACCGGTCTTCAGATAGATATTTTCAGGAGACGATTTCATGAGCCCAATTTTTTTTTGTTTGTTTGTTTTTTGTGGTACGCGGGTCTCTCACTGTTGTAGCCTCTCCCGTTGCAGGACACAGGCTCCAGACGCGCAGGCTCAGCAGCCATGGCTCACGGGCCCAGCCGCTCCGCGGCATGTGGGATCTTCCCGGACCAGGGCACGAACCCGTGTCCCCTGCATCAGCAGGCAGACTCTCAACCACTGCGCCACCAGGGAAGCCCCATGAGCCCAATTTTTAAATCTCCTCATATCTAGAAAAGCACTAAAATCCTTCATGATGACGTCTGCTCCTTGTGACTAACAGTAACCTTCAAGAGACTAGCAGAAACCTTCTGCAAACAGATATGTGCTTGATTGCATATACTCCCCCTTCACCAAAATCACATATATACTGATCTTTCCCCCTACCTCTTTGGAGCAGTTTCTGAGAGGTATCTGAAATGCTGTCTCCCAGGCTATAGTCCTCATTTTGCCCCAAATAAAACTGAACTCACAGCTCTCACGTTGTGCATTTTTCCCCTCAGTCGACACTTTTGACTCCTAAATGTACATTGCATTCATAAAAGTATAGATACTCATGGAATCCTATCACAAGAAAGGATATTGACTATTTTATATATATCTGAATGGATTCTAATCTAAGTAAAATCTCTCTTCGATAGCACTGATCTCACTTATTCATCACAGGTTATTCTTTTAAAAAATGTTTTGTAAGTTGTTTTCATTTCTGCTTTTTTAATTTCTGATTAGTTTTGTTGTGTTTCTTTCCACGTTTATAGGTAAGTTTACATTTTACCTTACTTTTACCAGTGACAGTTTGAAAATATTCAAAACACAATATTCCTTGATTATTAAGAGACAACTTTAAACTGTGATGACTGGCACTACCCTCAGTAAAATGAGGCAATTAACAAATGTTTCCTTCATCCTTAACGAATTATTTTGATTGTTACTGTATTAATCTATAATTGACAGGTTTTACTTCAAATACCTTTTTGAAAGATTTTATAATTGCATTTTTTGCAAACATTACCATTGTTTCTACTCAGTGCTTTCAATTCTCACTGCAAGTCTATCTACTTCAATACTCCTGAGATATTCTGATCCATATCTTTGTAAGCTAGATGTTTTTGTATTTCTGCTTTTCATCGTTGTTTTTATTTTTCCTTTCAGAAAAGATATGTGAGTAGAAAAACAGTTGAGTCTGTGCATACTTGTTACTTTCCCAAATGCAGAATATCTTCAACTTGGGTCACAGTTTGGGTAAAACATTCTTGAAATATTTTGATTATGAGAAATAGACAATGAAATATTCAAAAGAAAGTTTTTTTTTTCAATTTTTTTAAAATGAAAATATTAAAAAAGTTTTAACACTTTGGACATACAATAGTAGAGTTTTTAAAATCTGTTTCTTAACAGATAACTTGCTTATTTATAACTGCAGGAAATTTGAGAGTTTTAAAAAGATCTAGTGACCTAAATATTTTGTTTTTCTGTGAACAATCTGCAAAGACAGAAGGCACTCAAAGTTAACATGCTGTCAAAATCCATATTATATTCTCAAGTGTTTAATTTGTAATCAAGTATGGATAAGCTTAAGTTAAATGTAGTTGTAACAGTACTTTGCATTTTCATTCTGATTTCCAAACATTTAAAACATAAGTTTTAAGATTCAATCTGGTTTCTAAGTTATCTGGTTACTTATAACATTTTGCAAATGATAAATAAAATATGCGTAGCTGCAATGAGCAGGCTAATTTCAATGGCTTATTGGAATACTTTTCAGATGTGTCTAAGTATTAAAATGCTGCAGGGGCACAAATACCATCAAATACCTATTCCTCTGAAAATAATGGGATACTAAATATGTTCAAATTCCAGATGGTTATAATAATGGAAAAATAAGCCAAAAAAAGAACAATTTATTGGCTTTAAAAAAAGAAATCTGTCTTCTACTTTTAAGATTATAGCATAATAAATGTACTAAAATGAAATTATCACCCTTCTTGGATTTTTGAAATCTTTGCTTGTCTCTTGTGTCTTATAATTCTATAGCTGTATTTCTCCAATGGCTTGTAATAACTGTGTAGTATTCACTGCCCAGATTACACAGTTTATTAATCTCCTGGTATCTGAAGTATATCAATAAAAAGAAAAATAAAACCCTAAAAAATCTTTAAAGATGAAACAGCTAGCTACATTTTAGATGACTACCTTAAATTTTCCCAAATAAAAGACGTATTCAGTTTGTAATTTATTGATAATTTTCCACCATTTAAAAAAAAATAAAGAGAACTAAAATTCAAAGTAACAGTGGGAAGTATAATTCATCCCTATGACAAATTAACTTGATTAACTTGTGTAATTAGTGATCACCCTCTTTTGTGATTGAAGAAAGTATCTTTATGGAACACATTGAATAAAAAAGAAATTTATTTTATTAGAACAGTTCAACGTGACCAATGAGTTTTTAGAGGTACGTGGATGAGAAAAAAATTTTAGTACAGCATTTATTGTAATTCAAGAAATTTTCATAACCTAATAATCTAAATGGAATATTAAATTCAATGTTAAAATGCAATGGAGAGGGGAAAAGAATCATTAAAAGAATAACTTTTGGAAGCCATTTATCTAATCCTCTCCTAGTACTTTCTTAGGGTGATGGTGATGATATGTACACCTTATTTAATTAGATGATAGGCTACAGTTAGAAACATCCAATTAACAATAATCCATACTTTAAAATTCTAAAATTCTTTTATATCATTGTAAACCACCAAGATCTTGTGTGTAAGACAAGAGAATATGTCCAGTCACTGGGAGGATGAGCTGAGGCAGATCAGGAGAGTGAGAACATGTTTTCTCCTAAATCAAGAGGTAGATGCTTATAGAAAACCTTGGCTATAAGTATAAACCCTGAAAATTTTTTACTTTGGAGGGTAGAGGCAGATGTCTTTTATGACAGAAATTGGGGGAGAGAGGCTAGAGAAATTTTCAAAAGATAAAGACATTTCACTTTTTCTTCATCAGCATGTACCTAGAAGGTTCTTATTGGAACAAACATTTGGGGACCAGGTGTTCATAATTTTGAACTAGTCAGTTTACACCCTGACAACTAATATCCTTTAGAAAAGAATATACAATATATTTCCAAAACCCATAGAAAATTCCAGGGACCTCTTCATGTTCCTTTATTAACTCATTTAATGAAGGACTTAATTTTCAAGCTGCAGTGGCTGTTGTTATTCCATTTATTTTTTCTTACATAACAAATGGCCCAAATTTAGTGGTTTAAAAACAAACAAACAAAAATATCTCTACTGGTTCAGTGACTTAACTAAGCTCAGGTGAATGATTCCCACTTGAGGCCTCCTATTTCGGTCCACTCAAAGGAGGTGACGCACTAACTTGGGTGGCAGAAGTGTCTGGTTCTTGGCTGGGAACTAACCTGGAGTCATAGACCAGAATCCCTATATGTGAACTTGCCACATGGCTTGGGTTTCTCTTCTCACAGCATGGTAGTTGGTTCCTGAGTGAGAGCATCCCAAGAGTGAGTGTCCCATAAGATAAGAAGTGACAGATGCTTGCTACTGGACCAACATCATTCCTGACATATTCTAACGGTAGAATACTCACCCTACACTTGCCTTGATAAAAAAAAAAAAAATATATATATATATATATATATATATATATATATATATACATACATACATACACTCCAATTTTTGATGGGGAAAAGGCAAGACCACAATGCAGAAAGAGTATATGGAATAGGAGCTATTGTTGCAATTCTTGGAAAATACACTCTGTCATATTTGTCATAGAAATAATAAATTAGGGAGAGTTCTATGTGCCTTGTTAAATATTTAGCCACGGAAACTTTTGTCAACTACTCTTATCATTATCCCAAATACATAGACCTGTATAATTTTTCACATCTTGATTTCTATTTCATGTAGCTGGTATGATGGAATACTTCATTAATCTGGCTTGGATCAACAGCTTGTTTACAAGGTAGGAGAGTGTTGCCCTTACCACAAAACTATCACCCTTATAAATGTACTCCAAAAGTCAGAAAGAGAAAAACAAATACCATATATTAACACATATATGTGGAATCTAGAAAAATGGTATACATGATCTTATTTGCAAAGCAGAAATAGAGACACAGATGTAGAGAACAAACGTATGGATACCAAGGGGGAAAGGGGGGGGTATGAATTGGGAGATTGGGATTGACATATATAAACTACTATGTATGAAATAGATAACTAATGAGAACCTACTGTATAGCACAGGGAACTCTACTTGGTGCTCTGTGGTGAACTAAATGGGAAGGAAATCCAAAAAAAGAGGAGGTATATGTATACATATGTCTGACTCACTTTGCCTTACAGCAGAAGCTGACACAGTAGTGTAAAGCAACTATACGCCAATAAAAAAAATAAAAGTTAAGGGCTTCCCTGGTGGTGCAGTGGTTGACAGTCTGCCTGCCGATGCAGGGGATATGGGTTCGTGCCCCAGTCTGGGAAGATTCCCACATGCCACGGAGCAGCTAGGCCCGTGAGCCATGGCCGCTGAGCCTGCGTGTCCAGAGCCTGTGCTCCGCAACGGGAGAGGCCACAACAGTGAGAGGCCCGCGTACCACAAAAATAAATAAATAAATATAAATAAAAATTTAAAAATAAAATGAATAAATAAACAAAAAAATGTACTCCAACTCACAAGATGCATTCAGACTCTGCGAGTGAGAAAGGTAAAGTATATAAATTCCCATTAAGAAAAGACTGATAAAACTCAGGTGAGTAGAAAAATCCAAGTTTAGGTTCTTTTGGCCCGTTAGTTTTTTCCTAATGGAAAAACTGTTTTTCCTTATACGTAAGGCAGGCAGCCTCACGAAAATGGTATAATTCCCTAATATTAGAACATTAGACAGCAATGTCTATTAGTGCTCAATAGTAAGAAATTACCTCATTTCTTCAACATCAAATTGTCATATTCTTAAATTGAGCTATTTTAATTTCTCTATTCCTTCCTTGCTCTTTGTTCTCTCTTTTGTGGATATTATTTTGATCTAATCTCTTTATGTTTCCCCATACAAAAGAAGTAATTCACGCAGAGCAGTGAATGCAGAAGCAGATGGGTATGTATGTGTGTTCATGTGAGTACACGTGTATGTGTGAGGTACAATATTGGACAAGTATAATAACATGAAATTATTTTCCAATGTTCGTGTCTAAGCTACATGAAATAAAACACAACAATAAGACATCTAATGTTTCCTATTTAGGACTTTTTTTTTCAGTTTCCAAGATATCCTTTCATAGCTTTGAAAAGCTATATACTCAATGAATGGTTGATGGATAAGAAATATGAAAACATATGATTATTTCAAACAACCCAGTATATACTTGTGGTTCTTTCAGCCTATTGATAGGCACATTTACCACCAAAAGAGCAGCATTTTTTTCCTAATGTTATGTTAATGAACCTGTAACTAATAAACTTGAATATGGGCAAATAAAATATGTCTCATGTTATACCTGGCCATCTTTCTTTTACCTTTCATCTTTAACCAGTTCTTGATTATAACATTTATCAAACCTACTCATGACATTGATATTTGCCAATGTCTCTTTGGGAATTACCAACATTTTGTGTTTTCTGTTCTTCAGTGCTTCCAATATCTGCTTGTGGGCTACTTTGTGCTCCCAATCTCCTGATACGACTTCACTTACTTTGTCTTTAAGTGTCAAGTTATCTCTAAGATATCTCCTAAATCTATTTGATAAAGTGTCAAGAATTTAGTTCATTTCAATAAAAACTCCCTTCACATTTTCTTGGGAGGTATTAATTTCTATCTACTTCAAGTGATTCTTATAAAGTTAGTTAAGTAAATGTATATGAAATCGTTTGAAAAATTCAGGGTACTATAAAAACTTAAGTTATTTTTGTTAATACCATTTTGTATAGGGATACATGAAACTGAGATCACTATAACTTTGAAAACAACATGTTTCCTTTATTTTGTTCTTAGGTTTACTGGTCTCCTGTATGTTCAGCTTTCCCTCAAACATTTAAAATAATTCTGATGATGTTATTTCCTCATTTAAAGCCAACCGAGACATTTTTATATTTTAATTTTTTAACTAACATGGCCTACAAGGCCCTGAAGGATCCTGCTCTTCCTGGATCTCTCTCGCCAGCATTTGCACTCTTCTCTAACCACCTTGCTTTCACTATTCACATTACAGCCTCATTGCCAGTCTTTTTTAGCTTAAAGGAAAAAAAAAAAGGAAATCAATCCCTTACCACTTAAAGATTTCAGGAAGCCTATTCATACCAGAAATTGCCCTTGCTTCCTAGGTCTTAACTTAATTATCTCTGAATCAACCTTCAGACACTTAGAAATTATAAATCGATCATTGTTATTACATAGCTCAACTTTTTTTTTTTTTTTTTTTTTGCGGTACACGGGCCTCTCACTGCTGTGGCCTCATCCGTTGCGGAGCACAGGCTCCGGACACGCAGGCTCAGCGGCCATGGCTCCGCGGCATGTGGGATCCTCCCGGACCGGGGCACGAATCCGTGTTCCCTGCATCGTCAGGCGGACTCTCAACCACTGCGCCACCAGGGAAGCCCCCAGCTCAACATTTTTCAGCAGTGCTTTTCAAAATCTGATCCCTGGACCAGAAATATCAGCATCACTTGGGAACATGTTAGAAAGGCAAATTCTCAGGCCCAACTCCCAAAATCACTGAATAAGAAAACTCTGGAGATGAGGCCTAGCAACATGTTTTAACCAGCCCAACAGGGAACTCTGATGCTTGCTAAAGTTTGAGAGCTACTCCCCTACAATGTCTTTCCATTATATTAAAAATTAAATTTATCCTATGATATGTCATAATCCCTTTGGAAACTTGTTTGAAATATAGACCATGGGACTCTTCTACCTCAGAAAAATTCAACAGTGGGGTGTGCATTTTTACCTAGCACTCTAGGTATTCTTTACTGGAAATCTCTATCATACAGCCCTAAACTATGATGTCTCTGTCTGCATCTCAAGCTGTGTCTCCTTTAATAACTCCTTTTCCACTGAACTCCAGATTCAGGACCTTTGTCTTTGCCTGGAATGGTTTCAACACACATGTTAATAGGCGATTTCCTTTATTTCATTAGGATCTCAACTCAAAAGTCACCATAACAGAGAGGTCTTCCATGACCATCTTATAAAGAAATATAGCAGCCCTGTCATTCTCTATGCCCTTATTTCCTCATAACATTTATTATAGATAATTTCTGTTTATCTGTATACTTCCCTTGGCACCCCTCAGCATGAAGAAAGAGGGAGTACTACAAACAATTTTGCACTATTAAGCTTAAAATATGTTAAATGGTGGGAAACAGCCAGGTCATCTAGGGCACAGCATGTGGACACAGATGGAGAGATATACAATGTTCTTGGATTAAAAGAATCAATATTGTGAAAATGACTCTACTATCTAAAGGAATCTACAGATTCAGTGCAATCTCTATCAAATTATAAATGACATTTTTCACAGAACTAGAATAAAATGTTTACAATTTGTATGGAAACACAAAAAACCCCAAATTGCCAAAGCAAACTTGAGAAAGAAAAATGGAGCTGGAGCAATCAGACTCCCAGACTTCAAACTATATTGCAAAGCTACAGTCATGAAAACAGTGTGGTACTAGCACAAAAACAGAAATACAGATCAATAGAACAGGATAGAAAGTCCAGAGATAAACCCATACACCTATGGTCACCTAATTTATGACAAAGGAGGCAAGAAAATACAATGGAGAAGAGACAGTCTCTTCAATAAGTGGTACTGGAAAAACTGGACAACTACATGTTAAAAGAATAAAATTAAAACACTCCCTAAAATAATATCAAAATGGATTAAAAACCTAAATGTAAGGCTGGATACTTAAAACTCTTAAGAGGAAAACATAGGCAGAACACTCTCTGACATAAATTGCAGCAATATCTTTGGATCCAATTCCTAGAGTAATGAATATAAAAACAAAAATAAACAAATGGGACCTAATTAAACTTAAAAGTTTTTGCACAGCAAAGGAAACCATAAACAAAACAAAAAGACAACCCAAAGAATAGGAGAAAATATTTGCAAATGAATTGATTGGCAAGGGATTAATCTCCAAAATATACAAACAGCTCATTCAGTTCAATATCAAAATGAAACAAAAGAACAACAACAACAACAAAATCACAACAACCCAGTTAAAAAGTGGATGGAAGATCTAAATAGACATTTCTCCAAAGAAGACATACAGATGGCCAAAAATCACATGAAAATATGCTCAACATCACTAATTATTAGAGAAATGCAAATCAAAACTACAATGAGGTATCACCTCATACCAGTCAGAATGGCCATCATCACAAAGTCTATAAACAATAAATACTGAAGAGGGTGTGTAGGAAAGGGAACCCTCCTGCACTGTTGGTGGGAATATAAATTGGTACAACTGTTATGGAGAACAGTATGGAGGTTCCTTAAAAAACTAAAACACTACTGTATGATCCAGCAATACCACTCCTGGGCATATATCTGGAGAAAACCATAATACAAAAAGATATATGCACCCCAGTGTTCACTGCAGCACTATTTACAGTAGCCAAGACATGAAAGCAACCTAAATGTCCATCAACAGAAGAATGGATAAAGAAGATGTTGTACATCTATACAATGGAATATTACTCAGCCATAAAAAAGAAATAATGCCATTTGCAGCAACATGGATGGACCTAGAGATTACCACACTAAGTGAAGTAAGCCAGACAGAGAAAGACAAATATCATATGGTATCACTTATGTGGAACCTAATTAAAAATTATACAAATGAACTTATTTAGAAAACAGAAACAGACTTACAGATCTCAAAATCAAATTTATGGTTACCAAACAGGAAACATGAGGGGAAGTGATAAATTAAGAGATTGAGATTAACATATACATACTGCTATATATAAAATAGATAGCTAATAAGGACCTACTATATAGCACAGGGAACTCTACTCAATATTCTGTAATAACCTATATGGGAAAAGAATCTGAAAAAGAATGGATATATATATATATATATATATATATATATATATCTGATTCACTTTGTTGTACACCTGAAACTAACACAACATTGTAAATCAACTATACTCCAATAAAAATTTAAAAAATAAAATAAAACAAATGTAGATTCCTGACCCCATGTAGATCCTGCTGGATGAGACTTTCTGAGGGTGAGGCTCTAGAATTTAGCAAGTGAAGTGAATCTAACAGGTTCACCAAGTGATTCATATGCACAATAATGTTTTAGAACCACTCATCTAAGTGATTGAATGTATATCACACGAATGTATATATTGAATGAGAAACTATCTAAAGATGTAAAATGTTTTGTTTTAGATGAGTCTCCCTGGAGGACATGTAAAGGTTGTAATTGAATAAAGCTAGAACAGAGACTGGAAGAGAAGTTAAAACTGCTTAGTATAGTACAGATATGGTCCTATCACTCCTCATTTAATTACAGTATTAATGATAGATATGGAAAGAAAATAGCTTTAAAAAATATTAGAGGTATAAAACCAACAAAATTTGGTAACAGAGGTATGGAGTTATCAGGTGAAAGACAGGATTGAGATAATTCAGATGACTGCCAGGTGCCTGGCATGGGGGACTGAATAAATGACAAAAACTGCAAGAAGTTGGTCTGACAATTAGTATACAAAAATTATTTTTATGACAGTTTTTAATACCTTTCTAATATCAAAAAACAACAATGTAAAAACAAAACACACCTATGTGAAGTGTGGTATTTTACTTTGCTTAAGATATTTCAATATTATTCTAAGTAATAAATTCAAATTTTGTTTTCTCTTTTTGGAAAATACAAAGTTCAAGTTGGCTATTTGACATTTACTGGTGACAGTCCCCCTAGGGCTTGTGATACTGGCTCATATGCCTAAGTGGTATTGTGACCTGTAATGCTTTACTACTGATAATGGCAGCATAAGTCCTTATGAGGAATAGATTATGATTATTACCTAAGCTCAATCATCATTATATTGGAGACTGGCATAGTTATATGTAATTCAGAACTTGCTCACTGACAATTTAATACAGCGTATATCCAAATATCACTTTTTTCTCCCTTTTCCTTCCATTATATACTTATAGAAAGAACTTTCTTTTTTAATTACTGTACTAATACCATAGGGTGTAATGATATACTAGATAATGACTTATGTGCAACTCATTTAATTACTTTCTACATTTATAACCAAATTTGGACCAAACACATTCAATGGTGAAAGTATTTCCAAATTATGCAATTCTTCATTAGAAATTATATGAAAATAACATGAACTGTTTTTATGCAAATACTTTTGTATATCACTTGTCATTTTGTAAGAATTGTGGCGCTTTATATTACCTCACTTTATATTAGTTGAGATTTTAATATATAACTCCTAATATAATTGAAGCAGTGCATTTTATAGCCTTGTGGTAGCACATTCCCCTTGTCTAGATTTAATAGCATTACCATTTCAGTGATGATTAATTGCTTAATTATTGCTGTAACAGCCTATTGTTGATCATATCAAGGATGTAGAAATTGACAGGATGCCATTTTAGTTTGCTGGGTGTTTCAGACCTAATAATTTGTCATAACAAGTGACTCCATTGTCATTGATGGTACCATTACTACCTTCTGTGATGGGCACATGATGCTTATCAACACTGTGCGGAAATGGCACATAGATTTTGACTATTAACTTGAATTTAATGTGCAAAGGTTAATTCAGTGAGCTGTGAGGAAACTTTTTGTTATGGATAGGATTTTATAAGAGGCTGTAATTATGAAATATTGATATCATTTATCTCAATATTGAGGTTTTGAAGAAATATAACTTCTACATACATGTTTCATATATATACCTACACAGGTATTTGTACATATATGAATATATATACACATACCTGTACATATAGGTACATTTACTTTTAATGATTTAAAGTTAACTAAATATGTTATATTAAATTTAACAAGTATGTTAAATCAACCAAATAGGTTAAATTAAAACTGCATGCAAATATCCTTTTCTCATACATCCCTATGTCTAATATTCTTTTTATATTTGAAAATGTATTATATAATACTTCTTTATTGTTTAAAAGTGTCTATACTTCCATAATATTTATACTGAAGCAAATTTAACACCAGATTATCTTTAATAGTTAAAAAAATTCAATTATTATTTTATATTCTTTTCTTTTGAACAAGGGATCCCAGTAATTTAATTTTAATATTTCATTTGAGGAGCTTCTGGAAAAAATAAGTTTAACTCTACACAACTTAAGTACACTTAAACTTATATACAGTCTGCATCAATAGTAGCAGAGGCAAACATTCTTAGTCTTCACAATTGTCTTGTTATGTAGATTAGTGTAGAACACGACTAGTCACAAGTTACTCTCATTCTTCATGTTATTTTCCGAATGTTTATTAACTATGCAAGCAATGTAATATTGTATTATATAGAGATGAAGGAAAAATATACATCTAATAGCAGCATAAATTCCATCTCATTCTCCATTTCTTTAGGGTTCCGTTTTAAATGTATTTGTTTTAACTACATCAATAACGTACCAGTTCTAGTTCTAAGAATTCTTATTAAATATATTGAATTTCTAAATATTTAAATATGTAAAAACTGATATTATATAATGATATTAGTCACTTTAATTGCTCTTGGAACTTTATTATATTCCTAAAATTTTTTGTATTCTATCAATTGTTTTTAATTATGTAGTCTGCCTTTTTAATAATTTGAAAGTTCATTTAAGATTTGTAACATTCAATCATTTACTCTCCCAAGGAGAATATATTTTCCTGGTATGGTAATTATATTCTAAATAATTAAACTCTTTGTGACAAAGTACCAACAACAAATTGGCAAAAATGGGAAAAGGCTGTTGAGAGTCAAAATTAGATTTAGGCCTCTATGTCTCAAAATATCTTATAGCTTTTAACGTAATGCAGTCTATTCTCATAAGCCAGCCTCTGTATATACTGCTTCAAGTGTAGATCATAAATAGATTACCTACAGAGTTAAAGAAGGTATTTGGTAACATGGCAAGTTCTCCTGAAGCCAGAACATGCACATTTTATAACCAGATCCTCATTCCAAATTATTTCCCTACTACAAATTAAGGAATACCTTTAATTTTCAAGGATTATCCACAGTCTTGAATATGCCCAGGTTACTCACAGAGATGAAGTATCTAGTTCTCAGGAAAACTAGGATCATGAGTTGTAATTTGGTGTAATGATTCGTTAGGAGGAAAAAGCACACACACACAAAAAACATTAAGTCAATTAAAATTGAATTCAATTTATTTTGTGTGTCTTGGGTCTCTAAGTTCCATTTTAACAACTGGCATTCTTTTACATTTGTTTATATATTTAAATTTCTTTAGGTTTGTTTTATTTCCAGACTAAATGTGAAACACGTGTAGGTATACTGTTATTTATATTTTGGTTTTAAAATTATGCTGGATCCATAAAAAGAATTGTGGAGATAATGATGCTTTTTATATGACCTTAAATATTTAAAATATAAATTATAGCTTTAAAATATCAATTTTGGACCTTTTAAAGATATCTAAGCCTATAAATCTGAGTACAGATTTCACTGTTCCATAAGTAGACAGTGTTCTTTTCATTATCTTCTAGAATTTTGTATTTCCTTTTTTCTTTTAACATCTTTATTGGAATATAATTGCTTTGCAATGTTTTGTTAGTTTCTGCTGTAAAACAAAGTGAATCAATTATATGTATACATATATCCCCATATCCCCTCCATCTTACGCCTCCCTCCCACCCTCCCTATCCCACTCCACTAGGTGGTCACATAGCACTGAGCTGGTCTCCCTGTGCTATGCAGCTGTTTACCACTAGCTGTCTATTTTATATTTGGTAGTGTATATATGTCAATGCTACTCTTTCACTTCATCCCAGCTTACCGTTCCCCCTCCCTTTGCTCTCAAGTCCATTCTCTACCTCTGCGTCTTTGTTCATGTCCTGCCCCTGGGTTCATCAGAACCAATTTTTTTTTTTTTTGATTCCATATATATGTTAGCGTACAGTATTTGTTTTTCTCTTTCTGACTTACTTCACTCTGTAGGACGGACTCTATGTTCATCCACCTCAGTACAAATAATTCAATTTCATTTCCTTTTATGGTTAATATTCCATTGTTTATATGTGCCATATCTTCTTTATCCACTCATCTGTCGATGGACACTTAGGTTGCTTCCATGTCCTAGCTATTGTAAATAGTGCTGCAATGAACATTGTGATACATGTCTCTTTTTGACTTATGGCTTTCTTAGGGTATATGCCCAGTAGTGGCATTGCTGGGTCGAATGATAGTTCTATTTTTAGTGTTTTAAGGAACCTCCATATTGTTATCCATAGTGGCTGTATCAATTTACATTCCCACCAACAGTGCATGAGGGTTCCATTTTCTCCACACCTTCTCCAACATTTATTGTTTGTAGATTTTTTGTTGATGGCCATTCTGACCAGTGTGAGGTAATACCTCATTGTGGTTTTGATTTGCATTTCTCTAATGATTAGTGATGTTGAGAATCCTTTCATGTGTTTATTGGTAATCTGTATATCTTCTTTGCAGAAATCTCTATTTATGTCTTCTGCCCATTTTTGGATTGGGTTGGTTGTTTTTTTCCTATTGAGCTGCATGAGCTGCTTGTATATTTGGAGATAAATCCTTTGTCAGTTGCTTCATTTGCAAATATTTTCTCCCATTCTGAGTGCTGTCTTTTCGTCTTGTTATGGTTTCCTTTGCTGTGCAAAAGCTTTGAAGTTTCATTAGGTCCCATTTGTTTATTTTTGTTTTTATTTCCATTTCTCTAGGAGGTGGGTCAAAAAGAATCTTGCTGTGATTTATGTCATAGAGTGTTCTGCCTGTTTTTCTCTAAGAGTTTTATAGTGTCTGGCCTTACATTTATGTCTTTAATCCATTTTGAGTTTATTTTTGTGTATGCTGTTAGGGAGTGTTCTAATTTCATTGTTTTAAATGTAGCTGTCCAGTTCTCCCAGCACCACTTACTGAAGAGGCTGTCTTTTCTCCATTGTATATTCTTGCTTCCTTTGTCAAAGATAAGGTGACCATATGTGCATGGGTATATATCTGGGCTTTCTATCCTTTTCCATGGATCTATGTTTGTTTTGGGGCCAGTACCATACTGTTTTGATTACTGTAGCTTTGTAGTATAGCCTGAAGTCAGAGAGCCTTATTCCTCCAGCTCCATTTTTCATTCTGAGGGTTGCTTTGGCTATTTGGGGTCCTATGTGTTTCCATACAAATTGTGAAATTTTTGGTTTTAGTTCTGTGAAAAATGCCCTTGGTAGTTTGATAGGGATTGCATTGAATCTGTACATTGTTTTGGGTAGTATAGTCATTTTCACAATGTTGATTCTGTGCATTAATTTTGTATCCTGTTACTTTACCAAATACACTGATTAGCTCTAGTAGTTTTTTGGTAGCATCTTTAGGATTCTCTATGTATAGTATCATATCATCTGCAAACAGTGACAGTTTTAACTTCTTCTTTACTGATTTGGATTCCTTTTATTTCTTTTTCCTCTCTAATTGCTGTGGCTAAAAATTCCAAAACTATGTTGAATAATAGCAGTGAGAGTGGGCAAACTTGTCTTGTTTCTGACCTTCCAGGAATAGATTTCAGTGTTTCACCATTGAGAATGATGTTGGCTGTGGGTTTGTCATACATAGCCCTTGTTATGTTGAGGTAGGTTCCCTGTATGTCCACTTACTGGAGATGTTTTTCATAAACGGTTGTTGATTTTTGTCAAAAGTTTTTCTGAATCTATTGAGATTATCATATGGTTTTTATCCTTCATTTTGTTAATATGGTGTATCACATTGATTGATTTCTGTATATTGAAGAATCCTTGCATTCCCTGGATAAACCCCACTTGATCATGGTGTATGATCCCTTTAATGTGATTCTGTATTCTGTTTGCTACTATTTTGTTGAGGATTTTTGCATCTATGTTCATCAGTGATATTGGTCTGTAGTTTTCTTTTTAGTGTGACATTTTTGTCTGGTTTTGGTATCCGGGTGATGGTGGCCTTGTAGAATGAGTTTGGGAATGTTCCTCTCTCTGCTATATTTTGGAAGAGTTTGAGAAGGTGAGGTGTTAGCTCTTCCCTAAATGTTTGATAAATTCACCTGTGAAGCCATCTTGTCCTGGGCTTTTGTTTGTTGGAAGATTTTTAATCACAGTTTCAATTTCTGTGCTTGTGACTGGTCTGTTCATATTTTCTATTTCTTTCTGGTTCAGTCTCGGCAGTTGTGCATTTCTAAGAATCTGTCCATTTCTTCTAGGTTGTCCATTTTATTGGCATAGAGTTGCTTGTAGTAATCTCTCATGATCCATTTTATTTCTGCAGTGTCAGTTGTTACTTCTCCTTTCTCGTTTCTTTCCTTTTTTTTTTTATTGCGGTACGGGGACTTCTCACTGTTGTGGCCTCTCCCGTTGTGAAGCAAAGGCTCCAGGTGCGCAGGCTCAGCAGCCATGTTTCACAGGCCCAGCCGCTCCACAGCAGGAGAGATCCTCCCGGACCGGGGCATGAACCCGTGTCCCCTGCATCGGCAAGTGGACTCTCAACCACTGCGCCACCAGGGAAGCCCCTCATTTCTAATTCTATTGATTTGAGTCTTCTCCCTTTTTTTCTTGTTGAGTCTGGCTTATGGTTTATCAGTTTGTTTATCTTCTCAAAGAACCAGCTTTTAGTTTTATTGATCTTTGCTATGGCTTCCTTCATTTCTTTTTCATTTACTTCTGATCTAATCTTTATGATTTCTTTCCTTCTGCTAACTTTGGGGGTTTTTTGTTCTTCTTTCTCTAGTTGCTTTAGCTGTAATGTTAGGTTGTTTATTTGTGATTTTTCTTGTTTCTTGAGGTAGGATTGAATTACTATAAACTTCTCTCTTAGAACTGATTTTGCTGCCTCGCATAGGTTTTGGGTCATTGTGTTTTCACTGTCATTTGTTTCTAGGTATTTTTTAATTTCCTTTTTGGTTTCTTCAGTGATCTCTTGGTTATTTAGTAGTGTAATTTTTGGCCTCCTTGTGTTTGTATTTTTTACACTTTTTTCCTGTAATTGATATCTTGTCTCATAGTGTTGTGGTTGGAAAAGATACTTGATATGATTCCAATTTTCTTAAACCTACCAAGGCTTTATCTATCACAGATAATATTCCATGAGCATTGAGAAGGAAGTGTATTCTGTTGTTTTTGGTTGGAATGTCCTATCAATATCAATTAAGTCTATCTGGCCTAATGTTTCTTTTATAGCTTGTGTTTCCTTATTTATTTTCATTTTGGATGATCTCTCCATTGGTGAAAGTGGGGTGTTAAAGTCCCCTAATATAACTGGGTTACTGTCAATTTCCCCCTTTAGGGCTGTTAGCATTTTCCTTATGTACTGAGGTGCTCCTACGTTGGGTGCATAAATATTTACAATTGTTATATCTTCTTCTTGGATTGATCCCTTGGTCATTAAGTAGTGTCCTGCTTCTTCTCTTGTAATAGTCCTTATTTTAAAGTCTATTTTGTCTGATATGTGTATTGCTACTCCAGCTTTCTTTTGATTTCCATTTGCATGGAATATCTTTTTCCATCCTCTCACTTTCAGTCTGTATGCATCCCTAGGTCCGAAGTGGGTCTCCTGTAGGCAGCATATATACAGGTCTTGTTTTTGTATCCATTCAGCCAGTCTGTGTCTTTTGGTTGCACCATTTAATCCATTTACATTTAAGGTAATTATCGATATGTGTGTTTCTATTACCACTTTCTTAATTGTTTTGGCATTGTTATTTTAGGTCGTTATCTTCTCTTGTGTTTCCTGTCTAGAGAAGTTCCTTTAGCATTTGTTGTAAAGCTGGTTTGGTGGTGCTGAATTCCCTTAACTTTTGCTTGTCTGTAATGGTTTTGATTTCTCCATTGAATCTGAATGAGATCCTTGCTGGGTAGAGTAATCTTGGTTTTAGGTCTTTCCCTTTCATCACTGTAAATATGTCCTGCCACTCCCTTCTGGCTTGCAGAGTTTCTGCTGAACAATCAGCTGTTAACCTCATGGGGATTCCCTTGTATGTTATTTTTTGCTTTTCCCTTGCTGCTTTTAATACTTTTTCTTTGTATTTATTTTTTGATAGTTTGATTAATATGTGTCTTGGTGTGTTTCTTCTTGGATTTATCCCATGTGGGACTCTCTGTGTTTCCTGGACTTGACTATTTTTCCCATGTTAGGGAAGTTGTTTTTTGTTTTTGTTTTTTTGCAGTACGCGGGCCTCTCACTGTTGTGGCCTCTCCCATTGCAGAGCACAGGCTCCGGAAGTGCAGGCTCAGCAGCCATGGCTCGCGTGCCTAGCCACTCCATGGCATGTGGGATCTTGCCAGACCAGGGCACAAACCCGTGTCCCCTGCATCGGCAGGCGGACTCTCAACCACTGCACCACCAGGGAAGCCCGGAAATTTTAAACTATAATCTCTTCAAATATTTTCTCAGGCACTTTCCTTTTCTCTTCTTCTTCTGGGCAAATATTTTCTCAGACACGTTCCTTTTCTCTTCTCCTTCTGTGACCCATATAATTCAAATATTGGTGCATTTAATGTTGTCCCAGAGGTCTCTGAGAATGTCCTCAGTTCTTTTCACTCTTTTTTCTTTATTCTGCTCTGCAGCAGTTATTTCCACTATTTTATCTTCCAGGTCACTTATCTCTTCTTCTGACTCAGTTATTCTGCTATTGATTCCATCTAGAGTATACTTAATTTAATTTATTGTGTTGTTCATCATTGTTTCTTTGCTCTTTAGTTCTTCTTCATCCTTGTTAAATGTTTCTTGTATTTTCTCCATTTTATTTCCAAGATTTTGGATCATCTTTACTATCATTACTCTGAATTCTTTTTCAGGTAGACTGACTATTTCCTCTTCACTTGTTTGGTCTGGTGAGTTTTTACTTCGCTCCTTCTTCTGCTGCATATTTCTATTTTTTCTCATTTTGTTAAACTTATTGTTTTGGGGGTCTCCTTTTCATAGGCTGCAGGTTCATAGTTTCCATTATTTTTGGTGTCTGCCCCCAGTGGGTGAGGTTGGTTCAGTGGCATGTGTAGGCATCCTGGTGGAGGAGGCTGGTGCCTGTGCTCTGGTGGGTGGGGCTGTATCTTGTCCTTCTGGTGGGCAGGGCTGCATCTGATGCTGTGTTTTGGAGTGTCTGTGAACTTAGTATGACTTTAGGCAGCTCTCTGCTAATGGGTGGTGTTGTGCTCTTGTCTTGCTAGTTGTTTGGCATGGTGTGTCCAGCACTGGAGCTTGCTGGCCGTTGGGTGGAGCTGGGTCTTCGTGTTGAGATGAAGATCTCTGGGAGAGCTCTTGCTGGTTGGTATTACATGGGGCTGGGATGTTTCTGGTGGTCCAATGTCCTGGACTCAGCTCTCCCACTTTGGAGGCTTAGGTCTGACACCCGGCTGGAGCACCAATACCCTGCCAGCCACATGGCTCAGATGAAAAGAAAGAGAGAAAAGAAAAGACAAAGCAAAAACAAAAAACCAAACAGACAGAACCCTAGGACAAATGGTAAAAGCAAACCTATACAGACAAAATCACACAAAGAAGCATACACATACACACAGGATCAGCCTTCCAGAACAAAGCCAGAGCCTATCTTATACAAGGTTTTGGTTAGCTTGGGGATTCAAGCATTGGAAAACATTTAGAAGCAGGAGTGTTTAGGGACTGACAGACTTTCAGGGGGCGATTCTGTGGTCATTAGATTAAGACCTGTATTTCTTTTTTAGTGTCATCTTTTCTAGGACAGTGGCTCTCAAATTTTAGTTTGTATCATAATCACCGGGAGAGTGTGTTAAAATACGGATTGCTGGGCCCAGTCCCAGAGATTCTCATTCAGTAGATCTGGAGTGAGGCCCAATAATTTAAATTTCAAACATGTCCTCAGGTTATTTAGTGCTGCTGAATAAGGAACCACATTTTGAGAACCATCATGTAGGATTGCCTAAGAGCATCTTCCTTAATTTCCAAGTAAAGATTTTTGTTTGTTTTTGTTTTTCAATTTTTTATTATTGCTTTACCGAATAGTGAATTTTTATCAGAAAATTGAGCTCATTTTAGGCTTTGTGGGTTCAAGGGAGATAAGGAATATATAGGAGGGCTGGTTCCTCCCCACTCCATCTAGCTCTGCCCTGTGTAGGATACACCCAATCTCTCTTCTCTTCCAGGCAAAATAGTGTAACATATTTATAAAAGACATTAATTAATTAAAGAATCAATGGCTTCTTGTTATCAGGTAGGGGTCTGGTATGTATTCAGTTAACTTATAAATACAGAGTTGAGACTCCTATGTGAAGTACTGAGAAACAATTGCATATAATATTTTGGGACTTCCTGATAGCCACATGACATTTACAAGGTGAAATATTCAGTATACAGTTGTTTTACCATCAAAAAGACCTACCATTACATTACTTTTTGTTAAAAATCATGAAATTTAGAATTCATGTTTTAAGCACTGATTTCTTCAAAAAAGAGATATATTACTATTTTCTTGCTTTTACATAGCAAGGAAATACATGCAGCTTGGCAAACATGCAATTTATTTTATTTATATTGAACCATTTGTTTTGCTGGGCAGTTTGAGTCTTTTTTCCCCACTAAAGGATTTTTTTTTTTAAGAAGCCGCTCTTGAAAACATTGCCAATTAGTTTTAACTTCACAAAATTAATGACAACCTGATGAATGCCATCACAGAATACATCATTACTTGAAAATTTGGCAGTTATAAAGAAATTCACAAAGGCAGTAATTAAAATTAGCTGAAAAAGGCAAATTGCTTCAACTTGGTGTCTTCGACAAAACATATCCTTATATGTTAATGATGGCCCTCAGCGATATTTTCAACAACTTTTCTACATATAGTATAAATTGTGTTCTTTCATTTTTCAACTCTGATTTTTGGCAATGAATGAAAATGGAATGCAGTGTTAGCATTTCAAGAAGAAAAATAAATAACATAAAGTTATCTTGGTATTGTAGTTATTCACATCTCTTTTATTCTAAAATTCTAGATTCACTATAGCAGTGGCATGACATCATTGTTAACTAATATGTTTCAGAAAATTTGAAGAACATAGAAACACAAATGTTTGATATGAACCAAATAAAACTGATGAAAAGCCAAGCCATACACCAAACAATATATGAACATTAATGTTTTTCTCAGTATAATACATATATGAAGAGGGAAGTGAGGAATATCCTTCAGCAGAGACAGGTATCAAAGTACTATCAATTTCACAACTGAATTGTTTAGAATCTATTTGAAAATAACAGTTTTTCAACATTTAAATTGTGCTACAGCACCAAAATAGTAAGTGCATAATTACAATTGGATTGAATAAAATACATTCTAACATAACTATAAAATATCCTTTAAAATAGAGTGTTAAATTTCAAGAACTGGTGAATTATATGGTATTTCTATGTGACTATTAGCTCATTTTGACTGGTATGTAAAATAAAAAGTAATCATTTCTTGTGGGGAAAAGTCTGTTAAATAAATTTTAAAATCTCATCAAAGGTTTAAGCATAATATAACAGACTTCAGAATAAGAATGAAGTTAAATACTTTCCATATCAACAAATGGAATACAGCAAGAGCAAAAACTTAAGGGAAAATACATTTATTAAGGAAAAGGAAAGAACAAGGCAGTTAATGTTGTATTAACTTTGAATAGGAAGTACAGAAAGCTAGTGTAAATAAGAGGCATTTATGTATTTTATTCCAAATGACTATCCAGCTTTCCAAAAAGAATACCTTTGAAATCTTTACCACATAATGGATTTCTGTATGTAGTTCAGTCTATTTCTGGACTTTCTATTCATGTGCCAGTACTACACTAATTATAGGACATTTTCAGTATGTTGTAGTACCTAGTAAAACTACTTACTTCCTTATATATTGTATTTTCACTTTTAGTCTATATACCTACTAGTCTTCAATGTTTATTTCTCCTAATGAACTTTAGTGTCTACTTGACTGGCTTCATTTAAAAAATACCACTGTTATATTTACTGGGATTGCATTAACTCTAACAAGTCTTAGTTCAAGTTATCTGACCCCAAGTTCCATTTGCTTTCTTATACATCATAATGTTTAAGAAACATAATCTCCAAATTTTACACAGATTTTAGAAATGACATTGCTTTTCATAAACAGTGGCACTCCATGCACTGTACAATCAAATGAAGACCGTATATTCAAGGATAATCGGGAATAGAATGACAAAAATCCATTAAAAATCCATTTAATGTCTTTATCCATTAAAGACATTTTTCTAAAAACACTAAGGTATTTCAACTTATTTTATTAGGATTCTATGAAGTCAACAAGCCAACAACAGACTAGAATACATGTTTTTGCAAAAGATTATTATATGCTCTTTAAAATCTGGAGGTCATTTCCTAAATAGTATTTTTTTATTGAAGTATAGTGGATTTACAATGTTGTGCCAGTCTCTGCTGTACAGCAAAGTGACTCAGTTATACATTCTTTTGTAATATTCTTTTCCATTACGGTTTATCCCAGGAGGTTGGATATAGTTCCCTGTGTTATACAGTAGGACCTTGTTGTTTATACATTCTAAATGTAATAGTTTGCATCTACCAATCCCAAACTCCCAGGTTCCTAAATAGTATTTAATATTGCAAATAAGTATTTTCTTAAGGTATACTCCTATTTGCCACATTATAATATTCCTTCGAATCTTCATTTCCAAATGCTAATTTTTTAGCTATAGATATTTTGACTAAAATAATATGACCAGAATATTATGATATATATTTCCTATCCTTCGGAATTTTTTATATCTGAAGACATTTATCCATTTGATAGTGACTGTTCTAAATCAGGAAACAAATGTGAATTGACAATGAAGAATTTTTTCTAATATTACTTAAAATTGGCAAAAAAAATACTTTAAATACTAATGAGCAAATCATTACCTTTAAGGAAGTACTCTATTTGTGAAAGTTTAGAACTCATTTAAAGTAAAATAGCAGTTGTAAGTACCACAACCAAAATTAGTTCAACAAAGCAACACGATACATGATGAATTAGTCTTTCGGCTTTAACTTTCAATAATATGTTCATATCTGACTCCATCACCCAAACATACAGTGGCAATATAAATTTCCTTCTTCACTTGAAATGGACTCTAATATACTGCACTTATTATTTTGAGACTCAGAAGACTGTTCTTACAATTTAATTTGCAAATTCCATATTTTATAATTCAAGTTGAGAACTCACTTTCTATATGAAAAATATAACTGAAAATACAGTTAAATTCTTCATTTTCTACAGTGAGTCACTTGAAAAAGGTCATTTATCATCTAATTTGAATTAATGGTTGATAGCACCTGTTAATGAAACAAAGCAAAAAAATCTGATGAAATTATGTATAGTTTCAGATTTTTTGCTTTATTTCAGTAATATACACACATATATAAAATATAATTATGCTTAATAGATTTTTATAAAATGTCAGTTACCAAACTAATTTTTGTCAGTTAAATTAGCGTGAACCTTTGGTTATCATTTATTGAAAGAATTGAGGGAACTATTGCAATTTATTTTAGTAAAAAGAATTCATTCTTGAAAAATGAGATCTATGAAATTTAATTTTCTTAGCAAGGGACACAATCTAAGATCAAGGAAACAAAAGCTATCATTTTCTAATGACAGAGGAAATGACTATTGCAGAACCGAGTTTGTAACTTACATTCAAAATAACTGCAAATGCTTGTCTTTATGTCTGACTTTCAGACACGTTTTCTACTGGCTGAGTATATTGAATTAGAATTGCACTGATCAGTTATCTAGCTTCTTCAATATAAATTGAATAAAAGGGTTTTCTGTCTTGGCTCAAATATCACCATCCCCAATATGTACACCCTGACTACTTTTTTTTTGTAATTGAAACAAACATCACATATATACACACACTCATAAACCTTAAGTTGGGATATTTTTCTTTTTTCATAGCATTTCATTCTAAGAGAGTATATAACTTAGTTATTTATGGTGTTTACAGTGTTTTATCTGCCTCATTCCTTGAGAATATAACTGCCATGAGAAGAGGTTATTTATTTTGGTTTATTCACAAGTGTATCCCACAAACTGTATACATGGCCTGGAATTAAATAATTGTATATGAGTGAATAAACTATTACACTGGAACCTAAAGGGATCAAATAGTCTATAGAGTTTACAAAAATGTTTAAATACCTTTCTTCAACTTTATGGACTGTATGATTGTTCCATGGGAAAAAGAGGCAGTTATACAAACTTTAAAGTTTAAAGACGTTTAATGGGGCAATAATTTGGTATTTTCCAAACTAAACAACTACTCATCGGTATAGCAAGCAGGTCAGAACTGTTACTAAAATCCAATCAAAATGGTGGTGACCAAGAAAAGATACATGATAGGCTTTGAGAGGGGACTAAAAAAAGAGGAAGCAAATTTAGATAAGTGAGGAAAAAACTACCAGAGATATCAGACTAGTTGAATGGCAAAGCAAAAGTCTAGGGTAAGCACTCTGTTTTTGTTTGTTTGAGCAAATCTTTCAAATACTTGAAATATGTAAGTTCAGAAAGAAATGGTATGATTTGGTAGAATCTGTCTTTGAAATTCAGAGCTTAGATTTAAATTTGTATCTGAGCTATCTACCTAAATGGAAATGCTTAATAAATTAAAAAGTGTTAACACCATGTTTAATGGAGATATAAGTTATTTAAGATAATCATTTTTTAAGAAATAAGAAAATTTATCTCCCATCTCTTTCCTTTAAGCTTCAGCCACACTAGTGGGCTATCACTGTAATATGCCACATTCTTTGAATTTTGATGTTGCTACTCCCCTGATTGAAATATTTTTCTTTCACAGTTCTGCTTACTTTCCATCACTTACCTCTCGGTTCAAATGTCACCTCTCCTGAAAGACCTTTATGAGCTCTCTAGCTAGCTAATATAATACCACTCAAACACGATCAGGCACTCCCTGAATCAGTTACATATATTATTGCTTCATAAATTATGTAGCTATATAGTTATATAAATATGTTTAATATATATATTTACATTATTTTCTGTCCCCTCAGTAGCTCCCCCCCATAAAAAGGAAAGTTCCAAGAGAGTTAAAAGGTTATTTTTTCCTTGCCTTATTCATCATAATATTCCTGGTACTCATAACAATGCCTGGAACATAGTTGCCATCCAATACGTTATTCTTGAATCAATGAATTATTCTGAGCAGTCCATTAATTCTGGTCTCAGGAATAGCAACTCGCTAAAATACCTTAGGCATGTTTTGTTGACGTGGTCCATGTTAATATCTTCACTTGAGAACAAACTTTTATTTTGTCTTTTTAGAGACTATTAAACTCAAGGACATAAATATAAAAATTGTCCCAAATATTTATGCATGGTGAGGTTGTGTTTATTAGTTACAAAAATAAAAATATGAAATTACAAATTACCAATTAAAATATACACATTAATAGAAAATTTGGGTTTACTATTTTTAATAATGTAATAAACTATAATTTTTGTATACTATTCATTAGTATAGAGGGTAAGTAAGGCAGGGTCATTCAAGTCAAATCAATTTATGAACTACCAAAGAAGGCATATCATTAGTCTGAATACCAATAATTATTCCCTGCCCCTATTATATGTAACATATATTAAGCAAATTTATTTGTGTATGTATGTGTGTGTGTATGTATATATAAAGTAGGTATATATATGCATGTGTATATATATATATATAATATATGTATATGCATATTTATATATATGTATATACATTTTTCTGTTAAAAATTCTGGAACTACTCACATAGAGCAGTTGTTCTCAACCATTGTGGTTTCAACCCCCAAGGGACATTTGGCAACATCTGGAGACATTTTTGGTTTTTGCATCTGAGCAGTGCTTCTGACATCTTGTGGACAGATTGTGCTTCTGACATTTAGCAGCAGGGATGCTGCTAAACCTGCACAGGATGGCCTCCCATAACAAAGAATTATCTGACCCATATAGTCAGTAGAACTGTTATGGACTAGATGTTTGGGTCCCTTCAAAATTCATATTTAACATTTGTACTATAAAAGTTATATGCCAAAAATTTGATTACCTAGAGGGAATGGGTAAATTTCTAGAAACATACAACCTAACAAGACTGTATCATGAAAAACAAAAGCTGACCAGAATAATTATTAGTTTAATCAGTAATCAAATTGAATCTATAAGGAGACTGAATTGGTAATCAAAAACCTCCCAACAAACAAAGTCCATGCCAGATGGCTTCACTGGTGAATTCTCCCAAATATTTAAACAAGAACTAATACCAATCTTCTCAAACTCTTCTAAAATGTAGGAGAGGGGAGGACTCTTCCAAATGCATCTCACAGGCTGTGATTACTCTGATGCTAAAACTAGACAAGGATGACACAAGAAAATTACAGGCGAATATCCCTGATGAACATAGATAGAAAAATCCTCAACAAAATATTAACAAACTGAATTCAACAAAATATAAAAAGGATTATACACCATGATCAAGTGGGATTTATTCCACAGATGCAAGGATAGTTCAACATCCACAAATCAATGTGACATACTACATTAAGAAAATGAAGGATAAAAATCATATATCATCTCAATAGATGAAGAAAAAGCATTGGACAAAACTCATCTGAATTTATGTTTAAAAACTCTCAACACAGATATAGAGGGAATGTACCTCAACATAATAAAGTCTATACATGACAAACCCACAGATAACATCATACTCAGTGGTGAAAAGCTGAGAGTTTTTCCCCTAAAATCAGGAACAACACAAAAATGCTCACTCTCATCACTTTTATTCAACATAGTATTAGAAGTCCTAACCAGAGCAATTAGGCAAGAAGAAGAAAAGGCATCCAAATCAGAAAAGTAAACCTTAAAGACTCCACCAAAAATTGTTAGAACTAAAAACAAATTCAGTAAAGTTGCAGGATACAAATATCAATATACAAAAATCTGTTGCTTTTGTATATACTAATAACTATCAGACAAAGAAATTAATAAAACAATTTCATTTACAATTGCATCAAAAGAATGCTCAGGTATAAATTTAACCAAGGAAGTGAAAGACCTGTACACTGAAAACTATAAGACATTGATGAAAGAAACTGAAGAAGACACATATAATTGGAAAGATATTCCATGTTCATGGATTGGAAGAATTGATATTTTATAAAGGTCTATACTACCCAAAGCTATCCACAGATTCAATGCAATCTCTGTCAAATGTCCAATAAAGTTTTCACAGACATAGAGCAAATAATCCTATAAACTGTATGTAACCACAGAAGATGCAAAACAGCCAAAGCAATCCTAAGAAAGAAAAACAAAGCTAGAGGCATCATGCCTCCTTATTTCAAACTACATCACAAAGCTATAGTCATCAAAACTGTTTGGTGTCAGCATAAAAACAGACACATATGATCAATGGAACAGAATTGAGAGCCCAGACATAAACCTACACATATATAGTTGATTAATTTATGACAAAGGAGCCAAGATATACAATGGAAAGCAAAAGTCTCTTCAGTAAATGGTGTTGGAAAAACTGGACAGCCACAGCAAAGGAATGAAACTGGAGCACTATATTATACCAACACAAAAATTAACCCAAAATGGATAAAGATTTGAACATAAGACATGAAACCACAAAACTCCTAGAAGAAAACATGGGCATTAAGCTTACTGATATCAGTCTTGGCAATGATTTTTTGGACACTACTTCAAAAGCAAAGGTAAGAAAAGCAAAAACAAACAAGTGAGACTACATATAAATAAAAAGCTTCTGCACAGCAAAGGAAACGATCACAAAAATGAAAAGGCAACCTCCCAAATGGGAAAAAATATTTGCAAATCGTATATCCGATAAGGGGTTAACATCCAAGCTATAAAAAACTCATACAACTCAATAACAGAAATATACATTCCTATTTAAAAAATGGAAGGGGGATCTGAATAGACATTTTCCCAAAGACGATGTACAAATGGCCAACAGGTACATGAAATGGTGCTTGGCATCACAGTGAGAAATGCAAATCAAAAGTACAATGAGATACAACCTCACCCGTTAGTACAGCTATTGTCAAAAAGACAAAAAAACAACACATGTTGGTGAAAAAAGGGAACCTTAGTTCACTGTTGATGGGAATGTAAATGGGTGCAGCCACTATAGAAAACAGCATGGAGGTTCCTCAAAAAATTAAAAATAGAAATATCATATTATCCAGCAATTCCATTTCTAGGTATTTATCCAAAGGATATGAAACACTAGCTCAAAAAAATATCTGCACCTCCATGTTCACTGCAGCATTATTTATAACAGGCAAAACACGGAAAAAATGTAAGTGTCCATCAATGGATGAGTGAATAAAGAAAATGTGATTTTATGTTATATATATAGTTGACTCTTGAACAGCACTGGGGTTAGGGTTGCTGACACTTCATGTAGCCAAAAATCTGAGTATATCTCTACAGTTGGCCCTCCCTATCTGTAGTTCTGTATCCACAGATTTCACCAACAGTGGATTGTTTTGTAATATAGTACATATTTCTTGAAAAATATCCACATGTAAGTTGACCCTTGCAGTTCAAGCCTGTGTTGTCCAAAGGTCAATTGTATATATATACAGTAAGTCCTCTACATAGGAACCTTCAAGCTATGAACTTTCAGACATGCACACATATATTTGCATGTCCAATCACGAAAGTTAGTTCACATGTCTGGCATACATTGTCACATGTGTGCATCTTCTATAAGTGGTTGTGCTTGTGTGTACTTTACTGTACAGTACTGTATAGAGTACAGTAGTACAGTATCTTTGTTTCAAGTCCAGGATGTCTGGAAGCAAGCATAAAAGCAGCTGTGATGTAGCTAGTACTGCTAAGAAGCACCAAGCCATAACGATGGAAACAAAAGTGAAAATAATTGAGTAAGTGGAGAGAGGCAAAAAGATGGTAGAAGTCACTCATTGTTATAACATTGAATTCCTTGCTGTGCAACACAAGGAGCTTACTAATGAAGACCTGATGGAATTGGAGGCCCAGAGAAAGGATGAAGAGAGACAAGAGGAAGAAAAAGTAACTGAAGAACTGAAGAGGCTTGTGATGCAGGAAATGGCAAGGGGATTTTCTTTATTTGAGGAGGCACTGTTAGTTTTTGAGGCACAGGACCCGAATGTAGAATGGTACACGAAGGTTGCAGCAGCTGTTCAGTATGCAATCCAGTGCTACCATGTCAACTATGATGAGAAAAAAGAGCTACTATCCAGATATCACTGGTTCGTTTTTTCAAGAGCGTAGATAGAATTGAAACCAGCAAGGAATCAGGACTTGTGTCATCAATGTCAGGCATGAGTGAAATTGCAGCTTGCCCTCCATCTCCTATTGCTGAGGATCCTTCAGCTGTACCATCTCCCACCTCCTCTCCCTCCTCCAGTCAGTAACTCTTCTTGCCTGTTCACTCGATGCCAGCCCCTGCATGCCAGCTGTTGTATTGTACTACTGTACTTTTCAAGGTACTACACTGTAAGATTAAAAATGTTCTTTATTTTTTGTGTTTGCTTCTTTATTATTGGTGTAACAAGTATTATAAACCTATTACAGTACAGTACTGTATAGCTGATTGTGTTATTTGGGTACCTAGGCTAACTTTGTTGGACTTACAAATGCAGTCTCAGGACAAAACTTGTTTGTATGTAGGGGACTTACTACAGACACACACAGGGATGTTATCCAGCAGTAAAAAAGGAAATCTTGCCATTTGTGACAACCTGGATGGACCTTGAGGGTATTATACTAAGTGAAATAAATCAAAGAAAAATACTATATGACCTCACTTATATGTGGAATCTAAAAATAAAACATAAACAAACCCTAAAAAACAAATTCATAGATACAGTGAATAGATCAGTGGTTGCCAGAGGTGGGAGGTGGGGGAATGTGTGAAATGGGTGAAGATGATCAAAAGGTACAAACTTAAAAGTGAAGACATCGCCCTTTCTTTTCAGTAAGTGCAGATAATTAAGCATAATTCTGAAACACACCAAGTCAGTAGGTGTATTTGAATAATAGGTGGGTTTGATAAAAATTTTTTATTAAGTATGAAATCCTTAACATTTGTATAGCTAACCAAGTAAAATTCTAAATAAAAATTCTTATAATCACTGTAATAAATGTGTGGGGAATACAAAACTGAAAGCATCTATATCCACCTTTGAGCTTTTTCCTTTCAGGTAAAGTCAAGATGTATTTTTATTAGAGTCTGCTAACATCTTGCTTTCAAAGAAATTGAAGCTGTATAAATAATTCATCTTGATATCAATATTTTTAAAGCACATTTTTATTGTTTCTGAAAGTAGTCACGGTGTTCAAATATAATTCACTTTTAAACTTTGAAAGTGTTTAATACTTGGTATTAATTTCAAGTTGACCTAAAGTAGGCATGTGTACATGTGTGGATGCCTGCATATATGTTGCATGTTTAAGAAGTATATTAATATCATAATAAATTTAATATTATAAGATGGGAATTAAACATGTGACATCAAAGTACACTTATACTAACAAATTATTTCTCTCAGCATCAAGTTCAATAGAAGTAATCACATTTCTAGCTAATTAATTCTTATCAGCTCCTACTATCCTTGAAAATAGGTGACACATTAAGTTGCATTATATATTGTACTCATGAACTCTTACCTGATGTGCAATTTTTTAAATAGACTTTTCCATTAACATTTACTGAAAAGACTAATATTTTTCATAAAGCAAATAGTAACTTAAAATAATCACAGTATATTTTTAATTTACCAAATACATAAACTTAAATTGCTACTCTTTAGTGCTATTGTGGCACTGTTTCATTCATTTGTTCATTACCTTTGTTTATTTGTATCACTAACCTCCTCATCATTAACTGTGTTCTCTCCCTGATTTCACACATCCCATTAGATGCAAATGCTTGTCATTTATACTTCCTTACCATCTTTGAAATTTACCTTTATCTTCCCTTTTCCATTATGCTGAATTTGTTTAATGCATCATGAATGACATCATGACATAACTAATAAGAAGCAACCGATTGTGAAGACTATGGTGTCCTTATTTGTGAGGGAGTGGGTTTATCTAAAAGATGAGGTTCTTCTTAGGAAGGTAAAATAAGTTTATTCTGTTTTATTATCCCCCCATGACAAAATGTTAGCAAGTTCTTCAAAACACAAAACAAACCAACCAGCAAAGGATATTATGACTCCATGGATTCCATGATGATGAAGAGTTGGTAACACTTAATGAAATCAGGAAATTTTAGTAAAATCTAGGCCAGCAGAAGTGGCTCTGCCCGGGCCAAAAATGCAGCTCCACAGCTGCACTGGGTTGGTGCTTACTCAAGATTCATCTTTAAGGGTCTCAACAATCTGCAGTAGCCTAGACACTCCCTTTTGTACTGTGTATGTCATATCCAGTTAAAGTGCTTACTCCCTTTCGCTGAAAGCACCATGCATTTTCCTCCTCCAGCTTTACTGTCATTTCAGTTTCAATCTTAAATGGCACCTCTGTCCTATCTTTTTCTAGTTCTCAAGTGGATTTAACTTCTAACTTCACTAATTTCTAGACATGCTTGTTTCCTAAGAAATTTCTCATAAGCATTATACATTATCTCTAATTAAACCTACTTGTATGTAACACACACTCCATCCTAAGGATAAACTCAGAGTAGAGATTATACACCATACAACAATTTTCACATGGTGATTCTTAATGACAAACTGTCACATGTTGAATAAACATTTTCATGGTACTTTATCATATAAATTGATAATGTTATAGGAAGCACATAATATACAGATTATAAACTGTTGCAGTCATGGACGTTAAGTTGCTCATATTTCCTTTCATGAGAGAAACTCTTACAAGGAGTATCCCCACCTGACTGCTTCCTATTGTAAGTGCCTTCAGGAACTGTCTCAGCTTCCAGGTTGAAGCCATGAGCATCTTGGAAAACAATATTGGAGGATATAGTGTTACAAACATGAAGGGGAATGCCCCACCCAGTGTAACGCACAAGGACTTTGAAAAGTTCAGGAAGTAGAATGCATACAAGGATCATGGAATTGGCTGGAATCTACAAAGTTACACTGACACCCTGCAGAAGGATGATGATAATCTGCGTATAGCTAAGGGAGGGAGTCAGAGAGCCTCTGCTGTCATTTAAAAAGAGGGCTTTAGCTCTTACAGTGTGAGACAGGACCAAATGAGGAACAGACTCAAGATATTATTGTTAAGAACACTGAGCTACAGAGACTATTGAATGCTCAGCCTAGGCAGGTCTGTTATGCTGTGTTTAGCATCCTGGCTGAGAAAACCTGCATTACTGAAGCTTAGAACAGGAATATCTGTGTGGATTCCTCTGAAGATTTTAACTGTGAGCCCTCAGAGACTTCAGAGGGAGCTCAGCCTTTCCCATTAAAGTATTAGCAGTTCCTTGACATGAGAATAAGCTGCAAAGGTCTCTTCCCTGCCAGGCAACAAGTGCCCCCTCAAGAGCTGTCCCCACCTTCTTTTCTGGCTACCAGATTGATAACTGGGGTTAAATTCCAGAATAGCTCCAATGCATATATGCCCATTTTGATAACCCATAAAATCATCATCAGATTGGGTAGATGCAGCAATAATTCATTGTAGGATAGAAATGGTACATCGTGGATCAAGCCTGAGCAGGAGAAGGCCTAAGTAAATTGCATGAGTACACAGCCTCATGTCACCCATGTTTTCATCCTTCCCTCATCTTATATATGGGTATATGGAGGGAATATGAAAAATCCAAGCTTGGTTTATAGATAGATTGGCTCAGTATACAAAATGAACCCAAAATAAATGGAGGCTACATTGTAGCCACTCAGTGGTAACTCTGAATGACAGTGAGTGTGTGAAAATCTTCCCAATGGACAGAGCTATCGTTACAACCATTCATTGACTTTATGGGAAAGGAGATGTGGCCAGAGATGAGAATGTGTGGAATTATGGGCAGTGGTGAATGGCCTCAAAATTAAAAGACTGGAATATCAGATAAAAGAGGGTCTACGGGAGAGGCATGCGGGTGGACGTATGCAAAAGGGCGTCAAGTGACATTTTTCATGTCAGATATAAATGCCTATCAGCAAGCACTCACCATGGAAAGAATACTGACCAACCACGTAGACAAAATTACTCTGCCAGTTGATACTAAATAGTCTTTGTTATTGGCTATGCCAGACCTGGCATGACAGGTATAGGAATGGAGTAATCACTGGGTAAAAGATGGAGATCACACAGGAACCCAGCAGCATGAATTCTAACAATCTAGCTTCTGCCTTCTAAGAAAATTTAATCTCTCAGAAAAAAACAAACAAACAAAAATAACAATTCTGAATCACCCATATGGCATATTTCCTTGGGAAGACAAATTATCCTTTGTTACCAGGGGTAACAAGTCATTCTCACAGAAATTGGCATCTATTCTGGTTATGGAGAATTTTTTTCTTACCCTCAGAGCCCCAGTCAGCACCACCATCTAGGGAGTTACAAAATGCTTGATATACAGGCATGAAGTTTCACACAATATAGCTTCTAGCCAAGGAACACATTCACACTGAAGGCAGTACAGGACAATGCAACTGATATATACACCTCATAGAAAATAATTAGTATGGTTATTTCTTGATGAAGGAAGCCCAATAAAACTCATGTTACCATTACACACATCTTAAGCTTTCCCAATAGACCCATGGAAACTCAGAATTGCAGTGAAAGTGGCCTCTGTGTAATAATTGCAGCAGAACTCTACGTTCTAGGTATAAGGTTAAAAATAGAATATAATGGTATAATCACATATTTTCTAAACACAGATCACAATTTATGTATTAAATATTAAATATATATTTTAGACAGATGAACAGAATTAAGCATATTTAAATCTATATTACAGAAATAAATATGATCCGCCACTTGAGTCTTTGACTATATTTTCAATTGGGAAAAAAAAGGAAGCCAGAATAAAACAGACCATCAGGTTAACAAACTCATTTCCACTCTCAATTCTCAGAGCTAATAACGGTGTGCCACAGGAAATAGTAAAATAGACAAATGCGGACATACAATGAACTGACTAGAAATTGCAGAATTTCAGGTATAGTATGATTTGAGGAACTTTACAGAAATTATGTTTACCCCAACTATCTCACACAAAGCGCTGAAATGGTACTTTAAATTACATCATTTGTTTTTTCTTTTAGTGTACTGCTCCCTATATTTAAGTACAAAATTCTTAGAGATGGATTAGAAGGGAAGGTTCTGCTTCCAGAAATAGCAGTCTAAATGGTTAGAGCCAGTCCCACTTATATATTGTCGGGAAAAATAAGTAATCTTGTCAACAAAAGTCCTCTCCCTACCAACAGAGAACGGGCAGAGAACAATCACATAACTGGATAAGTACTAATAGATTATACGTATGTAAGGTAAAACGAGTGATTATGGGGTCTGGACAGAATTTCATGCACTTTATAGAGAAAAGTATAAGAGACAAAAACTTTTCTCATTTCCTTGAGACAAGAAAATACACTTTGTGATTGCTTATCTTATGGGGGCCTCCTAAATTAATGTTGGAGGTTTGTGTTTACAGTTCCAGAATCAGAAGGCCCAGGACCTTGTGCTGTAAAATTAAAAGGTCTTGTGTTCTCAAGAATACACCCTAAGGAGGAGAGAAGTTTCTCCCTCTTCTTCTTTAAACAGAGAAGACTTAATCATCACATAATTTAGACACACACTCCTACTAAGGCAGTGAGGGATATCGATATAAAAACATTAAAATTTTTAAACTTGCTTTACTTCCATAAATGCCTTTTAATTTTGAGTCAAGTCAATGGCTCTCAAAATTCCCCTTGGGTATGCTTTGAATTTATAAATAAAATTTTATTAATATGGATTGATGGCATGGATTTCTTCACCAGTTATATAGTTCTGTTTCTTTAAGAGATATCTTCCCTGAATGGAAGAGATGACTGAGAATTCTGTTTAATAAAGGTGGCTAATTTAATAGATTGGTGATTTTGAAAATGAAACCATTCAATGCCAAGAAAAGGTGCCTTTTCTCCGAGGAACCAATACCACAGAGCCCAAGCCTTTCGCAGACAGATCATGCCCTTTAGGGTTTTAATGTGGGGACCAACACTGGTGCTGCCAGCAGATTTATTTTCCTAAAAATGTGGCAAGGGTGAAAGATCTAGCTCTGCTATTCACTATACAGTCCTTTGTTTAAGCACCTGCATTTCTGTCACACAACACATTCTTGCTTTCCAAACCAAACATACTCACATTCATTTTCTACTTTTATTATGGTATAATAAATTTTATTGGTCAGTGGCATTTCTGCTTTCTAAATTAAAAAAAAATATCTCCCGCTGTTTCTCCTTTTTCTATTCTCAATAAAATTATTCATTTTTTACCTCATTTTTTTCTGTCATTTCAGCAGGATTTTTAGTAGAAGGACAAATAAAGCGTGGCAGTTGCCATCTTAAACTAGAATCCTAAACTATAATTCTGACATGTGTCCTTTATTCCCACAGCCTGGAATATTCTTTATCGCCTGCCTTATCCCTAACATATACCTGAGAAAATTCTTAGGTAAATTTGAAGACACAATGAATCCTCCCTCCAGATTGGCATCTGAAACCCTTTCCCATGTTTGAAGAATTTATCAACATGTAGTTCTTATGCAGAAGTGATAATCTGCTTTCTACTACCAAAGTCACATAGTTCAGATGCTAGACTTCTTTGTTCCTTTGACAACTGACATATAGAGTATGTGTATTGTACCTAAGACATTCCCATTTGATATACAATCTGGGGCTTTGAATTCAGATAATAATGGCAGAGAGAACCTTCATGTTAGATAAACAATATATTTCCCGTAAGTTCATGTTCTGTGTAGTTAACTGTGGTTGATCTCTGATACACTCAACCACGATCTTGAAACAGAGCAGAACCCTATGATCCTTCCCTGCCCATGTCCTTAGCCTGCCTCTTGTCTGTGGAAAAACTTTAGCCAAAGGATAAGTTAAATCAGAGAAGTGAGAGAATGCAGAAACAAAGGAAAGCAGTCAAAGGAGACAAAATAACAATAGTTTAGTCATTAAGCAAAGTCAAGGACCTTTAGTTCCTCCTCAAAGACTGTAGATAATATTCTGAACCATATCCTTTGAGCTGTCTTACAGAGACTAAAACCCTCAACAGGTGGAAGAAGTTAACTACATGGTTGCCACAATTCCGAGAACTGGCCTCAAAGAAATGGGAACAAACCAACCCTGGTACTACAGACTAACTGTATTTAAAACAATGAAGATGACACTGATCAGACCACTGCATGACTAACTTCAAGATGACTGTCAGAGCCGACTGTGCTGTTTCTGCCTTAGCCCCCTCCCTCCATCTGTAAATGCTCTTGCCCACTGATTGTCAGTGCAGGGAATAAGCCTTTGGGCAGGAGTCTGCCCTCTTCCCTCCACCCCTCCCCCACTTGATAGCCTCTGAAAGCAAACTTTCCTTTCCACCAACCTTGCCTCTTTATTGGCTTCAAAGGGCAAGCAGCCAGACCCCCACTTGCGGTAACAATTTTGACTGATACAGATACTGCAAACAGGGTACAGGTTTCTAGCAAGAGATCCTCAGGAAGTAGAAACAATTCGGAGCTTGGGTATTTTGCTTAATTCAGACTTAATGCGGTAAAAATTTAGTTTTAGTATTAGAATCTGGGATTCCAAGACATGCACTAAAGAGGTAACTAAATTGATATAGAGGATCTACTAGAATGAGGTGCTCATTGGAGCCTTTAGGGTTTTAGTTGGCTACTCCCTAAAATAGGAAAAGGGACACAAGAAATTTAATAACTGCAGTGTGGATTGGCTGTCACCAATAACACAGAAAGCATACAGGAAGAAAATACCATGCTAAAATTCTTATTTTATTCATCAACCCAGGAATTCTGTGACCTTGATAAAGAATATCTTACTGCCTGTAGCCTCAGGGTAAAGAAAGCAGATGAAGTTTGATCCTATGTTTTGCTGAATCACGGCTCTATTTCATCAAACTGAAGACGCTAGTAACTGTTAAAGTAATATACCATTATTTTAGATACCAGCACTATGAAAAAAGAAACAAAAATTACTTACCTCAACTCCTGTGGAAGCACAGAAATGAGACCGCTGGTCACAGTTGGCCTTTTGGAGGGCCAACATTCAGCCTACCGTATTCCTCATCTATCACTGTCTTTAAAAGTATAACCAAGCAGGACCCTATTGGCCCTTCCCAGAACACACCCCTCCCCGCCCACGTCCTCTTCCTGCCTCTTGTCTGTAGAAAAACTTTAGCTCCCTAGGCTTTCCCTGAGTTCCAAAGAGTGAATTTAATCAAAGTGAGAAAATACAGAAAGAAAGGAAAACAGTCGAGCAAGACAATAATGGTTTAGCCATTAAACAAAGTCAAGGATTTTTAGTTCTTCCTCAAGGGCTATAGACAATATTCTGAGCCACATCCTTTGAGCGTTTTGCAGATACTGAAACCACCACCAGGTGGAAGAAGTTAACTGTATGCTGCCCACAAGCATGTAGACCCCAGACAGGTTGGAACCAGAAGGTTAATGATGCTGACTCCCAATTACCTCATCACCAACCAACTAGAAGAATGTTCTCGAGCTGATCATGCGCCCCATCACCCACCTCCCTCACCCTATCTTAAAAACCCTTTCCCTGAAAGCCTTCAGGGAGTTGAGGCCTTTCAAGCACTAGCTACTCAGATTCCTTGCTTGGCACCCTGCAATAAATGCTGCACTTTCCATCACCACAACCTGGTGTCAGTAGATTGGCTTTACTGCATGTAGGCAAAGGGACTCAAGTTTGGCTCAGTAACAAAAGCAGTATTTCTCAACCTTGTCTATGCATTGGAATTGACTGGGAGCTTTAAAAAATCCTGATGCCAGAGTTCCTCCCCAGGAATACCAATGCAATTAGTTTGGGGAATGACTTGGACATTAGGAATCTTTAAATCTCCCCAGCTGATTTTGAAACAGCCCATGTTGAGAAACACTGAATTAGGTAGCAGCTGAAAATCCTCTGGGGATTGTCAATTAAAGACAACTTTGAAAAGAGGCATTATATCAAAAGATTTTCAGTGTTTCATTTTCACAATTTACATTAGTATTTATATTATAGAAACTCTGGGAACTGTAGATAGGAGGTATTCTGAGTACATAATTACAGAGTGGCTGAATTAATACCAGTCTATCTGCTAGAGTTTCTAGATTCACTATGGTAGCATAACAGCTGTGAGTGGTCCACACAATTGACCAGGTGCCACTGATAGACAATACTAAATTGAATGAAAATGCCAGCAAATCCAAGTACTATGTTGAGAAGTAACTTGAAACAATTTTGACAGAAAGAAAAATGCTGGAGTGAATTTAATATGGACCATCCACTCCCCAAAAATCCCCTGGAAGGGCCCAAAGGACATTTCCTCCACCAAGGGCAAGGGATATACTTTGAGGAGGGGTGTCATCATCTTTGACAAGTGATTTTTGTGGCAATTTTGTATAGAATATAGAGGCTGGTAGAATTTTCTGTGGTTGAAATGGATTCAATTCAACTGCAATTAAGGGAGTGAGATGACCCCAAGGAGGTAGAGATCAAATAGTGGCACAGAGCTCCAGAGACAAAATGGGTATGGTTGTCAGGATAGATTTCAGATCTAGTATAGTTATCAAAATGGTCTGCCTTAAGGAATCTTTGTAGGTTTATGCTAATTGTTCATGACCCTGAGGACTGAAATACAGGGCAGCTTCTCAAAGGTCATCTTTATTTTAACTACACTTTACTTTTGATTGTATAACTGAAAAATATATTTGTATGTATATTTACACACATATGTATATGTACATATATACACACACATCTACATATATATATATGGTGTGTTTATATATGTAAAATAAAATCCTATAAACAGATTTTGAGTCATAGTGCCTAACACATTTCCTAGAAATGTGTGAATTTAGAGACTCAGAACTCATTGAATGAAAGGGAGATTATATACTGCTGTGAGACTCTAATAATTTCTGATGTATGGACTTGGGTTCTTCCTCTTAGCCTCTTCTCAGTGGGGCCAGGAAACATTCTTCAAGGTAACTATGCCTAAGGAGAGAAAAATGCAAAGATACTTCAAGGAATTTTAAAGACAGACTGTCAGGTAACACTTCAGATACTGTCACATTGTTATGTCAAACAGCTGTATCATTTTAAACATCACCAGAAGTATAAACTAGGCCCCATTGTTCCATATACTTTAATTATTATAATTATTATGAATGTTATTTTCAATGTGTGAATTACATGAAAATTCATTTTAGAAAACATGATTTTGATTCACATTTTCCTTTTGAGATATAGCATATTTTTGTATCCATTCATATTTCCCTGGAATTTTTTTGATGTCCTAATTTTTTGATTGGGTGGTTTATCTTTTTAAATTTACATTTAGAAATTCTTGATATATTCTGGATACTAATCTATTTTCAGTTATATTTGTGCTAATTATATTCTCTTTTTAGAGGGTTTTTCTAATAGACTCTATTTTCAAAGCAGCTTCAGGTTCACAGGAAAATTAAACAGGAAATACAGAGAACTACCATATACACATTGCCCCCACACACAATCTGCCACACCAGGGTAGAACATTCGTTACACTTGATGGATGTACTTTGACACGTCAGTTTCACCCAAAGTCCATAGTTTACATTAGGGTTCGTTCTTGGTGCTACACTTTCTGTTGGTTTTGACAAATATATACTTACATGTATCCACCATTATTTTATCATACAGAACAGTTTCACTGCCCTAAAAATCATCTGTGATCTGCTTATTCATTCCTCCCTTTTCCTCAACCCATACCCTAGTATAGGTTATTTTTCTGGTGGAAAGTAAGGAGGGGAGACAAATAGTAGAAAAATACGTATAAAAGAGTAAGTTGCAAGTTGATGTTTTCCTTTGGATAAAATAGAGTTGTGTTGAGTGGATTGGGAATGCCAGGTGAAAAGGGCAGATTGCATTTGGAAATGGGGTAGTCAGTAGAGACTTCAGGAAGAAGAGGGAGTTAGTCACGTGGGTATCTGAAGAAGAGCCTTTCTGCAGAGGGACTAGCAAGTGAGAGGCTCTAAAGTGGAGCGTATCTGCCTTTATGAAGGAAGAGGGGAGGCCAGTAGGACTGAAGCAGGGTGAGGCATTAACAGGAAGTCAGATTACTCAGGTGCTTGTACCTAGCCATTCAATGAGTTTTGCTGATTTGTGGTTTCCTCTGAGTGAAATATCAAGACATTGGAGAGGTTTGAGCAGAAGAGTGAAATGGTTTGATTTATGATTTAAAAGGATCACCCTAGTCGCACCCTTGAGGACAGAGAGTAGTGTGAAAGGAAGAAATTTACTGTAATCTAGACAAGAGATCACGGCATACCTGGATTGGGGTACAGTGGGCATAGTGAAATGTGGCCATATAATGCATTTATTTTAAAATTAAAGAGAACAGATTTTCTGGAAGATTAGATGTGAAGTGAGTGAAGGAGAGAAAGTATTGAGTCACTCATAACCCTATCTTTCTGAATTCAGTTTGTAAAGGCTGATGCAAGACTCTTTAATGTTCATTTTATCATCAGGAGCACCCAGTGCCCAGTAGCAGCTGTGCCAGCAGGACCAGAAATAGTGATGACAGCATCCAGGTTCTCTGGGAGTAATGTCAACAGTGGTCTTCAGTCAGCAGCAGCAGTAATGGTGGCATTCCAACCTGACACTTATTTTAGTATAATCTGTTGTTGGATCCGTTGTGGATCAGGCTATCTGTTCCTGCTCATTTCCCAAGCATTATTTGAACTATACAAATATTTGAGCTACGTTTTAAATTCATTGCTACTAGGTTAACTAGAATTGATTTCTATAAATAAGAAACTTGAGTTATACAAAGATTCTTCTGAGTCTCTAAGTACAAGCACAAGGATTATATTTTATTCAGTTTGTGTGCAGGGGCCAGTTACACAGTCATGCCTCAAATATAGCTTTTTGTTAAATAGAGGAATGAACTATTAGTAAAGGAGTAAATTGAGGGATGAATTAAATTAATGGATTAAAAATATTTGGGGTTGTATTATCTTCTGAAGTGTCTAAGAATTTTCTACCATAGAACTTTTATTTATTTACAACTATATATTAGTTAAAAGTGGGGTATATTCAGAAGGCAAAAAGGCAGCATACATAATTCAAAGCAAAAGAGTAATCTTTCGGCCGGCAGCGTCCACCAGAGCCGCGGCGAGAGCCAAGGCCCGAGGGGGAGCGCGTGGCAGCCGCAGAAACGCAAAACTCTCTGTTCCCTCTCCTCGCTGAGCGGCGCCGCATCGCTCGCCTCCATTGGCTGCCCTGAGCGAGCGCCTCCGCCCCAGGAAAAGGAGAAGAAAAGGCAGTGAAGAAGACCACCATTTCCCCCCACAGACCAAAAGGAGACTAGAAACCCTTTCTTACATGATTCCTGGGGACACGGTCTTCAAGCAGTCACAGTGGCGGGAACAGCAGCAGCAGCATCAACAGCCCGGGCCAGGCCAGCTGGGTGGAGAGCAGCTTAAACCACCCCTCCGCCCGGTCCAGCCCCCATGCGCCCCGCCCCCCAGTCCGTGCCGGGGCGATACACACCGTGTCAAGGCCCTTACTTCCACATCAACCAGACCCTGAAGGAGGCCCACTTTCACAGCCTAGAGTACCAAGGACGGCCTCCCACATGACGTGCCAGCACTTTCTTGCCTTCTGTGAAGGGACAGCGCTGTGCAGATATATCAACGATGTTTTAAAAAAATTGCACCAAAAAATGCCTGTTGGTTTTCAGTCTGTATTTGAAATAACAGGTTAACAGGTCACTGTTTACTTGTGGTATTGCTGCACAACTGCAATTTCAAAAGGGCTTTGAAGCAGTTTTTTATAGGATTCTTTTGAGGGTGGGTATCAAATCCAGGGCAAGTTAACAGTAGAAGGAAATCTCATCTGCAAGTCGAATCCATAGTTTGTCCAAGTCAGGCTAATTTCCAGATCTGTCAATTAGAAATGCTGCTTTCTGTAAAAAGTTCCTTTAAAAATGAGGGATCTTCTTTGGAGAAATGCCTGTTTAGGTCTTCTGCCCAGTTTTGGATTGGGTTGTTTATTTGATATTGAGCTAAATGAGCTGCTTGTAAATTTTGGAGATTAATACTTTGTCAGTTCCTTCGTTTGCAAATATTTTCTCCCATTCTGAGGGTTGTCTTTTCTTGTTGTTTATGGTTTCCTTTCCTGTGTAAAAGTTTTTAAGTTTCATTAGGTCCCATTTGTTCATTTTTGTTTTTATTTCCATTTCTCTAGGAGATGGGTCAAAAAGGATCTTGCTGTGATTTATGTCATACAGTGTTCTTCCTATGTTTTCCTCTAAGAGTTTTATAGTGTCCGGTCTTAAGGTCTCGAATCCATTTTGAGTTTATTTCTGTGTATGGTGTTAGGGAGTGTTCTAATTTCATTCTTTTCCATGTAGCTGTCCAGTTTTCCCAGCACCACTTATTGAAAAGGCTGTCTTTTCTCCATTGTATATTCTTTCCTCCTTTATCAAAAATAAGGTGACCATTGGTGCGTGGGTTTATCTCTAGGCTTTCTATCCTGTTCCATTGACCTATATTTCTGTTTTTGTGTGAGTACCATACTGTCTTGATTACTGTAGCTTTGTAGTATAGTCTGAAGTCCGGGAGCCTGATTCCTCCAGCTCCACTTTTCTTACTCGAGATTGCTTTGGCTATTCGGGGCCTTTTGTGTTTCCATACAAATTGTGAAATTCTTTTTCTAGTTCTGTGAAAAATGCCATTGGCAGTTTGATAGGGATTGCATTGAATCTGTAGATTGCTTTGGGTAGTATAGTCATTTTCACATATTGATTCTTCCAATCCAAGAACATGGTATATCTCTCCATCTGTTTGTATCATCTTTAATTCTTTTATCAGTGCCTTATAGTTTTCTGCATACAGGTCTTTTGTCTCCTTAGGTAGGTTTATTCCTAGGTATTTTATTCTTTTTGTTGCAATGGTAAATGGGAGTGTTTCCTTAATTTCTCTTTCAGATTTTTCATCATTAGTGTATAGGAATGTAAGAGATTTCTGTGCATTAATTTTGTATCCTGCTACTTTATGAAATTCATTGATTAGCTCTAGTAGTTTTCTGGTAGCATCTTTAGGATTCTCTATGTACAGTAACATGTCATCTGCAAACAGTGACAGTTTTACTTCTTTTCCAGTTTGTATTCTTATTTCTTTTTCTTCTCTGATTGCTGTAGCTAAAACTTCCAAAACTATGTTGAATAATAGTGATGAGAGTGGACAACCTTGTCTTGTTCCTGATCTTAGAGGAAATGGTATCAGTTTTTCACCATTGAGAACAATGTTGGCTGTGGGTTTGTCATATATGACCTTTATTATGTTGAGGTAAGTTCCCTCTGTGCCTACTTTCTGGAGGGTTTTTATCATAAATGGGTGTTGAATTTTGTTGAAAGCTTTTTCTGCATCTATTGAGATGATATATGGTTTTTCTCCTTCAATTTGTTAATATGGTGTATCACATGATTGATTTGCCTATATTGAAGAATCCTTGCATTCCTGGGATAAAGCCCACTTGATCATGGTGTATGATCCTTTTAATGTGCTGTTGGATTCTGTTTGCTAGTATTTTGTTGAGGATTTTTGCATCTATGTTCATCAGTGATATTGGCCTGTAGTTTTCTTTCTTTGTGACATCTTTGTCTGGTTTTGGTGTCAGGGTGATGGTGAACTCATAGAATGAGTTTGGGAGTGTTCCTCCCTATGCTATATTTTGGAAGAGTTTGAGAAGTATAGTTGTTAGCTCTTCACTAGATGTTTGATAGAATTCACCTGTGAAGCCATCTGGTCCTGGGCTTTTGTTTGTTGGAAGATTTTTAATCATAGAAAACTCTGTTTGCCAACAAACACATGAAAGAATGCTCAATATCACTAATCATTAGAGAAATGCAAATCAAAACTACAATCAGGTATCACCTCACACCAGTCAGAATGGCCACCATCAAAAAATCTACAAACAATAAATGCTGGAGAGTGTGTGGAGAAAAGGGAAGGGAACCCTCTTGCACTGTAGGTGGGAATGTAAATTGATACAGCCACTATGGAGAATAGTAATGGAGGTTCCTTAAAAAACTAAAAATAGAACTACCATATGACCCAGCAATCCCACTACTGGACATATACCCTGAGAAAACTATAATTCAAAAAGAATCATGCACCACAATGTTCATTGCAGCTCTATTTACAATAGCCAGGACATGGAAGCAACCTAAGTGTCCATCGACAGATGACTGGATAAAGAAGATATGGCACATATATACAATGGAATATTACTCAGCCATAAAAGGAAACAAAATTGAGTTATTTGTAGTGAGGTGGATGGACCTAGAGTCTGTCCTACAGAGTGAAGTCAGAAAGAGAAAAACAAATACCATATGTTAACACATATATATGGAATCTAAAAAAAAAAAAAATGGTTCTGAAGAACCTAGGGGCAGGACAGGAATAAAGATGCAGATGTAAAGAATGGACTTGAAGACACAGGAAAGGGGAAGGGTAAGCTGGGATGAAGTGAGAGAGCGGCATGGACATATATACCCTACCAAATGTAAAATAAATAGCTAGTGGGAAGCAGCCACATAGCACAGGGAGATCAGCTCAGTGATTTATGATCACTTAGAGGGGTGGGATAAGGATGGTGGGAGGGAGGCACAAGAGGGTGGAGATATGGGGATATATGTATATGTATAGCTGATTCACATTGTTATAAAGCAGAAATTAACACACACAGACAAAAAAATGAGGGTTCTTCAATTTTTTAATTTCAATAAACTAGTAAAGAGTATCTACTTTTAAAAAAAAGAGTAATCTTTTTATTATTAACAATAAAATTATTTTATATAACTTTATGCAGAGTATGAGATCTACATAAATCTGAAACACATATTCCACATGTATTCTTGATTTTCGTACATGATTTATGAGAAGAGCAGTTTTTAAATTGTAGTTTGTCATTTCTGAAAACTTTATGTCTTGTTTTTTCCCTCATTTGTATGCCCCAAAGCCTAAAAACCTAATATTATCATTGTTGCATACTCTATTTTATACATAGACACACACACAGGATACATATTTAATATATTTCTATAACTATGGGAGAGTGTGTAGTTTGTCAAGCAAAGCTGCTACATCCTAGGTGGCTAAAATTGCAAGCATGAGTACCAATATGTTAACATGATGGTAGAACCTCCTGACTTTGACATAAAAGCTTTAAGTAATGTCTTAAAGAATATAAAAACATTTTTATACCAAATAAACTCACTTAGTAAGTTAATTGGAGTACATGAGCTAGGATTAAATATCTCTTATTAATTAAACTCATATAACTCACATTGTTACATTGTTTTTGATTTTTTATCATTTCATTTTGATTCTTAGAGTCTCCATTTCTTTTTTATATTACACATGTGTACTTGCAAATTGAATACCTTTCACATTAGAGTTTTTTATGTTACTATATTGTAACATAATTATCTTAAACTCTCTGTCTGATAATTCCAAACTTTGTGTCATATCTGAATCCAGTTCTGACACTTGCTCTCTGTCTTCATTCTGTGCCATTTCCTGACTTTTATCATGATTTGTAATTTTTTGTTGACATATCAAGTAATAGGAACTGAAGCAAATAGACCTTTAGTGTGGGATTTATATGAAGCTGGCTAGGAGTTGAGCTGTGTTTAATGTTTATTATAACAGTAAGTATCAAATTTTTTATCTTCCTTTTGACTTTGTGTTTCCCTAAAAATGTTTTTCTAAAGATTCTGTATGCCTCGCATCATTTCCAGCTATAATTTCCTGTTATTATATTGAAGCCCTGTTCAAGTGGTACTAAGGAATTGAGAAGGTAATTTTTCTATCATTTTTTGATTAAATCTCAGTCTTTTAGTGGGCCTGTGTAGGTTGACAGTGACCTTCACAAGTGGTTCTTATCTTTTTTCTCACTCCCACTTATGTGAGGTTGAAAGGCTAGTGAGTGCTTGTGTTAGGTAATTATACCGCTGCCTATGTGGGCTAAGGTGCTGGTCAAGTTTTTTCACTGGAGAGTAGGCCTTATATGGAGTGTACACTTGGCCTATTTCACAATAGTTATTTTACCTCTTGCCGAAGACAGGAGGTAAGTTTTCTTAGCTGCTTAGTGTGAGGAACTTGTGGGTTCCTAGAGCTAAAACCACAAAAAAGTGTGAGAGCCCCCTCTAAGACTGTACTCCTCCAGGAGTTTCTCACTCTCAAAAGAGTCCAAATTTGGCCTCCAGCAATTCATCAAAATTATCATTTAAGTGTTCTACAAGTTTATGGCTCTGGCAGCTTCTGTTCCAGGTTAGCTGTGTTTCTCTGTAGTAGCCTGTCTCTCCAGATTTTGAGATGGTGATTTGCCGTGCAATCTCAATTTTCTGATGTCTAAGGAAAACTTTGATTTTCAGTATGTTCAGCTTTTATCTTGTGCCCACAGGACTTCTAAGCTGTTTACATGTCATAGCTGAACTACAAGTCCCATCTTTACATTTTGACCTCATGAAAATAAAACAATATTCAGCATATAAAAGATAGCAAGTATGTAGAATACACAGATAGTTGCCCTAATTGAGGAGAAGTTGGAATTAGTAGAAAATGAAATTTGGAAGTGATGTTAACATCAGAAAGAGATAACAATAATAGGGTAAGTAGACAATAGTGTATGAGAGAATAAAAGCAACAAGTAGAACAGATATCAGCACTGTAACTTCTAAAAATAAGCGAACCAAAGGTAAAAAAAATGTGTATAATATTGTGGTGTGTATGTATATATAAATAGAGCAGCCTTAGAGAGCCTATGATATAGGAGATCTTGAAATTAGGACAACAACCAGCTCAGTTCTAAGATATTTCATTCACACTGGGGCTATTGCCCCAACGATTCCACATAATCAGTGTTTAAAAATAGTTTTTGTTGTTTACAGTACATTTATTAGATTAATATCTATTATTTCCATTTTAATCTGTTACTGAGAAGACACACTTTCATTTATTTAAAAAATAATTATTAAGCATACCCTATACACTGGAGATAAGCAGGTAAGTGAGAAAAGGTAAAAGGATTATTTAAAATAAATCTAAATAATCTTGAATAATTTATTCTTCTATTGTTTTCTTTTATTGCAAGAAAATATCATGTAATTACAAATGATATTCGAAAGCTCACAAGTCAAGTCTTTTATATTAATACACCTTTATACCTATAAAGATTGATACTAATTATATAAACTTGTGGCAAATACTTCTTTATTTTAAGAGACAGAAATATATGTACCTAGTAAGAATTATGTTAAGGTAATACTGAAACATAACAGAATATGCATTTAAGACCTTCAAACAAAAGTGAAGATATTATGTTACTCTGATCTGTGAGTTGCAAATTATTTACTTTGAACATATTTTATGTAGGGTACATATGAATAGTCTTATCTTTCCACATCATAAACTTATTCCATATTTCCCTATGATAAACTTCATATACTTAAAAAGCAATTAAAAATATCAATACACTAAAACATTATAAATCAAAAACCAAGATGAATACTGTTTTCTCAATTATGGCATGAATTAATCATGATTTTATAAACGTGAGCCACCACTGCATTAATAATTCACTTAAAACCACATAAAACCCCACTTCCCCTCACAAAAGCACTGGAATCACAACTAACTGCTGAACAATCATCGACAGAAAGACATTGGAACTCACCACAAAAGATACCCCACATCCAAAGACAAAGGAGAAGCTACAATGAGATGGTAGGAGGTGTGCAATCACTATAAAATCAAACTCCGTAACTGCTGAGTGGGTGACTCATAAACTGGAGAACAATTATAACACAGAAGTCCACCCACTGGAGTGAAGGTTCTGAGCCCCAGGTCAGGCTTCCAAACCTGGGTATCTGGAAACAGGAAGAGGAATCCACAGAGAGCTGGGATTGAAGTCCAGTGGGATTTAATTGCAGGACTTTAACAGGACTGGGGGAGACAGAGACTCCATGCCGGGAGGGCACACACAAAGTAGTGTGTGCACCAGGACCCAGGGGGAAGAAGCAGTGAACCAGTAGGAGAATGAACCAGATCTACCTGCTAGAGTCGGAGGGTTTCCTGCAGAGGCAGGTGGGTGGTTGTTGTTCACCATGTGGACAAGGACACCAAAAGACACAGACTGGCTGAATGGATACAAAAACAAATCCGTATATATGCTGTCTACAAGAGATCCACTTCAGGCCTAGGGGCCCACACAGACTGAAAGTGAGGAGATGGAAAAAGATACTCCATACAAATGGAAATCAAAAGAAAGCTGGAGTAGCAAGACTTATATCAGACAAAATAGACTTTAAAATAACGACTATTACAAGAGACAAAGAAGGACACTACATAAGATCAAGGGATCAAATCAAGAAGAAGACATAAGAGTTGTAAATATTTATGCACCCAACATAGGAGAACATCAGTACATAAAGCAAATGCTAATAGCCATAAAAGGGGAAATCGACAGTAACACAATAATAGTGGGGGACTTTAACACCTCACTTACACCAATGGACAGATAATACAGACAGAAAATTAATAAGGAAACACAAGCTTTAAATGACACAGTAGACCAGATTGATTTAATTGATATTTATAGGACATTCCATCTGAAAAGAGCAGATTACACTTTCTTCTCAAGTGCACATGGAATATTCTCCAGGATAGATCATATCTTGGGTCACAAATCAAGCTTCTGTAAATTTAAGAAAATTGAAATCTTATCAAGTATCTTTTACGACCACAACACTATGAGATTAGAAATAAATTACAGGGAAAAAACCATAAAAAACACGACACATGGAAGCTAAATGATATGCTACTAAATAACCAAGAGATCACTGAAGAAATCAAAGAGGAAATCAAAAAATACCTAGAGACAAATGACAACAAAAGCACGATGAACCAAAACCTATGGGATGCAGCAAAAGCAGTTTTAAGAGGGAAGTTTATAGCAATACAAGCCTAATCCAAGAAACAAGAAACATCTCAAATAAACAACCTAACCTTACACCTAAAGCATTAGAGAAAGCAGAACAAGAAAACCCCAAAGTTAGCAGAAGGAAAGGAATCATAAATATCAGATCAGAAATAAATGAAAAAGAAATGAAAGAAATGATAGCAAAGATCAATAAAACTAAAAGCTGGGTCTTTGAGAAGATAAACAAAATTGATAAACCATTAGCCAGACTCATGAAGAAAAAGAGGGAGAAGACTTAAATAAATAAAATTAGAAATGAAAAAGGAGAAGTTACAACAGAAACCGCAGAAATACAAAGCATCCTAAGAGACTACTACAAGCAACTCTATGCCAATAAAATGGACAACCTGGAAGAAATGGACAAATTCTTGGGAAGGTATAACCTTCTAAGACTGAACCAGGAAGAAAAAGAAAATATGAATTGACCAATCAAAAGTAATGAAATTGAAACTGTGATTAAAAATCTTCCAACAAACAAAAGTCTAGGACCAGATGGCTTCACAGGTGAATTCGATCAAACATTTAAAGAAGAGCTAACACCCATCCTTCTCAAACTCTTCTAAAAAAATTGCAGAGGAAAGAACACTCCCAAACTCATTCTACAAGGCTACCATCACCCTGATACCAAAACCAGACAAAGATACTACACAAAAGAAAATTACAGACCAATATCACTGATGAATATGGATGCAAAAATCCTCAACAAAATACTAGCAAACAGAACCCAACAACACATTAAAAGGACCACACACCATGATCAAGTGGGATTTATCCCAGGGATGCAAGGCTTCTTCAATATACACAAATCTATCAATGTGATACACCATATTAACAAACTGCAGAATAAAAACCATATGATAATCTCAATAGGTGTAGAAAAACTTTGGACAAAATCCAACACCCATTTATGATAAAAACTCTCCAGAAAGTGGGTGTAGAGGGAACCTACCTCAACATAATAAAGGTCATATATGACAAACCCACAGAAAACATCATTCTCAATGGTGAAAAACTGAAAGCATTTCCACTAAGATCAGGATCAAAACAAGGATGTCCACTCTCAACACTATTATTCAACATAGTTTTGGAAGTCCGAGCCATGGCAATCAGAGAACAAAAAGAAGTAAAATGAATGCAGATTGGAAAAAAAGTAAAACTGTCACTGTTTGCAGATGACATGAAACTATAAACAGAAGATGCCACCAGAAAAGTACTAGAGCTAATCAATGAATCTGGTAAAGTTGCAGGATATAAAATTAATGTACAGAAATCTCTTGCATTCCTATACAGTAACAAGATCAGAAAGAGAAATTAAGGAAACAATCCCATTCACAATTGCAACAAAAAGAATACAATACCTATGAATAAATGTACCTAAGGAAGTAAAAGACCTGTATTCAGAGAACTGTAAGACACTGATGAAAGTAATCAAAGATGACACAAACAGATGGAGAGATATACCATGTTCTTGGATTGGAAGAATCAACATTGTGAAAATGACTATACTACCCAAAGCAAGCTACAGATTCAGTGCAATCCCTAGCAAATAACCAATGGCAATTTTACAGAACTAGAAAAAAAAGTCTTAAAATTTTTATGGGGACACAAAAGACCCCAAATAGCCAAAGCAATCTTGAGGGAAAAAAGAAGAAAAAAAACAGAGCTGGAGGAATTAGACTTCTGGACTTCAGGTTATACTACAAAGCTACAGTAATCAAGACAGTATTGTCCTGGCACAAAAAGAGAAATATAAATCAATGGAACAGGATAGAAAGACCAGAGATAAACCCATGCACCTATGGTCAACTAATCTATGACAAAGGAGGCAAGGATATACAATGGAGAAAAGACAGGCTCTTCAATCAGTGGTGCTGGGAAAACTGGACAGCTACATGTAAAAGAATGAAATTAGAACACTCCCTAACACCATACACAAAAATAAACTCAAAATGGATTAAAGACCTAAATGTAAGACTGGACACTATAAAACTCTTAGAGGGAAACATCTGCAGAATACTCTTTGACATAAATCACAGCAAGATCTTTTTTGACCCACCTCCTAGAGTAATGGAAATAAAAAAATAAAATAAACAAATGGGACCTAATGAAACTTAAAAGCTTTTGCACAGCAAAGGAAACTATAAACAAGATGAAAAGGCAGCCCTCTGAATCAGAGAAAATATTTGCAAATGAATCAACAAAGGATTGATCTGCAAAATATATAAATAGCTCTAGCAGCTCAATATCAAAAAACAAACAACTCAATCCAAAAATGGGCAGAAGATGTAAATAGACATTTCTCCAAAGAAGACATAACAGATGGCCAAGAAGCACATGAAAAGCTGCTCAACATCACTAATTAGTAGAGAAATGCAAATCAAAACTACAGTGAGGTATCACCTCACAGTGGTTAGCATGGGCATCTTCAGAAAACCTACAAACAATAAATGCTGGAGAGGATGTGGAGAAAAGGGAACCCTCTTGCACTGTTGGTGGGAATGTAAGTTGATACAGCCACTATGGAGAACAGTATGGAGTTTCCTTAAAAAACTAAAAAAAGAATTACATACGACCCAGCAATCCCACTACTGGGCATATAGAATAAGTGTATGGATACCAAGGGGGGAAAGCGGGGGGTGGGGGTTGGGGGTGGGATGAATTGGATGATTGGGATTGACATATATACAGTAATGTGTATAAATTAGGTAACTAATAAGAACCTGCTGTATAGCACAGGGAACTCCACTTTGCTGTACAGTAGAAACTAACACAATATTGTAAAATAACTATACTCCAATAAAAAAAAAGAAAAAGTATAGTACCTAAAAGTTAAAGAAAACACATAAAACACAATTAACAATATATCCTGTTTAATTCTGGTAATTAACATTTCCTTTTTTAGTGTTCATTTGATTTGCATTGGGATGATAGAGAATTTTCAATCCCATTTAAATGCCAGTGGGCTGAAAACAGTCAAGAATCACATTTTAGAGGAAGAATATCATACACTAAGATGTAATAAACTAAGTGTGACAGTAACTATAAACCATAAAAGAAAGATTAATAGATTTGGCTACATGAAAATTAATATATATATATATATAAAGCAGCAATTAACACATTTATACATGAAATAGAATCTTTTCAAGTCCTGAAATACAGTGTTAATATAACTAATATATATTGAGCACTTACAGATCAACAAGAAAAAAGAGGAACACCCCAAAGAGCAAATGGGTAAAAGGCATAAAGAAGCATTTTATAAAAGAAGTAATGTTCGGAAAGAAATGTAAAACATCACATTGGTTTCTACAGGCAATGAAAGAAATTAAAAACTAAAAAAAAGAGAGAGAGAGATGTAATATTTTATCCTCTTAGATTGGAATGCTTAACAAAATTTTTAATCCCAAGTCTGAATGACCATGTGGAGAAATAACTATTTTTACAAACACACGAATATGAGTCATTATAAAATTCTGGAGGGCAGTATTGTTATAAATTTGAACATTTAAAATATGTATATTCGTTGACCTACATGTCATACTTTTAGCAATCATTCTACAGTTAATATAATAATAATGATTATGCACAAAGGGGCGTGCCAAGATTTTGCCACTACAACATTTACTATAGTAACAGAACAAAACACTAAATATTTTAGACAGTTGGTAATAAGCACATGCTGAAATAAAATAAAATAACATACATCTATACTATGCATTACTAAAAATTCATAAAAGCTGAAACTATGAATTTTTAAATCAATTTACTAATATATTAAGAAGTGGGAAGAGTAACTTAAAAGGTTTAAATATTGTAAATATATGTATTGTATGATTTTCTGTTTATTTTACTTTGCTCTATTTGCCAAAGTTATTTGAGCTGCAAACAGTAGAGAATCTAACTAAAAGTAAATTATGCCACAAGGTAATGGATTTGATAATATTCAAAGGAGTCCCAAAGTTTCAGTTTTTGTTTGATCCAGCAGTTTAATAATATTTTCATGGGCTCAGATTTTTTCAGTGATTTTCTTTTCCCTTCTTCTTTGTCAACGTCATTCTAGAACTTTTTCTATTTTGGTTGTAGAATGGCTGCCAATTGCAATCAGTGCTATATTCATCTTTCTCGTGTCTATCTATAAAGTTTACAATGGCTCACTATCTTAAAACCAAAGAGAAACTTTCCTAGAATTTTAAGCAGACTTTAAAAAAAAATTATATTGTATATGTCCTTCCTGGACTATTCCCTGGAAATGTAGATTGGATCACTTTTATATCATTCATACCCCAAACTGAAGCTGAGTGTTGCATCAGTCCCTCTTATAGCACATGACTGCATGGAGAAGGGATAGATTCATTTCTCAGAAAGGACTCTGTTTTACTAGCAATTGGTGCTAGGTTAGTAATAAAGGTTACATATTACATGAGCATATAGAGAAATATCTGAAAACATATTCATCAAAATGTTAGCAGTTGTTTGCTCTAGGTGCAGGTGTTTGAATATTTAATAGTGAAAATGTATTATTTTATAGCCATATTAAAAAATACTGCTCTAAGGGTTTTTTCCCAGCTTTACTGAGATAAAATTGACATATATTAATGTGTAATTTTAAAGTGTACAATGCGATTATTTGATCTATGAAATACATTGTGATATGATTATTATAAGATTATTGTAGTAATCATGATAAAATATTATTGTAATAGGGAAGAACAAATCTGACCCCATATTAGATCTGTTCCTTTTACTTTAGCCTTTGTGCTCTGTTGCCTGTGCTTAGTCATACTGGCTCTGTACCTTTTGTAAAAGAATGTTGCCTGCCTATAGCCTGAAATATACAGGGTAGCCTATTCTCAAGGCTCTGACCTTTGAGAGTCTATTCATATAGAGATAAAAAGTTGCAGAACAGAGAACAACATTTGTCTTGTTGGAGGTTTTCAGGAATATCCTGACCTGATCTACCTGGACAGCTATAAGAACAAGGGATTCTGACACCAAGAAGTTTGCAACAACTAACCACGCCCCTCCCTCACCTTGCCTTTAAAAATGCCTTGCTGAAACCCTTCAGAGAGTTCAGGGATTTGGGGGCACAAGCCACCCATCTCTGCATGGCCCTGCAATAAACCTTTCTCTGCTCCAGACTCCGACATTTCAGTTTGTTTGGCCTCACTGTGCGTCAGGTACGTGAACTTGCATTCTGTAACATTACTAATAAGTTAATACATCCATTACCTCACATAATTACGATTTTTGTGTTTGTGTGTGGTGAGAACGTTTAAGATCCACTCTTTTAACTTTCAAGAATACAATACAGTTTTGTTAACTATGGTCACCATGCTGTACATTAAATCCTCAGAATTTATTCATCTTATAAATGGAAGTTGGTAACATATGACTGACATCTGCCCATTTCCCCCACCCCCCCCACACCATGGTAATCACCAATCTACTCTCTGTTTTTATGAGATTCACTCTTGGATTCCACATGTGAGATCATACAATATTTGTCTTTCTCTACCTGACTTATTTCACTTAGCATAATGTTCTCAAAGTTCATTCATGTTGTCAAAAATGTTTCTTCCTTTTTACACTGAATACAATTCCACTGTATATATGTGTCACATTTTCTTCATCTATTTATTAGTTAATGGACACAGGTTGTTTCCATACCTTGGCTATTGTGAATAACTCTGCAATGAATGTGAGGGTGCAGATGATCTTTTTCTCTAAGATTTTTTGTTTTGTTTTGTTTTTTGCGGTATGCGGGCCTCTCCCTGTTGTGGCCTCTCCCGTTGCGGAGCACAGGCTCCGGACGCGCAGGCTCAGCAGTCATGGCTCACGGGCCTAGCTGCTCCACGGCATGTGGGATCTTCCCAGACCGGGACACGAACCCATGTCCCCTGCATCGGCAGGCAGACTCTCAACCACTGCGCCACCAGGGAAACCCCTGCTCTAAGTTTTTAAACTTTGATTTTATTGGCAAAATATCAAGCAGAAATTGAATCAAACATTATTATTTTTGGTAATCTATTCTGAACTCCTTCATATATTTGGGAAATTAATCACTTCATGAAATCTGGTGCTAGTAGAGTTCACCTTCAACTATGGAAGCAGGAAAGACCAGATATTTATTTTCTCAGCCTTTCTTGCTTAGAAAATCAAACCTGGATTCCTAGGCTTTGAACTGAAATATTTTGATTAAAAAACAGCATAGAGGGTGGGGAATTAACTCTGAATCAGCAGCAAAGGCGATATCTAATTTCCAGAAGTAGCAATTGCCATAGAACCTGTGGGGCTCCCATTATCTCGTGCTGGCCCTGTCTACAGTGAAGTCAGAAATACAAGTGTTCGGTAGCAGTGGAAATGATGTCCTTATCCAAATGGTTCTGACGTTTTGTTTTGACTTTAACTGTGATTTAAAGTCTTCTTTGATCTTTTCTGTTTTCCAAGACTGGTTCTCCAGTTTTTCCTGCATTATTCTGAGTGATTCAGTACTAAAGCTGCTTTTGCACTTAAATCTGCTTGAACCAGTGTCTGTTTGCAGTCAAGAACTGTGACAGATAGAGAACACATGCAATAAAGTGGAGAAGACATTTGCTTCATGAGGAATATATTTAGATGTTAGGTATCACAATCTAGATTAAAAAATTTGAAAGCACATGAGCTGGCTCCAGCATACCATTATTTTAAACTGCAAAGCTGTTCTTATGATACTCACAGAACTGAGCATAAAAATAATACCAAATATTAGTTCTAATTGTAGGAAGATTTTCAGACATTTTTGTTCCTTATAGAGAACATACTTAGTTCATTAATAAGGGAGTTGTCAACTTTGCAGTTATTGATACCATTGCACTTTGGATAAGGCAGTCCATACAACTATCATCTTATGCTTAAGAGAAGATTGCAGAAATCCCCAAACAATTGCAGAGGTGTGGCTTTATACTAACAAATGTAATCTTATAATACTGGATGTGATGTAATTAAACAATGCCTTTAGCCACAACTTCCTAGGATGCCTGGGGATATTCCACAGGAGTTGTCAGGGTGTCCGCATTTCTTAGCATTGAGAGACTTGTGTCCATTGTAAAATTCAAAAAGGGGAGGGCACCACCTAAAATTTTCTGCCTGAAAATTTTACTGAAAGTTCCTGAAAAAATAATTATTTGATGAAAAATATATGGACAACAAAGAAAAAACACCCTTGATAAACACAGAGTGCATACATTTGAGACAGAGTGAGAGTGAGAGATAGAGACAGTGACCGATAGGATGACAAAAGCATAAGTGACATTTCTTTAAATGATCAAGCGGAAATTGAATTCGACCATTAAAAATCTGAAGACTCAGTTTTTACATGTTTTCTTTGATCAAGTGCTCTCAGGAAAAAAAAAGAACTATTATGAGAAGTTAGAAAGAAGCAAGAATTTGATACTCTAGCAGAAATGTGAGAGACGCATAATGTTAGCACTTACTATGTGCCAGACACTGTTATAGGTGTTCTTATTTAACCCTCACAAAACTCCTATGAGATGTACAATTATTATCTTTAATTTCCAGATATAGAAACTGAGGCGTAGAGATACTCAATAGCTTGTCCAAGGGTACACAGTTAGTAAAGAGAGAGCTGGGATTTCAGCTAGCACTCTAATTCTGGAGTGTACACTTGACCACTATGTGACATGAAAAATCTGTAGAAAAATGGGTACAGAATGAGGACAAAGATAGAAAAGCCTTTTTCAATTTAACAAGGCATGAGTCAAAACACATACATATATATATTTAGCCAAAATCCATGAGAAATAACATCAATAGTCCAAAAAAGGTGAACTACAAATATATCACAGAATGTGTTTGTTTTTATTTACTGCAGCTAGCTGGTGAAAACAGTCAGCTCTGGGGTTTCTTGCTGAGCACGGTTTCACACAGTATAGGGAAAACATCACCATTAAGGTACACTAACAATAGTCATGAGGCAGATTATAAATATACACACACACAGTAATTCAAGAAATGCTAAATGGTGCAATTAGGTTCATAAGAGTGTGACATAAATGAAGTTATGCCATGGGAACTTTTTGTCCATTTATTCAGTAAGTATTGTTGGAGCAACCACTATGTCCCAAGCGCTTGGGATTTCTCAATGAACTAAAAAATAAAATTAAAAGCCCTGCACTTATAGACTTATAGTTTACTAGTTTAATAAGGGACAATAAAGAATCAACAATACATATAAGTATAGTATGTCACAAGATGATTTTCAAATGGATGGAAAAAGGTAGATAATGGTAAGGGAAACTGGTGATTGTAGTGAAATTATGTCCAGTAAAGAGGTATAAGAAAGAGTGGCAAATAATGTGTGAAGAAAATAAAGTAAGTGTGGCATCTTGGAAACCAAGTGAAAAAATGAATTACAGAATAGGAGATGATCACCTACACCAAATGTTGCTGGTAGTTCAAATAAAATTAGGTCCGGAAACTGACCATTAGATTCAACAGTGTGGAGAACATTGGCTTTCATAATAAAAGTAATTTGGTTGGAGTACTGGGACTGAAAGCCAGAGGAGAATGGATTTAAGACAGTATGGGTAAAAAGGAATTGGAGACAGCAAATATAGAGAACTCTTTTGAGGAGTATTATTGCAAAATAAAGTGATATTAAGGTATGTGTGATCAAGGGAAGGGTTTCTTTCTCTTTTTTTTAATGGAAGAAATTAAGCAATGTTTGAATGATAATGAGAATTATTATAAAAAAGGAAATTTTGATGTAGAAGAGAGAAAGAGGAGAACATTGCAGGAAGCAATATCCATGGGTGGGATATTGAAATGTGGTGGGATTTAGTATCACAGAGTGACTGGAATGATAAAGATTCATGTAAAGTTCATCCTTGATAATAGGCAGGAAGGGAGGATATGTGGCTCTGATGCTGAAAGGTGAGGCGATATGGTGTTAGAAGTCTGTGGAAGTTCTCTACTGATTGCTTCAAATGTACAAAGAAGTAACGAGTGCCATTAACTGAAAGTACAGGCATACTTCTGCATATGTGGGTAGTAGGGTGTCTGCTCATGTGTATATTTGTGTTTGGGGTGTAAACGAAGAAACGTCATTCTGGTGTTGTATTTTATTAATTTCTGTTAAAATGTAGTCTAACAGTGTCAAAATTCCTGAACACTAATATGTAGTAGCATTATTTCCTAGCAATATAAGAACATATGGAAGCCTATTCCATGAAATTTGAATCAGAGAATAAGAAAACTGTTGAGGAACTTGAAAGATTACCATTAAATCTTTGACCTTCAATAATGTTTATTCAAACCATCTCAAGGAAGATGATTGCTATTTTGTTTATAATGACTCAGATGTAGTTATATTTCAAACTGAATCCAAAATGTTTATTCTTGTTTCACTTACATATCAATAATTTCTATTAGTTTTATCACAGGTTTTTATGTTGTAAATAAAAGTTTGACATGATATTCCTGTTCACATTTGGATTTTAGGCAGTACATACATATGTAAATAAAGAACTTGGAAATCAACAGCTTCTAAGCACTTTATGATACAGAGTATTTATTAGGGCAAGCAAACATTACAAAATTAAAAATGATAAACCTGAGATTTCAAATTTTCCAAGATAAAACTAGATATTCTTAGATTGATATAGCTATCAGAAATTGTGAAAAAAATTGAAAATATGTGACCTACCATGATTAAATTTATGCTATTTCAACACAAAATACATAAGTAAAGGACATTCAGAATCTTATCAATCTCTAACCTCAAAGAAAATGCATTCTAGCAGCCCCAGGATAAGCCAATTTTCCAAATGTTTTCTTTGACTAACAGTGTCAAAATTAGTGAGTAGGAATGTTCTTATGCAGGTCATGCACTCACCAATACTTTATTGGCACCGCCACTCTCTCTGTTTTATATTTAACCTGACCCAGACATTCATGCAACCTGCCTAACCCTTGTCTGTATGATTTCAAACCATGGTATACATGAGTACATGATTTTGTCCATAAATTTTATTTGTGTCATTTTATAGTTTACAGGTTCTATTTGCTTTTAAATATTGGGGCTTTTGCATACATGAAATAACAATATTTACCTTCTAAATGCTAAGCCAATTGAAAAATGGATACAACAGTTATGAGTAAAAAATCAACATAAAACCAGGTCAGAAAATATGGCTTAATTTTCAAACTGGGCTTAGAGTTTTCTTCTCCTGAATTAAAGTTACCTTCTAGGTCAAATAAAGCACCTAGAGGCACCTGCAGGCCTCTTCCAAAGGAGAATTTACATGGCTTGTAACTGTTAGGTCCTGAGAGAGAGCCACAGGGTTAACTGTTCTCCTTAAACTTTTTGTTTAATAAATGATTCCAAATGCTTTCACCACATTGGGGAATAAAGTGTGGAGAGGAGTGCTGAAGTTCTCCTCAGCACGGAGAACAGTACCTTCTTAGACCTGGGCAAGTGTGGCCCCGACTCAGGCCCTGGGCCTTAAGGGGCCTGGCACTGTGGAGGGCCTTCTTGGACATGTCTACATCCCCCTCTGGTGTATGGGACTGACCAGACCACAGTGGCCATGCCTTATAAAATGTAGGGACAGCTCTCCTGATTCTTGACTGTTTTGAGGAACTGGTCATGTGTTTTGTAGAATGTTCCTCAAGTGGGACTTGTCTATTGATTTTCTTGTGATTAGGTTGGGGTTATGTGTTTTATGAGAAAGACCACAGAGATAAATTGTAATTTTCATCATATCATGAGTACATACTATTAATATAACTTATCACTGTTGATATTAACATTAATCAGGTTTTTCCACTGTTAAGTTGCTCTTTCTTTTTCTCCGCTTTTCATACTGTATTCTTTGGAAGCAAGTCACTATGCATACCCACACTTGAGTGGAAATTTTGCTCTAGCTCCTTGAAAGTGGAGTACCTATGTAAATGATTTAGAATACTTCTACCCAGAGATTTGTCTATTCTTCTACATTTATTTAATTATCAGATCATTTATTTATATGGACTCATGAATATTTATTTTACCCTTTGGTTTATAAATCAATGCTACGTTATTTTATTTCTAAAATTGTCCCAGTTTTGGCCATTGGGAGCTCTTTCAGTTGGCTCTTGTGTCCCTTGACATATGCCCTATCAATGTGATTTGTTTTCCTTAGCACTTCCTTACTCTGTCATCATAAGATTCTTCAAGTTCATCTTGTAAATTTCTTGCCCTAGTCCTAGAATTAGACATTTCCCAATCAGTGTGGTTCCTTTCATCAGCATATGGTATTAGAAGCAAATATCTGAGTAGTAGGTGTTTTCATTGCTACTGGGGTATGATTGCTTCTAAGACCTCTCAGCCTATAGATCTAAGAAATATATATGTGCATAGTGCCTATGTATAGACACATATCTGTAAGTTTTTCTATAGATAAACACTGATGTCTATATTAACCTAAACAAGAGTTCATAATAATGTCTCCAACTCCAGTCCATTACTCTATGTATCATCTTAGCCTATTCCCAATGTTTATATGTAACCTTACACTCCAGTAGTAACAAACCTGACTCCTATGATCTGCCATCCATACATTAAGAGCTCAATTCCATTATATATGTATAATGTTATCAGAATCTTAACAATGCCACTGCAGGAAACAACCTCATAAAGTATAGTACTTATGTATAATATTTATGTACAGTTTCTTTTGCCTTTAGTCTTACAGATTCTGCTCATTTATAAAATTACATAGGTCAGCACACTCTTTTCCCATCACCTTCTGTGTGGTTCTTTTATACATCTGTAATAGAGTTAGATTATTTTGTCATATTCAGCATTCCAACGTGGGATTCTCTGACCTCTTAAATGATATTTTTAAAATTGCATTCATTAAGGTTCACTGTTTATGCTGTAAAGTTTCATGGGTTTTGACAAATGCTCGTGTCATGCATCTACCATTATAATATCATATAATATAGTTTCACTGCCCTGAAAATCCCGTGTTCCACCTTTTTAACCCCCACTTCCAATACTCTAGCAACCAGTGATGTTTTCACTGTGAACTTTCACCTTTTTCAGAATGTCATAAAATCGAATTATACAGTATGTAACCTTTTCATGATGGTTTCAGTTACTTAGCAATATTCATTTATTCACCCATTTCTTTTCATGTCTTGATAGCTCATTTGTTAAAGTTGATGAATAATTTTTCATTGTATGGTTGTAACAGAGTTTATGTTTCCATTTATCTATTAGGGATATGGTGTTTGCTTTGAGTTTTTGCAATTAAGGAAAAAGCTGTTATAAACATTTGCATACAGATTTTTTATGTACTTAAGTTTTCAAAGTCATTGGGTAAATACAAGTAGAAAATGCTAAACATAGACTGCAATAGTCAATTCTTATGATAAGACAATGTTCAGCTCTGTAAGAAGCTTACAAACTGTCTTCCAAAGTTGTACTCTTGCATTCCCACACAAATGAATAAGCTTTTCTGTTCTCCACATTTCTTGCCAGAAATTGGTATTGTTGGAATTTTGGGATTTTAGCCTTGCTAGCAGGTGCTAATGGCATCTCACTGATGTTTAATTTCAAATTCTCTAATGACAAATTATGTTGAGCATCTTTTCACAGGCTATTTGCCATTTGTATATATTAATTGGCAAAGTATCTGTTCATGTCTTTTGCCCATTTTTAATCAGGTTATATGTCTTCTTATTGTTGAGTTTTAAAAATCCTTTATGGAGTTTAGATCCAAGTCCTTTATCAGATATGTGCTTTGCAAATATTTTGTCCCAGTCGATGACCTGTCTTTTCATTCTATTTACAGTGTCACTTGCAGAGCAGAAGTTTTAAATTTTATATTTATTAAAATCGTAACATCATTTTTTTCTTTTATGTATTATGCTTTTATTCTTACATTTTAAAACTTATCACCAATCTCAAGATCCCATATCTTTTCTCCTGTTTTATCCTAGATTTATAGTTTTGCATTTTACATTTAGGTCTATTGTTTAGTTTGTGTGTATGTGTGTGTGTGTGTTAATATTGTAAGTTCTGTGTCTAGTTTCAGTTACTTGCATATGGATGTCCAATTTTCCCAGCACCATTTATTGAAAAGAATATATTTTCTCCACTGACTTGCCTTTGCTCCTTTGACTTGCCCTTGACTGCATTTGTGTGAATGTTTCTGCACTCTGTATTCTGCTCCATTAAATTGTGTGTTAATTTCATCATCACACTGTCTTGATTGTCGTAGCTTTATATTGTCTTGAAATCAGGTAGTGTAAGTCTTCAACCTTCTTCTTCTTTAACATTGTTTTGGCTCTTCTATATATTTGCCTCTCCATATAAACTTTAGAATCACTTTATTGATATCTTCAAAATCCCTTGCTAAAATTTTGATGAAGTTTGTATTGAATCTATGGATCAAGCTGGGAAGAATTGACATCTTAAAAATATTGAGTCTTCCAATCAACAAACACAGAAGATCTTCTTTGTTTCTTTTCAGAAGTATTGTGTAGTTTTTCATATATCAATTCTATACATGTTTTGCTGGATTTATACTTACTTTTTGATGATTCAGTAAATGGTACTTTCTTTTAATTTTAGATTGCAATTGTTCACTGCTGGTATATAGAAAAATAATTGGCTTCTGTATATTAACCTTGTATCCTGCAACCCTGCTACACTTGCTTATTAGTTCCAGGAATATTTGTGTGTATTTTTTGGGGTAAGTGAGATATTTTACATAGATAATCATGTCTTTTGTAAATAAAAAGTGTTATTTCTTCTTTTCTAATATGTGTATGTATATATATATATATTTTTTTCTTTTCCTTTTCTTATTGCAGTAGCTGAGACTTTCCATACAAGTTTGAACAACAGTGGTGAGAGAATAAATCCTTGCCTGTTCCTGTGCTTGCAATATTTTGTTATTAAAATTAAAGGCTCAATGAAAAACCTTTCGCATTTGTATGTATGAATATATGGCATTATGGATAATGTATATAAAATGCATGCATGTATTTTGATATTTTTAAAAGTAAACAGTAAGTTTCTAAAAGAAGATTACTAGGTCAAAGGGTAAATGCATATGTAGTGTTATTAAATATTGCCAATTCATGAACAGATAATTCACAAAGAAAAATATATAAATGGCCTAAAAACTTAAGATGCCAAATTTACAAATAATCCAAACTAAAACTAACCTGACATACCTTTATTGTCTATCAGATTGGAAAAAAACAAGCAAAAAACAAAACTGAAAACATGTGAGAAAAAACCCTTTTGGCAAAGTTTTGAGGAAACAGATATTCTCAGACATTTCATTTGGAATCTAAAATAGTCCAACACCTATAGAGGTGAATTTGACAGTATTTAATAAATATTTTAGGTTTTAAATCCTCTCAATTTTCTTTCTTTGTCATTTCATGATAGTTCCTGCTTAATCTTATCTTTGACTACTTTTTTTAGCAACTAGTCATTAAACCATGGAATAAAGTACAATGCCATGGAATAAAGAGATACAACATGAGAACTGTGAACACTTTTCTCTGGAAATGTGTTTTAATATATAACTTTTTATATATAGCTTTTTTATGTAACTTTAGAATTGTATGGAACATCCCTAACCTAATCTGTAAACTCACTTAGATTGAGCTGTTTTGTAATGAAAATGTTATTATTTGTGAACAACTTCCTAACGTGTCCTGAAACAGAAACTTGATGGAGCTAAGGTGGACATTTTTATGTAAAAACTGAAAGCTCAGAATTCACAGTGGTAAATAAACTGACTGTAGGCAGTTTTAATTTATTTGGTAAATATAATTAGTCATTTATAGCCTCTGAAAGGGAATAAAGTTTGTCTTGTGAAATCAGTACTTACAGTTCTGCAGTAAAGATAGGTGAGCATCATGCTTAATGTTTGGACAAGGTGGTTTGATCATGTGATGTGTCCAAGGTCTATAAGGCTTAGATAAGTAGAGCACAGAGACACAATGGACTAGTGGGCTAGCATTGTTCAGGTGAGCCAGTTGATCCACGGTTATTCATATAGGACTAGAGAACTCTGTACTCCCTCTTGGAAATCCCTATCCAGTGTTAACTTTGGTTACTTAGTTATCAGCCCAACTAGGTAGACTCTGGCTTTCTCGTAGGTCATGTTTATCATTATCAGGATTTAAGTTGAGCTCTCTTTCCAAACTAAGGGGAACAATGGTACAAGTTTATCTCAGTTTAGGGATGATTTAACTTCTATTATACTAAAATTCAGCATGATACAATGGTAAAAATGTAAGTTTTGCAATTATGATTGAGCACTTTTTTGTCACCGTCTAACTGCATAATTTTAGAAAATGTATTTAACATTTCTGAATCATTCCCACTGCAAAAGAGAGAATCATAATTCATGCCTTTAACTCATCAAACTGGTATTTATTTACTGAACTAAAGAGAATAAAAATACCTGCCAGGATATTTTGGAAAATTAAACAATATGAAAATACATAGCACATTTTCTGGAATATAGTAGACACTCAATAAATGGTAATCCCCTCCTGATCATTTTTTTTTAAACTCTTTCATTTAAAGTTTTTCTTTGGTCATTTATCTTTGCTTCTTTGCCACTTCATGGCTATGATAATTTTTTGCACTAAACTATTACTTATATCAATGTTATATGACATGATAATTCTAAAATATTGATAATATGTATTTGAGAGTCACAGATAAATAAATCATATATTCATGCAAATTCATACTCACTGTCCTTTAGTATGGATGTTTTAAATGAAGTACAATACTGCATTTCAAATTTCAATTTTCTCACTATTGAGAATTTTTCCAGTTTTTCATTTTTATACTGTATGTAGAGCAACTTCCAATTTTATGATTTCTACAGTGTATGACTGTATGATATGTTTATCATGCAAATATACCCAAAGGAAATGGATTTTTTTAAAAAAATGGTAAATCAACAGTCATAATACATAGAAATTTAAATGTATGCAATGAATTACTCTTTGCATCATTAACTTAAAACTTCATAAATACTAAAATTGTAACTGCATTCATATGAATGTATTAACCTTCAGGAGTATATACAGGTACTTAATTTGTACTTGGCAAGATATAAATATCAAATTAGGTGTCAATTGATTAAAATATCTTATATTTGAGTAGTTATTTTAAATCTGACATTCAATAAACATCTATTAGAAGCAGAGAAAGTTTTGATTTGCATTTCCCCACCTATTTTTAGTCTTAAATTTTATTTACCATTTATTAAACTCCTAATATGTGTCAAGTGGCATGGGTTTTTCTCATTCTCTCCTAAGAAACATTTCTCTAATTTTAACTCCTACTAATTATGATCAATTCTGCTGTTAAATATTTATTTATTCATCAAGCCAGCTTGAAAGAGTGGTCCCAGGAATGTTTCATGTAAATAAAGTGACAAAATTTTCTGGTATCTTTGACCTTTAATTCTTCTTAGATCCTGATTGATATCTACTTGATTCCAATTTATCTTAACTTCATCATCTCTCTATAACTCAGTATTTAATTAAATCACCCCATTGGGAAATCATTTATGATTACATTGGTTTTAATCATTAATAATTAGTTATTCATAGACATCTTTCATGGCAATGATTTATCAATGATTCATTTTTTGGTTTTCTTAATGACAATTTATCCACTAATATTCTATAGATAGGTATATAAACTATATAAAATTCAGGAAGTTATCAGTTTGGTTTAATATTTACCATTCTTTCATTAGTGTATTTTATATGTTTTAAATAAGACACATTGATTAAATTAAAGCTAATATAATTCAAAGTTAAACAAAGTGGTAGCGTTTGTCAAGTGTTGTACGTCAAAGTAAGATTAAGCAAAGATTATTGCTCAGATTAATACAAAGGCAATTTGGATTACTTATATAAACAACAATTACTTATATAAACTTATATAAACAACACATGAATGAGAATAGAATGGTCATAACTCATCACTTAACCTTCCTCTTCCCAAGAATCCCACGCTCATGTGTCGTTATACACTATCTTAATTGTTTTTCATTCCGCTCTCTTGTTCACTATCAAAAATGCAATCCATAAGAGGTAAAAGTTAAGCTGTATAAAGTGATTTAAGTTGTATTTCATAATATACCATGGAACTATCTCATAGATTATTCAAGAAAATTCATTTCAATGATGGATTCTATTTTTTTGGATGATATTTGAATAAAATATACAGCTGGCAACAATTTAAAAGCTCCAGCTTATGCTATGGTCATACTTAATATTACATGGTATCAATTAATTTTTTTCTTTTTCCCAACTGTCAAAGTTCCCTACTGCAAATTCACAATCACAAGAGTGAAGCTCTGCAACATAATCACATTCTTTTACAGGCAATTGTATTCTTTTTCCTCTGGGACCAGTTAAAGGTGTTTTTGAGTGCTAAAATTATTCTCTACTCTCCTACTTGAAAGTAAAGACAATTTTAAATTCTTTCTAAACATTGATGGAATTATTTTACTATGATCCAATTTAATATGGAATTATACAACAGGATAATGGACTAGTCTAATGGACTAGAATCAAGATATATTTCCGTTACAAGCATTTACAGAATAGACCATACATTCAATCATCTTTAGAGCAGGTGTGAGAGGGATTATTTTAAAGAAATCTTCATCTTTTCTATATTTGGCAGTTTCTCCTCATGCCTATGGTCAAACTCTGAATCATATTATTTTGCCTAACTTTCCTTAGTTTGCTACAATTTTATTAAGCCAATCATTTCACCAACTTTCTCTAAAGATTGTCTGTTCTCAAGCTGACACAAGAAATAGAATCTCTTATAAAGTGAGAGTAAATTCATAAGCAAATGATTATATATCCAAAGTAAATATAAATAAATATGTTTTAGCTTTTTCTTGTTTTTGCTATTACCATATTTTGCAAAATGACATAGACATGTAAATATTAGACATTTATAGTCTCCTGTACATTCCTTTAATTTAGTAAAAATATTAAAGAATGAAAAAATAGGAAAAGAATTGCAATAAGTATGATAGAGAAAGGATTATTGTTTTTAATACATGAGTCCTTGAAAATATATTGCTAATCACTTTTTTTCCGTTAGATAAATGAGCAAGTATAATAAAAAAAATTATTGGTGGGAAAAGAAATACAAATAATCAGCAAACACAGCAAAATATGCTCATACTCATTAGGAAACAATCAAGAGTAGAGATTTCATGTGATTTTCATCAATCAAATTGACAAAATTTTGTTTATTATTCATACAGCTAGCAGGACTATGCAGAGATGGAAATTTTCATAAAGTGGTAGAAAGCCTTCTGGCAGTAAATGTATTTGTGTTTGTTGATTCAGAATTTTCCTAGCAAATTATCCTAATGAGGCCAAGAAATATTGATGAACTAAGATGTCTTTCATTGCATTTTTCATAATAGTAAAATATTGAAAGCATCATACATATCTAATACTATTAGTTTTGCTTAATAAACTATGGAGTAATTATATGATGTATATCTCATTGCCATTAAAAAGTAAATATCCAAAGACTGTTTAATGGCATAAAAATGTTTATATTATAAAAGTTACAAGGCAGATCATAGAACTGTAAAACCAATGTTACTTTAATTTTTCTATCGGTTATATGTATTCAAAAAAAATATCAGGAAGATAATTCACCAAAAGTTTAATACTGCCTATCTCTTTGGTTTATCAGCATGTTTTTAATTTATATATTTATTTGTCAATGTTTTCAACAATGACAAAATATTATTTAAAATTTTAAATACATGAATATTATTGAAACAGTAAGAAAAACTATTTTTAGTATGTGACTGAACAACTGATATTTTTCTACATTTTCAACGGAATTTTTTCAATATGAGTTAACATTAAAATTGTACTTGTTTCAAAGCATAAACTTACATGGAGAATTTAATTTTGAAAATTATAAAACATTTTGAATATACATAGATTTCAGAACATGAATAGAATCAATTTGCATTTCTCCAGACATTGATAAAAATGTTTTCATGTAATTTTAATCTTTTGTTTCTCTGAAATACTATATATGTATATATTTCAGTCATATGCCTAAAATAACTTTATTTACATTGTTAATGGTTGCCTAATTTGGTGTTGTTAACTAGAAGCCTTTATTTGGGTAGGACCATCCTGCAGAAGTGAGGAGATAAATACATTTACATATAAATACACACGTTTAGAATTGTCTGATTTTTATATATAGCCTGTCTGTTTTAAATGTAAAATCTTCATTTCCAGATTACTTTTAGAAAATCAAAAGATATGGCACAACTCAGTGTCATGATTTTTCAGGATACCATTGGCTGATGAAAATTTCTTTATTTTTAACCACAGATCCCAGCTGTCCAACTTTATCAGTTAGGTTAACCTGAACCATGTTGGTATTTGAACTTAAAATCTGTATTGACCAAAATATCATGCAATAGATGTTTGTCATTAACAAGACTGAGTTTTACATCATCAAGTTTATGATGTCCTAAGACTTATTTTTTGTTTTTAATTTTTATTGGAGTATAGTTGATCTACAATGTTCATTATTTTCTACTGTACAGCAAAGTGAATCTGTTATACATATACATATAACCACTCTTTTTTAGAATCTTTTCTCATATATGCCATTACAGAGTACTGAGTAGAGTTCCCTGTGCTATACAGTAGGCTCTTATTAGTTATCTATTTTATATATAGTAGTGTATGTATGTCAATCTCAATCTTCCAATTTATCCCTCCCCCACTTACCCCTTGGTAGCCATGTTTATTTTCTACATTTGTAATTCTATTTCTGTTTTGTAAATAAGTTCATTTGTATAATTTTTTTAGATTCCACATATAAGCGATATCATATATTTGTCTTTATCTGTCTGATTTACTTCACTCAGTATGACAATCTGTAGGTCCATCCATGTTGCTGCAAATGGCATTATTTTGTTCTTTCTTATGGCTGAGTAATATTCCATTGTATATATGTACCATATCTTCTTTATCCATTCCTCTGTTGATGGACATTTATCTTGCTTCCACATATTGGCTATTGTAAACAGAGCTGCTATGAACATTGGGGTGCATGTATCTTTTCAAATTTGAGTTTTCATCTTTTCTGAATATATGTCCAGGAGTGGGATTGCTGGATCATATGATAGCTCTACTTTAGTTTTTTAAGGAACCTCCATACTGTTCTCCATAGTGGCTGTACCAATTTACATTCCCACCAACAGTGCAAGAGGGTTCCCTTTTCTCCACACCCTCTCCAGCATCTATTGTTTGTAGATTTTTTGATGATGACCATTCTGAGTGTTGTGAGGTGATACCTCACTGTAGTTTTGATTTGTGTTTCCCTAATAATTAGTAATGTTGAGCATCTTCTCATGTGCATTTTAAACCATCTGTACGTCTTCTTTGGAGAATTCACCACTGCATCAAAAAGAATAAAATACCTAGGAATAAGCCTGCCAAAGGAGGCAAAAGACTGTACTCAGAAACAATAAGATACTGATGAAAGAAATAAAAGATGACACAAACAAATGGAGAGATATACCATGCTTTGGATTGGAAGAATCAATATTATGAAAATGACTACACTACTCAAAGCATTCTAAAGATTCAATGCAATCCCTATCAAATTACCAGTGACATTTTTCACATAATTAGAACAAAAAGTTTTACAATTTGTACAGAAACACAAAAGACCATAAATAGCCAAAGAAATCTTGAGAAAGAAAAACAGAGCTGGAGCAATCAGGCTCCCTGACTTCAGACTATACTACAAAGCTACAGAAACAAAAACAGTATAGTACTGGCACAAAAACAGAAATATAGATCAATGGAACAGGATAGACAGTCCAGAGATAGACCCATGCATCTATGGTCACCTAATCTATGACAAAGGATGCAAGAATATACAATGGAGAAAAGACAGTCTTTTCAAAAGGTGGTGCTGGTAAAGCTGTCAGCTACATGTAAAATAATGAAATTAGAACACTCCCTAACATCATACACAAAAATAAACTCAAAATGGATTAAAAACCTAAATGTATGGCCAAATACTATAAAACTCTTACAGGAAAACATAGGCAGGACACTCTCTGACATAAAAAGCAGCAAGATCTTTTTGATACATCTTCTAGAGTAATGAAAATAACAAAAATAAACAAATGGGACCGAATTCTATTTAAAATCTTTTGCACACCAAAGGAAACTATAAACAAAATGAAAAAACAACCCTCAGAATGGGAGAAAATATTTGCAGATGAAGCAACTGACAAGGGATTAATCTCCAAAATATACACACAGCTCATGCAACTCAATATGAAAAAAACAAATAAATAAACCAATCAAAAAATGGCCAGAAGATCTAAACAGACATTCTCCCAAGACTTCTAATTCTAAAAATACTATAATTGTGTGTGTGTGTTTCTTGAGGCAGAAGTGATTTAGTATTTATTCTTATTTGTGTAATTTGTGTTCAAGCTACCCAGCTGAACAGTAAAATAAAGGATAACGGAGTGAACGTTTAATTTAAGAATAAAAGATATGTTAAAGTGAAATTCTGCCGTTTCTACTGGTTAGGTAAAGTTGGAGGTTATAATTAAATGTTGAAAGGTTTCTTCACAGAACACTGTAAGTACATCACAGCAGATTTTGTTTGCTCTGCCACATTTGCCTGCCACAGTTTCATATTCTCATATTCCAAGTAAGAGAGTACATAATATCAACTCAAATCTATACCTGATGTACATATATTTTTACATGTGAAATTGAGTGATTTATAACTTACAGTACCTCCTTTATTTGATATAAACAAAGAGAGTGCCTTTCCAAGAGGTGTATAGGATAACACAAGTCACAATACATTCAGGGACTTACAAGAGTATTTCAACATAAAGCATGCTGATCTACTTTGCCCTAGTCTTTACTTTTCTCTTTCCATGTCTCACTGCATGAATTCCTCCCTAATGGACAGCATGCATATGCAACCCAGGGTGTAGAAGCTTAAGACAAGCTAAAGCCATTCATCTTCTCTGAATGCCTGCACGTCTATATGCACAGACCTTTTATGTTCAACAGGGAATTATACTGGAAAGATTGGTTGAGTACACATTTGTTTGGTTGTCAGACTGTATATGGAGTCCTTCATATAGGAAACTTTGTGCTGTGTTCTGCCACTGGTTCAATAAGATCAATAATTAGTAACTGGATTGCATTTTATTGCTCTACCCACCACTTCTGCAAAATTGCTTTTGTGAAATCCCTTATCAGTCTCTACAGGAGAAAATGCTAAAACAGGAGATTAGGAAGCAAAGCCCCACTGCAACCATGAAAAGACAATGCCATCAAGGACTTTCTTTATTATAGTAAACATTATCCTTAAATAATAACTGTTGGTCCTTCAAAAACATATTTAATCTTGTGATCACTGTGAAATATGTAAATGATTAGAATATGTTTTTCTACATGAGTTTCTAAAAAATTTCAAGCCCAAAAATTGTGGCCTGTGGAAGTGTGAAGGTAAATATTATAGATATGTTCAGTTTATTACTAATTTCTATACTCATCCTAGCTTTTCTTTCAGTCTTCCCCTATTTTCCTCTATCTTATGAGATATGAATACAGACATAGATATGGATTCTTGTATCCTTATAAGCCACCAAATATTCTTTCTGGGACTTTGTGTGTCATAAACAAACAAATATATACAAAATATGAAACTTACCAAGATCACATGAGGTTGTGTGTGTGTGTTTAAATTAATAAAGTTTATTTTTTAGAGCAGTTTTAGGTTCACAACAAAATAGCAAAATAGGAGAAAGTACAGGAAGTTCCCATATACTCCTTGTCCACATCTCTGCCTTCACACATACAACTTCCGCTACCTGGACACCAAGCACCGCTGTGGCACATCTGTTACATTCGATGAATCTGTATTGACATATCATCACCCAAAGTCCATAGTTTACATTGGAGTTCACTCTTGGTGTTGTACATTCTATGAGTTTTGACAAATGTGTAATGATATGTACCCTTCATTGTAGTGATCATACCGAAGAGTTTCACTGTCCTAAAATCCTCTGTGCTCTGCCTATTCATCCCTCTTGTCTAACTCCTGGAAATCGCTGATTTTATTTTTTACTGTCTTTAAAGTTTTTGCCTTTTCCAGAATGTCATGTAGTTGGAATCATGTGTATGTATTCTTTTTAGATTACTTCTTTTACTTGGTAATATGCATATGTTTCTTCATGTCTTTTCATGGCTTGATAGCTCATTTCTTTCTAGCTCTGAAAAATATTCAAATTTTTGGTTGTCACAGTTTATTTATCCATTCACCTATTGAAGGACATTAGATTGCTTCCAAGTATGAGCAATTATGAGAAAAGCTGCTATAAATATCCTTGTGCTGGCTCTTGTGTGAACATAAATTTTCAACTTTCTTGAGTAAATACCAAGGAGCATGATTACTGCATCATATAGTAAGAGTATGTTTATAGATTTGTTATAAACCTCCCAAAACTTCAAAGTGGCTGTAACATTTTACATTCCCACCAGCAGTGAATGAGAGTTCCTACTGCTCCAAACTGTTCTAAAGGAACCATCACACATCACCACCTCCCACTACCTTAAAGCTTTTCCTGCCAATTACTTGTTACATTTCAGAATGATACTGTTTCCACTTGCTCAAGCCAGAGAGCCATGAGTCTCCCCGAATTCCATCTTTTCCTTCAACAGCTTCATTTTCAATTAATCGTTGAATACTGACAAGTCTAACTGAATCTATAATCTTCTCTCTAACATGATTATTTCCCCTCTGAATCAAGCAGCATTCTCCAATTTATCCCTCTGCCTCCAGCCTTATCTCCCCTCCATATATTATCCACACTGCAAAGCAGAATTTTTAAAATGCAGATTACACTTTATTTCTTCTGGATAAAATCCAATATCCTTGCACAATCAATAAGTTCTCTGTACCCTCACACATTGCCTCACTTTCAAAATATTGAAATTATCTTCTAAGTGGTATCCCCTTTTCCATGAAGTCATCTGGCATTTGCCAGAAAAAATCCTAAAAAACCTTACATCATTGAGTTATATTGCAATTGCCTGCACTGAAGTTCATATGCCTGGTTTTCAAAACTTCAACAGCCTTTCACAAAGGTAAATTTGTTAATCTCTTCTTTTCTCCTCCTACTACCTTATAAATGATGTTTTGTGTCAATTCTTCTTGTGTATTCAGTCCCCTGCAAATTCTTGCATGTATAGCTCCTCTTGCCTTTAGTTCTCTAAGACTTGTACCTTGCCTAGAATTTGTTCCGTACTGTACTTCTATTGCTATTCATAGATTCATGAAGCTCAAATACTAATCCCTCACACTGCTATCCCAACAGCTTCCTGCCATCCGATCACGTAGGTTTTATTTTTCCTCTAAGGTTTTGTAAAAGTAAATGAAAAATAACTATCTCGGGCTTCCCTGTTGGCGCAGTGGTTGAAAGTCCGCCTGCCGATGCAGGGGACACGGGTTCGTGCCCCGGTCCAGGAGGATCCCACATGCCAAGGAGCGGCTGGGCTCGTGAGCCATGGCCGCTGAGCCTGCGCGTCCGGAGCCTGTGCTCCACAACGGGAGAGGCCACAACAGTGAGTTGCCCGCGTACTGGGAAAAAAAAAAAAAAAACTATCTCAATTCTTGTCTCTTGATTGAATGCACAGACCTATGTGTTCAGAATGTCAGATGGCAGGCAAGCTTTTGGTGAATGTGTGTATTTCTGCAAGCTATGGCTCTAAGACATTGTAACAGACCTGTAGAACACCACACATCTTTTTTCTTTATAATGTGTTAAGTCTTCTCCAGTCACAGCCTCTCCCCATTCCCTCTTTAAACCGATGATATACACCCACTACTCATTGCCAATATACTATCTTTTCATATCAATTATAATGGATTTTAAAATAACTTGTACTTTTCACTTGATTTTTTCTTTCTCTCAAAATTAACAACTTGAAATAAACATATCCCTCCAGAGTCTGGCAGATAAACCACATTATGTTTTTAAAGAAGGAATTTCTCTGAAATATCATGGTTTATTTAAAATTTTATACAATTTTGCATCCTATTCTGTGTCAAGATGGTATTGTTATTATACCAAATAATGATGTAAATCACTTACTCTTAGCTAACGCAAGCAGCGAAAAATATTCTTAACTTTCCTACCTGTATTTTTGATCAATAGTTTATGTGGTTTCATTGATCTATCTTTTAATGTTATGATAATTATATATTATTATCATCATTATCTATCTTTTATTTCTTCTAGATATTCCCTCTCTTCTGCTTTATTGCCAAATAATAACACCATACCTTTATTAAATATGATTATACTTTAAATTGAAGTAATTTAAATATTGCTGCAAATAATAGTCCATGTGTTTATTTCTTGGTCATTCTCATATAAGAGTAGCAAACTTATGGTCAATGTAATTCACTGTGATAAAAGTCATTTAAAAACAAACACCTAAGTACATTCTGTTGGGGAAGGTCATTGAGAGGACATGAGTTAACGTTAACGTTAACTCTGGTTAACTTGAGACTTACAACTGGGCAATCAGAGGCTCCTCATTCCCTTCCATATCCTTGGAATGTACATTCTGCTTCCTTTCCTCCTGCCAGAAGCTGCCTCAAGAACATAGCCTTGTCATAGTAATGTGGTATTGAGACCATATGGACAGTATACATGACTGAAACTAGTTAAGGCCTCTCTATAGGATTTTAAGATTTGGCAGGCTGGTGTGAAGATCTATTCAACTCGCAGCTTCCCAAGACAAGCCTCATAAGTAAGTTCCCTTGTTATTAAATCTGCTACCTACTGATCGGGAATGATCTGCCTCTTTCTTCAGTATCTCCTTGTCCTGTATGTATGGGAGCTAGTTTGTGAACCAACAGTTGCTGAGCCAGCCAGACAACCAAAGGAATAGGCCATGGGAAAGAGGCATCCTTGGGGGAAAATCCTGAGTTGTCCATCGACCTCTATATGGGGAGGGGTGGCCTGTATGTCAGATGCTTGTGGACTGTTCTGTGAGTATGTGGATACCCCCAAAATGCTGGCTGCTATATGTACTTATTTGAAGAATTGCACGTAGCTCACTGTGGCCAAGAAGAGAAATGAATGGTTGCCATAGTAGACTGGCCTCTACTACGGGCAGCTCAGCTGGACATCAATGCCCAACTAGAGGCTGAAACTCAAGTTTGAAAGTTGGAAAAACAGCTGAGAGTATAGCAGGACATGCTGTTGTATTCTACTCTGCTAGCTTTGGGACTGGCAGAAAAGATGGGAGAGCAGAATAATAAATTGGAGATCTTAGACTGCTGTTTTGCAAAGCAAGGAGGGCAGAAGCTACCTCAAATTAGGGTTCAAGTACTCGTGACAAAGCCTGATTAAGACGATAAGAGGTGGCATCACTGAGGAAGTGATGAAAATGAAGAGGAGGTTGTTGTGGTGATTGACTAGTAAATGGACAGAGTGCCCATACTTTCCAAGCCCTAATACAAAGAAAAAATTTAAATAGCAATGACCCTAGACCTCTGATCATAGAGAAATATACCCCAAAAACTCCTAGGAGAAAACTTGCATTATTCCTCCGTCTCTTGAAGTTGTAAATATTAACATGTCTTTGAAGTGTAAACATCCCAGGAGGTAACCAAAACACTGCACACGGAGACTGAAAAAAAACCCAGTCAAACAAACAAACAAAAAAACGGAAGGAAGAGACTTTTACAAATACAGACTGACATAAAATCTCTCTTGCCCAAAATCACAGCCTCCATAAGATTATTCATCAAGGGTAAATACAAATTTTAAAAGTCTTCTCCACAAATATTAGTAAAAAGCTTTAGCTGTGTGAGCGGGTAACCTTAACTTTTTCCATATGCCAGAAACAATTTGGATTCAACGGTTATTTATAAAAGACTGAGGTTTTTTATTGCTATACATGATTCATGGATAAACTTTTAGAATAAAAGCTATGGGGTCTCTGTTTGTGTCTGTATGTTTATATATGTCTGTGCATATGTTATGTATATGTGATGTTTTTCTACCTCTGGAGGGTATTATAAAAATTAATTTGTAAAAGAGCTCTATTTAATTGGACTGAAGAAAGATAAGATAAAATCAAAGTGTACTTATGTAAAACCAAAATTTAATTTTCTTTTATCTGCTAAAAAGATAAATTTTATTGGGCTAATGCTCTCTTCTTGATGGGATTATGAAAGGTTTTTCTTTATCTTTTAAGTAATCTAACTAGAATACTAAGATTTTGTGTTTTATCAAAATAATTTTCTGTGCTTAGTGTTGTCTTTATCAAATTTTTGATTACTTAAGAAAACTGAGCCTTCTCTATTAAAAGAGCTAAGATTTTTATGACTAGGTAGCTTTCTGTACTTGCCTTTGAAGTCTTTGATTGTCACTTTGGTTAAATACATTACTAAGTGTTCTTGCACAGTGACTTATGATCCTATTTAATTGTTTTAAACCTTTTTGACATTTTTGAGAACTGTCCTGAAAATCAAATCCTAAATATAATCTTGTTGACCTTGAAAGTTATTTGAGATTTTCCAGAGGGCCCCTGGAACATCTCAAAAGATGTGTTCTCTCTCCTTATGAAAGAAAGATGTTTGAACTAATTAGGCTTATTTTGGCATGTTAAATTTCATGGGTAGCATTGTCAAAAGTGATGCTAAATTTTCATTAGGATATATTTATATGAAATTCCTAAATTTTTGAAATGTCCTGGTCTGCTGTTATCAATCATAATTTCAGTTATAAATTATGGAGCATATATCAACATTTGTTTTTTATCAATATACATTGTAGTAATTTAGTGATTATATAGTGTCCAAAGCTATAAGCATTTCAAAGTCATATTCTTATAATTATTTAATAAATATTGGATTGTCAACATCTGGTAAGAGAGTTTGTTAAAAACTCTTTCTTAAAAACTTCAATCTCAGGATTGTGGGGCAGAAATATATGAAATCACAGAATTGAAACACTAAAGTAATCAACTGTAGAGCAATCTAAAAGAAGTTGCACTGTCAAAATGTTTTAGTTAAGATGAGTGTGATGGCTTATTTACCATGAGCAACTGAACACTTTAGAAACAACTAAAATTTACAGTGGGAAAATCAGTTTTGTTCCATGTAAACTTGCAATATACCTTTCCAACTTGGACTTGTCAAAAAGAAACAAAGTGCTATAATATGAAATTAATAAAGCAAAGAGAAATTTATAGGTAACTCAAATCATGTGATCAAATAATTTAAAGGAGTAAGCTACTTCATAAAAACATAACTTTTAATACTGTTAATTGCCATATTTCTTTGAAAAAGCATCTAAATAAAATAGAGTTCAGAAGGCTAGAAGTCTAAGTTTTGCCAGTTTTGGTGATGCCTCTTCCCTCGGCTTGCAGATGGCTGCATTCTTGCTGTGTTCTCACGTGGTGTTTATTCTTTGGGCATGCATGTCTGTGTCCTAATCTCTGCTTCTTATATGGAATTGAGGCCCACCATGAAAAACCTCATTTTCATTTTATTACTTCTTTAAAGTTCTTATCTTCAAATACAGTTACCTTCTGAGGTACCAGGAGTTAGTACTTCAACATATGAATTTAGGTTGGCAACACAATTCAGCCCATAACATGAACTTTAAATGCAGATATTAGAAAAAAAAAGGACAATCAATTGCTAAGAATTTTTAGCAGAGGATGTAGGTCACCCAATACTTTCTCACCCTTTCTTCTTTGGTAATATAATTATTGACTTTTAGCTTGGTATATGACCTTCAGAATAAAGCCTAGATTTTCTATCCAAAAAACTTTATTTGATTTTTTAGCACTGATGTTCGAATTTTTGTGCAGAACTTGAAAATGTCCTTAATTTTTTCTGTTTACCTTCCTATTGGCTATAGCACTGATGAAATAGCTAGAGTGTTAGCATCTATTTTGGATGATGGAGTGATTTGGAGGATAGAATCCATGCGTACTGAAGATATAACACAATACTTTGGATTCACCTTGCCCTAAAAAGACCACCTCCAGTCTTTTTTTAAAAAGCTATTTTTTCCAGCTTTATTGAGATATAATTGACACATATCACTGTGTAACTTTAAGACATAAAATGTGATGATTTGATATTTGTATATACTGTGAAATGTTCACCTCAATAAAGTTAGTTGTCACACCAATCAGCTGATATAGTTACAATTTTTTGTGTATGTTAAGAACTTTTAAGATCTATACGTATAATACTCTATTGTTAACCATAGTGATTGTATGGTATATCATAACCCCAGAACTTATTCATCTTATAACTGGAAGTTTGAATCTTTTCACCACCTTCACTGAATTCTTCCCCATCCTACACTCCACCCCTGGCAATTACCAATCTACTCTCTGTTTCTATAAATTCAACTTTTAATATTCCATATATAAGTGAAATCATACAGTATTTGTCTTTCTCTGATTTATTTTAAATACTTAGCATAATGCCCTCAAGGTCCATCCATGTTTTCACAAATGGCAGGATTTCCTTCTTTTTTATGGCTGAATATAATTCCATTTCTCACACCTGTGGGATTTCTTTTCAGGTTATCATTTAATTAAATAAAAACAGAAAGGAAGATGCCTACCCACTCTTTCCTATGGCTTGCAAGGGTAACTACCCCCTCCCTAAGAAAGAGCAGGGAGTCCATACACTGAGATAATGGGAGAGGTTAGGGCAGAAAGCCCCAGGCCTCCTTCTTCTAAGCCCTGTTACAAAAAGAAATCTCAGCCACAAATTTGGGGAAGGGAAACCCTACCTGGCTCTTCTCTTAAGTGGGAGACCTCCTCTACCCAGCATAATATTGGAAAATAGGTGTTTTCCTCCACTGGTCCAGGTATGGGTAAGGAGAATAAATTTCAGTCTGTGGATGAAAAATATAAATAATCATAATAATAACAAGAATAATAAGAATTAGTGAGGTTGTGGAGAAATCAGAACCCTTTTAAACTGTTGGTGGGAATGTAAATGGTACAGCAGCTTTGGAAAACAATATGGAGATTGCACAAAAAATTTAAAATAGAACTATCATATGATCCAGCAATCGCACATCTGGGAGCGACTGGCTGGGATCTCTGGTTGAGTGCTGCTGCAAACAGGAATGTGGTTCTCTAAGGTCTGAGCACTGGTTGGTGTAAGCCTCCCCCCTTTTCCATCTCTATCTGATCTCCAGTGGTTTAGCTCCACAGCTTCCACCAGTGATTTCTGTGAGGAGGCAAGAGCCCAGTGGGCCTCCTAGGAAGCACTCTACAATGTTGAGGGACCTGGATGTCCACCTTGGGCTTTGTTTTCCCACTGGAGAGACTGTAGCCCTATGGGAGTCCTCTTGGTGTAGTGCTGTGCTGGGCTGGGGGAGGGGTATAATGGTCCAAATGTAGCAGTTCACCCCCTCTTACCTTTATAATGCCGTGCTTCTCAGTTTTTGTGGTGGTGGTGGGGGGTGCTTCAGCCTCACCCTGGGGTTCTGGGATTTTCAAAATTGTGTCTTCTTTACAGATAGTTGCTAGTTTGCTTGTGAGAGGGGCTGAAGTGGGAAACTATCTATGTTGTCATCTTGATTACATCAATTCATCCACCTCATTTTTCTGAGAATAAGAGAAAAAAATGAAGTCCTATTTAGTTTAATACACAATTACAATGAACTTTACTGTTATCTCTAAATATATTTCTAACTAATACTTAATCAACTCAATATATCAGAGTAAAATGATTATGAACCTAAAAAGTATTAAGTAATATGAGTGAATATGGAAAACAAAGTAATTATATAGAGAAGAGCAAAATAATTAAAGCTGATTCTAGAAAATGACTCAATATAAAACAAATCTCTGGCAAAATGTTTTGAGAAAAAAAGAAAAAGTATAAGTAAACAATATTGGGAATGAAACAGGAGACACTGGGAAAATATCAGGTAAGCATTGTAAAATACAAATAACCAGTCCATTATCCAAAACAAACAAACAAAAAGCAATCATCACTGGGCATTACTAAAAGTTCAGGTTCTCTTAGCCTCCACTGACATCATCCCAGTGGGGAAGAGGGAAGTGCCTCATTACTGCCAGTGAAGGTGAACTTCAGACTCTCCACTCAGCCTTTGCTGTTTTTTCTCCCTCAATGGGAGAGAACTATTGTGTACAGTATTCTCAGGTATCTGTATCAAGATGTTCCCTCCTCAGATGCTTAATGACTAGGGTCTGTTTTTGTTCTAAGTCTCTTTTCGAACACTCAATGAGGAGTTAGGAACCTGGCAGTAGGGTCACTTACCAATCCAGTTTTGGCTCACAAATTAAATCCATTTAATTATGGCTTAAGGATGGTCATAAAAAATTAAAAAGAAAGCCAATGTCACATATGTTTCAGGATCCACTTATGAATGCTGTCCAGTTATGTTAACTTATTCTGGGAGTTTCCAATGGAGTCATCCTTTAATATCTACAGGATTGAATTAGAGTACAATCCATTTTTATAGGAAAGACTCGGTAAGTCCTCCAAAAGATATTGTCCAACATCTGGGATTTTCCCAAATCTGCTTTGTGTTCTATGCAATTTGTAGTCTTATAAATCAGAAAATTCCCACTCTGTCTTTATACACTATTTTTTTTTCATCTGAGATTGCTTTAAGGATATAAACCAATTGTTACAGATCCCAAAGTGTTGAATTATATAGTCTCAGAATTTTGAAAATTCTTAGATAATAGTTCTCAGCACAGAATGATACCAGGACCTAAAATCAACCATAAGGATCATGCCTGTTTCAAAGGGAGATTAATTTTAAGAAACAATTAAGTTGTGGGTGTTTCTGGCTTCAGAAAATGAATGAAAGTGGGTCATAAAGAAGGTTATAGAGACATGTTAATGAAAGTGCATAGTACAGGGGAAGATGGCCACTAAAATAAAGACCAGTGTGTTTAAGTTGTGAATTGGGTGATGTAGGAAAATAGAACACTTCGTAGGTTTACAATTTTTCTTGGTCAAGGAATTTTTTTTTTATCAAAACAATTCTGGAATTCAAAGTTCTTTAGGAACTTTTACATACTAATGCAAAATATAGATGATTGGATGTTTGTAATTTTACACCTTTCCATTTTTACCTATAGGTACTTCTCAAATGAATATTTTATCCATATTGAAAGTTTCCCAAAGGGCTATTGAAAAGTCAATTATCCTTGGTGAAACTGTGCTATTTTTAAAGATAAGCACACGAATTAGAATCATAGATTGAATACATATAAGCTGTAATCTGATGTGGAGTGAACACAATTTACAATGAGCCAGACATATGAAGATCTGAAAATTGTTCATTGACTAATGCTTGTGTATCTTATTTCTCAGGCCTCTAACTTAATGGCTGGCTCTCTCTGTTTCAGACCTGACAAATTTTCAATTCCTGGAAGATAAAATTTTTAGAGAGGAGATTGTTTCCAGACCAGATTCTTAGGGACAAAGCAAGATGAGATTGGGTAGATTTCTCACAAGGTTTTGATAGTTGAACCAAGGGAAATTTGTCTGTAAAGAACAATACTCTGTTAAACCTAAATTCATCAGTCTTTACATCCAGCTCAAGAGATGACCATATTGGTCCTACATCTATCCTCATTTTTATGATCTTCCTCTTAATGACTCACAGCAGAATGTGGCAAAAACAGATAGCCATGTTGTTATTAAAGAGGCTGATTTCTACCCAGGATAAGAGTTTATATATCTGATCAGATAATCAAGGATTCCTAAAAGTGCTGCTCATTCCTAAGGAAATATTTGGGAGGCTGAAAGGCCAAAAAAAAAAAAATTGGACTCAGACACAATGCAACACCTATCTCACTATGACCCCAGGAAAGGGGGAGGTTCTGAAAGGAGGCTAAAGGGTCCTCCCAGGAGTGCAATGTTTTCAAGTTGGAGATTTTGAAGTATAGCAGTGAAGATGTCTTGACTGGATCTCAATGTGACTTCCAGAGTTGTCAACTGTGTGGTTCTTTCAGAAAACCACAAAGCAAAACTGATTACTCAAGCAAATTAAGTTCATCAAACTTATTTTAGTAAGAGAGAACACCATTTTCACAGTCTTAATAATTCTGAAAAGAAATTGATTGGTCACAGAAGATATTTACACATCTTTGACTCTGCTCTCAATTGGTTTAAGAGGTTTCAAGGTGAGAAACTGACAACCAGGTCAAGTCAGCAACATAATAGTGTAGGATTGATGGACACTGGGAAGTGAAGGTCATGAAGTTAATCTTGATAGGTAAATTATTATTTCATAAGTGAGCTGTTTGCTTAGCTTAGCTTTCTATTCTTTTAATAGAAGAGAGGTTGTCCAGTTATACAAATTGGTTTGTTGACAATAAAGTTATTTATTGTTTTTTAACCTTAATTTTCTGGGCAATAACTTCCTGAAAGAAATAGTTGTCGTGTTGACATAGATGATCTAGGCTCTTAATCCTGATAATCAAGATGTGGATGCTAGTGATTCTAATTCTCAGTACTGAATACAATCCATGAAAATAAATATTGACATTTACTTACATTAAGTCATCTTTTATAAAATGAAAAAATAATAATTTGAAAGATGAACCTAGCCTGTGAAAAGGTATTTATAACAAATAAAACAAAAAAATAATTACCAGGAGGTATATATAAGTAACTTCTACAAATCAGCAAAAGAAATATTAACAGAATATATTTTGTAGAAGAAACCTTCTAGTTGGTCACCAATCTATGAAGATTTGTTCAACTTCTCTAGTAATCTGAGAAAGACAAACTAAATTAAGTTTCAATAAATAACTATAAAATTGTCATAAATTAAAATTTTATAAAACTTTCATAAAATGAAGTGTTAAGAACTGTTGATAAAAATATAGAGAGCACCGGGGCTTCCCTGGTGGTGCAGTGGTTGAGGGTCTGCCTGTTAATGCAGGGGACACGGGTTCAAGCCCTGGTCTGGGAGGATCCCATATGCCACAGAGCAACTGGGCCCATGAGCCACAACTACTGAGCCTGCACGTCTGGAGCCTGTGCTCCACAGCAAGAGAGGCCACGATAGTAAGAGGCCCATGCACCGCGATGAAGAGTGGCCCCCGCTTGCCACAACTAGAGAAAGCCCACGCACAAAAATGAAGACCCAACACAGCAAAACTAAATTAATTAATTAATAAACTCCTACCCCCAACATCTTCTTAAAAAAAAAAAAAAATATATATATATATATATATATATATATAGAGAGAGAGAGAGAGAGAGAGAGAGAGAGAGAGCCTCTCATATCCAATATTAGAACTGTAAATTGGCTTTATCACTTTGGACAGCATAAGAGTACATTTTAATAAAATTGAATCTGAACTCTTCTATTATAAAGTAATACTACTTTCAAGAAGATATACTGAAATCACTTGAGTATATGCATAAGGACACCTATTCAAGATAAATTAGTGAAGAATTCTTTTCAAGGGTGAAAACTTAAATAAACTAAATGACCATCAATAAGGCAATGAAAAAATAAAATGTGTAATATTCTGAAATTTGTCCGTAATACAGCAGTTATAAATTATGAATGAACTTGATCCCCACATGTCTACTTGCATGATTGCTGTGTGGAAAACAAACAAACAACTTTTAAAAGGACACAGAGAATTTTGCAGTTCATGTAAATGTTAAAGATGACAAATCATAACATTTTTGGGTATATACCATATATTGTGGCAAAACATAAAACATTGACAAAGCATGTAAACCCAAACTTCAGGATTAAGTTTTCCTTGGTGGAAAGAAGGGAATTCATTTCAAGTGAAAATCTAACACATTTTAATAGATCTAAAAATATGGTTAAATGCTAACAGTTGTTAAATCTGGATGTCTGCTGTTACATTTTTCTCTACACTTTTTGGTTTACTTTCAATATTTTGTGATTTAAAAATAACACTCATGGATTTGGGATTCAAAAAATAAAATATTTTACATTTGTGTATGTGCAAAGATGTATGTCCAAAGATGTTATTGCTATTTTGTAAGAAAGAGCTATTTGAAACAACTAAAACACTCATCATTGAGGAAAGCAAGCAGCAATATATATATATATATATATATATAATATATTCAAATAATCCACAGGTATTAAAAAACAAGGGTAGCTCTATAGGTAAATTAAGGAAAACTGAACAAATTGCCCAGATTGTGCAATGTGTTGTCTTATTTAGATAAATTTAATAGATACTTTTAGTCAAATACTTACTGAAACATTGTAATAGGAGGCTCTAATATGAGAATGTGTGTATATGTTTTTAAGCATTTGGAAGGAGTACAAAAAACTGTTAACAGTATTTACTTCTGGATAGTGCTAGAAGTGATAATAAGTAAAGGTGTTTGTCTTTTTCCTAATTCTCATTTACAAGGACATTTTCAAAGATGAGAAGGCTTTCATTTACTGTATCCATTAATTAATAATCCATTAAGAAGAGAATCTATTCTGAATTTGCATAGAAAAAATTAGACAGATGTATTTTTATAGGACATGTTGTCATGTCAAAATGCTATGCAAGGGCTTGCAAATGCACTGAGTCCAGAGTAAAGGAACCAAATAATTGCCAGAACACAATGTGGTCATTTTTATATAAAAGTAATTATATTAAATTATTGTATCTTAAAGAAACCATTTGGTTGTTAATATTTTTAACTTGTACTTGCAGCTGTAAAATTTTTATCACGGAATATATTTTATTTTTTAAACCAGGACCTCCAGAGAAGTGTTCAGTAATTAGCTCATGGTGGTTTCAGATGCTAGATTGATTCCCAGGTCTTAGTCTTCTCTCCTGTGGGAAATTTTGATCATAAAATTCAAAGGCTGACCTTGGTTCTGATTTTATAAGGAATATTATATTCAGTTCAACCTTCACAATCTAGATTGAAAAAAGATGAAAGGATTAGCTGAAATACTATGCCTACAATCCAAGGAAGAAAGGAAAAAAGTTAAACTTTCAAAGTCATAAATTAAACATGAGAAGATATATGCTAATAGTATAATCTTAAATCACCGGAATTCCTGCATTATATGAAGGTATAGGTATATGGTTAGTTGAATGATAATAATGGCTTTAAAGACAGTGAATAGCCCGGGTAGAAAAAAATGTTTTCTTAATTTTATAAGTCATCGTTGTATAAATGGTAGCAAATAAATTGTTTAAATGGTAGTTATAATTTCCAAGGTTTTAATTCCTATTTAACTTATTTTCATAAACGTGTGCAAGTACTACAAACACTATATTGTCTTTATAACACATTTTATAATCGTTGCAAAGTATCTGTATACATGTATGTATTAAACAATTGTTCTAGGAAAATTTTATCAATTACTTCTATGTTTTTCAAGAAAGTATGCTTAGTATCACTTGACTGTCCTTTGACTCATTAAAAATGTTACTTTTTTTTTTCATTTATTTATTGTTTTGCGGTACGCGGGCCTCTCACTGTTGTGGCCTCTCCCCTGGCGGAGCACAGGCTCCGGATGCGCAGGCTCAGCGGCCATGGTTCACGGGCCCAGCCGCTCCGCGGCATGTGGATCTTCCATGACCGGGGCACGAACCCGTGTCCCCTGCATCGGCAGGCGGACTCTCAACCACTGTGCCACGAGGGAAGCCCCGAAAAATGTTACTTTTTTATTAAAAGATTGCCAAACTCACTGTCATTCACAGTTATGAAAAATTTAAAATGCAGTTTTCTAAAATATTTGATAATTGGTGTTTTGTAAGAAGTGTAAGTCAGAACAATAAAAGCATGGTACTGTATACCGCAGTATTTGCAAAGCATCTTTTCAATTTACCAAGACAAAGGATAGCTTGTCACATTCTGAAGGAAAAGACTTTTTGTCATCTTTGGGCTTCAAGCACAAGACTGCTGCTGTTCTTTCTGCCCCTTTTACCATTGATCAATGGTTTCAAGTCTTACTGTATTCACTGTCAAAATTGTTTCCTTTCAGAAGAGGTGGAAGGGTCTTATCTGGATACCATATCTTACCTCTCTTGTAGATTTAGCTCTGTCCAGGTTCATTGCTACATGATGCCAACAGTTGATTCTGAAACATGAAAATCTGCTTTACTTCATTATTACCAAATCCACTAATTTTCCATTTAAACTATATTCCTCACGATCAAAATGTTTTGGGATTTGGAGTAGATATAGCTTGATCATGGGAAGAGCACTGTGATCACAGGATGACAGAGCTGTAAGAATTACGCAACTCATTTTCTAATATTTGGATGTAGATGAAGCCAGAATAGTAAAAGTCAAGTGTCTGGAATCCAGGTAAACAATGTCAGAGTCAATTTTGCCATGACTGAAAAATGACTTTGATTTATTTGATGCCATGCTTTTCGGTTTTTAAAAATGTTCATAATCGTGACAGGATTATTTAGCAAAATAAGTTGTGTTCTGTTGATCAGTGCTAGGTATTTTTCCTTACCCATTCAAAAACGGTGGAGATGCACATGTGTGCTATTGCCTCAGGGCCTATTGTAGTTCACACCTGGAAAAGAAAAGAAGAAAATTCCCCCCAACCCTCAACCCCCATCTAGGGTTCTCTTGTTGAAAGCCTATGACTATTCATTAAACCAACAAATATTACACGAGTGTTCACTAAGTTCTCAACCTGATTTTAGGGACTGGGGATATAGCAGTGAAAAGAACACCAAACAAATAAGTTACCAGATAGATGAAAAATAAAAATTCAGGTTTAAATTACTATGAAAAAGAGAAAGTTTTCACATATAATGCACACCTCTTTTATTTAGTATCAAAATGTTAGTGATAATGATTACAGTAATTCTTAATAGGTGTTGTTTTTACTGTGGTTATACCCTGGGCTATATAGTTCATACATATTATCTGTGCAATGTTCATACTCATGCTATGATAATTCTAATTTTAAAGCTGAGATAAAAGTGAAACTTTGAGAAGTTAACTAATTTGAAAGTCAATGTTGGAACCAAAATTTCAATTCAAGATCTGCCTGATCGCAGAGTCAAAACTAATCACTGAGCTATTATATATGTACATAAACAAAATCAAAGTGAGCAAAGAAAAAATATCATGTTAGTGCAACAATACAGAACTTCCTCTAATTTTAATGAGATTTTAATATGTGTAAATAAAAAATAATATATTCTCTGAAGAAGGAAATAAGAGGAATGAGAACTTTAAGTCAAAGGTGCAAAAGTGGCTTTAGGTGAGGTTGGTTTTTAGAGATTTTTCTCAAGACTGGAAAGCTATGTGAGAAAGGTCCATAATCCACCTTTTTGCAGTGCCCCAAGGACCCGTAGAGAGTCAAGTTTTGTATACTGAAGGCTCCAAAACATAGATACCTGGCAAAATCCTTGTTTGACCCAAATACCCAAGTGTGATCCAAACAGAGCAGAGTGGCCTGATATTAAGGAGGCCTGAGCACTTGGAAAATGGGTCTACCAGAGGCATCTAGTGTGAACCAATGATACAGGGCTCTTCTTATGTGTACTCGATAGCATGAGACTCCTGAAAATATCACTTTCCCCTGATAGTGGGGGAGAAGGTCCCCTAAGGACTAATACTGCATTTCTCACCAGCTTGGTAGACTAATTTAAATTTTATTCAAAAAGTGAAAGAAATTGGTATTTTCACTTCTGAATGATGGAGTAAAATTTATCCTTTCTAATTATGGAGGCTTCATCATCAAATGACGAATTACAATTCTTGTATAGTAAGTATTTTCACAAGAAACTAAATTATATCTCTAGTAATTGGAGACATTAATTTTGAAACAATGGTCATGACGCTGCTGGAGAATTTATATGTAGAAATGAATGTCATCTTTCATAATTTTTCATGACTGGAGGAATTTGTGATTCTAAGTAGATTGTCAAGAAAAGGAGGACAAGGAAGATGTATTTTTAAGTTTTCCCTAACAGACTAAATTTAACAGATACACATTACTATATATAAAAGAGATAAACAACAAGGACCTATTGTATAGCACAGGGAACTATATTTAATATCTTGTAATAACCTATAATGAAGAAGAATCTGAAAAAGAATATATATGTGTATATATACACACATATATATTAATCACTACACCTGAAACTAACACAACATTATAAATCAACTATAATTCAATAAAAATAAATAAAATTTAAAAATAAAAAAATGAAAAATAAAACAAACAACCCAACTCTTATGGGAAAGAGAAGAACATCTAATGCCCAATATTGCCAATGTTCTAGAAAAAATACCTCTCTTTTTTCCCCTCCAAGGGAAATACCACCAAAGACAGGAGTTTACACGTTGGGACAGGTTGGAAAGATCACTAGGCTGATAGAGGAAATAACACTCCCAGAACTGGTGATGTTTTACAGGGATAAAATACCTTTCTTAGATGATATATATTTGAATCTTGATTAAGGTGTTCTGTTACCACTCTGGAACATTGGAAAATATCAAGAAAGTAGTGTGTTTCCTGTTGTGTCAGGGAAGGAGTGTGTGGGGGTGGGGAGAGATGACACTCTCATGGGATGTATTTAGAAGCATAGCTTTAAATTTGTAACTTAGCTACAAGTACTCAAAACAAACACATTCAAAACAAACACATTCAGAGACAGCGTCTGAATATTAAATACGTTAAAATAAACTTTTTTGATACATTGTAAATTTGGAAGAACCTCAGGTTAATTTCCTAAAGTTTTACCAGAAGCAGGAGAAAGTGTGATTATGTTTATTATTGAGGTTCAAAACTTATGGAGGACATAGGAATATTAATTGCACATGAACATGTGTGTCTTTGGATAGTACTGAACACAATAATCATATTCAAGCTTCACCTTATTGAAATGTCGTCTTCTGGTTTTCCAGTTGCTGAAGGTGGTGAAGGAAAAGAAAGCAACTCTCTGAGTAAGGAAAGCCATGGCAACTTTAGAGGTACCAAAAAGCAACAGTGCACATGAAGACTAGTCAAAGAAGTTAGAACTTTGAAGGTATTTATAGTCCTTCAGAAGCCAACTGCTTAGATGAATGGATCCCTGGTACCTTAACAAGTGGTTAAGGCTTTTAAAGTTTGAGGCAAAGAAACTAATTTTGATAAGCAGCTCTGACCCATAATAATGTAAGCATGTCAAAGTTAGCAGTTTAAAGTTTAGGGAAGTTTGCACACCTCATTTTCTCCTTGCTTTAAGGAAAACCATAACCCACATTCATCAAGAGAACACACTTTTAAGAAAGGGTTAAATGTGGTAGTTGGTGGTGGTGTCAGGGAGATACATTATGTTTATGAAATGGAGATAGGCTCACTCTTAAGGGGTTAAGCTCTGTCAGACGTGTTTCTACTTATGCCCCAGACAGCAAGACTTCAGGAAGTGGGGGAAAAATTCCAAATTGCTTCCTGTTATTAGAAGGAGTGGCCAAACTATGTAAACAGTAACCATCATGTCTTTCTGCTTCTTACTTTTGAACTAGCTAAGATCCCTCTACTTAACCAGAATTCTGGATGGGAAGAAGAACCCCAACAGTGACTGCCATTGAATTTCCTAACAGCATGTTTATATGGGATCTCAGGACAGACTATATTTCACTTAGAGAAGCGAAATAAATGTCATATTACTCCTACCTATGGTGGGTGATAAAATTCATATTAATTGTACCAGTTAAATTGATTTGAATAATGATTGTATATTTGAGTTACTCCATAAATATCCAGTATGTAGGGCAATGAAATATTTGTGTTGACAGTAGGAATGTTATTCTATAAATATTTATAAATATTCTATAAAAATAACATACCAAATTGAAGACAATAAATTTAAAAATAACAATAGGATTAAGAAAATGTTAACAATGCAAATTATTTTAACATAATTTAAGTACTATTTTTGCAATTAGAATGCAAGCTGAGTGAATTGTGGATAAAATGAATACTTTCATACATAGCTGCTGGCAGCTTATTTGGATATTGGCCAATATTTCATGAGCCTTAAAATAGTTGATCCAATAAATTAATTTTGGAGAATCATAGAGAAAATAGCTAGAAATGCAGACAGGAATTATCTCTAAAGATAGTCATTTCTAATGGTAAATTTAGATAAAATAGCTAAATGTCCATAATAGAATTATTAGGTGAATGATGACTACCATTTGTTATATTATAGAGCCAGTAAAGATATTTTTGAAGAATTTTTAATGGCATGAGAAATTTTTCATTATGTATTAAATTAACAAGTATAAAAATGATATATATGTATTATTTTTCTATCAGAATAAAGAAACACAAATTTAAAAAAAGAGAATATGCTTCAAACTTTGCATAGTTGCTTGCTTTGGGTCACTTTAAAATCAACTACTTTCATCACCTTCTGCATGTTTTCTTTTTCTTCAATATTTCTATCAGTAAATATATATTTTTCATATTTGAAAATATATTTACTTAAAAATATGAACATTATTCATTTCAAGGCACATTTGAAACATTGTTTGGACTAGAATTTTAAGAGTATGTCAAGAATGCAAGGAAGCTTAAGGGCTTCCTGAGTTAATACTAACACGAAATTAGTAATTTTGTCACAAAAGAGGAATACTATATATTAGGATTTAGGGTGATTTATTGATATTATAAAATATTATTTTAGCTAACTAAGCATTATGGAATTCCTTATTTAGCTGTACCTCTAATGTGTTTCTCTAGGGAGCTAAACATGAGAGGCACAATGACAAATGTAAAATCAAATATCCATTTATTGGTATCTAGTTAAGGGTACTCTACAAGCAGAAGGGCAGTATTGGTCAGAGCATGAGTTTTGGTCCCAAAGCCCTGCCAACAGTCCCTGTTGACCAAAAGTCCCTATCTAGCCATATGAATAGTCAAAGATGCTGTGATATATGTAAGAGGTCTTAAAGGAGATTTGCTTACAAATTCCTTTGTAGATGAAATCAACAGGGGGTAGAGGAAGCTACACTTAAGTGATACATGGAACTTAAAAATAGCTTTAATAAATGTTATCTTAAGAAAATAACATTCTAATATGACAGAATATTCAGGAATTAGTTTTTCTTGCACAGAAAAAAAAAAAAAAAAAAAAGCCCCAAACACCAAAACAGAACCAGAAGTGGGATATTTTTACATAGTTAACTTGAATTTAGAATTTTTCTGGACATTTTCAATGATGTAGTTTTATAATAACTGCAGGGCTTAACATTTTGTGAATTTATAACTGATCCATAACTCAACATTTTTAGAAAATGTTTACTATTGAACCAAGTAGTAATGCAGTAAGAGATTATAAGTGTATCAGTGTAAATCAGCCATTAATTCAAAACAACAGTCATGCCTTAATAAAACATAGGTAGGTTTTTAAATGTCATATATTTAATATTAGAAAACTATGAGGGGAGAACTTTTTATCTTCACACAAAAATAGAAGAGAAACATAAATTGAGGATAACTGAGTAACTTGCTTAGAAGCCTCAAAAATGAGCAAGGTGATACTTTGTGCATACTTGATTTATACACAGCTATTCCAGTCATATTTTCACAGTACATCTGTGCTTAAGAGTATGTTCTTTCGTTTATTCATTCATCCACAATTTACTGAGTACTGTATGCCAATATTTTTTTTAAATATAAATTTTATTTATTTTTGGCTGTGTTGGGTCTTCATTGCTGCGCATGGGCTTTCTCTAGTTGTGGTGAGTGGGGGCTACTCTTCATTGCGGTGCACGGGCTTCTTATTGCAATGGCTTCTCTTGTGGAGCATGGGCTATAGGCACACGGGCTTCAGTAGTTGCAGCACATGGGCTCAGTAGTTGTGGCTCGTGGGCTCTAGAGCACAGGCTCAGCAGTTGTGGCGCATGGGCTTAGTTGCTCTGCAGCATGTGGGATCTTCCCAGACCAGGGATCAAACCTGTGTCCCCTGCATTGGCAGGTGGATTCTCAACCACTGTGCCACCAGGGAAGCCCCCCTGCCAGTATTGTTTTAAGAGCTTGGATACAGAGTTCAACAGAACAGAGTCTCTGCCCACATAAATATTAAGTTTGAAGAGACATTTACCTAATCTACCAATAAATATATGCCATGAGATAGTACCATAGTATTATGGGATAGAGAGAGGTCAGGAGCAAATTCAGATAGCATTGTGAGATGTATCCTCTCTGGGAAGATGACATGGACATTTTGAACAAGCAACAATGAATAGGAAAACAAAGAAAGGTTGATATGGTGTTAAAATAAGTAGACAAATTAAAATATTTTGTTGGGAGAAACAGGATTTCATAAAGAAATTTTCTAAATTTTAAGACAAAGACAATAAGATTTGAGAAGACCAAAAGTTTCAGTTGAAATGTTATTTTAAAATACTTTCAAAACAATCCAGTGGAAATATTTAAGGCAGTAAAATAAAGAATGCTAGAGCTCAGACGAGTATGACAAAGTAGAAATTTAATCTTGTGAAGCATCAGTATAAATAACGTTAATTAGGATGAGAGACACACTGCTAGTATCCAAAACAGAAACCTGGGGAGTCTTAGAGTTAGGAAAAAAAAAAAGATGAAACCTAAAAGAGGAACTGAGAAAGAATGCTTGGGATGGAACTAGGAGAATTGAAGAATGAGGTGTCCAGAAGACAGAAGCCTACAGAGGGAAGGACTTCCCATCAGAACACAGAATATTTTGAACGAAATTGCAAGGAGATTGTTTGGAGTGAAAAAACGAGTGGGTCCAGTGAAATCCTTCAGAAACTTTAAGACAAAGAAGAGGAATGCTAAAAGATATTGAGAAGGAATAGTTGGAAAAAATAAGCTAAAATGGGAGTGTGTAGAATCTTGTGGAGAAAAGGCAAGAATTTTAAAGTAAGGAATGAAAAAAACCCACCAAATATTGCTAAGAAAGCTGATAAAATAAGAATTGTATCCTTTGGAATTAAAAAGAGTGATTGGAGACTTGGTATTCAAAGTTATGGTTGGAGCAGAAGCTGACCATGAAGGGTTGAAAATGACTGGTTAGTAAAGAAGCCGACACAGAAAATATAATCAATTCTTTTAATGAGGTTTGACGTACATGGGGGCAGAATCCTCAGTGTCCTAAAACAGATCAACTTTGATCTCTTATGAATAGGGATGGATTTTTTGCTACCATGGGCCATCTTCTTCTGGAACTGCAGAATTCTCCATGTCACTTCCCTTGCAGGATTTTTTCAATGCTTGTTTCTGTCCTGTTGTTTCCTTTATATATTATTTATCCCATGAAAGGTAGGCTTTCAAGGATAATGTGCACAGAAATTCCAGGTACTAAAATGTGTACTAAAGGCTCCATCATAAATTTTATATATAATTGATTGCATTTGCAAGGAATTTGAACTTAATGGAAATGTTTATGTGATCAAAATTCATAATCTCTTCTTTTATATTGATCACCATAGTGATTAATTAGGAAATGATGCTCCCCAAATCACCACCTACTCAGGGTCTGACACAATGCTGGTACAAATTGGAGAGCCCAACGAAAGCCTGATCAGCTTTCCGCTAGAAGCCATACAAAATTATGTCCCTGCCAAGGCATTTAGGATCAACTACACAACCATTTCAAGGAAGAGTGTGCCTTGAGTACTTAATCAAAACCACTTAGAATTATACCCAGAATGCATTCCTACATACCAAAACCGGGCACATTTTCTTGTCTGCTTCTTCTATACTTGTGATTTCTAAAAATTCAGTTACAAGATTAGTGTGAGTCCTTGTATTTCCAAACTACCCCTTCAGGGATATGTTATTACATAACACTTCATCTGTGTTAGCTAGCACCTAGATTGAGGGAATTGTAGGATATAAAACTAGTCCCAAGACTCTTTTGAAAATCCCTTTGTGGAATCCAGGACTCCACTGCAAATTGCATGCTGGGCATAACGTTATTAGTAGAACTGGTAAACCTGATAATTAAAACGTAACAATGACCTTATATCCTATGTTTTAGAAGAACTGATTGTAGATAGAAAAACCGATATTTTTGTGTTAATAAACAGTAAAATGTAGCATAACTTGCATAGTTTTATAATAAATTTAAAATCTTACGATGATTTCTCAAGTCTCTTGCTTTTTAAAAAAATTCTCCTCACTTGGGGACTTTATCATTCTCCAGACTTGCTCTTGCATGAAGAATATTTTGCAGCCTCTTTAGCTGTTGCAAAAAGCCTGGATTAGAGAACAGGATATCTACTTCAGCAGGATTCTCAATAAAAGAATGACATGTACATGGATCCAGAGCTCAGCCTGTTCCATCAGACTGATAATACTCTCCCAGCTTCTCAGTCTCAAATATGTCCTCCTGCTGGTCCTCATTATTATCACCTTCAGTGATCCCTTTTCAAGCCAGTTGTCATACAGCATGCAGTACCTCAGTGCTGTCAGGAGCATCATTATCGTCTCTGTCAATGAGTACACAAGCATCTGACCCCAGAACCTCTCAAAGCTCACTCCATGCGAGGGATTTTGAGAGCAAAAAAAAGTGTGTGTGTCTGTATCTATACAAATATTTTTTTCTCTCAAATTATATTTCTCTCTCTCTCACTCTTTATTTAGGAATATATATATATATATAAATGTATATTATATATAATATACAGAATGATGCAATTTAAGTGAAAGAAAAAATGTTATGTTATTCTTTAAAGAAAGTAAAAATAATTGAGAACAACATTCTGCAAACAAGCATAATTCCCTTTTATCACTTTTTTTATGGATGCTATACAATTTACTAAAAATATAATAAAACCTATCTTTAGAGACATAAACAAACTTAATTTTGTTTACTTTAAGATTTTAAGTATGATATAAAAGGACAGGCTAAGTGGTCTAACTTTTCACTGGAGATAAATGTGTCTAATGAAATAGATCTGCAGTAACAAGAAATTAAAGATGTGTTTAGCTGGAGAATGGAAAATGTTAGCTATAGAAAAATGCAATATTAAGGGAAATAAAGTTTAGAATACCCCTGTGTTGGGCTGCACCCTGCAGGCCTACAAGGCCTGCACTTGCCCAGTTTTAAGACCAAAGAAAAAGCCCAGAGTCACCAACAGACACATCAATGGTTTAATGGGTAGGGGGGATCTTACACATCTGAAGCAGTCTTAGAGTGCCACCCCACCGCCACCCCACTGTGTGCTGTGGGCAGGATGTGGCAGCAGTCTTGGCTCCTAGGGGAAGGGGAAATTACCAGCTGTAAGGGGAATTCACATCAGGTTGGCTCATTGGTTTCTACGAAAACTAGCGGAGGGGCACGCCCCATCACCGCCCCTTCGATAAGAACAATCACCAGCTGGGGCCTGGGGGAAGAATTATGTAGGAAGATCAATCTTGTGAGTAGGATGCAGGTGAAGGAGACACTGGTTGAGCAGGGGATATACAGAGAGCAATAGCAAACTTGAGTGGTCTGACCCTAAACCCTGAAAATAGACATAGGTAAGTTTCCTAAAGTGTGCTAGCAGAATTTATAAATACAGATAGAGAGTCTATGGGAAAACATAAAACAAAATTTGTAATACATGTAAGCAGTGATGGCATTTTCCTATTTTATTCTCCTTAATGGCAATTGTATAGCTAAAAGCATTGTTGTCCATGATCAATGAGAATAAATTGTCTAGCTCACGTGATAATTCTAACATATTTATCAGCACCTCATTTTAAACAAACTACCTAAAAATTGAAAAGTCAAACAATTACAGTTCAAAGTTGATTTTGAAGTAGGCAGTTACCATTTTTGAAGTAGGAGATAGATGGGCCCCCAGGCCAGACAGTTGGTGTTTGTCAAATGAAATAAAACTAAACTTTGTCCTCAGCCAGACAAGAATGATGCCCATTACCCTTTCTCCACTGAAATGGAAGGAATGAACTAGCAGTGGGGAATTTGTTGCAGCAAAAATAGAAATGAGACTTTTCTTATAAACAAAGAAAATAAGGGAACAGGGAACAGGCTAAAGAAGAAGCATAAACTGGCCTGAAAGAGTTAATCACTCCTAGTTCTAACTGTTACTAATCTGTAGTGTCTGTAACTAGATTTGTACTTCACAAAGCTAACCTATCACTCCTTAACACTATGTGAATTATATCCTGCATTCCCTTGTAGCAAATCACCCCTTGTAGCATCTGCATTTCAGAAAGAAAATCGCAGGCCAATAACCCGGAGACAAACGGACACAATTACCAGGCTGTCTGACGCCAGCTGTGACTGTTTTGAAATAATGCAGGAAGAAGAATACAAGACCTTCATTACTTTGAGCCTTATCACCTACCATAGACCATGAGCCCCAGCTATATAACCTCTCTCAATTCCCCACGGAGGGGGGCACAGTTCTTGAGGAGCTAGCCTGCTGTGTCTTCACTTTTGCCTGGCAAAGGAATAAAGCCACCTCTCTTTTCCTCCAAAATCTCTGTCTCCATATTTTTGTTTGGCATTGGTGCACAGACAGCCAAGATTTTTGGCAACATTTTGTCGACCCATCATTCATTTCTGCTTCTTCTAGAAGGAATACCTTATTTTTCTTTGTGAAGTTACTTTCCCCCATTATGTTATATTACATTAAAAAAAATACATTTGTGTATTTTATGGGTTATCTTGGAAGTAAAGCCTACTTTAGACCCAACTAAAAAGCAAACACATAGGACTATTCTTGAGAGTTGCTGGGTTATCACATAAGTTCCTGACCTACTAAGGACTACCATGTAAAAGTCAATTTATGACCTGATGGTATGTAGCTGAAAAATAGGAATAACATACTTCTAAAATAATACCCCACCCCCTTCCTGGAATCCCTTCCAGAAGGAAGCAATCCATTCTTTGCTTGGAGTTCCTGTGAATACATTGATTCAAAGAAAGGAGATCAAAACTTAATTCTGATAACCTGTTTTTGCCCCTTCTCCCCTTACTTTTTTAAATCCAGTTTTAAGAGTTTTCATATAAAAATATTATGTGCAATTTTTTTCATTTTTATGTATGTACATATATTTTCTTGTACAGTTTCTGGTTATTTTGATTTTGATTAAAAAGGTCTTTTTTATTTTAGTATACCCAGGTGTCCCTTTTGGTTAGGATTCAAGTTCCAAGCTTCAAGTAATAGAAACTCTAAAATGGCAATGATTCAAAAGAGATAGAAAGCTACCTTTCTCTCATGTAAATGTATTCTGGAAGTTACCAATTCAAGGCTGGCAAGGAAGCTCCAAAATTCTCAAGCATTAAGAGTCTATCTTGTTATTCTACATCTTCAACAATTGGATATCACTTTCTTACCCATGGTGTTTATACTGCAGTAATCATGTACACATTACAGATATGAGGAAATAGCATGGAAAGAAGGGTCTATCCACTCATTAATGGATACTTCCTAGAAGAGACATGTAATATTTCCACTTAAATCCTGTTGGAGTGAATTTAATCATTTGACAGACTTAGCTGCTAGAGGGCCTGGGGAAAGTTGTCTTTATTTAGGTGACCATAAAAGTGCCTAGCTAAAACTTAGAGGTCCTATCAATAAAAGGAGAGAATTGATAACAGTGAAAATCTCCAAAATATTCTTCTAAGTTATTATTTTTAATTTTGTGAGCATTTTTTACATTTATATTTAATTCAATAAAAATATTTTTATATGCAGTGTGAATTTCTTTGACATGGTTAACTACTTGTGTTGTTACTATTTACTAAATGTATCATATATTTATTCACTGAATTGAAATGTCATCTGTACCATACATAACATTCCTACATACATTTATCTGTTGGAATCCACTTATGGGCACAGTATTTCTATGATTTTGAAATGATTTTTGCCTATTCTCTATATCAATACAAAAGATTCATTAAAATTTACTCATTTTATGTCTTAAAATTTTATTTTATAAACTAATATAGAGTGAATTTAATTTTTTAGTGTACAGTTTTATGAGTTTTAAAATATGTATAGATTTATGTACCTACAAGCAAGATACAGAACAGTTCATTACTCAAAAAGCTCCCTCGTGCTTTCTATTAACAGTCACACTGACCCTCACCCAAATACTTGGCAACCACTGATTTGTTTTCTAACACTTCAGTTTTGTTTTTGAGAATACTATGTAAATGGAATCACATAATAGGTAACCTCTGGAACTGGTTCATTTCACTGAACGTAATGGATTTGATTCATCCTCTGTTAATGCTTTTATCAGTATTTTTTATATTATTACTGAGATACTGAGTAGTTATATTAGTCAGGGTTCTCCAGAGAAATAGAATCAATAGGATATATACATATATATACACACACACACTCCACACACATATATAATCATATCAAATCATATAATTCCTCAAGGGTAAGGCAATATGTTTTACTGAGTCCACCAATTCAAATGTTAATCTCTCATATGTAAACACTCTCACAGATGCTCCAAAAAATAATGTTTAGCTAAATATCTGGGTACCCCATGACACAGTAAGGTTGACACATAAAATTAACCACCACAGTAGTATTCCTTTGAATGATATACGACAATTTGTTCATCCATTCATCCAGTGAACAATATTTTGGTTGTTTCAAGGTTTTCGTGATTATAAATAGAGCTCCCATAAACATTTTCCTATAAAATTTAATAAATTAGTATAAGTTTTTCTAGGGTGAAAATTTAGGAATTGGACATCTGTGTCATATAGTAAAATGTTTAATTTATTTGATACTATCAAATGTTTTTCAGAGTGAATGCAACATTTTGCATTCCCATGTGAAATATTTGAGAATTACAGATTCTTTGCACTTTTAGTAACATCCAGATATTATCAGTATTTTCATTTTAGCCATTTTACTAGTTAATGGTTTTAGACTGAATTGTATCCCCTTAAAATGTATATATTGAAGCCCTAACTCTCAATATGACTGTTTTGGAGATAGAACCTTTAAGGGATTACTGAGGTTAAATGAGGTCATAAATGCAGGGCTCTTATCCAGATAGAACTGGAGCCCTTATAAGGAAAGGAAGATTTACCAGAAATTTCTTTCTTTCTCCATGAGTGCCAGAGGAAAAGCCATGTGAGAATGCAATGAGAATATGGCCATCTGTAAGCCAGGAAGAGAGCTCTCACCAGAAACCAAATTGTCCAACACCTTGATCTAGAACTACTAACCTTCAAAATTGTGAGAAAATAACGTTATGTTGTTTAAGCCACCTAGTCTATGGTATTTTGTTATGGCAGTCCACCTGACTAATACAGTTGTATATAGTGAGATCTCATAATTTTAATTTGATTTCCCTAATGGCTAATGATGTGAACATCTACTCATGTGCTTATTTGCCTTCCATACAATCTCTTTAATGAAATGAATTTGAATCATCCCCAGTGATGAGAGGGAGTGAATGATTTATTATGCTCCCTTTACCTGCTGTAGGGATACCTAAACCATTTTGTTGATATGGAGCTATCGCAAGACTGATGATTTTTGATATGCTGAACCTCAATCATTCTGGAAAAATGAAAAAGCATACTTTGCATGAGCATGAAATAAATGTTAGCTGGGTTTAGTCACAGAGACAGTAAAACTATTTTTTAACCATAGCATATTTAGACAATTCTGGCTGATATTCTCTCATTTACCCTGTGAAAAAAATTCTAATAAATTATTTTTACCCCATTTCATGTTATATGCTCCCACATTTCTTTGTTCTCCTTTGCAGTAACATGTCTCCAAATACATCTCTGTACTTGCTATTTCAAGCTTACTATCCTCTCATTCAGTGGGAGGAAAAAAAGCAAGCAGGATCCAACTATATGTTGTATATATGAAAACAACTTTAAATATAAAGAGTTAGACAGATTAAAAGGAAAGTGACAGAGAAAGACATACTTTGCTCACACTAATCAAAAGAGAGCTTTACTAGCTATATTAATTTCAAAGAAAGAACACTCCAGAATAGGGAAACTAAAAAGGAAATATTGTCTAATGAAAAAGGGTCAATTCTACAAGACATAAAAATTTAAAATATGTATGGACCTAACAACAATATCAAAATATTTGAGGAAAAACTGATAAACCTGTAAAAGCATAGACAAATCTATTATAGTAGGAGAGTTGAACACTTTTCCTTCAGGAAGAAAATCAAAACTAATATAGTTGACCTGAACAGAACTTTCAATCAATTTGATCTTATTGACATTTACAGACTACTCCATCCTACAACAGTAGAATACATATGCTTTTCAAGCTGACATGGGAATGGGACATTTACCAGGATACACCACATTCTTGGTCATAATATATACCTTGACAATCTAAAGCTATGGAATTCAGACAAAAATGGAATTAAGGTAGAAATCAATAACAGAAAGGTCATTGGAAAATCCCCACATATTTTGAGATTAAACAACACACTTCTAAATAATATATGGGTCAGTGAATAAGTCTCAAAAGAAATTTTAAAATATTTTGATATAAAAATGAAAATATAACTGATTAAACCTTAGGTGGTACAGCTAAGTAGGGCTTAGATGGAAATTTAGAACATAAAATGCCCATATTAGAAAGTAAGCAAGATATAAAATGAATAATATAAGCTTACATCTTTACAGACTAAAGAAACAAGATCAATTTAAGTCTAAGGCAAGCAGAAGAAAAGTAATAAAGTTAGAAATCAAATAAATTGAAAATGGAAAACGATAGAGAAAATCAATGAAACCAAAAGGTGGTTATTTGAGATAAAATTAATAAGCTCCACCCAAGCAAACCAAGAAAAAATATTAACTATTAATAGCAAAAGTGAAAGAGAGTTTATCATTACCGAGCCTATGGACATTGAAAGGATAAGAGAGAAATACCTCAAATTAAATAACTTAGATGAAATGAACCAATTTTTTTTAGAAAACATGAACTACAAAAACTCACACAAGGAGAACGGATTCACTAAATAGGCATATAATCTATATTAAAACTGAATAGGCATATAATCTATATTAAAGTTGAATCAATAATTAAGAACCTTCCAACAAAGAAAGCACCAGGCCCAGACATTTTCACTGGTGAATTCTACCAAATTTACATTCACACAAAAACCTGCGCAAGAGTGTTTATAGCAACTTTATTCATAATTGTCCCAAACTGGAAGCAACAAAATATCCTTAAAAAGGCGAAAAGATGAACAAATTGTGGTGCATGCATACAATGGAATATTATGTAGTGATTTTTTTAAGATGAGCTATTAAACCATAGAAAGATATAGAGGAAACTTAAATGCATATTGCTAATGAAAATAGCCAGGCTGAAAGTCTACATACTATGTAATTTCAATTATATGACATCTGGAAAAGGCAAATTTATAGAAGCAGGAAAAAGATCAGTGGTTGGTAGGAGTTCAGAGGAGAGGGAGCAGGAAAAATAGTTAAGCACAGGGGATTTTCAAGTTGGTGAAATTATTTTCTATGATACTATAATGGTGGATACATCGAATTATGCATTTGTCCAAAACTATAGAACTTTACAACACACAGTGAACCTTAAAGTATGCAAATTAAAAAAATTTCGGTGGTCAGGGGGCCCAAGATATAATGCAGTATTTGAAAACAAAAATATCTAATTGTTTTACAAATGAATAAAATTACCTAATTTAACGAGTGGGAGACAAGAGTTGGCTTAAGTAACTCTGGAAATGAGTCTGTTAGACTAAAAGCAGAAAACAAATAAACCCAAACAAACAAAAAAAAACAAGCAAAAAAACCACCAAAAGCTGCATATAAGAGTGAGAACGAACACAGCTAAATAGAGACTATAGAGACGTGACAACCAAATATAACACTGTATATTTTTTTTTTTTTTTTTTTGCGGTTTGCGGGCCTCTCACTGTTGTGGCCTCTCACGTTGCAGAGCACAGGCTCTGGACGCACAGGCTCACGGGCCTAGCCGCTCCGCGGCATGTGGGATCCTCCCGGACGGAGGCACGAACCCGTGTCCCCCGCATCGGCAGGCGGACTCTCAACCACTGCGCCACCAGGGAAGCCCAACACTGTATCTTGAATGAGACCCTGGTGCAGTAAAAGGACATTAGGTCTATTCGGACAGAGCAGAGTGCTGTCATTGATAAATATACCTTCTATGGGTGCAGGAGTGAGCAATAAAACTGGTGCAGACCATGTGGTTGCCATTCCTGAACTACAACCATTGGAATCTGGCCAGTCCTTTGTAGGTAAAGGAATAGAAGTGGTTCTCCTCTGCAAGAGGAAGAGAGGGCATTGAATATCCACTTCAATTATTTAAAATGGACTGTCTAGCCTCTACATAATTATCCAAATGTCACACGTTTAGGAAACTTCAAATTGATGAATCCCAGTTTTCAACCAGCGGAGGGTAGAAATTAATTTGAAGTACCATGGTTTTTATACAATTTCTGAAGGTGGCTGAGTGGCAAACACACACATGGTTCCGAGTATATTGGCCATGACATTTACTAGTAAAGATTAGTGAAAACCAGTTATTCTATTTGATTGCATTGGCAAGTAAAATGGCCAAAACACCAGGTGGAATATTTTTCATTTTATATTTTTGTCATAGAGGAATATTCATTTATATCATCAATGAGTCTGTTGGTGTCATTGCAACGTATTTCTCCTTTAGAACTAGTGTATGGCTAACGTTGAAATAAGAGAGATTTTAGATTCACTGACTATTTTATTTTATTGAAATTTTCCTTCTTATTTCTGTTTAAGTTTAGAGACAATCTATTCTATAACACATGTTAATTTGCACTTACTACTTCAATATTTCAACTGAAAATCTCAAGTACAACAGTATGAAAGCACCCATTTTTAAAATATTAATTTGTCAACAGGTTTATATATGCCATTGTCTCCATCCTAATATATTAATTTCATTTTATATAATGAAATTCAGTTACTTTCAGTGCAGTACTTTTTCATCATCAAAAAATTAAAGCCCAATTGGGAAGTAACTTTTGAAAACATGGTTGTTTTTTTTTGTTTTTTTAAGTCCCAAGAGGACTTGGAAGTAATTGGAGAGAAGCCTGACGTATTATTTTTGTAAGCTGTTTGAAGTAACTACATGATGTAGTGCTTACCTGGTGGCGCAGTGGTTAAGAGTCCGCCTGCCAATGTAGGGGACACAGGTTCAAGCCCTGGTCCGGGAATATCCCACATGCAGAGGAGCAACTAAGCCCATGCACCACAACTACTAAGCCTGTGCTCTAGAGCCTGTAAGCCACAACTACTGAAGCCTGTGCACCTAGGGCCCATGCTCAGCAACTAGAAGCCACTGTAATGAGAAGGCCACGGCACCGCAACAAAGAGTAGCCCCTGTTCACCGCAACTAGAGAAAGGCTGCGCACAGCAATGAAGACCCAACACAGCCAAAAATAAATGAATAAATTAAAAAAAAAAAAAGTAACTACATGATGCGAAGGTGCAAAAATAATTTCATTCTAAAGATGACACAGGATGTGTGGAATTTTAATGTGTTTCATTTTAGAAGATATATTAATAAAACTTTCTTCCTTGGAAAGTGCTTCATTTTATTGGTGAGATTAAAATGAATTCATTTAACACAAAATATTTAGCACACATTTTAGAGAAGCTGAAACTGATTTCAAACTATTTTTGAGTATTTTTCATAAAAGGAATTTATTGTGCAATTTTTTTAAAAGCATAAAACTTGAGCATGAACTTATTAGCTCTTTTAGCCTCACTTTTTTTTTTCCACTGAGGATTCTATTTTATATTTAATCAGATGAAATTCATGAATTATCACTATGTGGTAAATAAATGTAAAAAAATCAGACTACAACAATGATTTCAAAATGAGTACCATATTCTTCAAGGCAGTTATCTTCGGAGGATATAAACTTATTTCACCAATTACAGCATTGTAATTATATGCAAAATAGTTTTTCAAATTTACCTTTTGAACCACAACATAGATTACACATTTAGAACCAATAGTTAGTAGATTTAAAAACAAAAAATAATTAGATGCTTTTTGAAAAAACAAAATACTTTTAAAGATTGTTTTTACATCATAAAGATATTAAATTCTCTTTAAAACTGATATCAAAAGAAGAATTGCTAAAACTTCTGGACCAATTTTACAGGCATCCTTTAATGAGTTGTTACTCTCTTTAAGTACTTAATTAGCACGTTTGTTTTAAAATTTAGTCACTTTCATTTTTATTCATGCTTTGAGTTTTCTTTATTGTTCTGACAATGAATTTTGTTTCTTTCCAAAAGAAATGATCATTGGTAATAAGAGATTGTCAGTAAAAGGAGTGGAATGTGAAATACTCTCAATGTAATCTATTAGACAACTATGCCATTTCTACAAAAACTGAAAACAGATACTGTGCTGAATGTCACTGTACATAGGAAAACTGGTCAAAAGATTCAGTCTCACTCTGGGCAGTAGAAGCAATGATTTCTTGGTTATGAAGGAGTAGCCAGCAGATTTATTGTTTGGTACTAATAAAACTTTCCTCACATCTCCTTGAGATGTGCAAGTGAAAATGATTGAATATTCAACATATTTCCATAAATTAAAAAAGACATTTTTATTATCAGTGAATTATTTATCTTTCCTGTGAATAGGTATTAAAGCTAAATATATTTTGTACCAGAGTAGGTGCTCCTCCTTAAGGAGTTTTTAAATTATTAGATTCCCCAAACCTTGTAACCTGTTCTTTCTTTTAAGAACATTGAGTCAGAGAAAAAGATATTGAATATCACTAGATGAAGGGAAATATTTAAGTTACACATCAGCAATGAGACATGCGATGTATTTTATGTCAAATAAATATGTTTGTACAAATACCAATGCCTATCCTTGGTAGCACTTTCCCACCAGGTCTGATAAAACGTTTATCACATTTTTTGTTCACACTATTTCACCAACCCCTTAACTGCTGGCTGCTGACAGTTCTGGGTTTGGATTCTGATTTCCTTTTACTATCAGTGTACTTCATCATCTATAAAAATAATTTAAAATGTGCAAGGGAGACTGAAAATTAGAACTTTTGTGTCATTAGCACAATACTTGGCACACTGTAGCCTCTCAATGATTATTTGTTGCTATATATTGTTTTTCTTTTCAGGACTTGGGGGTGAGCAGGAGGTGTTTGTTTGTTAATATACTCCTTTTTCAATTGAAGTAATGCACCAACAGGGAGATATGCAGAGGGACAAAAGCTTGAAGAGGACCAAAACAAGGACATAAATTGAAAGTACTTTTTTGTTAACCATTGATTGCACTATAAAAAAAATTCATGAACTATGGTAAAACCAGTATTACTATCATTATTACTATCATTAATAAAACCATGACTCTGATTTCAAATAAAATTATTGAACTAGGTAAGAATAAATCTGTGACCCCAGTGTAGTAAAAGTACAATGATCTGTGGTTCTCATTTTAGAAAAAAAAATGTGCTTTCATTTTATCAACTTTATTTCCTTTAAAGATAAACTATACATTTTGCTAACAGAATTAAGCTAAATTAGTATAATAAAATATCAAAAAATAAAATTGCTAAGTTATTGCTATAAGTAGGTGTTGAATTGTATTAAGAATCTTTTCTGTATCATTCTTGAGGATTCATGTCTGATTTTTAATCAATAATAAGTGCATTATAATCTGTTAATACAGTAATTACTTTAATTGACTTCTTGAGAGTGAATCAGTTTTTCATTCCTGAGATAATACTTACATATTCACGAGGTATTTTTTTAATGGATGGATTTAGTCTGATAATATCTTATTTAGGATTATTACATCTATGTTTATAAGTGAGATTTATTTAAAATATTCCTTCTTTTACTGTCTGTATCTTGATTTTAGTAACAAAAGTATACCAGCCTAATAAAATGATTGAGAATGAAATATTCCCATCTTTTTCTGTTCTTGAGAAGAGTTTGTAAAAGTTATAGATTATATCATCATCTTTGAATGTGCTATAAAAAATTTTTAAAAGATATCTGAATTGGTGTTTGCATATTATTTTTTTTAGTAGATTTTAACTGTTTCTAAAATTTCAAACTTGTTTCAGATCTATCCCCCTTCTTTAGATAACATATAAAATATCTGAAGTATATATATATGTTTATGTATATATTATATACGTGTGTGTGAGAATCCTCATGGTAGTCTAAGTAATTTATATTTTTGTAGAAAAATTCATCTTCATTACTTTAAAATTAATTATATATTTTCTTATAAATTTTGTTATGAAAATATCTAATCCATATATATTCATAACCCATTTACCAACACTGTTTATGCATGCCTTATATATTTCTTCTTAACATTTTATAATTGATTTTTTTCAATTTTACCTCTAATCTAGAGTATCAATACTGAAGAGACTATACATATTAAAATTTAATCTCCAAATTCTTAATACATTTGTCTGGGGTCAAATCTATCTCCACCACTTACTTGAGGTATGACCTTGGATAATTTACTGAGCCTGTTCCTGTCTCACTCTCTCATTTCTCATCTACATAATAAGGATAATTATATGCCATCTTCATAACGATGATTAGTGGGGATTCACTGAAGTAATTTTAACAAAGCACTTACTAAAATTCCTGTTGTATAGAAAACAATAATTATTTATTAGGATTATTATTTCAACCAAAAATATTTATAATTATTCTCATAAAACATTGATGTTACCTGTTATAGGATTTATTTATGATGAGTGATGTGGTCTGTTATCTATCTAGGATTCTAAAGGTTTGGATTTTATTTATAGCTGTGCAGATTCCAGCTATTTGGCATTTATTTGATGTCATCACACTTGGGCTTCTTTTCCTAATCAAAAAATAACAGAGTTAGACTAGATCAGGGATCAGAAAACTACTACCTTTGGCCAAATACGGCTTGCCACCTGTTTTTGTAATTAACTTTTACTGGAATACAGTCACACACATTTGTTTACGCATTGCGTTTGCTTTTGCCATAGATGCCAAAGTTAAGTAGTTGCCCTTAAACCTGAAAATGTTTGTTTTCATTCCTTTCTCTGAGTTCTTCACTAGATTATTTTAAGAATCTTTTCTGTTCTGATATTCTATGATCTATTTATAATAATTATTTCTACATGAGCGATCCTGTTTGCAAAGAAGAATAATGGAAATATAGTGTAATTAGATCTTCCTGTTCCTATATCCATGGAACCAAACTCCACAGATTCTCACTGAAAAGTCACTATCTCCAGACCTCTATGTTTAATTATAATCAGTTACTTACAAAACTATGATGGTAGGTAACTGGTAGTAGATAACGTATTTGTTCTGATTCTCCTCTACCCTATGCTTGCAGCACTACTTGGATCAAGCTTACCAACTACTGTCTCTGTAACCTCTCTCAGTTCTACCTTTTACTTGACCTACACTGATGCTAGATCCTCAACCAGATGAAAAAATTTTCATATCTATGATCTGCTGCATTGTGCACCTGGGTACTAGGTCAGGCCTGCAGTGGCAACAATCCTATTTGGGGGCAGGATTATATCACACCTTAGATTTATAACTTCATTTTGAAATCACTTTTCTCCTAAAACTATTTTTCCATTGACTGCGAAACTCAAGAAATCCTACATCCCTCAGTCAAAATGAAATAGACCCTTTTGAATCATCTTTAATCTTCCAACAAAGTTGCTCTGTCATCAGTCAATTCTATCCTGTCTCCACTCTCATTCTATAACATCTTGCATTAATAAAAGTTCCCATGTTACTTCAGTTATATAATTTGAAATTTGTAGTAGCACGTGTTAAGTACTCAGTAAATAGTGGTTATCATTATAATGTTATTATTACTCACTTGTTCAGGGACTAGCAGGTTGAGGTACAATATCAGCACCATTCTAGAATTCCTAGTGCTTTTGCATTAAATAATTGGCTTTCTATGAGAATTAGCTTACATATCTAAATATCATGGAACAGGAAAAAATCTCTGGTAACTAGTGGAGAAAAATAAAGTAGTGAATCAGAAATGTAGAGTCACTTTATAAACATGTAACACAATATACTCTGGTTTCTCTTCAGATTACATAAATCTTTCACTTTTTACTAAAAAAACCCAGAAAACATAACAGATAAGAGGTGTAAGTTCTCCTTACACTATAGTCAGAGTCAGCCACATTGTGACTACAATGCTCTGTTTGAGACTAGGCATAATTTGAAGAGATAATAGCAGAGTAAGATTCAAAATCAAATATATATATATATATATATATATATATATAAAAAGAAAGAAATGAGGCTGAGTCATATAATAAGATTTCTAGTCTATATAGGAATATCATTCAATAGATAGTGACAAACTATTTTTATTTCATTATCTAAAATGGAAGGAAAGAAAAGGGATTAAACTGCAGCATGGAGGGTATAAACTTAATTAAGGGTTTCTTCACAGTTAAGAATGTTAAACATAAAAATGGGCTACCCAAGGAAGGATATCTTTTACAAGGAAAGAGATTTTCATCATCAACAGAAGTTTAAATGTGGTTTTGCCTGAAGGTTAGAAAATGGACTTGACAGCATCTCAGGGTTCCAGTATAGCCCTGTGACTCTAAGAATAAATTTTTGAGTAAACATTATATTTTTTATAGTAGAAAGATTGTGTACTTTCAGGAAGGATTACCAGATAATATTTTAAAATCATTGTCACAAATTCACATTTATGGTACTCCCCTGAAGAGATATTTACATCCTTTTAAAAGAGAGTTTCCTATAGAGTCTCTAAACGCAAACTCTGTTCCATATTGCCTTTATCTAGATTTTATGCTGAGCTCAGTGGGCATTAGAGTTTTTAAACGAATACATTTTAGAAGTATTGAGAAATGAACTTTAAATGGCTTATATTGCTCATAAAACCTCTAGCCTTTAGAGTAAAAATACCAATGCATTCCCAGGAAATACTATTTGCTGTACCTTAAACTCTATAAAATAAAATGTTAGGAAGCAGGTTTTTTTATTGAGAGGAGGGAAAAACAAACATGAAATGTAGGAGGAAAGGGAGAGCTCTGTGGCAATTGATTGGAATTGTAGATATCAACATGAAATTATGAATATATATGTCAATATATATTTATAAATATTTACACATATATACTTATATGTGTGTGTATATATAACTACCCACTGAAATGGCCTAAAAGCAATAAGACACCGGTACCTATAAGAAAACAGAAGTCCTTGTAAATATTAACTCTTGTACTGGGACAGGGAAAATACAAAATGAACCTGAAACATCTTGTTTTATCAAAAAGTCAGGAAGTGTTCAAAAACTGATAAGATATAAGAGCTGTTAAGGTAACCGGATCAAAGTGATAAAAAGAATCTCAAAGAAAGGAAAACCAGAGATAAGTGAAATAATATTTTATACACACTTTTTCAAGCAGGGCCTTTTTTGTTCCAGGACACAGAGACTATGGATATGGACCACGAACTGAGGCAGGGACTCTTACTAACCAAAAAGAAATGAAATCAGCAGAGCTTTGGCAGTCTCATGGGTCTGGAGAGACAAAAATTAGAAACTTGCCAGTTTCTAGTGAAAAGGATGGTGAGAGAACTAAACCTAAACTTGTGCTACTGTTCCTCTCAAGACGTTTGTCAAATGCTGAAACTGTACCCTGCAGTAGAGGAAGGAGCAAAGCAGAATGTCTCTGAAAAGCAGATTGCAACTTCTGGCAGTCTCACGGACTTAGGAGGAGAAGAATTGATTTTAGGGTCTGCCTGGAGAGGGAGCCCAGGAGAACATCCCACTTCTACCTGTTTACTTCTGATTAAGATGATCAGCCCCTGCCAAAGAAAAGAGAATTAACCTGGAGAAAATAGGGAAGTTATAAACAATTAACTGTGAAGTTAATTCTGGGATTAATATGAGTATATTCTTACCATCTTGCTGTATATACTCTCCCTGGATGACCTCTTCCATGAATATGTGTCTAGGCACCTCAAACAGATAATTTAAAGGTGTACCTCCAGTCTAAACCCATATTCAACTGGCTACTTGTCACTTTTTCTTGGATTTCTAAAAAGTAACTCTAGCTCAATGTGTCCAACACCAAATTCATAATCCCTGCCTTCACATTCCTAATTAATCTTCTGCTAATGTTGATTTTATAATGTTACCACTAGCCATCCAAATATATTAGCCATAAATTGAGACTCACTCTCTCTCTTACTGATCAATCATCAGACTGTCAATTTTGTCTTCTAAATCTCTCTTGTCTTCTACACCAATGTCATCCATCCCAGTCAAGGTTACCACTCGGTTCCACGTGGACTGCACGAACTATGGTCATAGGCCACTCCTTGTTTTCTCTGCATCTATCCTATATCTCTGGCAACCCACCATATATACCATGACCTGAGTAATCTTTGAAAAACACATATTTGATCATTTTACATCTCTGTGATAGTTTTACTTAGATATATATTTAGAAGAGTTATTGAATTATTACTTTATGGTATAGATGCAACTTTTATCTTTGAATTAGGTTTTTAAAATTTTATTATAATTACTCTCAATTATAAGTTTTATGTTCAGTGTTGAAAGTCTTTACTAAAAATTTATTTTACAAAACTGGCTTAAAAGGGTGAGGTATCCCCAATAAGCAAAATAATTGGAGCAAAGAAGCATACAAGCTCTTTAAAACAGATGGTCAATCATAGCTCTAGGATAATTCAATAGGAAGTTTAGAAATATTCCTCAAGAATTACCCTTGCAATAAAATTGTACTTATATTAGGGATTAATTACAGTTTTTAAAAATGATGTAATAAAATGTTTTATAAGGATAGAACAGTTAGTATTTGAAAATAACAATTTCCAAGGTATTTCCATTGAACTATTCCATTTTCAAATTGGGTATTCTCTTTATAATGAGCAGTCACTCTTCCTGTCCTATAGTGAAAAAAAATAGATCATGATCTTTATTTAGAATGATCTCTAGGAATAGCCAAAACATTCTAATTTTTCTTAAGACTTTAATGTCCTCACATATTGAACAATAAAAATGAATGTAGTGTAGAAGCCTGGTATTGAATTGCCATCATTGAAGACCAGTTCTAAATGCTACTTACTCCAGAAGCCCTTCTGAAAGGAACCTGGTTTTGATTATTCCATCCTCTGAGCCCCTATAGAGTGACACTCTAAATAAATTAACATTGACTAATTTGTCATTGTATTATATTGATAAATACATATATGGTGCCTTTCTAGTTCAAACAGTTCATAGCAGAGGACTAATCTTATTTATCTTTATCACATTCTCAATGTTTACAGTCACTAGATTCTAGAGGGGATACTATTCATTGAAATGATTTTATTTCAGATATTTAGCAAGCAAGAGAATTGCTTGAAGCCATTAGCATTTCACATAAATGAGGTTATAGGGCGTTGAAAAAAGCCTAAAAGCTATTGGTTACACTTTGAATGTTCTAAAATAATGCAACCAAAAGTTGGTACCTGTGTTTGTATTTCTCCTTTAAAAAATGTAATACCTAGAAGGGATTTTTGTTTTTTTTTTTTTTTTTGCGGTCCGCGGGCCTCTCACTGTTGTGGCCTCTCCCATTGCGGAGCACAGGCTCCAGACGCGCAGGCTCAGCGGCCATGGTTCACGGGCCAGCCGCTCCGCGGCGTGTGGGATCTTCCTGGACCGGGGCACGAACCCGTGTCCCCTGCATTGGCAGGCGAAGTCTCAACCACTGCACCACCAGGGAAGCCCTAGAAGGGATTTATGTTAGAATTTTGAGAGTGTATACACAGACTGTGGATATATTTACACCTGAAACCAATGAAAATTAAATATTCGAGTATATAATTTTATCAATTAAATATCTATTCTAAGTTGACTTTAGGAGCAGTTACTTTTCAAATGCATTTTATTAGTTTGCAAGGGCCGCTATAACAAAGTACCTCAGACTGAGTGGCTTAAACGAACAGAATTTTTATTTTTAATAGTTATGGAGGCTAGAAGTCCAGAATTAAGGTGTCATTGAGGCTGGTTTCTTCTTAGGCCTCTCTCCTTGGCTTGAAGATGTCCATCTTCTTCTGGGGTCCTCATATGATTCTTCTCTCTGTGGGTATCTGTGTTCTAATTTCTTCTTATAAGAATACCAGTCATATTGGATTAGAAACCCACCCTGAAGACCTCATATTAATTTAATTTACCTTTTTAAGACCCTATCTATAAATACAGTCACATTCTTAGGTACTAGAGATTAGGACACCAAAATATAAATTTGTGTTGGGAGGGGAACACAACTTAGTTTCTCATATACATTCCTAAATTTGTCATCTCAACCATGGAAATGTATAATAGGTTGTGGTTTTGGAATCAGAAAACTACAGGGAAGTGAGAAATCACTTCCACAGCTTTCAAAAAGATTCTTACTTGTCATCTATGTATTTTGATATTTCCCCTCCTATTAGACAGTGTGTTAAAGACATGGTTGGAGGGCTAACCGAACGATTTGTGGTCTTAAAGAAATATCTAAAGGCTGAAAAGTTGACTAGACTTAAATGTTTCCACATTTAATTCAATCAAACCTTGGTGGTATGTACCTGAATGTGCTTTGTTTTCTATCCATCTGATGAAGGCTTTTCATGGATTTAAAGCAATGTGGGCCTCTTCAATTCCTCAGTATAATACAGAAAAATTAATAAATTCCAAACACACTCACAAAATTATTGACATAAAAATGCATAATGTAATTTAACTATGCTATCGCAGTGGTCTTTAAAGTGCCTTCTATGAACTTCTGGGTGTCCCTAAGACCATTTTAGGAGGTCAACAAAATTAAAAATATTTTTTGTAATAATACCAGAGTGTTTGTTGGTGAGCTGAAATTTGCACTGATGTTGCAAAAGCAGTTTCTGGATAAAAGTTATGGCACTTTGACAAGAATTAAAGCAGTGGCACTAAACTATACTCGTATTCAATGTATTTTTGCCTTTCTGAACTTACAGTAAAGACATACATGTTTCACTAAACAATGTCCTTGATGAAGCGGTACAAATTACTGATTTGATTAAATTTTGATCCCAGAGTACATATTTCTCAATATTCTGTGTGAGGAAATGGAAATTATTCATAAAGCACTTCTTTTTTAAAAAAAGTATTTATTTATTTAGGATGTGCCAGGTCTTAGTTACAGCACAGAGGACCTTTTAGTTGCTGCATGCATGTGGGATCTAGTTCCCCAACCAGGGAATGAACCCATGCCCCTGCATTGAGAGAACGGAGTCTTACCCACTGGACCATCAGGGAAGTCCCTGTTCCTGAAGCATTTCTGCTACCTACATGAATATGATAACTGTTGTTAGGAAAATCACCTATGTGAAGGGGGCAGGTGATTATTGTTTCAGTTGCAAGCTAAACTAGATGTTTTTTTTCCCTCCACAGGTTTAATGGGTTTAATAAGTTTACTCCTTCAGCTTCTATTTGCAGCACCCAATAATCCTTTGAAATACCAGACAAACCTGGCAGTGGCCAACAGTAAATTTCTGACCTCCAGAGTTTAAAAGTTCAGGTTCTCTGAGCATTCTGTGCTGCAGTGGCATTTGTCCAAAATTGGTACCTCCCTATAGCTGGGAAACTTTAAATGTACCAGTGAAAAAGAGCTTTTTCCCCTTCAAGGGGAAGAACAGAAAATCACTCTTTAAAACCCAGCAGATCTGATTGTGAGGTCTTTCCTCCTGTCCTATCTCTTCAGGCTTGTTTTTTGCAGTAGAGCAAGAGAGAACAAAATTGTAAGAAACAAGACGGTGATGGCTGTAAGTGGAATGACCAAGAGGAATTCAGATTCTTCTTTACCTCCAACATCCAATATATGTGCTTCACAGAAAAACAACAAAAATAACACATCCACAAAATACAACAGCTAGAATTACAAAAATCCATTCATCCAAGGATGGTGGAAGGCAGGAAGAGGCGGTGGGAGGGTAAATGGCACAGGGAGAAAAGTATTCAAATCATTTCTGGCAGGGGGGCTGGCAAATGCTAGAAAAGAGATGCAGAAAAACCTGTGATCCTTTCAGATTCACCAGTGTTAAAAATCAACCTACCGGTGTCAGAAAGGTTCTGCCTTAGGTGCACCAGACAAAAATCCCAATTCCTCAGGAAGAAGGGAATATGCAAAGGACCCTTGGCACAGTGGGTCCTGCCTTCTGTAGTGGGGGAGTTGAACAAGGAAAACAGCTGCCAAACGGTCCTCCCAACCCCATCCATCCCCTCTGGATGGCCGACACCGTGACCTGCAGCAGCCTTCAGCTTGGCAATAGACTAATACCTTGGGGGAGCTTCTCTGCAGAGGCTGAGCTACTCAGGGCAGACTGCAGGTGCACCGTTTTGTGGAAGATTCTGTTGCTTAAGAAAACCACCAAGGAAAAGGAAGTGCAGCTGGAAAAGGTAGGCTTTGCCAGGGGTCTTGGCTTCATTAGTGTTGATAATAAACGAGGGGAAGAGGACAGAGAAAAGGCAGCCACTGATAATGTAGGAGGCGTGGCATCTGCTGGGAAGTCCAGTATAGTGAGTAGAAAAGCAATATATATGCAGAAGACTAACCAGTTGACCAACAAGATGCGGCTCAATCTTGCTTCCTCTCTATGCTCTGAGCCAGGACACTACTAGCCCTCTTAGACGCTGTTCCTCTCTCTTTTGCTGAATGTGAGCATCTAGCTTTGAGATGGTACAACTTCCAGAGATGGAGTTTTTAATTTCCCTGGCAAGGTCCTGCAGAAAGGTTTTGACACTGTCAGCCACCTCTTCCCCACTCAAACTACCAACAACACAGAGGAGAGATAAGCGTCCCCCAATCCTTCACCACGAAGGACCGGCAGCTTTGCTGCTGCGACTGTGGCTCCAGCCTGGCCTCTTGTTTACCGCCAGCCGGCCAGGCTCCTCCAAGCCCCTCCACCCACGGCCTGCAGCTCCCACAGGAGGTGCTCCCAGGGCAGCCCCAGAGCGCGTATGGGGCTGGGGGGTGGGGTGGGGCGTCAGCTGGGAAGTCCCGTTGTTTTTAATGGCAACCATTTTCACTAGAGAGAACTTATGGCTGATAAACGGTGCTTATTACGACTTGAATATTTTACAGATATTGTCTTAAAAAGTAAAGAAATGGACTTATTTCTTCAAGGAAAAGAAATGATACTTTTGTTGTGAATGGTAACATCTTAGTTTTCAACCAAATATTAGAATTTTGGAACACTTAATCTAGCACTGAAATCTTCACAGCTTGCCAGTAAAGTTTTTGTTGATAAACCTGGTGGTAATATTAGCACAGGTATTAGTTGATGTTATTTAAAAACATATGTCAGTATTTGGCATATCTGCATAACTCAGTGAACAAGCATTTCCTTAATGACTGTAATGTAACATCACAAATGGATAGGGATGCAGTGAAAGGGCAAGGTAGATCAATGGATTGTAATATAGCGAAATACAAAAAGTTAATTGATTTGGTTTCACATTCCATACGCATCTAATTTTAAAGAAACCGTTACCTACCCTTTCCTGTCGGGCCCCAACAAGAGTCTTCCTGCCCAGCGTTGTTTGAGCCAATTCCCAGTTCCGTTCAGAAGCAAAGGAAAGCTTTATTCTTTGATCAAGAGATAGAGAGACGCGGGCTTCCCTGGTGGCGCAGTGGTTGAGAGTCCGCCTGCCGATGCAGGGGACGCGGGTACGTGCTCCGGTCTGGGAGGATCCCGCGTGCCGCGGAGCAGCTGGGCCCTTGAGCCGCGGCCGCTGCGGCCTGCGCGTCCGGAGAGACGCGAGCTAACGCTCTACAGCCCACACTGTCCCCCGCAGGCCGTGGGGGCGGGGCTGCTTTATAGGGTTCTCTTCAGCGGGAAGGCTCTTCAGCGGGAAGGGGGCGGAGTTCTGTGCGTTGGGTGCAGCTGTGCTGCACACAGCTCCGGATTGCAGGTCAGGGCGCAGCTGCTCGGCTTCCGGCTTCGCCATCTTGAATTGCGGTGTCTCCACGGCAGTTCTGTGAGCTGAGGTAGCCGGCGTAGGTTTTTGCTCGAGGATCTTTGTTGTGAAGACAAGGACAAGACCTCTGTATGTGGCACCCTATGAGCAAGTGAAACTGGACTAAGCACAAAAGAGAAGAAAAAAAAAGGTACACTTTATTTTGTTACCCAAAGCCTGTTTTTATTTCCTGGGAATTGTTGCTAGGCTTTGCCGGTGACAATTTAAGGTGGTTTCAAACATGTATATCCACATATTTCTTTGTGAGGCTGGATGTTCTTCACGTGATTCAACCAAACAACATATCAAAACTGACTGAATGTAGAAATAAATATGAAAATCCAGTTATCTTATAGTAGGCAAGTCTATATTTGCAAAAATGTAAAACAATGTCTCTTCCCTAATTAGTTTGGTTTTAGAATATTTAATGTTCTTTTAAATGTTTTTGTGATAACATGAGTTTATTTTTATTTTATATAAAGTAATATTTTTAAATTCCCCATTTTAATTTCTAAGTGGGCAAATATAAATAGATATAACACATAAAAAAGAAAAACCTCTCTGGGGTTGTAATTATTTTTAAGAATACTATTAAGAAGGCCTTGAGAACTAAAAGTTTGAGTACATCTGTCTATCAAAAGAAGATTACAAGATATACAATGACATTTTTTTATGTATTTGATACACTACAAGTTGTAGAGTTCATTCATGGGACAAAATTTTAATAGAGTAGGATCATGATTCTCTTAAAGTCCGATTTCTATGAGTATAATCTGATTTAGAAAAAAATTCTAAGAATCTAAGCTAGAAATAGAACACTTGCTAGTAAAAATGTAATTACTGGTGTTTCCCGTTCTGCAGGTTTCCATCCCCTGCATTCAGTGAACCTTAATCACTACCTACATTTCTCAAACTTAACTGTCATCATCCACCAAAGACACCATGGTCTCACCCTTGACTTCTACCAATAGCTTCATGATTATCAATCTGCTTTCACTTTGGCTCTCCTACTCCCCAGGAGCCATAGTGAACTTTCTGTAAGACAATTTTTGTTTCACCATTTCCCTACTTAAAACTCTAGGGAAAAAAAGGTTTTGTTTTTGTTTATGTTTAATTTTTTGTTTGTTTCAGTGGAAGCAAATTTACCCCCCTTGCGACATGATTTACTTAGCACTGTATCATCTAGCCCTTCTCAACCCCTCTACCCTCTCTCCCCTGTCTCCATCCTTGCTCACTTTGTTCCAGGCACTTTGACTTCTGGGGTTTTTTTACCCATAAATGCCAAGATACTTCCTCATTCAGACATGTTCCCAAAAGTCTAATCTAGCAGATATTCACAGGGTTCAATTCTTATCTTAGCACATATGTGGACCACTATAATTGTACTCAGTATATTAGTACCTGTTACCATATGTATACTATATGTTGTATGTATTTATATGTATGTGTGCATAGACATATATACACATGTGTATATACATGTGCATATACACATACACACACACATGTGCTCACACACACATACATATACATATACAGTGGGGCTCCTTCTATCCTTTAGCCTTGCCATCTCAGGGTCTATCACTTCTGCCCATATGGAAGGAGGAGAGAGAGAAACAACATCACTTTTATTCAGATTCCACTGGTATCAGGCATACAACCTGATACTTTTTGTTTGCGTTAACAATTAGCTACAATGTTAAGTATCAAAAATATCATTACATTCCAAAATGCAAATATAAACTATTGCATTATAACATCATTTACCTCAAGTCCTTTATTTCGTAGCCAAAGAAACAAACAGAAAATTAATTAAACAATTCCAAGTCACATAATGGGAACAAAACTGAGTTTCACCAATTCCCCATTTAAATGACTTTAAGAATAATAAGATATTAAATATAAAAAAAATATTGTTTGCCTTAAGTTGCTGTTTCTCTTTCATGCAGTCTACTATTTTCTATCCAATATTTTGACTGTAAAAATAAACTAAAAAGAATATTGTGGTTTTAAATGAAAATAGTAATAAGAAGAGTAAATTTAATGGTGGTTAGTTTATTGAAATAAACTATTTTAAACTTTCACCACTTCAGTTGTTAAAGAGAAAATGAGGAGTGATTGCAGTAACACATTTGGTTTGAAAGAGAGTGAAAAAATTTAATGAAAAACAATATGAAACTGTTCTAATCGTCAATAAATTTTGTCAAGGAAGCAAAATATTTAATAGAAAAATCTCAATTTATTCAAAGCAAACTATAGTTTGTAGTTCAAAGAATACCCATAATCTTCTCTATTTTATACACCCTAGGCAAATCCTGGGTTTAGTAATCCTGGTCCATCAGTCTTTTCCTTGCTTATGAAGTTAATTAAGCATCTGTTATTCTTTAGACTGCTCTTAAGTATTTAGAAATCTAATTTGCAATTTATAATGATAATAATGAGAAAGAAAAGCTATAATTATAAACACAAAATGATCCACTTAGAACATTGCCTTGATTCAATTACATTTTTTTTTTTTTTTGCGGGCCTCTCACTGTTGTGGCCTCTCCCGTGGCGGAGCACAGGCTCTGGACCCGCACGCTCAGCGGCCATGGCTCACGGGCCCAGCCGCTCCGCGGCATGTGGGATCTTCCCGGACCGGGGCACGAACCCATGTCCCCTGCATTGGCAGGCGGACTCTGAACCACTACGCCACCAGGGAAGCCCCAATTACATTTTTTATAGATCTATTTACTTACTTAAAATTTGCAAAAGAGTATTATCTGTACTTTTTCTGTTTATGAAGAACATATAAAATTGCAATAGTCATAATTGTATCAAAAAAGCCAGCTGCCTCCTTAAAAATGTATTACTATGTTTTAATGACTACTATAGGCATAATATTATTTTATATTTAGTTTGATAATATGGGTCAGGTAAGACAAAAAGTGTTTTAATGTCAAATGACAACTAAAATAAATGTTTAATACAGTAAATATACCATTGAACTGAAAATGAAATGGGATCCAATTTTATTTTTAGAAAACAAAATGACTACCATTTAGTTAAAATATGATGAGCTGGTTATTATTCTTGCCTAGGAAGTCTACAAATATGCTTGGGGTTATTACTGTAATAAGCTTAATTATCACTTTTGGAGTCTGAACAAATTATCTGTGCCTTAGCTCAGCTGATGACCAAATGGAAACATTTTCATAGTGCTAAGTTGCAAATTCAGTGCCAAAAAAAGCTGCAAATAAGACATTTTGTAGCAATTTCATATTTTGAGATTGCTAATCATCACCCATATAATCTTTCTACTTCTATAGCCTTAAAGTTTTATTAGAGATCTACAGGACAGGCAGATATAAAATTTCTGGGCCACAGCAGCTAACAACTGCTATTGATCCTCTGTGCAACTTCATTAGGAGGAAGAAGGAGTATATAAATGTGGTGCTCTGTGGGGGAAAGTTTCAGCATTCGAAGACCAGCTCTAAGCTGGGGTTACGTGTAGTTTTCATTGATTTAAAGTAAATGAAAATCATTTTGTAAAAGGTGCAAATGAGAGATTTGAGTTTTCTGTGTAGTAAGAAAACTTAAAAGTCAAATTGTCAGCTTGTCACTTTTGCTAAGCCCTCTATTGTTCTACTTTATTTTTTTTATGGATTTGTGAAGATTCTTTCTATGTTTATTTCCAAAGTGAACATGCACCACCTTTGTTTTTATTGAAGTATAGTTGATTTACAATGTGTTAATTTCTGCTGTACAGCAAAGTGATTCATTTATATATATCTGTGTGTGTGTGTATGTATATAATATATACCTTCCTTTTTTTTTTAACATCTTTATTGGAGTATAGTTGCTTTACAATGGTGTGTTAGTTTCTGCTTTACAACAAAATGAATCAGTTATATATATACATATGTTCCCATATCTCTTCCCTCTTGCGTCTCCCTCCCTCCCACCCTCTCTATCCCACCCTCCCTATCGTACCCCTCCAGGCGGTCACAAAGCACCAAGCTGATCTCCCTGTGCTATGCGGCTGCTTCCCACTAGCTATTTACCTTACATTTGGTTATGGTTTATCATAGGATACTGAATATAGTTCTCTGTGCTATACAGTAGGAACTTGCTATTTATTCATTCTGTATATAATAGCTTACATCTGCTAGCCTCAACCTTCCACTCCATCCTTCTCCCAGCCCCATCCTCCTTAGCCACCAAAAGTCTATTCTCTATGTCTGTGAGTCTGTTTCTGTTTCATAGATAGGTTCATTTGTGTCATGTTTTAGCTTCCACATATAAGTGATATTATATGGTATTTGTCTTTCTCATTTCAGTTGGCACTGAAATGTTGCCCAGCTGATTTGGTAATACTGGCATATTCTTTGTGAGAGTTTGATACACTGTATTTCAAGCAGTTTGCCCTTGAATAAAACATTCATTTAAAGGAACTATAGGGAATTCCCTGGAGGTCCAGGGGTTAGGACTCAGCAATTTCACTGCTAAGAGCCCAGGTTCAGTCCCTCATCAGGGAACTAAGATCCCACAAGCTACACAGCGCAGCCAAATAAATAAATAAATAAATAATGAACTATAGTTGTTTGGGTTGGTAGATATAGGAGGATAGAGTTATAGGGCTGAGTAAACTCAGACACAGAAACCAATTATTGCACCTAAGCAGGTCATGGGTAAAAGAAGAGACAGCAATTACATAGCTGTTTCAAGAAAGACAGATACCATTTTGGTGAAGAAAAAATTCTTCATTTCTCATAGTATATTGAAACCGAGCAGGTCCATGTGGGGGCTTTCCAGGGACAGACCCTCCCCTGCCACCTCTTGTTTGTAAAAAACCTTTAGCCTCCTAGACCTTCCCTGATTTCCAAAGAACAAATTTAATCAGAAAAATGAAAAGAAAAAAAAAAAAAAACGGAAACAAAGGAAAACAGTCAAGCAAGACAAAATAATAATAATTTAGTCATAAAACACAATCAAGGACAATTAGTTCCTCCTCGAGGGCTATAGATAATATCCTGAGCCATATTCTTGAGTTGTTTTGCAGATATTAAATCCCTCACCAGGTGGAATAAGTTAACTGCACACTGACCACCAGCAGGTAGGTCCCAGTCCAGTTGGAACCAGAAGGTTGATGATTGAGATTCCTAAAACATCACTCTGTTACCTCACCATCAACCAACCAGAGAATTGTACATACTCTGTGACTCTCTCTCACACTGTCTTTAAATATCCTTCTCTGAAAGCCGTTCAGGGAGTTCTGGTCTTCTGAGCATGAGCTTGAGCTTTGCCTTGCTTGACCCTGCAGTAAACGCTGTACTTTCAATCACTACAACCCAGTGTCAGTAGCTCGCCTTTGCTGTGTGTCAGGCAAACGGACCCAAGTTTGGTTCGGTAACAATATAACTTCAGTCATAAATGACAGTGATATAATACTTAGAATTACAGGATCTCTTCTCCTGTAGATCTGAAAGGATCTTAGATTTCTTATCAGCAAAGTTAGAAAACCATAGGTTGAGATAAGTTTTAGAATTATAGAAATAGTGGTTGAGAAAATGTCAGAAGGAATGGTCTGAAAGAAAGCATAGTGATAGAAAAGCATTCCTGGAGAAGACATTTTTAGAAAATGAATGATTTTTATACATCAAGAAGGTCAGTGAGAACTGTTGCATTATAATCTTCTCAGGATAATAGCTGTAACATTTTTTTGTTTTTTGTTTTTTAAGTTTAAATCAACTTATATTTACTTTTGATGTGTTTTTGATGGTTTATTTTTATAGAGAGGTAGGATAGCAAAATAGCACATTTTCTGAAGCCAGATTTCCTGATTTTTTAATTCCATATCTGGTAAGTTTCTAAATCTCTGTGGTTTATGGGAATAATAAAAAAAATGCCTACCTGATATGACTGTTTGGGGGATTCAATGAATTGATACATGAACTGTTAGGGCAGAACTGTTCACATTATAAGTATCACATAAATGTTTACTCTAAGCATCATTATCAGTAGTTAGTAGTCAGAATGTGCAGTGTAAGCGAATACATAAGTATCAGTGCTAAATTGACAAATTCCCAACTGGAAGAAGCTGAAGATCTGCAGATAAGTGAATTAAAAAATCATCCTTGCAACTGCTTTAGGAAGAATACCTCCAAATACAAACATGATAATGTTACCTGCAAAAAATTGTTTTGCAAAATGTTTTATAGTTTAAACTTTCAGATTTTTTTATAAAACATTTCAATTTTTAAATATCCTAGTTTTCCAAGACATAATCATTTTATAATATTTTGTTAGCATTTTTGAATAGTATTTGATGTAAGATTAGAAAGGAAACAAAATGAAATAAATCAATAAAGATACAATTCACATATTGTTTATGAAACAAACTCATAAGATTTAATTGAATTTCAGCCACTGCACTTAAATTTAATTGACCAGCACATGTTTTTAAAATGTACTAGTTCATTCCTACAAATAATTATTTAAAAAATAAATATAGGGCTTCCCTTGTGGTGCAGTGGTTGAGAGTCTGCCTGCCGATGCAGGGGACACGGGTTCGTGCCCCAGTCATGGAAGATCCCACATGCTGCGGAGCGGCTGGGCCCGTGAGCCGTGGCCACTGAGCCTGCGCGTCCGGAGCCTGTGTGCCGCAACAGGAGAGGCCACAGCAGTGAGAGGCCCGTGTACCGCAAAAAAAAATAATAATAATAAAATAAATAAATAAATAATAGATATAAATTCATAACTTGGTAAATAATATTTCATAATTTTTTCCAAACAGAAAAATAATGTAATTTTTATGAAAAGCTCTGACTTTTACAACTTTTAGAAATACCTTATATTATAGGTGATACTAGTTTAAATGATTTGAAAAAGTTTTAAGTTGTGCAGTCTTTGAAGTATAATGATTATATCAGCATCTGGAAGTTAGGAATCTCTGATTCCTAGTCAGTTTCACTGTTATTTGTGGTTCCATGCTTGACTCAAGTGATATTATAACTAGGTAGATACTCAAGGGGTTGTTAAGATATGTATGTTTGGAAAATATTTTGAAGGTTAAGAGTAGCCACACTGTGTAAAACATTGTAAAGATAAACTGATTATAAAACAAAGAAGCTGACAGGTAAAGAACTACTCACATTCAGCAAAATATTATTTAGCAACTTGAATTGGATTTCAATAATAATAAATACATATTATTTCAGTGCATATTTTTTTCCTTTTTTGAAGCATGGGAATGAGAAATGACAATTCTCAAGTCTAACAATGGTTACATAAAATACTTAAATATTCCTTAAGAAAAGTTCGTTGCATTAATGTTTCTCATTTGCATTAAAGATTGCAGTGTAAATTCAACAAAGATTAAATGTTTTTGCCCCCAGAATTCCATAACTCTTACAGATTTAGTGTATAGAAAAGGTAAAAAGTTAAAACATTTATTTAAAAAAATACAAAAGCATCTCACAAATGTGTTCATAATATAACTGCTACTTCAGCTCATATGAAGCAGGACAAAAAAGTGTTAAACTAGGTATAAGTAAACAAACAAAAGAACCAGGAGTTTAAACATGAAGATAATATTTGATAAAGCTAAATCAAATGAATTAACAACACATTTGTGTATATATTTATGTGATTTAAAATGTTTTCAATTAATGCACAGTCTAAAGGAAATTGAATATCTACCAAAGTGTGGATATTATATAAAATCCAAGCAAAAGAGATCCAGCTATTCCAATGAGCCTCTAAACAGTTGTAGTATAAATCAGAGAACAGGTCAAGTAATCAATGTTTTAGGGTCTGCCAAACCTGCAGACATCATTCCCTCTTAGCCTTGATGTTACTGTCTTTATCTATCATTATTATTTTTTTAATTTTAATTTTAGTTATTTATCTTTTAGTTCCATGGAGGAAATTGTCAGGACACTGCAGGTTATTAGGTTTTCCCTAATCTATTTATTTACACCAAAAAGTGTAAAGAGAAAAATCACTAAGCAAAATAACTTTAAGCAGGAAATTATCTACTTATGCCTTTTTAGTGACCACATGAAGCTTTTTTTTTTTTTTTTCCTTCCAGGAAAGGGTTCAGTGAAATTGGCCTACCTATAGTGAGTACAATAGTGGTAATGTGTTGATCTCATCTTTTCTATGAGAAAGAAAATAATTATATGGCAGTTCTAGAGGTTTCAAGCCATATTTGGTAATTTTTCCTAAGATCCTCCATACAACTAATAAACCAATCTAGCTAAAGTTTAAAAGAAAAGTTGATGGTTCTTTACTTAAAAAGAATTGACAGTAACAATTGTGCAATGAAATAAATATTTCTGTTTTTGTTGTATTGTCCCTGAAACATTTTAGTCTTGCTCTACATGCTTGAGAAGAAACACAGGGCAATGAGAAAATGGTCTAAAAGAGAAGAGGAAAACCTCTGTATAAGACCAAACTCAACAATTTATTCATACCCAGTTAGTGTTTCCTACAACTCTAATATTAAAGACTTACAAATACCACCACCACAAGGATATTGTGTGTTTGTGTGTCTAAGTGTTTCTGTGTATATGTACATATGTAAGACTGGTGTGAAGTATGTTGTCGTTTATCTTATGACAGGGCCGAAAGTAAGCTCATGACATGAGATGAATTGTGCCGAAGCACAGCGGTAGAGGGCTGCCGCTTGCTCAGGCAAAACTGCGCCATCTGTCCTGCTGTGGTAGCTTTTATTAAAGCATTATCTAGGTTTACATTTTAAGACTTGTTTTCTTAACATTTCAGAAATGCCAAAGCAGCAACCTATGTTTTTATTAATTATACAAGCAATAATTGGCTTTCTTGAAAACATGCCGTGCTTTGTCCTTGAGCGCAAAAGCAGCACAAAGTTCCCACCATTATTTTGATTATACTGAAGTAGCACAAGGACATTTCCTTGCGTTCCCACCATTCTGATTATACTGAGGACATCTCATGGATCAGTGCCCAAAGCACTCAACGCTTCTTCGCAGGCCCCCGGTTTGCCGGGGGCGGGGGTGGGGTGGGCTCAAAGCATTCAGGACTGTTTGCAGTTCTGGCTTATTCGCATGCCCCCGGTTTGCCCGGGGGTGGGGGGTGGGGGGCTCAAAGCAATCAGGACTATTTGCAGTTCTGGCTTATTTGCCAGCCCCCAGTTTGCTTGGGGGGGGGGGCTCATGGGTCACATCTCCTTTCCATGTCCTCAGTTATTCCACTACAGAAGTACTAAATAAACAATTTTATTTGGGTATTGTTCACTTAGTTATTTTTTAATGAAAATGTGACCAAAATAAAGCCAAAAGATGTACATGGAATATTCCGTGGAGTACTTTTTGCTTTTCATCTCAAGGGAGGAGAAAAATAAATTATAGTAGATTGACCTATTAATATCTGCTTAAATAGATGCATATTTAGTGTGCATAACTTTTACTATTCTTCAGGGGAAAATAGCATAAGATAAACCTGTGTGGTAATTATTCATCTATTTTAAAATAACATTTTGGTGGCAGGAATGAAATATTTCGTATTATCATATGAAAATAGAGTAGATTTTAGAAAGTTTGCAATCAAGAAAGTGACCCCAAAAATAAATTAAAATAGGTTTATTTTATTGATAACCTAAGCATATTAGTCCTGAGATTTTTTGTGTAAGATGTTTCTATATTAAACATAATAGTAAAATTTTTGTGTGCTTATGATGTACCAAACTTTCTTTTCAGTGTTTTACATTAATGTTCACAATTGAATGTCACAACATCCTTACAGAGTATATGTTCTTAACATCCCTAATTTAAAGGTGAGAAAAAAGCACATTTAAAAAAAATAAACTTTCCTACTTTCATACAATCACACAGCTAGAAATTACAGAGCTGGTTCCAGTAATGGCAGAGTAGCTTATATCAAATTAAGCCCCCTGCAGAAAACATTACCAACTGTTGGGAAAATATAAGAAAAATCATATTTAAAGGCACTGAAGTGTGACCAAAGGCTCACATATATAGGAAGGAATTTAACCCCTGAACAAGAAAGGACTTAATTTGGGTGAGATCTTCATTTATACAGCTTTTCCCCTGAGGGCACTTCTTAGTCCCTATTGAGCAGAACACATCAGAAAGTTACACTCTTACTGGCCTGAGAAATATGTGACATTAAGAGAGACTGGAAAGTGAAAGGTACGTTGGGATATGAGAGAGCCATAAATGGATAAGCCGAAAATATGTATATAACTTTCCTTAGGTTTTTTTTTAATTGACCTCAGAACTGCCAACAAGATTCCAAAGAGCAGAGGTAGAAAATCACAGCGGGAAAGCTTAAAGACCTGAGCAGAGATTTCAGCTGCTTCTCAGTGCAGTTTGGAGTTGAGTCTTGACAACATAGAGAAATGTGCCAAATACCTTGAACTTTCCATTAATACTCCAGGAGGGCTGCACGTTATGACTAACATATTATCCTTATGATTAGGCACAGTTTTTAAAAATTTTATTTTATATTGGAGTATAGTTGATTTCCAATGTTGTGTTAGTTTCAGGTGTACAACAAAGTGATTCAGTTATACATATACATATATCTATTCTTTTTCAGATTATTTTCTCATTTAGGTTATTACAGAATATTGAGTAGCGTTCCCTGTGCTATACAGTAGGTCCTTGTTGATTATCTCTTTTATATCTAGTAGTGTGTATATGTTAATCCCAAACTCTTAATTTATCTCTCTCCCCCACCACATTTCCCCTTTGGTAACCATAAGTTTGTTTTTGAAGTTTGTGTGTATGTTTCTGTTTTGTAAATAAGTTCATTTTTATCATTTTTGTTTTTTAGATTCCACATATAAGTGATATCATATGATATTTGTCTTCCTCTGTTTGACTTACTTCACTTAGTATGATAATCTCTAGGTCCATCCATGTTGCTGCAGATGGCATTATTTCATTTTTTTATGGCTGAGTAATATTTCATTTTATATATGTACCACATTTCTTTATCCATTGCTCTGTCGATGTACATTTAGATGGCTTCCGTGCCTTTACATGGCTATTGTAAATAGTGCTGCTATGAACATTAGGGTGCATGTATCTTTTCAAATTAGGGTTTTCTCTGGATATATGCCCAGGAGTGGGATTGCTAAAAAAAATTAAAAATAGAGTTACCAAAGCACAAAATTTAAATAGACTCACTGCAAAGTATCAAATCAAATATCTACAAATTTAAGTTAATCTCCTGGTTATTTCACTGTCCATTACCACAAAACTGAATTTTCAGAGGAAAGTTACAAAATCAAAATATCATATCATGACATATCATCCAGTATGTAATTAAAATGTACTAGACATGAGAATAAAGATAAAATGTAATCCAGAATCAGAAGAAAATGTCAGTGTATGAAAACAGAAATACAATTAGAAGAGGTGTTGAAATAACTATAAAATAAGCTTAAGATTCTATAGTAATGTAGGAAATAATGGATGAAGAAATGGGAAATTTCATGTAAAATTAGGAAAGTATAAAAGGGGATCAAATGGAAATTTTATAACTGAAAAATAAACTATCTGAAATAAAAAAAAATACTAGGTGGGATTAACAGCACATTGGACATCCCACAAGAAAGAATTAGTAAATATGAAGTAAAATTAACTGAAATCATCTAAGCTTAAGCTCAGAGAGGAAAAAAATAAATAAGTCAAAGGGATTTAATAATCAGTAGGATAGTCCAACACACATCTAATTCCAGTCTCAAAAAGAGAAGAAAGTAAAAATAGGAAAGAATGTATTTAAGGAAAAATGTATTTAAAGAAATAGTGGCTGAAAATGTTCAAAATTTAATTAAAGAATCAACCCACAGTAATAATAATACCAAGATATTATAAGGTAGTTGTTGGGTCTTCTGCAGTCCTGTGTGTATTATGAGTGAACAGCCTTGGAAAACAGGCAGATGTATCTTTCTCCAGAGCAAAGGGCAGAGGTTTTTTTGTTTGTTTTTTATTTTTTTGCCTACTACAATAAAAACAATGTCCTTTTGTAATATAAAGGACAGGCAGGTCTATTGTCCATTATAGATGATTCAGATTCCCTAACATGAGGGTTTATCTTCTGTAATGGAACCTGGATGTACAAGCATCTTCTCTTCTTCTTTGCAACATCCTGTGGGAATTGGGACTCTGGAAACTCATGCAGATCCTGGTACTCTGGCTACTGTGTTTTCTTTGAGTCATACTGTCTTTTGTTCCTGATTGTGGTAGGCTAACATGTTAGCTGTAAGTAGGGTAAAATCTTATACCCTTCACATTTCTTTACAGTAGTCAGAATTCCAGAACCTGCAGTCAGAAAGAGAGTGGGGATAAAAGGGGTCAGGGGAAGGTAGAAGAGAGAGAGAGAAGGGAAAAGAAGGGAAGGAGGAACGAAAAGAAAAAAAGGATGAAAATCACAGCAGATTACATTAATGTTCAAACTAGGAAAGACTAAGCATCATGTATTCAAGAAGCACTAGGTAGATACCAAATGCCTCGACTCAGATTAAGACCAATGTTTATTAATTGCATGTCAGAGTTGTATTCAGTTTCCGGCACTTTGATTTGGGGAAGATATGAAAAAATGTTGGGACCAAAATGAAGATAAGATTGTTTTATGAAAAACAGTTGAAAGCCTGCATGCGTGTACTTTGGAGAAGAGAAGAATGAGAAGAGACATGAGACAGATCTATGTATGTTTGAAGGATAATTTTGCAAATTTGGTAATAGAAAATATTCTGTTCCCTCTGGATAAAACTTGGACAAATAAGTTGACACTAAAGACATACTTGAGTTTACCATAGATCTTTTTGATGAATAGGGCTGCTCATTGCTGGAATAAGCTGTCCTGGAGTATAACAAGTTCCCTTTTCTAGAAGAATGGCCATTGATCAGCCAGAATTCTAGCTTAAACTCTAATACTATGTTCATGCATGAATGATTAATGATAATGCCACTATTCCTGCATCTGTAACACAAATAATTTGAAGAAAGTGATCAGATTTGAAGATCACTTGCATCTCTAACCATTCTATGAATTTCCAGACACATAGAGAAACAAAGGTGATAATCAAGGATAGACTTTAGTTATCAATTTGCTGGGTCACTATAATTAGAATTTAGACACCAGACTTCTAAATCAAAAATAGGAATGGTGTCAGAAAGATGATATCTTTTTTTCTCTTTCCATTTTTAATATGTTTGTTAAACCTATCCCAGTGTTTTAAAATATGTTGATTATTAATCTCAACAGGCTTCTATTATTTATTATACTTTGAATGAGTTTCATGGTACAACAATTATTTGAACTAAACTATTTGTTGGACACTAGCAGGCAGGATGGAGTTAGGACATGGCTATAGATGAAGTGGGATGAGATCCATAAACTTAGAATGCTAAGTTTGCTTTCTGCTGAGGGAATGATGGCATCTGAATATCAGCTGTGACATGTGGTATTCCAGGGAATGGATTTCTGAGTGAAGAGTTGGAAAGAAAATTTACCACTCATATTTCATTTCTCTAATCTCATGAAAGAAAAACAGAATTGATGTGAAACTGATTTGTTGGCTTGATTTTTGTCATAGCTCTGCTAATGCAATATTCCACAAGGAAAATTCTTTCACTGCAGCTAAGGAAGTGTCTGTGTATTATTAGAGGAGTAAAACATGATTATACTAATCCTCCTTTGTATAATACTCTTCAAATATGAACAGCTAAAATAAAATTGTTTGTATTGCAAGAGACTTGACCATTGAAAAACGCTAATTCAGACAGTAATGGAGAGTTTTCTGATTACTTGGTTTTACAACTTCTGTTTTATTATTGTTTTTTTAAAATCTAACTCATCATGTTAATTATGTTTAGAGGAAGACATTTGAATATTCTCAGCATGAGCTTATATTTAAATTACCAAAAATAAAAATCACTTTAAATTACAACAATGTTTGACAGTTCATACACATTCAACAAGAACAGAAAAATGTCTCATAAAGCCTTGGTTTTGTTGCAAAGTTACATGTACCCTGAATTTATTTTAACAGCTTTAGAGAAATAGTTGTGGTCTCTCTAATAGATAAATTGAGCTATATTATATTCTTGTAAACAATTTCCTACAAAATGAAATGCTACATTCCTCATGCCATCTCAAACACTGGGGCATGGCCATCTGTGGCATCAGTTAAAGACATACATTGATGTAAATGATATTTTTTCATTAGATAAATACATTTCTAAAATCCATAAAATATAAATTAAATAATTTTAAAAATAAGAAGGAAAGCAAATATAAAGGAAGCCAAGAAGTGGGCAAACGTTTAACTGAACGTTTAATAAACTTGAGAAATGGCAACACATATTGTCAAAGCTGCTTGCTTCAAACAGACCTGGAGAGTGTTCTGTGAGATAGCAGTGTGATAACTCTCAAGCAGAGAATCAGAGCAGACAGAATGAAACCCTAATGAATGGTTTATTTCAACCATGGAAGAATCAAAAAATAGATGTCAGTCTGACATATAGTCTTTCAACAAATAAAATGGTTATTAAGTGTCTACCAAGAACTATTTTCAATGCTGGGCATAAAACAAGGAAAAACCAGACACGTTCTCTGGTTTTTGTGGATCCTACATTCTAGTGGGTAGGTAAAATGCAAAAGAAAAATAAATAAATGGAAAAGCATTCTTCCAAAGAAGACATACAGATGGCCAAGAGGCACATGAAAAGCTGCTCAACATCACTAATTATTAGAGAAATGCAAATCAAAACTACAGTGAGGTATCACCTCACACTGGTTAGAATGGACATCATCAGAAAATCTACAAAAAACAAATGCTGGAGGGGGTATGGAGAAAAGGGAACCCTTTTGCACTGTTGGTGGGAATGTAAATTGATACAGCCACTATGGAGAATAGTATGGAGGTCCCTTAAAAATCTAAAAATAGAATTACCATATGGCCCAACAATCCCACTATTGGGCATATACTCAGAGAAAACCATAATTCCAAAAGACACATGCACCCCAATGTTCATTGCAGCACTATTACAATAGCCAGGACATGGAAGCAACCTAAATGCCCATCAACAGACAAATGGATAAAGAAGTTGTGGTACATATATACAATGTAATATTACTCAGCCATAAAAAGAAACAAAAATTGGTCATTTCTAGAGACTTGGATGGACCTAGAGACTGTCACACAGAGTGAAGTAAGTCAGAAAGAGAAAAACATATCGTATATTAATGCATATATGTGGAATCTAGAGAAATGGTACAGATGAACTGGTTTGCAAGGAAGAAATAGAGACACAGATGTAGAGAACAAATGTATGGACACCAAGGAGGGAAAGCCGGAGCGGGGGGTGGTGGGATGAATTGGGAGATTGGGATTGACCTATATAGACTAATATATATATATAAAATGGATAATAAGAACCTGCTGTATAAAAAATAAAATACAATAAAATTCAAATTAAAAAAGGCATTCTTACATAACAAAATTCCATCTAGATAGGTGCTATAAAGATACTTTAAGCAGGATAAGAAGATAGAGCATGATATGGGAATCAAGGAAGGCCTCTCTAAGAAAGTGACTTCTGAGCAAAGACACAAAGTGAATGTGCAGTCATGTAGACATATGTGAGAAGTGTTCTAGGCAATAACAGTAGTAGATGTCAAGGTGGATAAACGTCTGAGAAAGATTATGGGATGGCAGAGGGCAGAGTACCTAGAGTTCCATGATCATAAGGATTGTGTAGAAGAAGAAATCCAAGAGAAAGTTACGCATAGCGGATAACATAGGACCTTCTATGCCATGGAAAGCATTGGAAATGTTATTTTAAATTATTGAGAAGCCATTAGAGGCCTAAGTGTCTGTGTGTAAGGGGAGGATTTACTTTCATAGAGATCACTACTGGATACAGCCTAAAAATGGATAAGAAAAGATTTATTAGGAGGCTATAGCATTAGTTCAAATGAAGTGTGATGGTGTATTGGTCTATGGTGGAGATAATTAAAAGTAGTCTAATTCTAGAATTAATTTGGAATTAGCTCTGACAGGGTTTGATGACATTTTGTATATGGAGCGTGGGAGAAAGGATTCCAGAGTGGCTCCAAGTTTTTTGATCTGATAAAATTGGTTATGATAATCACTAATTTAATAAACACTAGAAGAAGCAGGTTTGGAGGAGGAGATCGGGAATTTGGTTTTGGACAATATTAGATGTGAGATGCCTATGAGACATTCAGGAAGAGATAGAAAGTGTGACATTGAAATGTGAGTCAAGATATAGGGTAAAATGTCATGGCTAAGGATATATATTTGAGAGTCATCATAATGGATATTGCATTTAAGGTCATGTAGCTGGATGAAATCCTGTGCAGAGTGTGTTAAAATAAGGAAGAGAAGCGGTCAGAGAGCATTGAGCCCTGGTGCATCCATTGTTTGGGTGGTCAGGAACATTCCAACAAAGGTGAATCAGGAAATAGCCAGTGAAATAGGAGAAAAACTAAGAGAAGCACAAGGGCATTTGTCTCAGATATTTACTATGAGAACCTAGTTGAGGTCCTGGAAGTAAAACTCAACAAAATGATCATCCGACATGCTGTGTGGAGACGGATTCAATGGATCCAGTGAAAACAGAAATGAGACAGGAGGCCATTTCATTTGATCAGGTGGCCTATCTTAGCAAGATAACCTGAAGCAATAATCAGAATGAAGGAAATAATGTATATAAAATCACAGTTAATAAAGTATTTCAAAAATATTTTTTAAAAAAACAACAGCATGAGCTCAAGTGTGGTTTTGCTAGAACAAAAGTGGAAAAATCCTTACAAAAGGAAAGGATGATTGATTGTGCCAAGTGATTCTAAGATCAAGAAAATGAGGAAAAGCTTTTAATTTGACAACAAAGAAATCATCCGTAATATTCATATGCATTGGTTTAGGAAAACTATAGGTATGGAAGCCTGAAAGGAGAAGAAATGATGAGAAGGGGCTTAAACTCTCCCTAAAAGGACCCATCCTTATAGCAACTCAAAATACCCACTGAACCATTGAAGTATCCTGCTGCTGAAATGATGATAGTCACTCTTTCTGAACTCTATCCTGAGCTAAATATTCTGGTATTCTCAGATTCACAGGTTTATTCAATGGATATTCAGCCTCAAAAGTTATATCAAATGCTAAACACTTTTCTGGATGTTTCATGAGGCCATTTGAGAAAGTAATGACTGGATAGAAATAGAATCGCATGAAAAGCTTTAAAATTGCAGATCCTTAGACTCTACCAAGAGAGATTTTCAACTGGCCTGCAAATAGGGACAGACATTGGTAACTTAAAAATCTCTAGAGAAGACATTTAGAGAGTCTGTCTTGTGAATCAATAGTAAGAACAAAAGGAGAGGAGGGATGAGAATGACATTTATTAAATGCTGTGTGTTAGCATTGTGCTAGATGTTTCATATGTTTATATTCTACTTTACATATGAGAAAACCCAGGACATATTTGAGAGCTGAAGCAACACTTCTCAAAACCTGAGGGCCTCTGAAGCCCATAAAAATTAAAATTATCTGATGCTATAATCTCTATCTTGCATTTTAAACTTGGTTCACATCTGACTTCCATTATTTTGGTTTGTACTAAACTTCACAGCAGTCTTCCTCTTTTTCTTTTGGCCTGAAGCACAGATAAATCCTCTAGTCCATATGCTAGATACACATGTGGTGAAGGCTTTATGAGGAGTATTATACTAAATTAAAATAAACAAACAAAAAATACGACATTGTATTTGTACCAAGCTGCTCTTGCTCTGCTGCTGGCAGGTTTTTTAAATGTGCAAGTTGCAATATAAAAACAGCCCTTTGAAGCCAACTATTGAATTAAACTCTTTTTCTTGAGAAAATTTAACATTCACTGTCTTTTAAAACTTAGATGCTTATGAACAAAAGATTATGAAAATTTGACTAAAATCTGCATTTCTTTTTTCTCTGATTTTCAAATCTTTAGCTATAAGGCTGCTAACATAATACAGTGGAATTCACAGTACAATGTTTAAGACTATTTGCAAAAATTGTATTTTTACAATGAATAAATATTTTTAGATGAAGTCAAGAAAAAAAAAGAAAAAGAAAGCAAGGTGAAACTAGGAGGGAGATTGGAACATTAAGTATATGCTATTAAATCTAATACATTTTCTTGAACAGTGTAACAAATTTAGAACTAAGCTTTTCAGCAGCCAATGCAAACAGAACATTATCACTCTGTTTATTAATAGTACCATTAAGATAGAAGCAAACAAGATGTTCCATAGAAGAATAATATGCCTGGTCCTAAGACGAGAGGGAAATTTCTCCTGAGAACTCTTGTAGTGAGCACTGTGTAACATAGTAAACAATTTGAACTGAATTGTTACAGTAAGTTCAACAATGCATTTCATAGGTCTCTTTCTGGTAAAGTAGACTCATGGCATCAAGCCAAAGAAATTCAGTAAAAGTGATTCTTAGGGAGACTAACGCAATACAGAAAATAGCTTCTATACTTTCTTTCTTAATTGAGTTCTAAATTTAATCCTCAGATTACAGGAGTGCTGAATGTCAGAAGAACCATGATTAAATGCCATCTGTGCCACAGGTATTATAGAGGCAAGACTTATAAATATGCACTCTGCTAAGTATGAGAAAAATTTTAGGATCACTATTAAAAATAACAAAGTGTTAGTAATTGCACTTGGATTTCAGAATCATTTTATTATTTCAACTCACAAGAGAAAAAATATCCCTTAACTATTTTGGGTAGTTTTTGGCTGGGACAGATTAACAAGAGAAAGGCATGCAAATTTATTTCATATTTTTTGGTGACACAGGAGGCTTCATTAGGAAATTAAGACCTGAGGAAGCAACTGCACCAGAAAATTTTTATGCTAGGTTTAATGAAGAATGGAAAGTCATGGAAAAGAAAAAATTGTGTAGAGCTAAGAGAGTGTGAACTAAGTGTAGCAGTCTGGGTAAACAGCATGGCCTATTGTTTCAGATTACTCTCCCTGTCTTTGGAGTTTGCTCCTTTCCTCTAGGAATAGGGAGGGTATCTCTCACCTGAAGGTGAGAATATTTGAATATTCTGAGAATATTTGAAATTTCTACAACTTCATATAGGTGTTATTTGATAAAGTATTTTCCTTTTGTTACTTTTATTGACTCCATGATACAATTTTGAGTTTTGATATGAGGGTATCAGAGATATTACATCACAAGTTGAAATAAAATACTGTGTTTTATTATGTACTCAATGTTAATTGGCTATAAAATATGCATTATAAGAAGGAAGTAATTGCAAATTATTTTAGTACTAGATTTGCAACCTGAAAATAAATGTTATGAAATTTTGACCCAGGAAAGTTGTACATTTGTTTGTATTATTCAGTCTTTTTTTTATAACTTTGAGTGTGACAAAATACCAGTAAGAGTTACCAATTGTAGAATGCAGCTACTTTGGAAGATAGGAAACCAAAATCATTGACTTGCTAAGATATTTCTCTACTGTCTTATTTTCCTTAATTTTTAAATATGTAATTGTGGTAGGTTGAATACATTAGCCATACATTTAAGCTGTTTACCACTTTTATTTTTCCTGAGATAACTTTTTAAATTAGGAATGTTTTTCAAGTACATACTTGTGATTTGATATAAGCAGCTTCAAACAATATACTTTTTTTCTTTGGTGTCTATTTGTATTTATTTATTTTTCAACATATTTATTGGAGTATAATTGCTTTACAATGGTGTATTAGTTTCTGCTTTATAAAAAAGTGAATCAGTTATACATATATTTACGTTCCCATATCTCTTCCCTCTTGCATCTCCCTCCCTCCCACCCTCCCTATCCCACCCCTCTAGGTGGTCACAAAGCACCAAGCTGATGATCTCCCTGTGCTATGCGGCTGCTTCCCACTAGCTATCTGTTTTACGTTTGGTTGTGTATATATGTCCATGCCACTCTCTCACTTTGTCACAGCTTACCATTCCCCCTCCCAGTATCGTCGAGTCCATTCTCTAGTAGGTCTGTGTCTTTATTCCCATCTTGCCTCTAGGTTCTTCATGACCATTTTTTTTCTTTCTAGATTCCATATATATGTGTTAGCATACAGTATTTGTTTTTCTATTTCTGACTTACTTCACTCTGTATGACAGACTCTGGGTCCATCCACCTCAATACAAATAACTCAATTTCGTTTCTTTTTATGGCTGAGTAATATTCCATTGTATATATATGTCGTATCTTCTTTATCCATTCATCTGTTGATGGACACTTAGGTTGCTTCCATGTCCTGGCTATTGTAAATAGAGCTGCAATGAACATTTTGGTACATGACTCTTTTTGAATTCTGGTTTTCTCAGTGTATATGCCCAGTAGCAGCAGTGCTGGGTCGTATGGTAGTTCTACTTTTAGTTTTTAAAGGAACCTCCATACTGTTCTCCATAGTGGCTGTATCAATTTACATTCCCACCAACAGTGCAAGAGGGTTCCCTTTTCTCCACACCCTATCCAGCATTTATTGTTGTAGATTTTGTGATGAGGGCCATTCTGACTGGTGTGAAATGATATCTCATTGTAGTCTTGATTTGCATTTCTATAATGATTAATGATGTTGAGCAAATTTTATGTGTTTGTTGGCAATCTGTATATCTTCTTTGGAGAAATGTCTATTTAGGGCTTCTGCCCATTTTTGGATTGGGTTGCTTGTTTTCTTGATATTGAACAGCATGAGCTGCTTGTAAATTTTGGAGATTAATCCTTTGTCGGCTGCTTAATTTGCAAATATTTTCTCCCATTCTGAGGGTTGTCTCTTTGTCCCATTTATTGTTTCCTTTGCTGTGCAAAAGCTTTTAGGTTCATTAGGTCCCAATTGTTTATTTTTATTTCCATTTCTCTAAGAGGTGGGTCTAAAGGATCTTGCTGTGATTTATGTCATAGAGTGTTCTGCCAATGTTTTCCTCTAGAGTTTTATAGGGCCTGGCCTTAGATTTAGATCTTTAATCCATTTTGAGTTTATTTTTGTGTATGGTGGTAGGGAGTGTTCTAATTTCATACTTTTACATGTATCTGTCCAGTTTTCCCAGCACCACTCATTGAAGAGGCTGTCTTTTCTCCACTGTATATTCTTGCCTCCTTTATCAAAGAGAAGGGAACCATATGTGTGTGAGTTTATCTCTGGGCTTTCTATTCTGTTCCATTGATCTATATTTCTGTTTTTGTGCCAGGACCATACTGTCTTCATTACTGTACCTTTGTAGTAAAATCTGAAGTCAGGGAGCCTGATTCCTCCAGCTCTGTTTTTCTTTCTCAAGATTGCTTTGGCTATTCTGGGTCTTTTGTGTTTCCGTACAGATTGTGAATTTTTTTTATTCTAGTTCTGTGAAAAATGCCAGTGGTAGTTTGATAGGGATTGCATTAAATCTGTAGATTGCTTTGGGTAGTAGAGTCATTTTCACAATGTTGATTCTTCTAATCCAAGAACATGGTATATCTCTCCATCTATTTGTATCATCTTTAATTTCTTTCATCAGTGTCTTATAATTTTCTGCATACAGGTCTTTTGTCTCCTTAGGTTGGTTTATTCCTAGGTATTTTATTCTTTATGTTGCAATGGTAAGTTGGAGTGTTTTCTTAATTTCACTTCCAGATTTTTCATCATTAGTATATAGGAATGTTAGAGATTTCTGTGCATTTATTTTGTATTCTGCTACTTTACCAAATTCATTGATAAGCTCTAGTAGTTTTCTGGTAGCATCTTTAGGATTCTCTATGTCTAGTGTCATGTCATCTGCAAACAGTGACAGCTTTACTTCTTCTTTTCCAATTTCGATTCCTTTTATTTCTTTTTCTTCTCTGATTGCTGTGGCTAATACTTCCAAAACTATGGTGAATAATAGTGGTGAGAGTGGGCAACCTTGTCTTCTTCCTCATCTTAGTGGAAATGGTTTCAGTTTTTCACCATTGAGGACGATGTTGGCTGTGGGTTTGTTATATATGACCTTAATTGTGTTGAGGAAATTTCCCTCTATGCCTCCTTCTGGAGGGTTTTTTTTAATCTTAAATAGGTGTTGAATTTTGTCAGAAGCTTTCTCTGCATCTATTGAGATGATCATATGGTTTTTCACCTTCCATTTGTTAATATGGTGAATCACATTGATTGATTTGCATATATTGCAGAATCTTTGCATTCCTGGGATAAACCCCACTTGATCATGGTATATGATCCTTTTAATGTGCTGTTGGTTTATATTTGCTAGTATTTTGTTGAGGATTTTTGCATCTATGTTCATCAGAGTCATTGGCCTGTAGTTTTCTTTCTTTGTGACATCTTTGTCTGGTTTTGGTATCAGGGTGATGGTAGCCTTGTAGAATGAGTTTGGGAGTGTTCCTCCCTCTGCTATAGTTTGGAAGAGTTTGAGAAGGATAGGTGTTAGCTCTTCTCTAAATGTTTGATAGACTTCACCTGTGAAGCTGTTTGGTACTGGGCTGTTGTTTGTTGGAAGATTTTTAATCACAGTTTCAATTTCAGTGCTTGTGATTGGTCTATTCATATTTTCTGTTTCTTCCTCATTCAGTCTCGGCAGGTTGTGTATTTCTAAGAATTTGCCCATCTCTTCCAGGTTGTCCATTTTATTGGCCTAGAGTTGCTTGTAGTAATCGCTCATGATCCTTTGTATTTCTGCAGTGTCTGTTGTTACTTCTCCTTTTTCATTTCTAATTCTATTGATTTGAGTCTTCTCCCTTTTTTTCCTGATGAGTCTGGCTTAATGGTTTATCAATTTTGTTTGTCTTCTCAAAGAACCAGCTTTTAGTTTTATTGATCTTTGCTATAATTTTCTTCATTTCTTTTTCATTTCTTTCTGATCTGATCTTTATGATTTCTTTCCTTCTGCTAACTTTGGAGTTTTTTTGTTCTTTCTCTAATTGCTCTAGGTGTATGTTTAGGTTGTTTATTTGAGATGTTTCTTGTTTCTTAAGGTAGGATTATATTGCTATCATCTTCCCTCTTAGAACTGCTTTTGCTGCATCCCATAGGTTTTGGGTTGACTTGTTTTCATTGTCATTTGTTTGTAGGTATTTTTTGATTTCCTCTTTGATTTCTTCAGTGATCTCTTGGTTATTAAGTAGTGTATTGTTTAGCTCCATGTGTTTGTATTTTTTACAGATTTTTTCCTGTAATTCATATTTAGCCTCATAGCATTATTGTCGGAAAAGATAGTTGATATGATTTCAATTTTCTTAAATTTACTGAGGCTTGATTTGTGACCAAAGATATGATCTATCCTGGAGAATATTCCATAAGCACTTGAGAAGAAAATGTATTCTGTTGTTTTTGGATGGAATGTCCTATAAATATCAATTAAGTCCATCTTGTTTAGTGTATCATTTAAAGCTTGTGTTTCCTATTTCATTTTCATTTTGGATGATCTGTCCATTGGTGAAAGTGGGGTGTTAAACTCCCCTGCTATGATTGTGTTACTGTGGATTTCCTCTTTTATGGCTGTTAGTATTTGCGTTAGGTATTGAGGTGCTCCTATGTTAGGTGCATAAATATTTACAATTGTTATATCTTCTTCTTGGATCAATCCCTTGATCATTATGTAGTGTCCTTCTTTGTCTCCTGTAATAGACTTTATCTTAAAGTCTATTTTGTCTCGTATAAGAATTGCTACTCCAACTTTGTTTTGATTTCCATTTGCATGGAATGTCTTTTCCCATCCCCTCACTTTCGTTCTGTATTTGTCCCTAGGTCTGAAGTGGGTCTCTTGTAGACTGCATATATACAGTCTTGTGTTTGTATCCATTCAGCCAGTCTATGTCTTTTGGTTGGAGCATTTAACCCATTTACATTTCAGGTAATTATCGATATGTATGTTCCTATTTCCATTTTCTTAATTGTTTTGGGTTTGTTATTGTAGGTCTTTTCCTTCTCTTGTGTTTTCCGCCTAGAGAAGTTCCTTTAGCATTTGTTGTAGAGCTGGTTTGGTGGTGCTGAATTCTCTTAGCTTTTGCTTGTCTGTAAAGATTTTAATTTCTCCATTAAATCTGACTGAGATCCTTGCTGGGTAGAGTAACCTTGGTTGTAGGTTTTTCTCCTTCATCACTTTAAATATGTCCTGCCTCTCCCTTCTGCCTTGCGGATTTTCTGCTGAAAGATCAGCTGTTAACCTTATGAGGATTCCCTTGTGTGTTATTTGTTGTCTTTCCCTTGCTGCTTTTAATATTTTTTCTTTATTTAATTTTTGATAGTTTGATTAATATGTTTCTTGGCGTGTTTCTCCCTGGATTTATCCTGTATGGGACTCTCTGTGCTTCCTGGACTTGATTAACTATTTCCTTTCCCATATTAGGGAAGTTTTCAACTATAATCTCTTCAAATATTTTCTCAGTCCCTTTCTTTGTCTCTTCTTCTTTTGGAACCCCTACAATTCGAATGTTGGTGTGTTTAATGTTGTCCCATCGGTCTCTGAGACTGTCCTCAATTCTTTTCATTCTTTTTTCTTTATTCTGCTCTGCAGTAGTTATTTCCACTGTTTTATCTTCCAGGTCACTTATCCATTCTTTTGCCTCAGTTATTCTGCTATTGATCCCTTGTAGAGAATTTTTAATTTCATTTATTGTGTTGTTCATCACTGTTTGTTTGCTCTTTTGTTCTTCTAGGTCCTTGTTATATGTTTCTTGTATTTTCTCTATTCTATTTCCAAGATTTTGGATAATCTTTACTATCATTATTCTGAATTCTTTTTCAGGTAGAGTGCCTATTTCCTCTTCATTTATGAAGTCTGGTGGGGTTTTGCCTTGCTCCTTCATCTGCTGTGTGTTTCTGTGTCTTCTCATCTTGCTTAACTTACTTTGTTTGGGGTCTCATTTTTGCAGGCTGCGGATTCATGGTTCCCATTGTTTTTGGTGTCTGCCCCCAGTGGCTAAAGTTGGTTCATTGAGTTGGTGGAGGGGACTAGTGCCTGTGTTCTGCTGGATGAGGCTGAATCTTTTCTTTCTGGTGGGCAGGACTGTATCCAGTGGTGTGTTTTGGGGTGTCTGTGGCCTTATGATTTTAGGCAGCCTCTCTGCTAATTGATGGGGTTGTGTTCCTGTTTTGCTAGTTGTTTTGCATAGGGTGTCCAGCACTGTAACTTACTGGTCATTGAATGAAGCTGGGTCTTGGCCTTGAGATGGAGATCTGTGGGAGATTTTTGCCATTTGATATTATGTGGAGCTGGGTGGTCTCTTGTGGACCAGTGTCCTGAAGTTGGCTTTCCCACCTCAGAGGCACAGCCCTGTTGCCTGGCGGGAGCATCAAGAGCCTTTCATCCACATGGCTCAGAGTAAAAGAGAAAAGAAAGAAAGAAAGAAGATAAAATAAAACAAAATAAAGTAAAATAAAATAAAATTATTAAGATAAAAAATAATTATTAAGAAAAAGTTTTTAAAAAGTAATTTAAAGAAACAAACATAAAAGATGGACACACAGAACCCTAGGACAAATGGTAAAAGCAAAGCTATACAGACAAAATCACACACAGAAGCATACACATACACACTCACATAAAGCGAAAAAGGGAAATATATATATATATATATATATATATATATATATTTGCTCCCAAAGTCCACCTCCTCAATTTGGGATGATTCATTGTCTATTCAGGTATTCCACAGGTGCAGAGTACATCAAGTTCATGGTGATTTAATCTGGTGCTCCTGAGGCTGCTGGGAGAAATTTCCCTTTCTCTTCTTTGTTCGCACAGCTCCTGGGGTTCAGCTTTGGATTTGGACCTGCCTCTGCGTGTAGGTCGCCTGAGGGTGTCTGTTCTTCCCTCAGACAGGACAGGCTTAAAGGAGCAGCTGATTCGGGGGCTCTGGCTCACTCCATCCAGGGGGAGGGAGCATTACAGATGCGGGGCGAGCCTGCGGTGACAGAGGCTGGTGTGACGTTGCAACAGCCTGAGGCACACCGTGTCTTCTCCCCGGGAAGTTGTCCCTGGATCACAGGACCCTGGCAGTGGCGGGCCGCACAGGCTCCTGGGAGGGGAGGTGTGGACAATGACCTGTGCTTGCACACAGGCTTCTTGGTGGCTGCAGCAGCAGCCTTAGTGTCCCATGCTTGTCCCTGGAGTCCGCGCTGATAGCCTCGGCTCGCGTCTCTGGAGCTCCTTTATGAGGCACTGTTAATCTCCTCTTCTCGTGCACCAGGAAACAAAGAGGTAAGAAAAAGTCTCTTGCCTCTTTGGCAGCTCCAGACCTTTTCCCGGACTGCCTCCCGGCTAGCTTTGGTGCACTAGCCCCCTTCAGGCTGTGTTCATGCAGCCAACCCCAGTCTTCTCCCTAGGATCCGAGTGAAGCCCCAGCATCAGCTCCCAGGCCACACCCGTCCTGGCGGATGAGCAGACAAGCCTCTTGGGCTGATGAGTGCTGGTCGGCTCCGATCCTCTGTGTGGGAATCTCTGTGCGGGAATCTCTCCGCTTTGCCCTCTGCACCCCTGTTGCTGTGCTCTCCTCCGCAGCTCCGAAGCTTCCCCCCCTCCGCCACCTGCAGTCTCCGCCGTCTTCTTCTCTGGTAGAACTCAAAGTTGTGCCTGAGTCAGGCAACAGATTAAATTACTATTATTTTTTTAAAATACTGGACTTCCAAAGGTAAAAATTAAATGAGGTAAAAAAGGACAGGACAGGGCTTCCCTGGTGGCACAGTGGTTGAGGTTCCACCTGCGGATGCAGGGGACGCGGGTTCGTGCCCCAGTCCAGGAAGATCCCACATGCCATGGAGCGGCTAGGCCTGTAAGCCATGGCCGCTGAGCCTGCACGTCCGGAGCCTGTGCTCCACAATGGGAGAGGCCACAACAGTGAGAGGCCCGCATACCGCAAAAAAAAAAAAAAAAAAAAAAAAGACAGGACAAAAACTAATTACTCTTCTTGTCTAAAATAAAAAGTATAAGAATAAAGGAGACACATAGTCATCAGACAACTATGAGCATAGATTTAAAAATTATTTTGAAAATAGTGCTTAAGACAAAATTAAATTTACTTACCATCTCATATATTATTAAAGGTAAAAACAATTCAAGTAACAAATAGTACAGAAAATCAATTTTAAAAGTGGTATTTTATGCCCAGAGATAAGGATTTCAAACACTGAAATATTTACAGATCAAATTAGCTAAAAAATTATGTATATGTAAATATAAGTGTTTATTTTCCTCTTTTATCCAATGCAAAACTGAAAAAAAATATTCAAGTTTGTTAAAAATGTAGACATTTTTAATCCCCCGTTCTTGGTTTGTTGCAGTAGCTAGATATCAACTGGTGTGACACAGAGACTAACAGGAAGAAAACAGAAAGTTATAGACCTTATTTGCAGGAAGCTGGAGAAGATTAATGAGGCAATGATAACTAAAGGAGCTAAGACAAATAAGGAAGTAAGAGTTTTGAGAGAGGAGCAGTTTCTCTGTAGCCACTTTTCCTATGATGGCAATTTAAAAGAAAAGCTACAGGCAGGGTGCAGAGTTTATGAGCATTACAACTCCTATGCAAATTTAGTCGAATACTAGGATTGAACTGGGCAGGCAGGAAGCAATAAACCTAATCAGCAAACTCTGAGAAGCAGAGCAGATCTCTCTTTGCTTTAGGGGAACAAAGATTAGAGTTTGAGTCATGCCAGAGTAAAGAATCAAAGATTATTCCAAGTTCTCAGGTGAAAACCCTTAAGAGAGGAACGGTACATTTATTCTTACTAGGATGCTACACTGACCCTATTCAGATTGAAATCAGATAATTAGCCATCACTCTATATGCTTGTAGAAGAAAGGGTCAAATATCTTTAGAGGGAAGTAGTAACTCTATAGCTTTTTATAAACATTGTCAAAATTAACAAACTATAATTGGTGTTTTTGAAAATGTCAATAAAATTAATCTTTTATATAGGATGATTAAGAAAAATGAGAACACAAATTATTGACATCAGGAACAAAAGAGACATTTTTACTATAAATCCTACAGAATTAAAAATGATAACTATGGAAATATACGAGTAAATTATTTCACAAATGAATTGACAGTTTAGATTGAAAATTCTTTTAAAAATACAATTGACCAAAATCGACAAAAAAATAAACAGAATATCTTAATAGTTCTACTAAGGAAATGGAATTCATAACAAAAAAACAAACAAAATTCACATAAAGAAAACTCCAGGCTCAGATAGATTTACTGTTGAATTTTATCAGATTTTCAAGAAAGAAAAATTAACAATTTTCCATACAACTTTTCAGAAAACAGAGAAGAGACTACTGCACAACTTATTTACGGAGCCAACTAAACCTTAATATTTAAATCTTACAATTATATCAGAAAAAAAATTATGGGAAAGTATCCCTCTTGAACATAGATAAAAATGCTTCATAAGGGCTTCCCTGGTGGCGCAGTGGTTGAGAGTCCGCCTGCCGATGCAGGGGACACAGGTTCGTGCCCCAGTCCAGGAAAATCCCACATGCCGCAGAGCAGCTGGGCCCGTGAGCCATGGCCGCTGAGCCTGCGCGTCCGGAGCCTGTGCTCCGCAACGGGAGAGGCCACAACAATGAGAGGCCAGCGTACCGCAAAAAAAAAAAAAAAAAAAAAAAAAAAAAATTCTTAATAAGATATAAGTAGATTGAACACAACTGTATATGTGAAAAAGAAAATATATCATGAAGAAGTAGGCTTCATATCAGGAATGTGAGATTGGTTTATCATTTATAAATTAACCAGTGGAATTCATTTTAACAGAAAAAAAAATCATCATCTCAACTTGGAGAAAAAAGCATATGACAGAAAGCAACTTCTGTTCATGATAAAAATTCTTATCAAACTAGACGACTAGTAGGAAACTTCGGTCTGGTAAATGGCATTCTACCAAAAAATAAAAACAATAATGTTGATAAAAGTAACATATATTGCTATGGTTTGAATGTTTGTGTCACCCCCACATTCATACGTTGAAACCTAGTTCCCAATGTGATATATCAGAATGTGGGGAATTTTGGTGGGTGATTAGGTCATGAGGGTGGAGCGCTCATAAATTTGATTAGTGCTCTTATGAAAGAGACCCCACAGAGCTCCCTAGACTCTAGCCCCTTCCTTCTGCCATGTAAGGTTACAGTTAGAAGGCTCAATCTGTGAATCAGAAATCCAGTTTTCACCAGACACAAATCTTCTGGTGCCTTGATCTTGGACTTCCCAGCCTACAGAAATGTGAGAAATATATTTCTATTATTTATAAGCCATCCAGTCTCTGATATTTTGTTATAAGAGCCAGAATGAACTAAGACATATTAATAGTGAAGGACTGTGCTTTGTCCCCCAAATCTGGAATGTATCAAGGAAGATTGCTTTTATTATTTTTATACAATATTGTCCTGAGGGCCCTCTCTGTTTCAATAGGACAGAAAAAAATGAAAATGTATAAAGAAAGGAAAGTATAAAATACTGTTCCCATTTGCAGATTATATGATTACTCACGTAGAAAATCTCCCCAATAACTACAAACTACTAAAACCTACTAAAACTAATACTATAATACCTCAAAGTTTGTCTCAAAAAGATTTCAATAAAGAAATTGAGTACAACTTTATAACAGCTTAAAATTGGAAACTAGCCAAATTTCCATCACAAATGCATGGATGAATAAAATATAGTATAGTTCATTCTGGATGTTATAACAAAATATCAGACTGGATGGCTTATAAATAATAGAAATGTATTTCTCACATAATTATTCATTTTATTAAACTTGTAACCTAATATATATTGTCTTTATTTGTTCTTATGCCTATTATGTTGATTTTTATCTTTTCAGTTTTAATCTTCAAGTGAACACAGGCTATTTGTGTCTTATTCATTACCTATAAGGCAGTCACAAAACAATGTGACCTGAAACTAAGTGTATCATTAAACATCGCCTATACAATGTTTTCTTGATATCCTAGACAGTATTATAAAATTTTGAGTGACTGAATGCATGAATGCATGTGTATGTATATATGTGCATAAATTCCTTCAAATATATACTAGAAAGTTGTTTTGGAAATGAATACCTCTTGTTGGAAAAAAAATCTACCTGAAAATCACCATATCTGAATATCTTCAGGTTCAGTTTAGTTTATTCAGTTTATTTTACGCCACTTAAAAAGGCAAATAAAATGAAGATTATTTTTATCAAAGACAAATATTAGTAATAAAAATTTTTATGAAACAGGACTTATCATCACATAATAGTGTGGTCACAAGTTTGAGATACCATGTTCTATAAAAGAAATTCTATATATATCTATAGAAGATATAAGATAATATATTTACTCTGTGATAAATTGAAATTAAATGTTTCTGGTTTTGTTTCCTCTATATTTTATCATCAGTTTGATATGCTGTTTAAAAAAATTTATATTGCTGATGTTGGTGGAAGTCAGGATTTACTTGAACATTAATTCATGTATTGTTTCTATGTGGAAATTAGGAAATGGATATCAGAGATCTAAAAATATATGTAACATTTAGGCACCATTTGTGTTTTAAAAAATCTTTCTCAGTAATCACACAGATATGGTTGTAGAATAATTATTCACAATAAAAAGGAAAGGAAACAACCATAATATCAAAATGTACTTTAGATACATTTAAATTATGTTACATCAAAATATAACACAGTCACTAACAGTAGTGATATAATCCACTCTAAAATATTGATAGTATTACCCTTACCAGGTGATGACAGGAGTTAGACAGACATTTAAGTTTTACTCCTTACATTTTAGAAATACTTGAGCTCTTGGCAATATATGTATACTTTTAGACTCTTTTTTTAGAGAAGTTTTAAGTCCACAGCAATATTAAGCAGAAGGTACAGAGATTTCCCACAGCCCCCTGCCTCCAAACTTGCATAGCCTCCCCCATTATCAACATCCCCTCTAAAGTGGTACATTTATTAAAATCAATGAACCTACATTGACACATCATTGTAAGCCAAAATCCATAGTTTACATTACATCTCATTCTTGATGTTGTACATTCTATAGGTTTGGACAAATGTATAATCACATGTATGTACTCTTCATTATGGTATCATAAATTTCACTGCCCTAAAACTCCTACATGCTCCACCTAATCATCTTTCCTTACCACCCCAAATCCTAAAAACCGTGGATCTATTTACTGTCTCCATTGAATTTGCAGAATGTCATATTGTTAGAATCATACAGTACATAGCCTTTTCAGATTGGCTTCTTTGATAGTAATGTGTATTTAAGTTTTCAGTGTGTCTTTTCACAGTTTGATAGTTCATTTCGTTTTAGTGCTGAGTAACATTCCACAGCCTGGATGCACCAGTTTATCAGTTTACCTATTGAAGGACATCTTGGTTGCATTCAAGTTTTGGCAATTGTGAATAAAGATGCTATAAACATCCATATGCAGGTTTTCGTATGGACATAAGTTTTCAGCTTCTTTGGGTAGGTAACAAGGAACACAGTAGTTGGATTATACAACAAGTGTATATTTAGTTTTGTAATAAATTGCCAAACTGTCTTCCAATGTGGTTGTACTATTTTGTATTCCCACCAGTAATGAATGAGAGTTCTTGTTGTTTCACATCCTCACCAGCATTTGGTGTTGTCCTTATTGTGGATTTTGTCCACTCTAGTAGGCATGTAGTGTTATCTTGTTTTAATTTGCATTTTCCTAATGACATATGATGTGAAGCATGTTTTCATAAGCTTATTTGCCATCTGTATGTTCTTTGGTGAGGTGTCTGTTCAGGTCTTTGGCTCAATTTTTAATTGTTATTTATTTTCTTATTACTGAGTTTTAAGTGTTTTTTGTATATTTTGAATAATACTCCTTTTATCAGATATATCTTTTGAAAATGTTTTCCCCCAGTTTGTGGCTTGTCTTTTCATATTGACATTCTCTTTTGCAGGGCATAAGTTTTTTTAATTTTAATGAAGTCTAAATTATTCATTCTTTTATGGATTGTGCCTTTGGTGTTGTATCTAAAAAGTCATTGCCTGCCTTTTTAATTTTGAACGTTTTCTTTGGAAAAATGGGATTTGTTAAAATATATTTAAAGAAACAAATTATATTTTCTTGTGCTCCATATTTAATATATTTTTTTCTTTTCTTTTTTTTTTAAAAAAGGGATCTTCCCGGACCAGGGCATGAACCTGTGTCCCCTGCATCAGCAGGTGGATTCTCAACCACTGCACCACCAGGGAAGCCCCTAATATATTTTTTTATTGAGAGAAAAACAAATACATGAACTCAATATTTTTCTACAAAATTTGCTATCTACTGTCAATCATTTGATTTCAAATTAAAAAAAACTTCTTTTTTAAAAAAATTGCAGACTTTAACCTGTCATTAAGTTTATGTGTTCAAGATTAACAAGGAATTGAAAAGTAATGCAACAATGTAGGCAAAATATAATAGATGTTTCCAGGATAAAGTTAATGAAATTACTTAAAGTTTTTTTCCTATTAATCTAAGTTACTATGGCTGTCTCATTGCCTTTAGATTAAACTACAATGGTAAACAGAGAGACAGTTCCCTTATAAATGAATCCAATATGTAAAAAAAATAAAGTATAAATTGGGCTATTTTCCCAGGATTTTCTAAACTTCTAAAATTTGAATCCTATATGATTTTATACGGTTTAATTAATAGTTTATAATATTTGATATACAGTCGCACTTGAATTCTGTTAGTTGACTAATGCATAATGACATTTGGTTTTTAAATATAAAGCCATGAAGACTGTTGCTATTCTGGCTGCCTTGCTGTATACACAGCTCCTCTCTCTCTCTCTCTCTCCATATATGTATATGAGACAAGTGAGACAAGTGATTAGGTGCTTAAGAAAGAAAAAGTACCCTGGCTGAAAAAGGACATTAATAAACTTTTTATGCTAACCATACTCCTTAAAAATATAGCTATATGTTAACAATACAGGATTGTAGACATTGTCATTTGACAGAATAAGTAAACAAAGAGTAGTAACATGAAATTTCCATGGTCATTAATATTGAAAGAGATTAATACATCACTGGAAATGCCATTAGGGCCCAAACACATAAAGATTCAGATAGATGTAGAGAAATTTCTTGGGCCAGCAATTTTAAGAATCTTCCTACATGAATATATGATCTCCAAAAGCAGAGTCCCCAAAGGTCTTAGTTTCTCACTATTCAAAACACTGTAGCTGAGAAACTGTCTTATTGTCTGCCAAGCTGTCAATCACTCTATAGCACCTATCTTGTAGTAGAAATGACTTGACCTTCATTCTCAGAAAAATTGTCTCTGAGATTAAATAAGCTTCTCCATAGCATGTGACATCATCTATTAGCAGATAATCTTCCTTTTTTTTTCCTGTTTTCATTTTCCTCAATAATAATTGTCAATTATATAGTCATTGGGATGAATACAGTTTGTCATCTAAAATAACCTGGGTCTAGCATTAAAGACCCTTCACATTCAACTGCCTTTCTAAAAATAAAAGTTAATTAAATTTTCACATTTAACATAATTATGTACACTGTCCAATGGTATAAAATGTTCTAACTCAGCAGCAGAAAACATAACATTACATTTGTACTTTTCTTTTACCATATCTTTGATGGTTTATTTAACTAAAAAGTTAGTGCTGTGACTTGCATACCCTGAGAAATTGTCTTAGACAATATCTTTCTGCAAAGAAAATGTCAATCCAAAGATTTCATATTTGGGAGTTGTATTTAATAAGGCATTATCCCTGAGAAATCAAATTAAGGGTTTCATAATTTTACTAAGATGCACAAATCCCTCATCTAAATGGCAAGAAGTGATAGACATCAAGGGCAAAAGTGATAAAAAGAGAGTTTAAAGTGTTCTTTCTTAATATTTATCTTTGAACTATGTTATTTACATAATAGCATCAGAGTTATTTAAATAAAAAATAAATACATCTTAGAACTGTAAATTATCATAAGCATAGCGCTTTACAATGAGGAAACTAATGTGCTTTGCAATATATTTTATATTTCTAATAGAGCTAGAAATTTTTTCAAAAAATAACACACTGTATTTTGAAAACTCAATTAAAAAATACCATTAGAAAGCAAAGAAAATCAGGGTGAATATATTCTGTACAGAAAACAGGAGAAAATGTTCTTATTTTGTTTTTTCCCCAAGGAAGCTCTTTCTTATTCATGATCTACTTCCTGAAGTACCCTACATTTGTGACTCTGGAGTTCTTCAACTGCCACAGGCTAATCCACTTAATTTGTAATTGGAAACTTAACCAAGCTTGCTTAAGCAAACTTGCTTAAGCAAAGCACAGACTATGAGACCACTGATTACAAAAGTGTGTTTGTAATAAGTGTAAATTAGTATTTAATTTAAAATTTCTTTTTTAAATATTTTTGATTTGGGGGAATCATGTATCAATGAAGTTTCTACCAAGCATCAGAAATAACATGAGTTATCAACAAGAGTTATCATTTTTTAAAGTATGGAGTCATTTTTTTATTTGACTTTGAGCCCCAGTTTCATAACTGGAATCATGGACTATCTGTGTAAGTAAGTGCCAGACCTAGGTAGTGGTTCCATTACTCCAAGATGGCAGCAGCAGGAAGTTGTTCTTATTAGAAATTATTTTATTGAATTCCACCCTAGAGGGGAAGATTTTGCTATCCATTGCCAGTCATCTTTGATTCTGATTGCCTACCAAATATTAGTATAATGTGTGGTCTTAGAGTCTCTCTTCGTTGGGCAATATCTGATATGTCATCTATTGGCTACACTCTTTTGGACCTCTTTGTCTGTATTTTATCTTAATCCTGAGATATCTTTTCCTAGATTTTCTCTAAACATACAGTGCCTCTCCCTCTATCATAAACCTGCTTGAATCTAGAGAGAGTTTCTTATTTCTAGGTCCCTTTGCTATCACTGAAATAATGAACCTAATGTCAAAATCAGCTATTTTCAAATTTAATAAAGTTTTATCTATAAATGTTTATACATTAAAATTATTCTATTGCTATTAATAATCATTTCTTAAAGTGTATTTCTTGAAACTCTGAATGTATTATGTCTATTTCTATCAATACGTTCTAAGGAATGTATAATAGAGAAGACTGTAAGCTATTTGTTTTAGAAACAAGCTTATGAGACAAAAAGTGAGGATAATACAAGCCTCAGATTAGCAGTGAATAGTTTCATAGTGCTGGGCTTTCCTATAGGTTCAGGATACTGCTTGAAGTTAATATCTCCTAGCATATCTCTATTTTTGGAAGGAGTGTGATAGAGAAGCATAAAATGAGAAAATCGAATACACACACACAGGTATATTTGTATCAAAATCAGGAAAATATACCCGTAACTTTTACACTATTATTTCTGCAATTTATCACATCACTGTAGCTAATATTTGCAACTTCCTTCTTCCATTACCCATTTCGTATTCCCTTTGTCTTTAGACAGCACCTTGGCTGGTCTTGGTTCCTTGCTTGGTAGGATGACCCAAAGGTATTCTCCTAAAGCATCTGGTCTATTGCAGTCCTTCTTGTATTGAGGGGTTCCAGTTGCATATTGATTTTTATCACACAACCTGGTTGCATTAAACAATGCTTCATGGGATTTCCTTCATCTTTACATACTTCTACCATAGTCCTATCAAGTAGCAACAATCAGGATCAGTCAGTCTAATGAGCACAGACACTTTCTTATTTGCCTGATGATTTGTTGGCTTGAAAAAGCCTAAAGTAGATAGGTGACAGACCCAACTTCTAGTTTAATGGAAAGATATCAGTGTCCCCTGTTGGAAGCAATCCTTTCTGGAGAATTAAGCCTTCTAGGCCAGGAAAGCCTACAACTGTGCTTATGGAAAACAAAATATTCACTATTATTAGCTCTATAGAGGCAATAGTGAGCAGAGCCATTTCCATTCCTACCCTGAGATTTCCAGACCTGTGAATTGTGGCTGTAAAAGAAGCAGCGCTCTCTATTGGACTTCTTTTAGCAACCACGTCCTGGAAGATATTACAGTAGTCCAGGAAGTTGTTGCCCTCCTGCTGGTACTAAAATTCAATCTTTCAGAGTCCATTCCACCATTATATCAGGTCTTCTTCAGTATGATGGTATGATGATTTTATATGTCAACTTGACTGGACCACAGGATATCCAGATATTTGGTTAAATATTATTCTGGATGTGTCTGTGAGGGTATTTCTGGATGAGATTAACATTTGAATCAGTACAAGTAAAGCAAATTGTCCTCCCCAATATGGTTGGGCCTCATATAACGCATTGAAGGCTTGAGTAGGATAAACAGTCTGATAAAATAAGGGAGAATTCATTTTCTCTGCCTGTCTTTGAACTGGGACATCAGTCTTCTCCTGCCTTCAGCCAAGGATGAGGGTGCAGACTTAGACTAGATCTTACAACACCTTGAATTCCCAAAGGATAAACACTGTACCATGCTTCATTTTCTCCAATATGAGTTCCTTCTTCAGAAGCAAACATAATGTTAAATAAGACATTCTGTACATCTACAATGGTTAGTCCTGTAGAAGCAATGTAGTCAGGAAAGGAAAACCAATATATAGCCTAAGTATCTACTCCAGTGAAAGGCACTTTGAACTACACAAAGTACTCTACTCCCATGATGAAAGTGGTCCAGTCTGACTGATCTTTCTGCAGGATAGTGCTGTATCTGGAACTGAGTGTTGATCTCTGCTGACCCAGCAAGAATTGTAGCCAGAGAGCTTTAATGAATGGGATTAGTTAGCCCAAGGAAAACCTCCATCCTAGCCACTATAGCCATTTTACTTACAAACCCACTGGAAAGGATGCAGTGGCTGGGAAAAGCAGCAGAAGAATAGATATCTTTTCGTATCTTTTTTATCTGGTTATTAAGATTCAAGCCAAAAGGTCTTGGATGTTGACTAAAATCTGTAATTGCTCTTTGCCTAGTCCTATGGAGTTTCACAATATGTATGCACAGCTTAATATTCTGCCAAAGATTCAAGGCGACCCCTGTACAGATTTCTGGAGCTCTTATCTCCAGAGCTTCCTTCTCTCATGTACTCTTGTTGACAAATTCTAGTACTTTAGTTTGCTTGAACTCTTTGTCCTTATAGTGTGTACTTCATTCCTGAAAATGTTCACAGGCACAAAAGTTGGGAAAATGATAAGGCTCACTTTGTTTCCTTTCTGTAAGGGATTAAAGGAAACAGTAGGTAGGTATATCTCCATATATGTAAGTCATATATATATATATGTGTGTGTGTGTGTGTGTATATACATATATATATGTATGTGTCATACATTCTGCTTGGAAGAGAAAATCCCAAACGCTGCACATTTTACAAACATTTTTGTTCCCAATGACACATACATCAGGCATATTTTTACAGAGGCCAAGGTGACTAATTTTATGTAGTATACAGTATACAACTGCACCTATTTTATCTTTATAAAGGGATACAGATAGTGCCAAGACCTGTAAATAATTTTTGATATTTTCTTTTACCTCCAATACAAGTCATTAAAACGTTAAATTTTAAGAAGATTCATAACATATATTTACAATTATCCCTAAATCACCAAGATACCATATTGAGAAATAGCTTTATCTTTTTGCAAGAGCATTTTCTATACAATCATTCCAATGTAGGTATAAAATATATAAATACTCACCTGAAGTACACATCAAAAAATAAAGCCATATTGAAGAGACATGTCAGAAAATAAACAATACCATATATTAAAACTGAAGGAGATGTTATGTTTGATTTTGAGTGAGCATTTACTTGAGACACAAGTATAATTCCTCATCACTAATTTTCTAATCATCTACCTTCCAAGTTTTACCATCTAGCAAAATCCTGTCCACTAACTATGAAACAATGTGGATCTGTACCTTTCGCCATCTCTCTGTCCTGGAAAAATTATCAGGTAAACTATTTAAAGGTCCTCCCACTGGGAGAATTTCCTTTCACCACTGTCCTTTAATGCCACCCAGGAGAAGAGCTGTAATAGAACTATGTGTGAACAAGACCCAAATGACTTTCTTTCTCACTTAACTGGTTATAGGAAAATCCAGATAAGGCCGGAAGTCAGCACTTAGCAAAAAGAAGCAATCTAATATCAGTAGGGGTCCTAGCATTAGGAACCACTTTCTAGTGCAGCTTACTGGTTGCTTAGGTCCTACTTGAGGCCAATTTTGTATACATCACTTCCATTTGATGATAGTTTTATACTGTGCACACCTATCTTAATGACTTGGTGGAGCAGGCAGTTCTAGTACATTTTTGGTAGTTCCAATCACATAACCGCTTGCCAGTGCATGGTCAAGAATTCAGTCTTTACTAGGGCTTAGTGGCAAGCCAGAAGCTGTTTCACCAAAGGAGAATATTTCTCTAGAGAGAAAGCTATGATTCCAGAATTCTAAAAGGACTGAATTATGATTTACCTATAGGGTCTCACAGAGAAAAAGTTTAATGTGATGTGATTTAGTGATATGGCATCATCTAAATTATATATGACTGTAATACTAAATTACGCACAGTGTAGTTAGTGTCTTATTGTGCAAGCTATAGCATACTTAGAAAACAAAGTAATAGATACAAATCAGTGTTTTTATCATTTCACTAAGGAGGTCAGAGAGTTGTGCTGTTAACAGCAACTTGAGTATATTTTAACATAATTAAATTATAAAAATATGTATTTGTATAAACCAGAAGCTCCTTTGGGATAAATGAAAATGTTGATGTTATTTGAACAGCCTTAGTGATGCTTTCTTTTGTAAGATTAAGTTATGCAAACCTTAACGATAGTCCATCTAGCAAATTATCACTAAAATAGAAAGCAATATTTGCAGGTTAAAATAGGAGATAATACATCCTCAATACATAAATTTCATTTTGGTACATTAGGTAAGGGCAAAGGTGCTTGAAGGGTCTATCATTTTCAAATTTTAATAAATATTTCCACTCACCATAATATGGTATATATGACGAGATACCCATATATTTCTATAATAATAGGGTATTCTTGGTTTTGATGTTACATTCTGATTCCTTAAAAACTTCATTATTGCAACTGCCCAAATCTATATGATAAAACGTGTTTAGATTCATTTAAGCATGATTCTCCCTGGAAGAATTAAAGAGAGACTACAATTTAACCAAAGATTCATTGAGGCCCATTATAATTCAAATTAACCTGAAATGTGTTTCATGTCATATATACATACATATATGTGTGTGTATATATATATATATATACATATATATACATATATATATTTACACACATAATTAGGCCCCAGTAAAAAAATAACATGCTTATTTCAGCTTATTTTTCAGTTTCTTTGCCTATAGTTGTTATGTTCCAAAGGAAAATAAGCAGACTTCTAAGAACACTGGAGGACTATATTATTTTAAAAAATATGTGTCCATATCACATTTCAAAAAGTCTTAAATGGCTATATTTAAAAATTAAGATAAATGATTTTCTTTTATCATCTATATTTTTTACTAAATCATGCGTGTATGCATGTGTGTGTGTATCAAGTCAGTATGGGATTTACCCCAGGGATGCAAGGATTCTTCAATATATGCAAATCAATCAACGTGATACACCATATTAACAAATTAAGGAATAAAACCCATATGAGCATCTCAATAGATGAAGAAAAAGCTTTTGACAAAATTCACCAATTTATGATAAAAACTCTCCATTAAATGGGTATAGAGGGAACCTACCTCAACATAATAAAGGCTATATATGACAAACCCGCAGCAAGCATCATACTTAATGGTGAAAACCTGAAAGCATTTCCATTAAGATCAGGAACAAGACAAGGATGTCCACTCTCATCAGTCTTATTTAAGATAATTTTGGAAGTCCTAGCCACAGCAATCAGAGAAGAAAAAGAAATAAAAGGAATACAAATTGGAAAAGAAGTAAAACTGTCACTGTTTGCCAATGACATGATACTATGCATAGAAAATCCTAAAGCTGCCACCAGAAAACTACTAGAACTAATCAATGAATTTGGTAAGGTTGCAGGATACAAAATTAATGCACAGAAATCCCTGTCATTCCTATACACCAACAAAGAAAAATCAGAAAGAGGAATTAAGGAAACACTCCCATTTACCATTGCGACAAAAATTAACATACCTAGGAATAAACGTGCCTAAGGAGGTGAAAGACTTGTACTCAAAAAACTATAAAACACTCATGAAAGAAATCAAAGATGACATAAACAGATGGAGAAGTATACCGTGTTCTTGGATTGGAAGAATCAATATTGTGAAAATGACTATACTACCCAAAGCAATTTACATGTTCAGTGCAATCCCTATCAAACTACCAATGGCATGCTTCACAGAATTACAACAAAAAATTTTACAATTCATATGGAAACACAAAAGACCCCGAATAGCCAAAACAAGCTTGAGAAAGAAAAACGGAGTTGGAGGAATCAGCCTCCCTGACTTCAAACTATACCACAAAGCAACAGTAATCAAGACAGTATGGTACTGGCACAAAAATAGAAATATAGATCAATGGTACAGGATAGAATGCCCAGCGATAAACCCATGCACATATGGGCACCTAATTTTCGACAAAGGAGGCAAAAACATACAATAGAGGAAAGACAGCCTCTTCAATAAGTTGTGCTGGGAAAACTGGACAGCTATGTGTAAAGGAATGACATTAGAGCACTACCTAACACCATACACAAAAATAAACTCCAAATGGATTAAAGACTTAAATGTAAGACCAGACACTATAAAACTCTTAGAGGAAAGCATAGGAAAACACTCTGGGATAAACCACAGCAAGATCTTTTTTGACCCACCTCCTAGAGAAATGGAAATAAAAACAAAAACAAATGGGACTTAAACTTAAAAGTTTTTGCACAGCAAAGGAAACCATAAACAAGACAAAAAAGACAACCCTCAGAATGGGAGGAAATATTTGCAAATGAAACAACACACAAAGGATTAATCTCCAAAATATACAAACAGCTTATGGAGCTCAATATCAAAAAAACAAACAATCCAGTTAAAAAATTGACAGAAGACCTAAATAGGCATTTCACCAAGGAAGACATACAGATGGCCAAGAGGCAAATGAAAAGATGCTCAACATCACTAATTATTAGAGAAATGCAAATCAAAACTACAATGAGGTATCACCTCACGCCAGTCAGAAAGGCCATCATCAAAAAATGTAGAAACAGCAAGTGCTGGAAAGGGTGTGGTGAAAAGGGAACCCTCCTGTACTGTTGGTGAGGATGTAAATTAATACAACCACTATGGAGAGCAGTATGGAGGTTCCTTAAAAAGCTAAAAATAGAACTACCATATGACCCAGCAATCCCACTGCTGGACATATACTCTGAGAAAACCATAATTCAGAAAGAGACATGTACCACAATGTTCATTGCAGCTCTATTTACAATAGCCAGGACATGGAACCAACCTAAATGTCCATCAACAGATGAGTGGATAAAGATGTGGCATATATATACAATGGAATATTACTCAGCCATAAAAAAAAACAGAATTGAGTTATTTTTAGTGAGGTAGATGGACCTAGAGTCTGTCATACAGAGTGAAATAAATCAAAAAGAAAAACAAATACCATATACTAATGCATATATATATGGAATCTAAAAAACAAACAAACAAAAAGGTACTGATGAAACTAGTTGCAAGGCAGGAATAAAGAGGTAGATATAGAAAATAGAATTGAGGATATGGGGTGGCAGGGTGAAGCTGGGGTGAAGTGAGAGTAGCATTGACATATATACACTACCAAATTTACAATAGTCAGCTGGTAGGAAGCAGCAGCATAGCACAGGGAGATCAGCTCAGTCCTTTGGGATGACCTGGAGAGGTGTGATAAGGAGGATAGGAGGGAGGCTCCAGAGGAAGGGGATATGGGGACATGTATATGCGTATGGCTGATTCGCTTTGTTATGCAACAGAAACTAACACAGTATTGTGAAGTAATTATACTCCAATAAAGGTCTATTTAAAAAAAAGAAAAAAAATTAATACATTTATTTATTTATTTATTTTTGGCCGTGTTGGGTCTTCGTTGCTGTGCACGGGCTTTCTCTAGTGTGGCGAGCGGGGGCTACTCGTCATTGCGGTGCATGGGCTTCTCATTGCTGTGGCTTCTCTTGTTGCAGAGCATGGCCTCTAAGCACACAGGCTTCAGTAGTTGTGGCTTTTGGGCTCTAGAGCACAGGCTCAGTAGTTGTGGCACACAGGCTTAGTTGCTCCATGGCATGTGGGATCTTCCTGGACCAGGGCTTGAACCCATGTCTTCTGCATTGGCAGGCAGATTCTTAACCACTGTGTCACCGGGGAAGTCCCTATTTATTAAGAATTTTTAAAGTAGAGATACCCAGCTTTCATAGTCAGGTATGTCTCATTGACAGGTATGTTTTCCCTATATTTGATGTTCCACTTTCTGTAATGACTTGACTAATTCCTACACTTTCCAATAACCACACCATACTCCTATATAATTAATATCTGAGAATTAAAACTTTCCTTACGCCAAGCATGTTTCCAGTCAGTATAAAGTTTTGGACATCAGTATTCCCAAGGCTTTGGTTAAAATGGTGTGTGGCTTCTTCTGTTCTGGTATTGTGTTTTAGTTTAGTGCTCGGGATCATGCATGGTTCTTGTCAATAAACCTGAGATCCAAGGATGAGATCTGAGAATTATTCTTTATCTCAGTTTTGAAAATTACACCCTTATCTTCCTCCCATGAGATATATTTCAACATTTCATAATCATTAAAACTCAACTCACCTTAAACATTTGATGTGTAGAATGCACTGTATTTCTGATGTCAGAAAAAGAATGAAAGTGCAAAATAAAAGTTGATGCATTCTTTCTTCTCTTTTTCTGGTATCAAAATGAATCTGCAGCATACTAACTTAGCTTAAAAGTTGTATAATGTCTCTGACCCTTTAAAGTCTTGATAAGACATAGCTGTATAACATAAAATGCCTAGAAGAAAATGTAGGAGAAAATCTTTGTAACCTTTGGTTGAGCAAACAATTTTTAGATACTATATGAAATAGTACGGTAAATTTTGTGGTGATCACTTCATAGTGTATACATATATAAAAACACTATGCTGTGTGCCTTAATTATATAGAGATTTGTTTGTGAAATGTCAATAAATCAGTTTTTTAAAAGTGTAATCAATTAAAAGTCATATAATTTGAAATTTATCAAAATTAAAGAGTTTTACAATTGAGAAGGCATCACTGAGAGAATGAAAAAACAGACCACATACTAGGAGAAATTATTTGCAAAGCATATATTGTGGAAGGACTTATATCCACAATTTATTTTTAAAAAAAGCTCTCAAGACTAATAAAATAATAAAAAAGAGAAAGAAAAATAAGAATTAGATTTGGATAGACAAACAAAATTACATATATATTTCAAATAAGCATGTGAAAAAGGCTTAATATATTTCATGAAAATGACAGATATATATTAATTTTTTGCACACCCATTAAGGTAAGCACATTAAACATGTATGGACAAAAAATAAAAGAATAAAAGAAAAATGTCTAACAAAAACTAGAATGCAAAAGAGGAAGTAGGAAATAAAAGAACTTGAAAATGGATCAAATAAATGCAGATAATGTGAAAAAAAGAAAAAATGGTAAAGAGTAGAAAAATAAAATAATAAAGAATTTCAAATGAAACGTTAATCATAATTAGTGCAAATAATTCTACATTCATTTTAAAAGAGACAGCTAGATCTTAAGTTGGTGTAAAATATTAACAAAATCCACTTTTATTCTGTTCACAATAGACATCAAAACTTTAAGGATTGAAATTAATTGAAAGTAAAAAGAGTTAAAACTGTCCTAAGAAAGTTTTAAACAGAGAAAGCTAGAAAACTGTTTAAGACAAAATATATTTTTAGTAAAAATTAAAAACATAGTAATTATATAATATTAAAAAAAGAAAAGCATAAAATGAACAATTCTACACTTGAGCATACGTAATTCCTCAATCCCAAGCTGTAATAAGTAAACAAACACATATTATAATTGTGAGAGATTTCAAAATAATTGTCTCTGAAATTACTACATAAAGCAGAGAAAGCAATTGTACAAATACAGATGATTTGAACAACGTGATGAGATGCTTGAGCTAAGAGATTTAAAGAATTACCAATCCTTAAAGAAAGATGTTGTTATGGCATATGTTGAACATTTAAAAAATGACCTCATAATATGCCTTAAGGCGAATAATAACAATATCTACAAATTGGTATCATCCAGACCAAATACTCTTATTAGAATATAATATAGAAATAAATGGTAAACTTTTAAACAATATATTTGGAAATTAAAAAACAAACACACACACATTTCTAAATACATAATCTATGAGGCAAAGAGAAATTTTAATGGACATCATAAAATATTGCTAGTAAAAATAAAACTGTATAAAGGAAAACCTGCAGAGTGCTATTTAATAAATTTAGATAAAAATTTATTATCTTAAGTTTATGGATTTCAAAAATGTTTACTTTAAAAAACCTACCTAAACTTTCTTTGTGAAGTGAAGGAAAACATCATAGGCTATGTTCAAGGAAGGCAGAAGGGAAAAGAAATATTAAAGACCTCATATAATAAAATTTAAAAAAATCATACAGAGAATCAGTACAACAAAGAATTAGTGTTTTGAGGAAAAATAAATTTGCACAATTTCCAAATTGCTGATGAATATATCAAGAACAAAGGTGTTTGTACCTACACATAGTCATACCCCTACACACACAGTCACACACATATGAATATTAATAATGAAAAGTGGTTCAAAGATACAGGTAATATAGTGAATGAAAGGCTTTGTTCCAAAATATTTGAAAATATACTTGAAATGGTAAATTTTGTGCAAAACGCAAAATCACTCAATAAGAAGTGAATCTAAAAAGAGTGGTAAGCATTAATGATACTGAATTATTTGACCAGAACTTCTCATGTGAACAGCCATTTTTCTCAAGTTCAGAAAAAGGCATAGATCATATTTATATAAACTATTAAATTTGAAAAAGAGAAAGCCATTTCTCCAGTTTTACAAAATGAGCAAGACATTTATGTAAAAATCATAAATCATTATAAGTAAAACCCATCATTGTATGAAAAATACCTTATTACTCATACTCAATTAGAACTTACCTAAGAGATGGACTACGTTCTAACATCTTAAAATATTTTAAATATTTAAAGTAGAAAACAATCTACAACTTTTAATACATGTATAAAATTTAACTGAAATTTAACAATCATTTACAAAGTTTCTCTTAGAGGACTAATGCTAGGGAGAAATATTGTTAACCTGACAAAATACACAAAACCAAAACCAAACAGCATTCTTAATGGTGGTGATTTAAAAATATTTCTGTTGAAGTCAGAAATAACAAAGTACGTTTCTAGTAACTTTTCTCTTTCTGTAGGATTGTAAAAGAAGGGAAATTAAGAGGTACAAACCTCCAGTTACAAAATAATGAATCATGGAGATAAAATGTACGATGTGTAGAATTTAAATAATTGTAATAAAAGAAAATAAAGTTGCTGTTTTTTGTATCTCATATATTTTTTGCATTTGATCCCCAAATTGCAGACAAACTTGGAATTAATGAGAGAGTTTAGTAAGCTTCCTTAAATCAAATCAGTATAAGAAGTCAGAGTGTTCCGGAGCTATGTGCCAGCTAGCAGCAACCATATGGAAAAAAGGGTTATTATGAAAAATATTATTCCTTCCGAAGTGACAGTGAAATACATTAAGTTCCTAAGAATAAATTCAACAAAGCTCAGAAAAATCTTTTTTAGGAAAAAAAAAAACTAATGAAAGATATAAAATGACTGAGTAAATATAAAAATGTACAATGTTCATAAAAATATTTACATTCCTTGAATTAAATTCTAAATGCCTTGCCATTTTAGTTATAATTCCAGTACAGTTTTTGTGGTGGTAGTCAAAGTGTCCCTAATATTTATTTGAAATAACTAAGGCCATTTTAAAGAATATAAAGAGGAAAATTGTATCTACCAGTCTTATTAAAATGTAATAATTAAAATACTGTGGTATTGGTGTGACTGGGAGAGAACAGACGACTAGTCTGCAATATAGAGCTCAGAAGCAGATTTTTTAATGTGTGGAAAAGTCATAGCTATCAAAGGGGATTAAAATGAGATAATGTTTGGCATTTATTGAGGCTTGCCTTATTGCTGAAAATATGTTTACTGTTATATTCAGTAAGCGCATTGGAAGGTCTTTTTTATTGTCTAATAATAAGTAATAGTATAGTCTAATAAGTCTAATAAGTAGTCTAATAACTCTAATAATATAGTCTAATAAGACTATTTTCTTATTAGTCATACATTTTATACACATTGGTGTATACATGTCAATCCCAGTCTCCCAATTCACCACACTCCTACCCCCCACTGCTTTCTTCCCTTGGTGTCCGTACGTTTGTTCTCAACATCTGTGTCTCAATTTTTGCTCTGCAAACCAGTTCGTCTGTACCATTTTCTAGGTTCCACAGATATGCGTTAATATACGACATTTGTTTTTCTCTTTCTGACTTACTTCACTCTGTATGGTAGTCTCTAGATGCATCCAGGTCTCTACAAATGACCCAATTTCGTCCTTTTTATGGCTGAGTAATATTCTGTTTTGTATATATACCACATCTTCTTTATCTATTAGTCTGTTGATGGGCATTTAGGTTGCTTCCATGACCTGGCTGTTACAAACAGTGTTGCAATGAATATTGGGGTGCATGTGTCGTTTTGAATTATAGTTTTCTCTGGATATATGCCCAGTAGTGGGATTGCTGGGTCATATGGTAATTCTATTTTTAGTTCTTTAAGGTTCCATACTGTTCCATACTGTTTCAACAGTTCCATACTGTTCTCCATAGTGAATGTATCAATTTACATTCCAACCAAAAGTGAAAAAGGGTTCCGCTTTCTCCACATCCTCTCCAGCATTTGTTGTTTGTAGATTTTCTGATGATGCACATTCTAACTGGTGTGAGGTGATACCAGATTGTACATTTTGTTTTGTTTTTGTTTTTTTTGTGTTTTTTTGTTTTTTTTTTGCGGTACGCGGGCCTCTCACTGTTGTGGCCTCTCCCGTTGCAGAGCACAGGCTCCGGACGCGCAGGCCCAGTGGCCATGGCTCACGGGCCCAGCCGCTCCGCGGCATGTGGGATCCTTCCGGACTGGGGCATGAACCCGTGTCCCCTGCATTGGCAGGCGGACTCTCAACCACTGTGCCACCAGGGAAGCCCCAGATTGTACTTTTGATTTGCATTTCTCTAATAGTGATGCTGAGCAGCTTTTCATGTGCTTCTTGGCCATCTGTATGTTTTCATTGGAGAAATGTCTATTTAAGTCTTCTGCCCATTTTTGGATTCAGTTGGTTTTTTTTTTAATATTGAGCTGCATTAGCTGTTTATATATTTTGGAGATTAATCCTTTGTCCGATGATTATTTGCAAATATTTTCTCCCATTCTGAGGGTTGTCTTTTGTCTTGTTTATGGTTTCATTTGCTGTGCAAAAGCTTTTAAGTTTCATTAGGTCCCATTTGTTTATTTTTGTTTTTATTTCCATTACTCTAGGAGGTGGATCAAAAAAGATCTTGCTATGATTTATGTCAAAGAGTGTTCTTCCTATCTTTTCCTCTAAGAGTTTTATAGTGCCTGGTCTTACATTTAGGTCTCTAATCCACTTTCAGTTTATTTTTGTGTATGGTGTTAGGGGGTGTTCTAATTTCATTCTTTTACATGTAGCTGTCCAGTTTTCCCAGCACCACTTATTGAAGAGACTGTCTTTTCTCCATTGTATATCCTTGCCTCCTTTGTCATAGATTAGTTGACCATAGGTGCGTGGGTTTATCTCTGTGCTTTCTAACCTGTTCCATTGATCTATATTTCTGTTTTTGTGCCAGAACCATATTGTCTTGATTACTGTAGCTTTGTAGTATAGTCTGAAGTCAGGGAGTCTGATTCCTCCAGCTTCATTTTTTTCCCACAAGACTGCTTTGGCTATTCGGGGTGTTTTGTGTCTGCATACAGATTTTAAGATTTTTGTTCTAGTTCCATAAAAAATGCCATTGGTAATTTGATAGTGATTGTATTGAATCTGTAGATTGCTTTGGGTAGTATAGTCATTTTCACAATATTGATACTTCCAATCCAAGAACATGGTATATCTCTCCATCTGTTGGTATCATCTTTAATTTCTTTCATCAGTGTCTTATAGTTTTCTGAATACAAGTCTTTTGTCTCCCTAGGTAGGTTTATTCCTAGGTATTTTATTCTTTTTGTTGCAATGGTAAGTGGGAGTATTTCCTTAATTTCTCTTTCAGATTTTTCATCATTAGTGTATAGGAATGCGAGAGATTTCTGTGCATTAATTTTGTATCCTGTAACTTTACCAAATTCATTGATTAGCTCTAGTAGTTTTCTCGTGGCATCTTTAGAATTCTGTAGGTATAGTATCATGTCATGTGCAAACAATGGCATTTTATTTCTTCTCTTGCAATTTGTATTCTTTTATTTCTTTTTCTTCTCTGATTGCCATGGCTAGGACTTCCAAAACTATGTTGAATAATAGCAGTGAGAGTGGGCAGACTTGTCTTCTTTCTGATCTTAGAGGAATAGATTTCAGTTTTTCACCATTAGGAATGATGTTGGCTGTGGGTTTGTCATATATGGCCTTTATTATGTTGAAGTAGGTTCCTTCTATGCCCACATGAAGAGTTTTTATCATAAATGGGTGTTGAATTTTGTTAAAAGCTTTTTCTGCATCTATTGAGATGATCATATGGCTTTTCTCCTTCCATTTGTTAATATGGTGTATCACATTGATTGATTTGCCTATATTGAAGAATCCTTGCATCCCTGGGATAAATCCCATTTGATCATGGTGTATGATCCTTTTAATGTGTTGTTGGATTCTGTTGGAGAGTATTTTTTGAGGATTTTCACATCTATATTCATCAGTGATATTGGTCTGTAATTTTGTTTTTTCGTAGTATCTTTCTCTGGTTTTGGTATCAAATCTGCGTTTGGTATCATGGTGATGGTGGCCTCATAGAATGAGTTTGGGAGTTTTCCTTCCTCTGCAATTTTGTGGAAGAGTTTGAGAAGGATGGGTGTTAGCTCTTCTCTAAATGTTTGATAGAATTTGCCTGTGAAGCCATCTGGTCCTGTACTTTTGTTTGTTGGAAGTTTTTTAATCACAGTTTCAATTTCATTACTTGTGATTGGTCTGTTCATATTTTCTGTTTCTTCCTGGTTCAGTCTTGGAGGGTTATACCTGTCTAAAAATTTGCCATTTCTTCCAGGTTGTCCATTTTTTTGGCATGGAGTTGCTTGTAGTAGTGTCTTAGGATGCTTTGTATTTCTGCGGTTTCTGTTGTAACTTCTTTTTCATTTATATATTTTATTGATTTGAGTCCTCTCCTTCTTTTTCTTGATGAGTCTGGCTAATAGTTTATCAATTTTCTTTACCTTCTCAAAGAACCAGCTTGTTATTTTATTGGTCTTTGCTATTGTTTCCTTTGTTTCTATTTCATTTATTTGTGCTCTGATCTTTATGATTTCTTTCCTTCTGCTAATTTTGGGTTTTGTTTGTTCTTCTTTCTGTAGTTCCTATGGTGTAAGGTTAGATTGTTTATTTGAGATTTTTCTTGTTTCTTGAGGTAGGCTTTTATAGCTATAAACTTCCCTCTTAGAAATGCTTTTGCTGCATCCCATAGGTTTTGGATCATTGTGTTTTCATTGTCATTTGTCTCTAGGTATTTTTTGATTTCCTCTTTGATTTCTTCAGTGATCTCTTGGTTATTTAGTAGCGTATTGTTTAGCCTCCGTGTTTTTTGGTTTTTTTTTTTTACGTTTTTTTCCCTGTAATTGATTTCTAATCTCATAGTGTTGTGGTCAGAAAAGTTGCTTAATATGATTTCAGTTTTCTTAAATTTATTGAGCCTTGACTTGTGACCCAAGATGTGATCTATCCTGGAGAATGTTCTGTGCACACTTGAGAAGAAAGTGTAATCTGCTGTTTTTGGATGGAGTGTCTTATAAATATCAATTATATCTATCTGGTCTATTGTGTCATTTAAAGCTTGTGTTTCCTTATAAATTTTCTGTTTGGATGATCTGTCCATTGGTGTAAGTGAGGTGTTACAGTCCCTCACTATTATTGTGTTGCTGTTGATGTCCTCTTTTAGAGCTGTTAGTAGCTGCCTTATGTATTGAGGTGCTCCTATGTTGGGTGCATATATATAATTGTTATATCTTCTTCTTGGATTGATCCCTTGACCATTACGTAGTGTCCTTCCTTGTCTCTTGTAAGATTCTTTATTTTAAAGTCTATTTTATCTGTTATGAGTATTGCTACTCCAGCTTTCTTTTGATTTCCATTTCTATGGAATATATTTTTCCATCCTCTCACTTTCAGTCTGTATGTGTCCCTAGGTCTGAAGTGGGTCTCTTGTAGGCAACATTTATACGGGTCTTGTTTTTCTATCCATTCAGCAAGACTGTGTCTTTTGGTTGGAACATTTAATCCATTCGCGTTTAAGGTAATTATCAATATGTATGTTCCTATTGCCATTTTCTTAAGTGTTTTGTGTTTGTTTTTGTAGGTCCTTTTCTTCTCTTGTGTTTCCTACTTAGAGAAGTTCCTTTAGCATTTGTTGTAGAGCTGGTTTGGTGATGCTGAATTTTCTTAGCTTTTGTTTTTCTGTAAAGCTTTTGATTTCTCCATCGTATCTGAATGAGATCCTTGCTGGGTAGAGTAATCTTTGTTGTAGGTTCTTTTCTTTCATCACTTTAAGTATATCATGCCACTCCCTTCTGGCTTGTAGAGTTTCTGCTGAGAAATCAGCTGTTAACCTTATGGGAGTTCCCTTGTATGTTATTTGTCATTTTTCCCTTGCTGCTTTCAATAATTTTTCTTTGTCTTTAATTTTTGCCAATTTGATTACTATGTGTCTCAGCATGTTTCTCGTTGGGTTTATCCTGTATGGGAGTCTCTGTGCTTCCTGGACTTGGGTGGCTATTTCCTTTCCCATGTTAGGGAAGTTTTTGACTATAATCTCTTCAAATATTTTCTCAGGTCCTTTCTCTCTCTCTTCTCCTTCTGGGACCCCTATAATGCGAATGTTGTTGCATGTAATGTTACCCCAGAGGTCTCTTAGGCTGTCTTCATTTCTTTTCATTGTTTTCTTTATTCTGTTCTGCAGCAGTGAATTTCACCATTCTGTCTTCCAGGTCACTTATCTGTTCTTCTGTCTCAGTTATTCTGCTATTGATTCCTTCTAGTGTATTTTTCATTTCAGTTATTGTATTGTTCATCTCTGTTTGTTTGTTCTTTAATTTTTCTAGATCTTTGTTAAACAGTTCTTGCATCTTCTCAATCTTTGCCTCCGTTCTTTTTCCGAGGTCCTGGATCATTTTCACTATCATTATTCTGAATTCTTTTTCTGGATTATTGCCTATCTCCAGTTCATTTAGTTGTTTTTCTGGGGTTTTATCTTGTTCCTTCATCTGGTACATAGCCCTCTGCCTTTTCATCTTGTCTATCTTTCTGTGAATGTGGTTTTGTTCCACAGGCTGCAGGATTGTAGTTCTTCTTGCTTCTGCTTTCTGTCCTCTGGTGGATGAGGGTATCTAAGAGGCTTGTGTAAGTTTTCTAATGGGAGGGACTGGTGGTAGGTAGATCTGGATGTTGCTCTGGTGGACAGAGCTCAGCGAAACTTTAATCCACTTGTCTGCTGATGGGTGGGGTTGGGTTCCCTCCCTATTGGTTGTTTTACCTGAGAACACCCAACACTGGAGCCTACCCAAGCTCTTTGTTGGGGCTAATGGTGGACTCTGGGAGGGCTCACACCAAGGAATACTTCCCAGAACTTCTGCTGCCAGTGTCCTTGTTTCTTAGTGAGCCACAGCTGCCACCCGCCTCTGCAGGAGACCCTCCAACACTAGTAGGTAGGTCTGGTTCTGTCTCCTATAGGGTCACTGTTCCTTCCCCTGGGTGCCGATGCACACACTACTCCCTCCAAGAGTGGAGTCTCTGTTTTCCCCAGTCCTGTCAAAGTCCTGCAATCAAATCCCGCTAGCCTTCAAAGTCTGATTCTCTAGGAATTCCTCCTCCCGTTACTGGACTCCCAGGTTGGGAAGCCTGACGTGTGCCTCAGAACCTTCACTCCAGTGTGTGGACTTCTGTGGTATAAGCGTTCTCCAGTTTGTGAGTCACCCACCCATCAGTTATGGGATTTGATTTTATTGTGATGACACCCCTCCTACCGTCTCATTGTGGCTTCTCCTTTGTCTTTGCATGTGGGGTATCTTTTTTGGCAAGTTCCAATGTCTTCCTGTTGATGATTGTTCAGCAGTTAGTTGTGATTCTGTTGTTTTCGAAAGAAGGAGTGAGAGCATTTCCTTCTACTCAGCCATCTTAAACCAATCTCCTGGAAGGTCTTTAAACCAGTTAATGAATGAAAAATATATGCCAAATAGATCAAGCTTATTAACTGTGTGCCAATTAATAGCTGGGTGAATATGTTGAAATCTCTGTGTTGGTGGAATTGTCAATTTTTCCCTACAGTTAAATTAAAATTTTCTGTATTCCTTTTAAGGCTTTTTTGGTTAAATTTATATTTGAATGCTGTGATGAATTAACTTTTTATCATTGCATAGTGTCTCTTTCTCCATACTGGTTTTCTTCAAGTACATGATTTATTTGATGAATATAGATAAATATAGATTATGGTTAGTATCTGCCTGATACAACTTTTAATATTTCTTTACTTTCAACATCTGTTGATGTTGTTATACTCTAGGTTCTTTTCCTATAAACTATATGTAGTTTTGAAAAATATGAATAGAGATAATGATATAATATAAAAATCTGTTACTTTTAAAAAGTGACTTAATTCATTTATATTTATTGTGATTACTGATCTATTTGCACTGACTACCATTTTACATGCAATTTATACATTTTCTGCATTTTTATCTTTTGTGTTCCTTGTTATTGAAAATTGATGTGATTTTGTTGCTATTGTTTATTCTCTCCCTTTTGAAGACTTTTTGAGAGCTGTCTTGATGGTAAACCACCTCAGGTTTGACCTTAAATCTTTATTTTCCTTTATGTTTTATGACAATGGTTTTGTATTACTGATATCTTTTATTAATTTGGAAAATGCATAATCAATTCTTCTTCAAATGTTGCTTCTGGCCATTTCCATTTCTCTAGTTTTCTTATGGAATGGAAATCAAAGTAATATATTTTGTAATTTTTGCAAGAGATCTGCATATTTTTATCCTCTGAGTTTTTCTTCTTGTTTCCCTCTGTCTTTTGGGTTCTCTAACCCTGTGTTCTGCTTTAAACAGTGTGTTTGCTGTTACACTCAATTATTGACAGTTTAACTTCAGGAATATTTTTTGTTTGTTTTAATCTGTTCTAAAATATTTACTTGATTTTTTGTTTAGATTCAGATTTTCTGTTGGAATTTTCTTTTTGTTTCTTTTGTCCATTTTCCTCTACTCTCACAAACTATCAATAATAATTGTTTTAAAGTTTTATGTGAAAAATTCCAATATCTAAATCTTCTGTGGATCCATTTCTACTTCTTGGTTCTATCTTTTGGTTTTGGTCATTGGGTCCAGTTTCTTCTTATGCCACTTTATTTTTTTTTTCTAGGATACTGGAGATTATGGACGAAAAACTGTAGGAAATATGGATAAGGTTTTCTTCCTCTAAGAAAGCTAATATTTTTTTCCGGCAGACAAATAGAGCACCTGTGGTTGACTGTAATCGTTTTGGGACTTGATTGTGGTCTACTGGGAAGAGGTCTATTCAAGTTTGTTTTTATCCCTAGACTGTAGCACTTTCTTATAGGGCATGCTCTATGTCCTATGCCCTATTTACATCATGCTTAAGAAATCTTCACTATTTAAAGTCATGAAGGTATTATTCTATGGTTTCTTCCAAAATGTTTAATATTTACTTCTTACATCTAGGTCTGCAATCTACCTGGAATTTATTTTGGTTTATTGTATGAGGAAAGGGTCAAAATATGGTGTTTGTTTTTTTTTTATATATCGTTGTTAGATTGACCCTGCACAACTTTTTGAAAATCATGTTCTTATCTACCGTACTATAGCGTACCCTTTGTCACAAATCACATTATCACATAAATGCAAGGGTTTATCGTGAATGAAAGTAAAAGTCTGATTCTTCCATTGGCCCTTAAACTGTCTCTTATTTTGCACACAATATTTTTTATTAAGGAAATAAAAATCTTCACAGTTATCCCAAGAGTTGTATGTTTGTGTCTCTTTTTTAAAGATTTTATACAAAATCTAATTACTTGTAAGATGAATGAGCACAGTACAATTCAAATGATCATTTTGGAAGTTAACATGCTCCTGAACACCTGGGAAGAGACAACAAATACTTGAATTAGGATTTGCCAAAAAAAAAGGTAGTGTGAGTGAAACCTGCTACACTGATGTTCTAAAAACAAAGTACCCCACAATCTTATATAACCCTTACAAGGCAAGAGCTTGTCAGTATGACTTCAGATTTAAGATATTTGATGCATTCAAAAAGAAGTTTTATTGGTTAGCTTTTGGACTATAACTCTACACAAAAACTATCCCCAAACTATGAGCTGTCCAATAAATGTTAAGCTCCTAGGACCTCAGCTTAACCTGGGTAAGCTCTGCTCCAGGTGAGCCAACTCTGAATTGCGTGGGGTAGCTTGATTCCACATGTCTAATTCAGACGTCATGTTGGAGAGTCAGTACCTGCTCTGGGGATTCTTCTCATGCTGAAGATTGGGAACTCCTAGGGGACCAGCCAAGATATATAATGGCTCTTATAGCCCATACTCAGAAATCATACTTTCATTTCCATTCACATTTCATTGGCTAAAGCAAGTCACACAGCCAGGCCCAATGTTAGTGAAATGGGAAAGTAGAATCTTCCTATCAGGTTAGTGAATGTAAAAAATATATGTGCAAAATAATTTACCATAAATATGTTGCCTTTAGTACAGTCTTTCTACTTGAAGAAGTAGTAAAGCAAAACATTACTGTGAGCCAAAATGACAGATATCATGAGATTTAGATATCAATAGGTACAATCCAAGAGAAAAGTGAAAAGAATGCAAGACACTACCTGGGTAGAACAAGAGACCAAAGCATCCAGATTGGAACAGGAGAATGGAAGACTTCAGAGAAAAGGTGTACTTGATCAAATAAGTTTTCTTGAAGATTTCAGATGATGGAAAATTGGTAACAGAAAGTAGTACAAAATTTAAAAAATTAAAATGATAGGAAAACAAAAAAAAATTAACAGCTGGGTAAGAAAACCTTAGTTCATTTATATAATATAATTATTAATAAGGAACAGAGTAGATTACAGAATTCAGAACATTATAATGAAGAAGGAAAGATGCAGGATAGCTGAACAATGCTTCTTTTTGTAATATGACTTTGGCAAAAAAGAAGGTTATTTTACTAAGATCACATTAACTCTGTGAAATAAAATAAGAAATAATTTATATTAGAAATAAATTAAAAATTAGATGATAAAATGTGGTGTATGAAAATAATTTTATTATTGTAAAATAATGGCAGTTTTATTGGCAGCAATAATACAAATGTTACTATACAAAAAAACAAAGTCATGTTAGTAAACTTAAAATTAAATTGAGTAGGTAAGCATTGTAAGCATCTTACTTTTTGCACTTTTTGCCTAGTTTGTCCTTATTTTATAGAAGAAATATGAGTAACAAAAGTGTCATAAAATTATTTTAAAAGAATATAGTTATGATTTCTCATATGTATATGAGAGATAGCGCAAACTGCTTTCAAGAGAAAAATAATTTAGATAGGCTTTTACACATGTGCATAATACCTATACAATAATTTGGTTTTAGAAAGGTCCTTACACCTTTAGTCCAAAGTAAGGCTCATTTACAAATCTGTTAATAATAATCCCAAAAAATAAAAATAAAAAATAATCTACTAAGCTCTCATTAATTGCTGAGATATATAAATAATCCTACAACATTGTATGATTTAATGTAACTTTCCCATATACTCTGCAAGTCAGATGTTATCATGCTTAATAATAAGTAGTCAGAGAAATGTTTAAAACGTAGACCAAAGTAAGACACTATTTTAAGTGTCAGATGCAGAATTCAAATCTTATTTTTCTGACTTGAAAACATGGATTCTTAATCGTAGCAGTGCAATTTCTCTAATTTACTTCACTTTTTCATTCATTTATTTGTTCAGTTGTTTGTTCAATACCCACGCATTGGAGAATTTCTTAAATGGCAGACAATGTATTAGGCAACAGAAGAATAGGGGGTGAAAATAAGTCCTGTAGATACTCTGTGATAGTTACTTTTATTTGTCAACTTGCCTGCATCATGGGATGCCTAGATAGCTGGTTAAACATTATTTCTCAGTGTATTTGTGAGAGTGTTTCTGTAAGAGATTAACTTTTTTTTTTTTTTTTTTTTTTTGCGGTACACGGGCCTCTCACTGCGGTGGCCTCTCCTGCTGAGGAGCACAGGCTCCGGACACGCAGGCTTAGGGCCATGGCTCACGGGCCCAGCTGCTCCGCGGCATGCGGGATCCTCCCGGACCGGGGCACGAACCCATGTCCCCTGCATCGGCAGGCAGACGTTCAACCACCGCGCCACCAGGGAAGCCCCGAGATTAACATTTTAATTGGTAGACCTAGTAAAGCAGATTTCCTTCCTCAATGTAGATGAGCCTCATCCAATCCAGTGAGGGTCTGAATAGAACTAAAAGGTGGAGGAAGGTTGAATTTGCCCTCTTTTTGTGCCTGTCTGTATGAGCTGGAACATGGATCTCTTCCTGCCCTTGTCATTACTAGTTCTCAGGTCTTCAGACTCAAACTGGAATTTATACAATTGGCTCTCTGCTCTCAGGCCTTCAAAATACACCACCAGCCTTCCTGCATCTCCAACTTGCAGATGGCAGATTATGGGACTTCTCAGACTCCATAATAATGTGAGCTAATACCTCTAATAAAATCTCTTTAAATATAATTATATATACACACATACAGACACACTCTGTTGGTTCTGTTTCTCTGGAGAACTCTAATTCAAGTTCCTTAGTAATTTAGTCCATTGGGAGGCATAAACATATAAATTGTAACATGGGCAAAAATGATTAAAGTAAAATATTCATTTTCTTTGCTCCTCAAATATCACTTTCCTACTCGACACACACACTAAGTGTGCACTTTCTTTAAAAAAAAATCTCTCTTACTTGCTGAGTTGTCTATTTTATCTTGCAGAAACAAAGAATCAAGATAACGGCTAATTATTGAGAGAAAAGAAGTATAACTGGGAGACCAGTCTGTAGTACCCAGGGAGTAACATAGCAGAATGTGTGTTTGTGTGTTGTGTCTGAGAGAAATGGAGAGCAAAGAGATCTAGTCAGAGGCATAAATTAAAAATGAAAGCATGAGACATAGAGGTTGAATTCAATGAAAAATTGGAGGAAGACTACAGAAAGAGTTTCAGGAGCAGCTGCTAGAGGGAAAGATATTTGGAACTATTATATATGTGTGAGAGCTGTTTAAATTTATTTTAAGTATTTTTCTTTGCAGTTATTCTCTTCACTTTCTCAATTCCTAGGTCAAATGATTGTGGTTTTAAATTTCAATTATTATCAGGGTTGTTTCCTTCTACATGATATTGCATAAACATTGAGTCTCAAAAGACCCTTAGTATATTGCAGCTATTTACATAATTTTAATAAAATATTGTAATTCTGAGGTGAAAGTTATGGACAAATTGAGAAGAATCACAGTGGAGAAAACAATGGTGGGACGAATGCCAAGACGTCTGGTACAAAGCCTGTGTACAGCTTATTCTACTGAGTTGTTCACCACTTTCTTATGAAATTCCAAGAGTCCTCCTTTTTCAGAGAAAACCTCTGTTTGGATTAAAGTTGTGAATTTTCCCAATATTTCACTTTCTCTTTGTTTATATTAGTATTACTACATAAGGTTTTCATTGAAGCCTGTCAGATTTACCAGTCTTTTCCTGTTTTTAAAATTTTTCCATTTGAGTTTTTCCTTCAGATGGCCAAAACTCTTTCCCACGTGTTGTTTATATTTGTTTTGGGGTTTTATTAAATATACAGATGAAGTTAAAGTGAATGGTACTTTTATGAAGCTTAATCTTTAAATCCACAACCATGATATTCTTTTCTAAATGTTCAAGCATTTTTATGTCCCTTGAGACTGTAATAAAACTCGTTTCATATAAACAGATCTTCCACATTACTTGGTAAAGTTAATTTCTAAAAATTTTTGTAATTTTGAAAATAATTTTGAAAATATATTTCTGTAAGAATTGTATATGATGATTTGTAGGTGTCAGAGATTGGAAGTCAGGAAACTAGTTATGTGTTTACAAAAATGGTTCAAGAGAGAAACAGAGAATTAATAAAAAGGATTATGCAGGACACAGACTTGAAAGCTAAGTTGCAGTTGCCATTAGACCAAATTGTTGGCAGATAATTTAGTGTTCTGCAAACTGTAGAGAGTGCTCAAGGATGGTGCAAGCATTATTCTATGACATGGTTTTGGATGCTTAGCCTTGAAGCTAATCCTTCAGCACCTCCCCTGATTCCATTACCTATGCAAAATAATTTCATTTTCTCAACATAATGATGAGTCATCTTCTACAACTAAGTTCTTCTTACAACTAAGAACTCTGACAAATATCCACAAAAATAAAGGAAAAATAGCTTTGGGGTGGAATTCAGGACTGAATACATGGTAAAGAGACAAAATTCTAAATGAAATTGTCTCATGCTTCCTTGACTTTTGAAAATACCTGAATTGATCTTCATATATGTCAAACTCAAGAAATACAAATATAACTCAAAACCTTCTCTCTCAAACCTGCCCCTTATTCATGTTATCACTCTGTATCCTTATGGCATTGCCTAGTTAAACTTTCATTTTCTCTCACTAAGACTGTTAAAATAACATTCTATGTCATCTTTCTGCATCAAGTTTTTATATCTCACATCTATCTCCTACAGTACTTACAGGCTAAATTACTTGAAAAGGCAGATTTGATAATGTCTCCTCTCTTCTGAAATCTCTTCAGTAGCTTGCTCTCTTCTCTGCAGGATGAGGAGAGTATAAAAGGCCTACTATGTCTCAACATTATCTCCTGTGACCCCATGCTCTGTCCTTAATTTTTAGGTCCATGGTCTGGTTGTGGCTTGCTATACATACTTCACTGTGGTATACATTTGAACCTTTATTCATGCTACCCTTTCTTTTAGAATAACCTTCCTTGTCCATTCATTTTGCTAGCTTTAATAGATGACACTAGGAACATTTCTTTCAGGTAGATGACCTTCAGGTGGGAATAAGTGCCGTTTACAACTTTCTATCATTCCATGTTTTATATGTACTTTTCCATGTGTAAAATATTGATTTCTTTGATTCTCCCAGAATTTGACTGTTTCTAATGGCAAGAACTTATTCATGTTTGGTACCGAGTGTCTATTAACATTAACATTATGTGGCATTATAATGCTTAAGAAATGATGATTCTGTAATCGTAGGCTGTAGGAGACTGATTAAAATACAAAGATGACATTGGTTAACGTATCTGAAAGCACATTACAAACTCAAAAGTGTCATCTACATCTTACTTCTCATTGTGGCCATTTTAGAGCACTTTTGACTGAAAAGGAAAGGTAATATTAAGACATACGTACATGTTTTTAGGGATTAATTATCTGTATTCCACAATGTGGAAATAAATTTAGTGATTTTACTTACAAAATAATGTATAGAACATTTTGATGAAATTTTGGCAACTTAACGTAGTTACACAATATAATGTTGTATTTAAAATTTTTTTTTATCTTTAAATTTATTTTTGGTTCAGAAAGAAATATCATTGCATGATGAACTGTTGCTTGCTTTTGTCAGTGTGTGTGTCCTGTGACATTTCCATTCAAGTATTATGTTGGAAAGTTTTATCAGAATTCCACATGAAGTGAACATTATGCCTAAAATATTGAGTTTTTCTGAATTATAATAGGTTTTGGAAATGCATAATTTATTGTGCGAGTATAAGACACCAAAATACAACCATATCTCTAAGTTCATATTATATTGCTCTTGTTTTAGGTGTTATAAAGTGACTTTTTGACCCATTCTGTTAACTGAGGCAAATTAGTTATAATATTGCTGGTGGCATTTTTTTTTTTTTGCGGTACGCGGGCGTCTCACTGTTGTGGCCTCTCCCGTTGCGGAGCACAGGCTACGGATGCGCAGGCTCAGCGGCCTTGGCTGACGGGCGCAGCTGCTCCGCGGCATGTGTGATCTTCCCGGACCGGGGCATGAACCCGTGTCCCTGAATCGGCAGGTGGACTCTCAACCACTGAGCCACCAGGGAAGCCTGCTGGTGGCATTTTGATACTCATACTTTTATAAGTTCATATTTGAATCTTCCAGACACAAGCACCAATAATTATTTTCCAATACAGGAAGTTAATCTAATTGCTTCTCAAATAATTTTAAGAAAACTGTGCAAATTAGGCCTGTTTTCTCTCTAGAATCACTTGTGTTCTGATTTTCTCTGACCTTGAATGGTACAAGTCCTCCTATTGCTTTACTTAGTTTCCACCCCTTTTTCTTCTTTCGATTTTCTTTGAAACTAAGGTCAGCCCTGCTATATCAGTTCCCTACAGAGTAAGAAATGACTTATGAGAAAGTACAGAAGCTATTTGAGGTTAGAGATATAGCTTAAAAGGAAACATCTAAAGACAAAAAAGTTGGAAAGGCCCAAAGGTTTCATGTGCAACCCTTAAAGAAAAAGAAAATAAAGAAAGGTCACACTGATACTAAAACTGTATGAGTTGATTTCAACTTTGATAGAATGTTGTTTCAGAGTCTGAGTAAAAGAATTATAAGTAATTACAATTTTAAGAGTTTTGTTTATTGTTACATCAGAACTGTATTATATATTTTACAGTATGTAACATTTTCACTATAATATCCCTCATTGTTTTTGTTGTTCAAGTGTGCAAAATCTGTTTCATCTGCTCGTATAGAGTCAATGATAACAACTCAGTTTATAAACATTTATGGTTCTTACATATGAATGAACAGGGAATGAGAAGTAAATCACAGTGCTTTTTGGCTCCTGATGCCTAAATCTAAACTAAAACATGTTAGAAACACAGGCACACACACGTTTTTATACAACACAATTTTATAGTTGCATAATTTTCAAGGGTGAAATTAATGATATAATAAAGTAGGAATCAAACATGGATGTCACATGCTATAGAAAAATGTTTAACCCAATATTTAGTTTCTTAGGGCTCCCTAACAAAGTTTCATAAAATGGGTGACTTAAAACAATGGAAATTTATTCTCTTACAATTCTGGAGGGCAGAAGTCTAAAATCAAGGTGTCAGCAGTACCATACTCTCTCTGTAGGCTCTAGGAAGGAAGCCTTTTTTGCTTCTTTCTAGCTTCTGGTCTTGCTGACAATTTTGGCATTCATTCCTTGACTAATTGCTCCATCACTCCAATTTCTGCCTCAGTACTTATGTGGTTGTCTTCCCTCTGTGGGTGTGTACAAATTTCTCTCATCTTATAAAGATAGCAGTCATTGGATTTAGGCTCCTGATAATCCAGTATAATATCATTTTAACTTAAATACAGTTGCAAAGACCCTATTTCCAAATAAGGTCATATTCACAAATACTGAGGATTAGGACTATACCATATCTTGTGGAAGGACACAGTTCAACCCAGTACACTGAAAATTATGAATAGATCTTTGAAATTTGGTTTCACTTAGCCTATTTGGCAAATGAGTTTTACTTTCTCTAAATTTAGTGAATTTTTTTTTTTTTTTTTTTTTTTTGCGGTACGCGGGCCTCTCACTGTTGTGGCCTCTCCCATTGTGGAGCACAGGCTCCAGACGCACAGGCTCAGCGGCCATGGCTCACGGGCCCAGCCACTCTGCAGCATGTGGGATCCTCCCAGACCGGGGCATGAACCCGTGTCCCCTGCATCGGCAGGCGGACTCTCAACCACTGCGCCACCAGGGAAGCCCCAAATTTAGTGAATTCTGAGTCGACGTGATGTTAAGAATTCAGTGTAGTTCTTAACTCTTATATTAACATTTTCATATGAAATTATATATTGATAGGGCAAATTTATGGCCTTTAAGAAATGGGCACACAATAAAGAATGATTTTCTGCAAAATACCTTACTATTCAGACTAGTTTTTTTTTTAATGAATTAGGTTTTGCCCAAAGTCACAAAAATACAATTTTTATATGATGACTTTTTTTCCATCCCATCTACCATCCTTCATTCCCTTCCTTCCTTCTGAAAACATTTTTCTATTATTATACAGACTAACAATTGTGTGAAGGTGATGATAAAATAAAATACTGCTTTTGTCCTCAAAGAAAGTACAGACTAATGGCAAAAAAGGGAGGAGGAGATACACTAAAATGTAAATATAGTATTAAGATTTGTGATAGAAGAAAACAACTTAATGCCATGAGAATACAGAAGTGCTTAGATGGTGAGATGGAGGTGGAGGAGGTGATAACTGAGCTGATTTTAAAAAAGAAAGAGGAAAGTTAACATCTGAAAAGACAAAAACTTGTGAAACTACATTGAAAACTCAGAAAAATATTTTACTGGTGTGTAGGAAGTGAGTACACCTAAGGAGATGAAAATTGGGCAGGTGCCAGATTCCAAAGGTCCTTATTTATACTATGAATGTGTATTTTTCTGTTACTTTCATTAATTCAATGCACTTACTACTCCTAAACAAATTAAAAACTATAAAAAGCATCAAAATCAATTGTATAAAAGTTTTTGTTAATGAAAATTAAATATATCTTCACAAGTGCCAACTTACAGCCCAGCTGACAAAGTACTATCTGTAAAAGCAATCGGTGTAACCACATCAGCTCCTTTTTCTTGTTTTTATCCTCAATTGAAATTTTTCTCCTTTATTTTTGACTGTACAAATTCTAACCATTTCAAAAGCACTAACTCATGTTTTTAAATAAACTTTGTATTTTATAACAGTTTTACATTTATAGAAAAAATGGAAAGATAATGCAGATAGTTCCCATATAACCATTACCAGTTTCCCTATTATTAATATTCTACATTAGTATGATATATTTGTTACAATTAATGAGCCAATATTACATTATTATTAAGTCCACACAATGCGGATTTTCTTATTTTTACCTAATGTCTTTTTCTATCCTTGTATCCCATTCAGGATACCACAGTACTTTTACTTGTCATGCTTCCTTAAGCTCCTCTTGGTTTTGACAGTTCTCAGACTTTGCTTGTTTTTGATGACTTTGGCAGTTTTGAGAGTACTGGTCAAGTATTTTGGAGAATGTCCCTTAACTGGAATTTGTCTGAATTTTTAAATCATGTTTCTCAGGTTGAGATTAGAGTTATGTGTTTTGGGGAGGTAGACTCCAGAGGTAAAATGACATTTTAATTATATTACATCAGTGGTACTGTCAACATGCTGTCAATCACTGTTGATGTTAACCATGATAACCTGGTTGAGATAGTGGTTGTCAGGTGTAACCACTGTAAAGATTCTGTTTTTCTTCCTTTACATACTGTATTCACTGAAAAAAAAGTCACTGTAAGTACTCACACTTAAAGAGTGGGGAGTTATACCCACCTCCTTGAGGGCAAAGTATCTACAAAAATTACGTGGAACTCGTCAAGGGAGATTTGTCTTTTTTTCCCATTTGCTTCTTTTTCAATCATTTATTTATTATAATACGGACTCTTGGCTATTAATTTCATACCTTGGTTTATAACCCTCTTCTACTTTATTTTGTTAAGTAAATTATTCCATCTTTGGCCATTAAGCGTTTCAGCTGGCTTCTGTGTCTCTTTAACATACCCTTATCAATCTTCATTTTAGCTTCTTTGCTTGTTTTTGAGTACCTAATCTTGTATATTACCTGCCTCAGTCCTAAAATCAGACATTTCTCCTAGGAGATTGGAGAATGGTACTAGAAACCAATTTTAGGTAGTTACACAAGTTTGTAGATGCTAAGGTGTCATTTCTTATGGACCCTCTCAGCTGACAAAGTCAGTACATATATATGTATTTATATACTAACCTGGTTATATGTACATATCTATAAGTATTTCTATGTGTAACCATCTGTATCTATATTCAGATAAATATGAATTCATACTGATATCTCCAGCTCTAATTCATTAATATATGTATTAATCTTGTTTTCTCTGGTTACTTTTTCCATAACCTCACACTCCAACAGTGAGAAACCTGGCTCCCATCATCTGCCATCCATTTAATTAATTGTTGAATTCTAGTATACATGTATAGTAGTATCAGAATTTCAGGCACATAACTCCCATGGCAAACAACTTTACTGACTAGGCCACAGTGCTTATGTACTTTATTTTTGCATTTAGTCATATGAATCCACTCATTTCCAAAGTTATTTAGATCATCATACTTTCTCCCTATCCCATTTAATGAGGTTGTTTAATACATTCATTACTCAGTTTGATTGTTTTCTTCATATTCTTCATTCCATCCTGGGATCATCTGAACTCAAATTATCTATCCTTGATGTGTATACATTAAAGTTTGGTCTGTAAAGTTCATGAATTTTGACAAATGCATAGAGTTTTGTATCCACCATTTCAGTATCACACAGAATAGATTTACTGCCCTCAAACTCCCCCCAAAACCTTCCTGTGTTTCACCTATTCAATGCCCACACCTACTTCAAACCCATGGAAATCACTTATCCTGTAACTACCTTTAGAATTTTGCCTTTTCCAGGATGTTATATAATTGGAATTATATAGTATGTAACCTTTTCTGACTGACTTTGTTCACTTAGCAGTATATATTTAACATTTCCCTATGTTTTTGCTTTGCTTGAGAGATTATTCATCTTTATAGCTGGATAGTATCACACAGTTTAAATGTACTATAGCATGTGTATCCATTCATCTAATGAAGGAAATTTTTCCTTCCAGTTTTGTCAATTGTGAATAAAGCTTCTACAAACATTCATGTACAGATTTTCGTGGGGACATAAGCTTTCAAATAAATGGGGTAAATACTTTGGAGTAGAAAATGTCAAACATGGGAGTGAAATTGATGGTTCTTATTGTAAGACTACGTTCAGATTTGTAGCAAATGTCCAAAGTGTCTAACATGACTATACCATATTACTGGTTTGTTCTAACATAACTAGCAATGAATGGGTGTTCTATTGCTCCCCAAACTTGCCAGCCATTAGTGTTGTCAATTATTTTTTCTTCAGTTTTTGCCATTTCTTTATTGTTATTGTTGGGTTTTAAGAGTTCTCTATATACTTGGATACAAATATTTTAACAGATAAGTGTTTTGCAAATATTTTATCCCAGTCTGTGTCTTGTATTTTAATTCTCTTAATACCATCTTTCATAGAACAAAAGGTTTTAGTTTAAAAAAATCCAGCATACATTTTTTCTTTCATGAATAGTGCTTTTTTTTTTTTTTTGGCGGTACGCGGGACTCTCACTGTTGTGGCCTCTCCCGCTGTGGAGCACAGGCTCGGGACACACAGGCCCAGTGGCCATGGCTCACGGGCCCAGCCGCTCCGTGGCATGTGGGATCTTCCTGGACTGGGGCACGAACCCGTGTCCCCTGCATCAGCAGGTGGACTCTCAACCACTGCGCCACCAGGGAAGCCCCATGAATAGTGCTTTTGATGTCATATCTAAAAACTCATCATCAACCCAAGGTCACATAAATTTTTCTGATGTTATCTTTTAGAATTTTTATTGGTTTGTTATACATTTATGTCTATGATAGTGTTGAGTTAATTTTTATGAAACATGTAAGGTTTGTGTTTATGTTCATTTCCCTTTCCTTCCGTTCCCTTTCCTCCTTCCCTCCCTCCTTCCTTCTTTCCTCCCTCCCTCCCTCCCCCTCTCTCTTTTTCTTCCCCTCCTTCCTCTCTCCCTCCCTTCCTCCCTCCCTCCCTCTCTCTCTCTCTCCCTTTCTTTCTTTTTTTCTTTTCTTTTCTTTCTTTTTCTTTTCTTTTCTTTTCTTTCTGTGGTTATCCAGTTATTCCAATGCAATTTGTTGAAAACACAATGCTTTCTCCACTGAATTGCCTTTATACTTTTCTCAAACATCACCTAATTATTATGTATGTGTGGGTTTATTTTTAGGCTCTCTGTTCTGTTCTATTGATCTATGTATCTCTAATTTTGCCAATACCACACTTCCTTGATTTTTGTAGTGTTATTTTAAGAATAGCATCTTGTAGTGTGAGTCTTCTAAGCTATTCCTTCTTCAGTATTGTGTTGGCTATTATAGGCCATTTGCCTTTCCAGAAAAATTTGGAATCATTTTTTCAATATCTGAAAAAGAGAATGTTCAGATATTTATATTGCATTGAATCTGTAGATCAAGTTAGGAAGAATTGATATCTTAACATATTGAGTCTTCCAACTCATGAGGACAGAACATCTATTTATTAAATCCTCATTGATTCTTCTCATTGTTAATTCTTTATCAGGTACATATTTTCAAATATTTTCTCCCATTCTGTGAGTTATCTTTTCACTCTCTTGATAGTCCCCTTCAATATGCAAAAGATTTTTATTTTGATGCAGTCCAATTTATGTAATTAAAATTTTGTTCCATGTGCTTTTAATGTTTTATCTAAGAAATCATCATATCCAATGTCATGGAGATTTTCCCTTATTTTTCTTATTAAGAGTTTAGTGGTTTTAGCTCTGATGTTTAGGTCTTTGACTTATTTGAGTTAATTTTTATATGTAGTGTAAAATAAGGATCCATCTTCATTCTTTTGCATGTGGATATCCAGTTTTTCCAGCATTATTTGTTGAAAAGCCTGTCCTTTTTCCATTGAATGATCTTTGCACCCTTCTCTAAAACCACTTAACCCTATATGTGAGGGTTTATAGCTGGGCTTTGTGTTCTATTCCATTGGTCTATATATCTGCCTCTATATCAGTACACAGTATTTTGATTACTAAAATTTTGTGCTAAACTTTGAAATCAGGAATATGAGTCTTCGAAATTTGTTCTTCTTTTTCAAAATTGTTTTGGTTATTTGGGTTTTCATATAAATTTTAGCATTTTTTTCTCTTTCTTCAAAGAATGCCATAGGAATGTTGATAGGGATTGCACTGAATTTGTATATCACTCTGGGTAGTATGGACATCTTAACCATATTAAACCTTTTAGTTCCTGAATATAGGATGTCTTTTCCATTTATTTACATTTTCTTTAATTACTTTTAGCAGTGTTTTTGTAGTTTCCTAGTCTTTTGCCTTGGTGAAGTTTATTCCTAATATTTTATTCTTTTAGATGCTATTATAAATGGGATTGTATTCTTAATTTCCTTTGCAGATTTTTCACTGCTATTGTATAGGAATGCAACCTGTTTTTGTGCATTGATTTCTTATCCTACAACTTTGCTAGATTTGTTTATCAGTTCTAATAGCTTGTGTGTATGTTGTGTGTGTGTGTGTTGTGCAATTTTTAAAATTTTCTACATCGTTTGTGAACAGAGGTGATTTTACTTCTTCCTTTCCAATTTGAATGCCTTTTATTCTTTTTTCCCCACTTAATTTCTCTGGCTAGGACTTCCAGCACTACACTGAATAGAAATAATGAGGGTGGGCACCCTTGCCTTGTTGTAAACTTAGAGGAAACACTTTCAGTTTTTCACTATTAAATATAATGTTGGCTGTAGGCTTTTCATAAATGGCTTTTATTAGGTTGAAGTAATTTCTTTCTATTCCCTGTTTGAGTGTTTTTTTACAGAAAGAGTTTTGAATTTTGTCATGCCTTTTTTGTATAAATTGAGATGACCATGTAGTTTTGGTCCCTCATTCTGTTAATGTGGTGTATCACATTGATTTTCATATATTGAAACATGCTTGCATTCCAGAAGTAAATCCCACTCAGTCATGGTGTATAATCTACTTAATGTACTGTTGAGTTATTTTGCTAGTATTTTGTTGAGTTTTGCATCAATATTCATCAGAGATGTTGGTCTGTAATTTCCTTTTATTATAGTATCTTTGTCTGGCTTTGGTAGTAAGGTAATGCTGGCCTAATGAGTTTAAAAGTATTCCCTCCTATTGAAGTTTTTGGGCAAGTCTGAGAATAGTCAGTATTTTTCTTTAACTGTTTGGTAGAATTCTGTGGTGAAGCAATCTTGTTCTGGGTATTTCCTTTGTTGGGAGGTTTTGATTACTAACTGAATCCTCTTGTATATGTCTGTTCAGGTTTTTTTTCTATTTGTTGATTCAGTCTTGGTGGTTTGCATGTTTCTAGGAATGTATTTATTTCTTCTAAGTTATTCAACTTGTTGGCATATAATTGTCCACAGTTGTGTCTTATAATCCTTTTTTATTTCTGTAGCATTAGTTGTAATATCTCTTCTTGCATTTCAGATTTTGACTATTTGTCTCCTCTCTTTTTGCCTTAGTATATAGTTAAGGATTTGTCAACTTTGTTGATCCTTAAAAAAACTGACTTTTGTCGATTTTTTCTATCCTTAATTTCATTTATTTCAGTTCTAATCTTTATTATTTTCTTCCTTCTGCTAACTGTGGCCATAGTTTGTTCTTCATTTTTAATTTCTTTAAATGTAAAGTTAGGTTGTTGTTTTCATATCTTCTTTTTTTTTAGTGTACACATTTACCACTATAAACTTCTCTCTTCATAGTACTGCTTCTGCTGCATCCTAAGTTTTGATATGTTGTATTTTTGTTTTCATTTATCTCAAGATATTTTCTAATTTCCATTGCAACTTGTACTTTGACCAATTGATTGTTCAAGAGTGTATTATTTAGTTTCCACATATATGTGAATTTTACAGTTTTCCTTTTGCTATTGATTTTGCTTTCCATTAAGTTAAGCATGGTTATTTTCAACTCTGTCAGTCAGTTCATAGATCTCCATTTCTTTAATGGAAGTTTCTGGAGATTCTTTTTTTCCTTTTATTTCCCTGTTTCTTCTCATACATTGTTATTTTTTGCTGGGATTTAGGCACTTGAAAAAAACAGCCACCTCTCAACAGTCTTTACAGAATGGCTTCCTACAGGATAAGATCTTTACCAATAAGCCTAGGTAGAGATTCTGGGGGGCTCTCAAACATTTTCTGATCTGGGGATTTGTTTTCTCTAGGCTTGTGCTTGTAGTTTCCCAGTCTGAGAAATTTTCCTTTTTAAAAAAATTTTTTCAGGAGCTCATATTCTCTTCTTCCTGCTGGTGTCTGTCTGCGGTACTGCAGTATCTGTTGCTACAAGAAGTCAGCTGCTGAGAGCTCTCATTAGCTGCTGGCAGCCAAAGTACAAGGTTACCCATCAGCACTCTAAATCAGGTGAGTCAGCCTCCGGAAAACCTGGAACATTGGACATACATTCTACTCTTCTCCTTCCCTCCTGAGAGACAATCCACAAGCCGCACACTTTCTCCAACTGAGCTGAGCTGACCCACCTTCAGGTAAGGGCTTTTTGGATAAGATCCAAGAGCTTTTTTTTTTAATCCTTTTCAATGCAGTAATAGTTCTGGCTTCTTGGCTTTGTGCTCTTGGCTTTGTGTTTGCCTGAGGTACTGAGGCTTCTTAACTAGTTTCTGGAGTTGTCATAAAGGCTTTTTTTACACTGTTATGAAGTCAGTTTCTCTGTGGAGGAACAGGGTCTGGGCCTTCCTATTATGCCATATCGTTGATGTCACTCAGGTTTTGTTTCTCCTGAGGCCTTTCTCCTTGGCTTCCAGATTCTTGCTTTCTCCCTGTGCCCTTTCTAGGTCTGTGTTGTCTGTGTCATGTTCTCTTATTATAAGGACATTGGTTATATTGGACTGGGGCAAACCCATATGACTTCATTTTACTTTAATTACTTATTTAAAAGCCTTGGCTCCAAATATAGTCACATTGTGAGATACTGGACTTAGGATTTCAACATATGAACATTGAGAATGCAATTCAGCCCACAAGAAAGTCAGAATAAAATTTGGGGCAGTATATATTTGGTAAATGTATAAATAATAGAACTAACCACTTTAAATCTAGCAATTGCCAGTAATAAAATAAATATAGACTTATGTAACAAATAAAAATAAAATAGTTAAAAAGACAGATATATTATTTAATGCTAAATATGCATTAAGAGCAATTTTAATGCATGATATATTTCTGAGCTATATAATTGCCCACAATACTGAAAAATATTAAGAAAACCAGTAGATTGATGATGGAAATGAAAATTCAAGGCCTGAAAATTTTTGGGTTTTGACATTTGATTTCAGAGTATATATTTCCTTTTGTTGGCTACTTTAAATTTATAATTGATAGCGCCTGAACTTTGAACAACTAATGTTATATAGACCCTTTTCATTATTATTTTTAAGAGAAGATCTTCTTAAATGTTTTATTGAATAGTGACAGTGAGAATAGAATAGAGAATGTAAACATTTTATGCAACTAATTTTTTGATTTTTATATGCTCTGGTTTTTTCTGAAGACAAAATCTTCATAGACTTTACAATAGATAATACAAGAAAATTTCAGGGTTAAATATAAGCCAAAATCAAAAGAGTAAACATTTTTTTGAGAAAATGAAAGTGACATAAATCATCTCCAATAGTAATGTTGTTGGACCTTTGATAAAATTTGAATAAAACACAAGTTGTATTCCTGAAAATTGAGGCTGAAAGAATCCCTAATGACCTTAAAGCATAAAGCTCAGTTTGTATACTCTCTAGCCCATTGTGGTTCATCATCTCTTTTTGAAAAACAGAATTGATTGTGAATGCTAAATCTCATTGCTCTGTTGAATGTTAATCAGTCAGTAATATTCCCATCTTATGGGAAGAAGCCAGAATAGAATAAATGATTTCAGAGTAAGATTTGAACTCTTGGGCTTACCTTTCCTTCTTTAGTCCAGTGTTAGGTAACATTAATTTCAGTGCCCAAATAGTTCATTAATGATGAGAAAAGTAATTTGAGTTTTAATCTGAAGGACTTATTTCCACTGTTGCATAGTGAAAGTAGTCACTCATCTTCAAATAGCAGCTGCTGACATCTATGGAAGAATTTGGAAAATTCTATTTAGAAACCAGTCTGCTTTCACATAACTTATGTAAGTTGTTTACCTCATTCTTTATTGCAGAAAATATCTGCATAAAAAAGGAACCCTTATTTTTCCAGAATTCATCTGTGATCACTGTTTTGCCACCTGAAATGGTAATTTTTTCTCTGTGGCATCAAAACTGGTAGCTTTGGAAAGACTGGGACTTGCAAAAATGCTTTCATTTCTACACAAATAATACATACTATCTCATCAGAGCTACTTCCATGCTCTTCTTCATATTTACTATTTCCATGACACTGTTGTAAGATTTCTCAATAATATTTATTTGAGACACTTTTATATTTTTGTTTATTCTCAGCATTCACTCGTGAAAGTTTGTGCCCATTGTAACTAATGTTCATGACATATTATTTTATTGTTTTTGAAAATAATTTAAAAATTGTCTGTATATCATCTTTTATCATCTCAGCAAATATATAAGATAGGTGTTATTTTCATTACTGATGAAGAGATTGAAGCATTGACATCTGAAACTTGACCTTTTGATAATAAAATTCAAAATCTGCCAGGCATTGCTTCTTTTGGCATTATAGTTAGAAAATTAAAGAAATGCATTAAGAAGGATGAGTAATGTAAAAAAAAAACCCACAAAGAAACAAGCAAACAAAATCTGGTCATTTTTTTCATATTGGTTGCAATTTCCTTGAGGGAAGAGACTGGTTTATGCTTACTATTGTATCCCCAGAATCAAGCACTCTGTTTTTCATTAAACATACATGTAATATGTGCTCTGTTTTTTAGAAGGCTTAGAGAATATATTATATAAACTAAAATGTTTGAAGATAGTTATAAAAGAGTGAAATTGTACTACTAACAGAAATAAAATTATCCTATAAATAATATTTTATTAAAAATTGAATAAAATAATATTAAGAAGTATAAGATAAACTGAAAATTATGCTATAAACTATGTGAAAATCAAGACACATGAATCTCCAAAAGTAATTAAATCTAACCCAAATGTTACATCTGACTTTCATTTTCGCACAACCTGTTAGGTAACTTCCAAGAAAACGATAATTGTGAAATCATAACACTCTTTTTTAGTATCTCTACTGGAGATATCCTTAAAAGCACAAAATGGGTGCATTATTTTCATCTCTGATATTTGAAAAATGTGGGATGTAATCACAGCCTCTACTACACAGCGCAACTTGGGTGGTACTGAGCACAAGGAACCAGACACAACAGAACAGATGTTGAGTGACTGCACTTAAATGCCATATGGTCTTAGAAGTCTCTCTGGGGTTTTTATTGAAACAAGAGGCTTTTCTATAGTTATGCGAATGATCTATTTCTTGACCTGGGTGCAGTTTCATTGTGTTAACTTTGTGAAAGTTATGCTGTATGCACATTTACTATCTATGAGCATATATGTTTTGCACATCAATATAAAATGTGGTAAATAAAACTTTGGTAGAATTTAAAATATTTTCATAGCATTCACATATGTACCCATTTTTAAAAGCTTGAAATAACTAACAGGAAAAGAACTAATACATTTATCAAGTCTTTCCCTTAAATCTCTGGAGTGTGATATATGTATGGCTCTCTCATTTTTTTCCATTTACTTTTTTTCACTCAGTCTCCCCTAGGGTAATCAATAATAATAAAAAACTAAAGAAAAACTATTTATTTGTAAAGTGCATTATTTAAAACATTAGTTACTAATTCTTAATTTAAAGCAGATTCATTAATATTTTCCTTTGTTTTAATTGGTTTTCCTTTTATGGTCTTGATCTAAACTCTGAAAAGTAGGATATAAAGGAACAGAGTATAAAGAGAAAAAATAGAATTACTTTTTAAAAATTGTCTTATGATGTAACATATAAAACAGGAGTGAGGCTGAAGCTTAAACTTGAGCATTTTATCTTTGCTTGTAAAATGTATTATTTTATCAGTCTTTTTCGCTATTGTCACTTTCAAGGTCTAGATATTTAGTTTCATTGAATACATTGAACTTGGTACACATAATTTAAAAAAACGTCAGAAACATTTGTGAACTAAATTTTACCACATTAAGTTTTTTTAGTTTTCAGTATTTAAAAAAACAAAATCTCAATTAGTTGCTCAAATTTAAAAGACAGGGATTTCACATAAATTCCTGGATTTGTGTTTTTTATAAAATATCTGAAACAACATTGACACAATTTCAAAATTTGTTTAACCTGAATTGTGTATGTTTTCCCTAAGTTGTAGTTTTGGTCTCTAGTCCATTATGGCCCTCACTCAGTGCATCAGTACTTATTTTGATTAGCCCAATATTTCCTTTTACTCATTTATATTGCCTCCCTACCTCCAAGCATTTGATGTGTAATGTCATAGACTATATAGATAATTGTATTCCTCTGCTAGGGGTTCCATAACAAAATAACACAGACCAGGTAGCTTAAACAAGAGAAATTTATTTTCTCAAAGTTTTGGAGGCTAGAAGTCCATAACCAAGGTGCCATCAAATTCAGTTTTCAGTGAGGTTTCTCTTCCTGTCTTGCAGGAAGCTGCCTTCCTTGTGTCCTCACACAGCCTTTCCTCTGTGCATGAGGAGAAAGATGTCTGGCGACGCTTCCTTTAATAAGGACACCAGTTCTATTGGGTCAGGGCCCCACTCTTATGGCCTCATTTATCCTTAATTACCTTGATAAAGGCCCCATCTCCAAAGGCAGTCACATTGGGGATTGGGGTTTCAACATAAGAATTTGGGTGGGGGAATTCAGTCTATAATGACAATATCATTTACATTCTGTTATTCATAACATGTTATTCATAATAAAACTGATCCTCAATGACAGTCCTTTCAGCAGTTTTCCCAGTAATCTCTTTGTGTAATATATTTAATGTTCACTAGTATTTTTACCCTAAATTTTTTAGGCATCTCTTAGTTCAAGGAATATTATTGTGTTATTATGTCCAAATACTATTCTATGAGTTGAAAAATTTCATGAATAAAAAAGGTGAAAGAAAAAATTCCTCCTTTCAGAGATCTTCCATTCTAGTGAGGAGGTGAGACACAATGAATAAAATAAATAAGAAAATACATAACAAATTAAAAGGTAATAAATACTATGGAAAAATATAGATGGTTGATAGGATAAAGAATGATGATGATGGAGTTACAGTGTGCAATTTAAAACAGAGTAGCTGATTAGATGGTTCCACCCATCTTTGGAAAGTTGACATTAAAGGAAATTGGAAGAAGTGAGGGACTGAATCAAGTGGTCAAAACTGTCTTTGCCTTGATAATTTTATTGAACCAATATGTGTCTGGGTATAAAATTATTTGGTCACACTTTTTAAAGGATATCTGCAGATATTCTTCTACTGTATTCTACTGTGGATTTTTTCAATGGAAAAGTTTGATGATAGTCTCATTTTTCTCCCCCACATTTCAGTGAAAGTTTATTTTGACTAATTTCCCTGAGAATTACTTTTTTACTTGTGAAATCCATGGACTTTAAAAAAAAATTATAGAATACAATGTACTATTTTAAAACATACTAATGTATATTTTATTTAAATTTGGATAATTAAAATATGTTTTAATTTTTTTATTTTATTGTTTTAGTTATGTTTTGTTTAATTTACTCATTCTGTTTTTCAGTATTCCTGCTTCTGTTTAAAGAAGTATATATTAGCCTGGTGCAATTTATAATTTTACTTTCATTTGTGTAATGACTATATTGTTTACCTCTTCTTCTTGGAGCTCTTCTAGTTTACATTTCATTTCCTTTGCTTTGGCCAAGGCTTTTGTTACATGAGCTGTTGTAACTCTGCTTTGTATTCTTGTCTCATAGAAGAAACTGTGTGTGTGCATATGAGGGGCAAGATGTGTATGTTTATCTTTATATTTATGGAAAATTACTTGGCCGTGATTTTCTCAGGCTCTATGGAATTATTTTTCTAGTGATTTTCTTTGTTCCCAAATATTTGCATATATTTCTGCTTTTTGGGGGTTATTATCTATTTATCAATTTTATGCTGCTTTTTTACCCCAGGAGAGTTACTTATGAAATGATTATGTTAGGTGCCTATAGCAGTAGTTGGGAGCTGTGCAAGATACTCAGAATCATGTAGGACATTTTCCAAGGAGGAGAGGGCTTGAGTGTGTGTCCAATTTTACCTTTTAAACTCCTCAGCCAAGAATTCAGAGAGATAACTGACATTAAATAAAAAGTACCTCTTATTGTCTTAACAACTAACACTCAGATCACTTTCTGAAAATATTACTTGGTTAAGATATTCTTTATTGAACTCTGAATCCTATAGTCTTTTGAGCTAAAATATTAATTTTCCTCAGAGGCAAACAAAGGATTTTGCTTTGTACTCCTGCGAATGCCAGTTAATTTTGAGATATCTGCCTTAGATTTTGCCATCTGTAGCCATAGGTCTTTCTCTTTTCTTCTTCGTGAACTTACTTTTGTATTTTTGCTTTTGGAATTCTTACTGTCTTTTTTATAGTTTTGAGATTTATCTGTCAGTTTCTCTATTTTTCTCCCCATTTTTTGCCAAACATGAAATTTTTCTATCTTGTTGCCTGCTGCTTTTGGGTAATATTTTTTTAAAAGAGGAGGTGAGTGTGGAATGCAACTTCTGATTTCAGTTGGTTTTTTCAATATTTCTTACTCATTCTTTTACTATACTTTCTCCATGTATCTTTGGGTGAAAGAATTTTGTTCACTATCTGTTTCTTCTATAGAGGTTCATTATAACAGTATTCTCTAAGTGTTGCCATATAGTAATATATTTATCTGTTGCCTTTATATCTGAATAAAAGGTTGACAGGATTTTGAAATCCTGAATCTTGATTCTTTTCCCCTGAGGACATTGTAGACCTTACTCCAATATCTCTATACAGTGCAAGTCACTGTAAAGATATTTTCCCTAGATTATTACTGTGTCCTATTCAAGAGCATAACTTTTAATAGATTATGTCCTATTTTAACCACAATACACTTGATAGCCCAGAAGAATTTATATGCACAGTCACATGTGGGATAAGTATAGAAAGCAAAGCTGTAGAGAATCTATTCCTAATAACAAAATTCCAAAAATTAACTCCAAAAGTTATATTTTATACTATATTATTAACACTAATGGTGTTATATGTATGTTTTGCAGGAATTCTGCAAGCCTATTATAAGCAAGACGTTATTAAAAATTAAATTTAAGAAACAAAATTAAATTATATTAATAACAAAAATAAGTACTCAAATCCCATCACACCTGAGTACTTAGCCACATTTACTATTATCTATGCTCTTGAAGTTGTGTCTATTGTCTGTGTTGTGGAAATACTATAACTACTATGCCTCTCTACCTCACTGTACACTCAGTAGTATCATATTGATAGCTTGATCAGTCACAGTGGCAGTATTTGCCCCATGAAAATAGGCAAAAACTACAAAGCAAGGCTTGGTTTATTTTGTTGTTTTTGTGTAGACTTAGGTAAGTGATGGGGAATATGTTAATAATGTAGATGAAACCTAACTCTGTGTTGTATCTATAGCCTACATTGTGGAAAGCACAGACGATTGAGGAAATAATCTTCTAGTATACAGAATGGGTTATTTAGTTCAGGAAAGAAGTCATACACATCACTGACAGATGAGTGAAGTTTCTGCGTACTTAGAGCTGAAGCTGAAAGAGGTTTGAGCTTAATGAGTATAATTGGTACAATCTTGAGAGATTTATAGTAGATCACATACCAGTTTTAATGGCGATAACTTCACTGGGAGAAGAGTTTATGGATTGGATAGCAACCCCGTTTGTCATGGATAAACTGCAACTATAGGTTGACTAAGAATATAAGAGCTCAGCCAAAACCTAAGAGACTTCTTGTTAGAATCAATTAGCTATTTACAATAAAGTATAGGACATTTATTTCTAATAATCCTTTTTATTAGTACAAGTTTTAATACATTTACCTGTGTGTATACATATACACAGTTTTTCCAGAGAGCCAGTTATAAAACACCGCTGTCAACATCATAACAAGATCCCTAGGTAATTCACACATATCAAACTTTGTAAAATGCCGTGGCAATGACCATTACATAGAATCATTTGGTATAACCCCTCCAGAAATCCCTAAATATACTTCTCATTTGCTGCATGGTTAGGCTAGGTGAGCTAGGTGATTCACATGGGAATATGAACATGAGACTTTCTTCTCTTAACTTTGAAGAATTTCAGAAAATTCCAAAAGAAAAAGAAAACATTTTCTTGACTGCCTCAATATATCACACTAATAAGCTGAATGTCATTTAGTTTCTTTCTCCATTCACTAATCCACCAAACAAATTGTGCTTCTTAAGGTCTTTCAAAAAGTAGAGATGGTCCATATTTCATTTAATGGTTGCTCCCATTGTTAAAAAAGAAGAGTGTTCATAAGAACTAATGAATGTATTTATCAAGAAGACCATGTTCTTTACTCAGGGGTTCTTATTTTCTCAGTTTAGATGAGCAAAGGAGGCAAGGTGATATATTCTATTAGCAAATAATGTCAAGGACTTGAATGTGAGAAACCTGTTAGCTTTTCTGAGCAAAAATTTACAAAGGCTTGAAAACTAATCTCTTGATTTGTGTGATGCTTAAAACATTTCATTTATACCAGGAATAACAGATTGATGAAATAAAAAAGAGAAACTGCTTTATTGATATTTCCTTTAGCTATAAATATCTTAGAGTCTACATAGTCAAATATTAATAGCATAGCAAATATGAATACAACATTGTCTTCTTTGGAGGGCACCAATTCAAAGAAATTATCACACTCGTTGTACAACCCCCCCCAAAAAAAATTCAGAAAAGACAATCTACATAAATTTGAAAACACATTCACTGTAGGACTGTGGAAGTCTTCTATGAAATAAACATTGACTTTAAAACTAACAGGTAAAATAGCAGCTTTTTTGTTTGTTTGTTGTTTAGTGCTTACTATATTATACTAGAGAGTGCTCAGGTCTCTATGTGTAAAACATACTTTCACAGACTGTGAGGATCAAAAGTCATTTCTCTAATTATATATCTGATTAAGTATCTTCAACATCTGTATTAAGCATTATACTCTTCCATAATTGATTGATTAGTAAACCAAGCAAAGACAACCATTTTTCATGGAGTTCTGAAATTTGTGAGTTTTCCAACCTCCTGCCCATCTATACTCCCTCTCCTTTATCACCATATAGATACCTGGTATTTAACTAAGGTAAAATAAAAATCAAGCATTAACATACCATGTTATGGCAAATAACATGTTTTTCAATTCAGTGGGAATGCAATATATAAACAGAAATCCTAATATCCAAATACTGAGATCATGCAGCTAGAAAGAATAATTAATAAGATTATTAACAAATATAGACTGTTTATATCTTCCCATTGTCTAATATATTTTCTGCTCAAATCTCAGTAAGAAAGTTTCTCTTTTTACAAGAGGATATGAAATATAGTACTTATCAGTGGTGAAACAATATAGAGCAGAAAAGCTTTAAATACACTTTAGAACATCAAGACAAAGCAGGTATAAAATATCTATTCTGCACATATCTAAAGAGCAAAACCTAATACCTGAGATGAAGCAATTTTACAAAGAATGCTGAAAAAAAAGCAAAACTATTTTAATCAAATATAGATAGTAATGTTTTTATTTAAAAGCTGAAATATAAGCAATCATAGAAATACATAGAGAAATTTCTCTGTAATTTTTATAACACAAGTATATGAGATTGTGGGAGACACAAGCATAAGTTTAAAAACCTCATAGAATATAGGGTGGAAGATGGTTACAACTTGGCCAGTGCAAGGAGAAAGAATTTCCAACCTAATACCTAATATTGTTGTGATCAAGTTTTTCATCACTTCTTTAGTAAGGAGTAACCATGTGCATAAAATGAAATATATTTGTAAAAGTTTTGCAGCCTGTTTTAATCAAATTTACTTCTACATTATTCTCATTCTGTGGTATGAGTTCAGTCATACACAAAGAATGTCTTAATCCTTCATAAAAAAATCCCTTCATGGGTTCTTAAAGCATGTATTATTTAAATTGGTGGTGATTATGGATTCAAGAATGGAAAGACAAATTAGGTAAACAGAGCCTTTCACAGAATGTTTCTTTTATAAGACCTATTTTGGGGTGGTTTGATATATATAATTTTGGTGAAACAGTCTTTCACTTTTCAGTTTTCGTATGTACATACTCAAGAGGGACATATTCTATAAATTCATTTTAAAATAATGCAAAAAAAGTAAAACCATGCAAACAATGTAAACTCTTAAAATAGAGCTTACTGTTAAAACACAAACACGCATGCAGAAGTATATGGCAAAAGCTTTGTGTTACTAATTATGAAGTGATTTTTAAAACATCACATACATCAAATACATCTGCTTTCTCATACAGTTGAAAAAATGTGTATTTGAACATATTTTTTCCAAATTGTATGTTTTTGAAAACTTGCTGCGTAGACCACCATTTACTTACACTTAAAAGATCAAATTGATATTCTGGTGGTTGTTGAATATTGAAGTGAAGTAGAAAACAAAATTCTATCAAGTAAGGTTTTAAAAATATGGAGTACTTTCTATTGATGATGAGAGGATATTAATATTTCTATGTTCTCTATTCATATATATATATATATACACACACACACACATTCAGCCATAAAATAGAATGAAGTTTTGCCATTTAGGACAACATGGATGGACCTAGAGGGTATTATGGTAAATGAAATAAGTCAGACAGAAAAAGACAAATACCGTATGATTATACCTATATGTTCAATCTAAAACAAACATAACAAAACAGAAACAGAGTCATAGATACACAGAACAAGCAGGTGGTTTGTCAGAGAGGAGGGGGTCAAGGGGATTAGTAATATAGGTGAGAGAAATGAAGAGCACAACATTCGAGTTACAAAATAAATTAGTCATGGAGATTAAATGTACAGCATGGAGAATATAGTTGACAATAATGTAATATCTTTGTATGATGACAGATGGCAACTAGACTTATTCTGGTGACCAAGATCTAACATAGTGTCATTGGTCAATTATACATCAGAGGACAAACAAACAAACAATATCATAGAAAAAGAGATAAGATTTGTCGTTTCCAAAGGTGGGAGTGGGGGAAGTGAGAATTGGATGAAGGTGGTCAAAGGTACAAACATCCAGTTACAAGATACATAAATACTAGTGATGTAATGTCCAACATGATAAATATAATGAACACTATTGTATGTTATATATGAAAGTTGTTAAGAGAGTAAATTCTGAGGGTTCTCATCACAAGGAAAAAAAATTTTTTATTTTGTATGTATATGACATGATGGATATTTACTAAACTTACTGTGGTAATAATCACTCCATAATATATATAAGTTGAATCATTATGCTGTACATAATGCTGTATATATATATTATATATATATTATATCATTTATATATAAAGATTTTCAACTAAGATTATGAGTTTTCTATTTCTCTTTATAGTTCTTTAAATTTTTGCAGTAAATATTTTTAATCTCTCTTACACTAGAAATGGTATACCTGCCATTACATATCTGCTCAATTTTATTAGGTGTTTAGGACTAAAAAATGCTTAGAATATGTGTTTTGTGTGTGTATTCCTGTCAAATTGAATATTTTGTAGTTACTTAGTAACTCTGCTTATCTCTATTAAAGGTTTAGATATATTTTGTCTGATATCATTGCAATTACATCAGCATCATATTGCTTAGTATTTACAAAGTGTATCTTTAATAAATGCCTTGACTTCCAGCCTTTCTGTCCTCCATATGAATATAAGCATCTCAGTGCAGTTTAGTTCCTCTTCCTAAAGTATGCACATTATTTTTTTATAAATTGATTTTAATTTATAATCAGTTATGTTTGCTACTTCTTTTTAAAGGCCTTGGTTCTGAGACCATACACATCTCAGAAAATTTTAATTCTGCCTGCAGTACTTTAAATACTTTAATAAATGTGTATTCATGGTCAACTCTCTCAATTTCGTTTTCTTTTTCTCTTTGTCCTTCTCCCTCTACTGTCCTCCTCCTTTTCCTTCTTGTTTCTTGTGCTCATTCCCATTCTTATTTCTCTTCTATTTGAACTGAACTTGTCTTTATTTTTGAAAATATTTTGTCTGGATATAGTGGTCATTTTTCTTTTTGAAATTAATGTCATTCTATACTCTTCTGTCATTGTTACTGTTGAGAATTTAGCTGTACACATAATTTCCAGTCTTTTTAAGGTAATCTGTCTTTTCTTCCACATCTGAGTACTTTAAAAATCTCCTCCTATTCCTTGTTTTTCTGCAGTTTTGCTGTAATATTTTTAAGTTATCTTATTTTATATTAATTTGAATTTATGTCTTTTGTCATGTAAAAAATGTCAGCCAGTATATCTACAAGTATTGCTGCTCACTCATTAATATCTTCTGTTTCATCTTGTGAGTTTAATTAGTCTTATAATATATTTTTCTGTCTTTTATTATTTCTTGCCCTCTCTTACTACATTCCAGGTTATATTTAATCATCTGTTTCAATAATACTTTATTTAGCTGTATCTAATCTGCTGTTAAACATGTAAACTAAGTTTATAATTGTTGTTATTTGCGTTTTATTTCTAGAGATTGTCCAAATATTATGTGTCATTATTGATAGTTTCTTATTCCTTCAAATCATACATTTCAAACTTAGACTTTAGTTTTTTAAGCATAGTAAGTCTAATTGTTTTATAGTCTGTAATGAATGGTATCAAAAGTGTTACAGATATTCTGTTGTTTGTTTTTGTGATGGTTTATTTTAACTTACACTCTTATATGTCAGTTTACCTTTAACAATATATTAGTTATTATGAATTATTTTTTAGAAATAATATGAAACCTAGCATGTATATACTTTCATTCAGAGAATATTTGCTTTTGTTCCTCTTAGAAAATTAGGATTATTTGAATCTAAATTCAAATTTTAAGGTAACATGGGCCATGCTCTGATGGGAATATGTGGGGAAAATTCTTCAAAACAGCTGTTTTGCATCTGGTCTGTCTTTGAGTTTGTAGAACTTTATGTTCTCATTTCAGTTTTGAAGGAGAGTGCTTTATTATATTTCCATACCTTGAAAGGTTCTATAATTTGTTTTCTAATCCTCTTGCATTGATGAGGCTATCAAAATGAATTTAAAGTTGTCAGTAATGGCAAATGCATTGAAAGCAAAAGTTGTAAATGCTTCATTCAAGTATCTGTGTTTATTTTCTTTCATTTTTGGCTAAATATTCCCTTAATATCTTTTCATCTTCATAGCATGTTCAATTTTTTTAAACAAATTTTTTAAGCATTTTTACATTTCATTAGAGAGGTTGTTTTTTTTTTACCTGAATAATGTAGCTCCTTTTTACTGGAAACCAGAAATTTCTTAGCATCTTTATTCTGACCTTTTCCTCCCTTTTCTTATATTTAATGCTTTCTGTAATCTTATTAAGAATAAATATTTCATTTTAAGAATCTCCATTTTGGGGAGAATCAGTTTATGTGCTCATATAAAAGGACTTATTTGATTTCTCAGATTGAACATCTTCTAAAATATACATATATACATTAGGATTAGATTTGGTTTCTTAAGTTTGAAAACCCCAAATTTCAGTGTCAAAACCCATATAAAGATTTATTTTATATTAAGTGATAAAAATTCTGGATATTTGTAGTCTAGAGATGTGATGATGCTGAGGATATTAAGACATGGGCTTTTTTTTTTGATGCTGTAAATAATGCCACATAATATTTGTTCATTTCACGATATGAAGTTTCTGGAGTTCCTGCTATCACATTTGTTACGTTTTATTTAAAAATAAAACGTAACAAACATGGGAATAGAAAAATGCCAGTAGTAATCTCTATTCTCATATCTTTCATTCCATAAACACAGGCTTAAACACCTAGTCACATGGATGGGACAACTGTGAGAGATATTACAAAACATAGTTGTTTACTGGGTTCAGTGTAACACTCAATAATACAGGGCTTCTGTTAGAAAAGAGGAAAGGAAGACTGGAGGTTGGATAGGTGACTGGTCATCTCTGCTACCAATGGTCTAATGAAATTTGCTAAATTGATCTCAGGTATGGTGAAAAGCCTTCTCCACTTTGAAATATATTACTTATTAATACTTTTTATACAAAATATTGAGAACAATTATTTACAGAAAGATTTTCATGAATAATTAGAGATACCTATTAATCAATGTTGGTTATCAGTGAGTTATTAAAATTACCACTGCTGAGCACATTCATGCACTAACAATTACAGATTAAAAAATTGCAACATTAGAAAATGATATTTAAGACCAAAATCTTTTAATTTTTCTGGTTTCCCACTAAATGCTCCAATTTGAAATGTCTTGCCTTGACAGGCGATGAGTAAAATTTCATTAGAAACAAGTCAAATGCTTCAACTCTGCACTATTCTGATCTGAACCCTCTCTTTTCCATTAATGATAACATTTCCAAAATGCATCATGGAGTCCTGACAATTTAAAAGGCATTATGTAAGAAAACATCATTCTGCAACTGAAAAAGCATAACTGTTGTCTTGACTGTGGTGACATTCTCATCAATGAGGTAATGGTCTGAGTCACCAAAGAAGTTTTTCTTCCTGTTTGTATCATTTATACTCACTTTAAAAAAAAACCAATGAGACTCAGAAACATCTTAAAAGTATTATCTGTCTCTTCAACTCCTCTATATTTGTCTTTGATCTAGTAATGCATCTTAAATGAACATTAAGTGAGGTATAAAAAATAAATCCACTCAGTAATTGCAACTCAGAGAAAATAATAAAGAATTCAGCAGAACTGATCTAACATTTTGATGAAGTCATTTAAAAAAATCTTTTATGTCTTTTTTCTCTCAGTTTTATTGAGATATAATCAGCATATAACATTTTATGTTTCAGGTGTACAATGTAATGATTTGATATATGTATTTATTGCAAAATCATTACCACAATTTGTTTAGTTAACATCACCACCTCACATAGTTAAAATTATTTTCTCTTGTGATGAGAACCATTATCTTAGCAACTTTCAGATATACAGTACATTATTATTAACAGTAGTCTCCATGCTGTGTATAAATTCACATAACTTATTTATCTTATAACTGGAAGTTTGTAACTTTTGAACACCTTTGCCCACTATCCCTACTCCCCACTCCTTGTCTCTAGCAAACACCTATGTGTTTTCTTCCTAAGAGTTTGTATTTTTAAAAATTCCACATATAAGTGAGATCATATGGGATTTGTCTTTCTCTGTCTGACTTATTTTACTTCACATAATGCCTTCAGGGTTTAATCATATTGTGGCCACTGGCAGCGTTTCCTTCTTGTTTTCTATGGCTGAATAATATTCCATTGTGTGTGTGTGGTATGTATGTTACATTTTGTTTATCTATTCATCCATGATGGACACCCACATTGTTTCCATGTCTTGACTATTGTAAATAATACTGTAGTGAACATGGGAGTACAGATATCTCTTCAACATAGTGATTTAATTTCCTTTGGAAATATACCAGCAGTAGAATTGTTGGATCATATGGTAGTTCTAATTTTTTGAGGAAACTCCATATTGTTTTTCATAATGGCTACACTAATTTACATGCCCACCAACATTGTTCAAGGGTTCCCTTTTCTCCACATTCTCAGCAACACTTGCTATCTCTTGTCTTTTTGATAATAACCATTCTAAAATATGTGAGATAATAACTCATTGTGGTTTTGATTTGCATTTTCCTAATGATTAGTGATGTTGAGCACCTTTTCATGTTCCTGTTCCTGTTGGCCTTTGAGTATCTTCTTTATAAAAATATCTATACAGGTTTTTGCCCATTTTAAAATTGGATTATTTGTTTGCTTGGTTGGTTTTGCTGTGAATTGTTTGAGTTTCTTGCATGTTTTGAATATTTCCTTACCAGATATGCATTTTGCAAATATTTTCTCCCATTCCATATGTTGCCTTTTCATTTTTTTTAATCATTTCTTTTGCTATGCATAGAAGTCATGTTTTCTATATGCGAGGAGTTAAAACATTAAGACATGTTAAAACTCCCCTAAAATAAAAACTATAATCCAGGTTTGGTGATTGCCATTTCTAAGCCTCACAAACTGGAAAATGCTATCAGTTATTGATGTCTCATTGAAAATAATAAAATGAATTTAATAACAGGAAATATGAGGAAGTATCCAAACAAATAAATGAGACTAGGCCAGTATTACAGGTAGTAACGCTACTTTTGGGGGGAGGCTAAAATCAGAACTATAGGTATGCGTTCAAGAAGCCACAGGAAGATGAGAAAGCAATGAGATAGCTCTAAAGTCTTTTGAATGCCATATTAACTTTGAATTGACAATCTGTGAATGTGTATCTTGCTTTGGATTTGTGATCTTCAAGGAAATAGTGGAAGATGGCACATATTTGATTCAACGTAGCTGGATAGCTCAAGATTATTTTTTCAAAAAACACGTTATTCCTCTGAATTTAACAGGCCCACAGTTGGGTCTAGTTATTCTGATAACTGCTATATCAGTTTGGTTTTATTTGCTTTATGAAAGAGAATCTTTCAAAAAGGAAAAATTAAAGAAATTTTAAAAATGTTTTAAAAACCTGTGCAACTTTAGCTTTTCTCTTGAGTAAAGGATTGATTTCCAGTGATAATTCCTGTGTAACTATGAATCCTACACAGAAAGCATGTGGTCTCTGTATCTGACCTCAGCGGGGCTAAATAATTTTGGCTGTGTAAGTCGACCAGGCATCATGAGCTCTGGTATATACAGTCTTTGCAATCAATGTCTCTACGTGTAATATCCCAGTCTAGTGAATGAAAAAAGTGAACATCAAAAATATTAAGTACCTTGATTATGGTCACACGGCTGGTGATTGTCAGAATCTAGACTTGAACATAGCCTGAATGACTCTAGAGTTCATACTGCTATACTAGATTAAAAAAATAAAAAGGCGGGGCTTCCCTGGTGGTGCAGTGGTTGAGAGTCCGCCTGCTGATGCAGGGGACACAGGTTCGTGCCCCAGTCCGGGAAGATCCCACATGCCGCGGAGCAGCTGGGCCCGTGAGCCATGGCTGCGGAGCCTGTGCATCCGGAGCCTGTGCTCTGCAACGGGAGAGGCCACAACAGTGAGAGGCCCGTGTACCAACAAAAAATGAATAAATAACAAATAAAAGTCGTTTAGTGCCCAAATATCATTTGCTTTAATTATCATTATCATAATTATGGTCAAAACCCATTTATGTATTAAAACACAGGGTGAGGGAGGAGAAGGAGAAAGGAAGGGAGGAAGAGAGAGTCCATTATAATTAAACTTGATTTTACTGTTTGACTTAGTCCTCATAACACCTAAATTGATAAATTTCTTACCTTATATATAAGACTTGGCACCAAATGATAGCTTCAAAGGATAAAAATTCAAAGGACAAAAAAGTTAAACATGTGGAAAATTACCCTGTAGGCATGTACAATAATCTCAAAGAAAGAAGTCTCAAAACCATTGAAGTAATGGCTTCTTGATGCTTTGCACTGCGCCACACCTCACCAAACATTACTGAAAGATTAAACACTGTTTTGAATCTCTTTTTCAGATACATTTTAATTATTATTTATTTTCGGTAATGTTACTACTTACATCTATTCTGTATTTTAATGGAATATATATAGTATGTGCAATTTATTACATATGTATACAATTTATATATGTATATGTTTCTCTCTTCATATTTAAAATGGATCTCATAATAGTACTTAACACAAAGCTTACTGTGATAAAAAAATGAGTAAATATGTATAAAAAAACAAAACAGGGCATAGGACATAGAGTCTACTTACATAGTGGATAGTATCATTATAATGGTGATGATAATGATATTATCAGGTGTTATTAGCAGCAATCTGGTGATAATGTGGAGAATAGTTTGAAATGGGTAAATGTGGAATCAAGGAGAAAACTTAGGAGGTACTGCAGTAATCCACATAATATATATTACCCAAATAAAATTAGGGATTTCTGGGAAGAAGTGGATGCCAGTGTTGATATCAAGATAGACCGTAGTAGCAGAATGTGGTGGAGAGAACACAGAGTATTATCTGTGAGATTCTTAAGGTAGAGGATTATTGATAGATGAACTAGGAAAGAGAAGTTTTGCTACTATCTAGTGTGGTGTGGTTCATAGTCTATAGTTTTAGTGGGATCTAGAGAAGAAACTACTAGTCCCAGCCAAGTAGATGGACTACATGTGGTAGGGTTTGGTAAAAAGGCTGTACATAATTTGATCAGTTGGATATCTATGGCACTCAATTTTGTGCTGTATTATGAGATTTAAGATCTGAAGGCACCCTACGCTGGTGAGGAGAAAAGTTTAAATCTGTTTAGTCTATTGTTTTTTTTGTTCTTTAGAAAGATTGAATTAATTTTATAGTTATAATACCAAAGGATATCAGTCTTGAGGCAAAAACAAAATGAAATTTCAGTCACAACATTTTATTCCTCACAAGCTTTTAGTGGCTCACCTTTTGCTTTCCAAGCTAATTTTTTTAATCAACTTGCTATTCAGTGGTCGAATTTACCACACAGTAGTCTCTCCTTGCACATTTAAATTTAAACAGTGTAGTCAGTTATACTTGACTGCCTGTGCTCATTTATACTTGCTTCTCTCAAGCATGATAACACACAACCTTGTCCTACTTGCTACATGGTTCTATTTACATTCTTCTTTTTCTTTACTCCTTGAAATTATGTAAGTTAATTGATATATAGAAAAGTATAAAGAGATAGATATAGATAAAACAACTCAAAATTTCTCAACCATTTAAATATGACAAAGAACATTTATTAATAGTATTTAATCTCCATGTATGCAGTTCATGCTTTTCTTATCTTAAACAAAGCATATTGAAGACAATCTGACTAAAGTCTTATTGATACATTTGTCCCTGCAATATCCAGTATAGAAATTCATCAATGGATGAAATTCACCATATACTTTGAGTTAAATGTAAGAATATCTAAGCAAAGGAGGATAGTAATAAAAAAAGAAAGCTATCTTTTAAGAGCTGAAAATTAAAGTATGTGTATTTTTGATTTCCAAGTTTAAGTATTTTGTACAATGTGTTATACACTGACTTTCAAATGCTAGTAGAGAATTTAGGAATAACACCTAGGTGAGAGTGAGATAAAAGTACTTAAGCAACTGATGGAAATAATTCCACCTTTTTCATTTAAAGTTTTAAACTACATTGTGCTCTAAAAATGGGGAGATAAAAATGTTAATTATTATAAATGAAATTGTAAGAAAAAGTAAATTTGGGTAACTAAAAAAAAAAGACGTAAGGGGATACACCCTTACCAAAAAATACTCCTTATAATGAAGTCTTACACAATTTTACTCAATTTACATGCTTTTGTCTAGTGGTGAGTAAGATGATGATTACTAAATATAAGATAGAATTCACCAGTTGAGATGGATTGGTCTTCTTAGGACCAGTAACCTCAGGAAAGCTAGGTATATATAAACAGTCTCCTGTGTTGGGATGTGCCTGGAATTTCTGGCCCTGTTGTATTTTGGTTTGGTCGTCATTTGAGACATGGCACTCTTCATTTCCACAAAGTACATGTTATTCTTTTTTTTTCCCTTTTCCTTCTTTTTTCCCCTGGGTTTATTCTTTATTTACAGGGCACAGGCACTGGAAAGGGAAAAAGGACGCACTTATAGTTATTATAATATCCTCACCTCCCAGAATGCATTGATGTATTTTTCTTTTTGCTTTAGTTTTAAATAAGGATTTATAATGCCAACAGCAATATTAATTAAGAGTATTGAAATCAGCTTAAGGATATGCAGAATAATCACATATTATCATTCATTCCAAAACAGTCCCAAACTATTCTTATACCAAATTTCTTCAGAAATGCCATATATTATATTAGGACCTTGTTTTATTTCTTTAAAAATGTTTAAATATCTTTATAAAATTAATATATTTACATAGGTTGAAATATATCAAATATATATGCAATTTAATAATAATATTAATAATAAAAATAACAATAATAATAACTGCAGTCTCCTGTCTGGATCTCATTACCACTCCTAAGATACACTGGCTTTTAACAATTTGAAGGTGGATATTTCTTCTGATATTTATGGCTGCATAATGTGGTATAGTATGTTCATATGGCAGTATCGATTGATTTATTCTGTGGAATTTGAGGATTTTTATTACCCTACCCTCACTTTCCTTTCTTCATTTTCCTCAGAGTGAAATAGCACATTATTTGGTTAAATTGGTTTATATTATTTTTCATTCTGAAATCAAAATGAAAAACTAAATTTGTATCATTTGTACGCTAAATTTTTACCTTTTTTGCATTTCATAGACTTAATGATCACCTTCTTAATTTTCACACTTTATTATTAATTTTTCAAGTGCTCAATAGAACTGTGAAATGCCTAATGACAACTTTTCCAATCATAGGACACTTAAGAAAATTGCTTAATTCCATTTTATTTTTCCTGGCATCCTCCCATGCATCCAGCCCTTCACCATTTTCCTCAGTCTCTATCAATTGCTGTCTAGACATGGCACATAATTCTAATGTAACATCTCTTCCCCACCACTTGTTTAACGCATACCATTTCCTTTTATTCCTATGTTATTTTGTCAATGCACATCTTCCACTAGTGGAAAATGAAAAACAGAAAGATAAAAAGTTACATGGTTCCACCTTCATAGCTTGGAAATCAAACTGCGTAAGTTGAAAATTGAAAAAAAAAAAAAAACATCAGAAATGTGAAGAGTTAATCCCCTGTTTTTTTAAGATCATTTGCTACTGTTGAGAAGCCGGATATCATAGCATTCTCATTCAAATCCCACTTAATGTGACTTTTATCCACCTCTGAAAGATTTTAGTATCTGCCCACTATGTGTGGTATACTGAAATTCTCATTGATGTACCTTGATGTACATATGGACACACACATACATTAACTATTTCACATACATATTCCTAATTCCAATTATGGGAGAGATGGATGGGCCACATTTTACACTTCTAAAATTCTCTTATTCTCTTTCTCACTCTCACTTCTTTCTCCCTTCCATAAGTGAAAAAGCAACTTTGTGATGAAGACATTAATTCAAAAAAAGGAAAGATTATGACAAGAAATGTATTGATTTTTTTTATTGCACCCTGGAAAGAAGAGGATTTCAAAGTTTAAAAAAACAGACATTTGGTACAAAAATAGCAGTAAGAATGACCTTTCATTTTGTAGGCTATATATACTTCCTTTATAAAGAACAAATTAAATTGCTTTTATTTATTAATATAATTTATGATGAAATTATTTTATAATTTATTTCTGATGTATGAAGTGAAATATAACTTAAATTTTGAATTAGGAGAAAGTATGATTTTTGACACATAAAACAATATAAGTTGAATCTGAACATCATGGTTATGAATAAACAAAAAATATAAATTTTCTTTATAGAGTCTCATTTGTTTCTAACCACAGAGTTGGGTTCCCTTGCTTTGTTTGTTTTTAGGTAATATTTAAAGGTAGAATTATATAAGAATTAGAAAAGGAGGTGTGATAATAATTCTGATCTAATTTTTTAGATTTCTTCATTACTGAATTTTTTGATTACAAGATTTAGTTACTTTTTGTGTCCTTTTACTTAAAAATAATCTATGAACCAGGGCTTACATCATTCCTTTATCTTTACATCTTATTTTTTATTAGTTTCTTTAAAAGTTTCCAGGTCAATACAAAAGAAATTCAAGATCATCCAAAGTGCTTAATTGTATCTATATTTCTTTACATACGAAAGCAGACAGAATTCTGGCTCTTTGAATTGTTTGCCTTTAATGGCCTACTTTACAGACAATGTCTAATTCTGGGTTTAAAGTCCCTGGGCATGGTCTTTATGCCCTAAATGTGTCATTGTCTACAAATGCTTAGACCAAATTCCCAGAGAAGATGGCTCTAATATGGATATAATGACTTCATTTCCATTTTAACTTTCTAAGAGCAAAGTCTAAATGGATCGTTTGCTGGTGAAAGGGAAAATGAGGAGAGAGGCCAGCCCCAGTGGAGATTTGACCCTGGGATAAAAGTAATTGTTAGAGAAGATCTTTAGATTGGCATCCTTCTGGTGTTTAAGGGAGGATTTACGCCTTGATTTCAGAAATTTTAAAATAGACTAGCTAGGTCTTTCATTGAAATGGAATTTAAAGAAAAAAGTTGAACATTTGCTGTATAACTGGGAATTATCAATAACTGCAGAAAACATACCTATACATCACAAGACTGAAAAGGATGGGTAGTTGCTATGTGGTAAATAAGGACAGAGATTTTAGTAATGAAAGCAACTTGGGTTTGAAACTTAGCTTCACCAATACCAGAAATGTGAATTTAATTTATTTACTCAATACACCTACTTTCTTCTCTGTCAATAAAATGGTCTCTTAATATGTATCATACATTGTTGTTTTAAGTATTAAAAAAAGATATAATAAATGTAAAGGGATATTACATGTCTAGCTTAATAGATTGTAGCTGCTAATGTTTTCTTATCAACAGAAATGTTATTATGCACAAATGAGACACAGGATTAGATTTTATACTTTGGAGGAGGAGACTGGCAAACATTAGACAGAATTTGAAGGATAACATTGAAGAACATGCACATGTATTTGTGGTGCTTTTCCTTAATTCATTAGAACTTAAGGAGAAGATTTCTGGGCATATCAACCTACTCAGATGCAATCTGGGAATAAATTCTGCCTCTCAGAATGTATACCGTCTGCCAACAGGGAGAGTGAAGTTAGGAAGAATCACTGGACACTTCCTACAGTGTCAGAATATGGTGACCTTGGTTTAAATTAAGACTAATAATCTTTTCATTCAGTTTAAAAAGTTAATAGTTTACTTAGAAATATGAACATTTGATTCCTCCTTATTCTTTTAAACTCTATTTATTCTCTACTGGCAAGTTTGAAAAATCACTTTTAAGGATCTTTGATTCATAACTAGCACCAGTTTCAAACTTAGGTAAATAAATACCTTCAAGCATTTAGAATTGCATTTTTCATTGTAATAGCATTGATTTAGTTTTTAAGAACTTCAGTAATTGGACTAACAGAAATTCCAATCATGTAAAAATTTTGTTATAGCAAATAACTTAGGTTTATAAATACAGAAATTGATTTTCCAATCCTGTATATCAGCTCAGTAGAGTGGTAACTTAAATGTACTTGTGCTTTTTTAAAATTGAATTTTAAATTGGAATTGCCAGACTTAAAGTAATAGTCAATAATTGCTGAATCTTTACAAATATACATTCAAATTGATAAGATTTCTTTACAAATGTATTGATGCTATATGTTTTCATTCTCTTAAACATTTCCCTTTGGTGGTGTGAAAGTTCAGTCTCCCTATCTGGTCCTTGCTGGTAGCTTGCTGTAGAAAGTGAAGGACTGATGCTTAGTTGGGGGGAGGGGGCATGTCAGCCAATACCCGAGGACTGTTGACAGCAGATGGGGAAGCCCACTGGGTTCCTCAGGCATTGGTATAGATGGAAGGGGAAGCTGATTGCCAACTAGCTCACATGATTCCTCTTTATGGACTCCAGGTAGATGTGGAGGCTCAGCTCCCTGCTGAGCACCACCAAAACCAGAAGAAGGGAAGTCAGTCACCTGTCAGCCTCATATCCACCTCACTTGCTCAATCTTGTTGATTCTTAATGAGGGTGAAGGCTCAATGCTCTACTGAACCCTGCTGACACTGTGGGGAGGAGACAAGCACCAAGTACCCTGCCTTCTACTGTCTGGTTCAGTCTTTTTCCTGCCAAGTTGTTGTGGAGGTCTAGCTCTCCACTCTGCTAATGCAAGTGGTAGGGGGACATTGGAGTGCTAACGTCAACTGGCATCGCCTTGTTGAATCTTTCTGCTACTGTTTCTTGCTGACTCTGACACTACCCAGGCTGGCTAATCAGAGCACTGCCTGGTTAAATCAAAAGGGGATGGAAGATTATCTTGCCACTGGGTCCTGACAACACCGCCCAGTCTGAGAATCAGGATGCACCACCTGAATCTGTGGGATGGGGTCTGGGAGTGAGGTGGAAGATGAGCAACTAATACGGACCCATTTGACATCATAGGAGAGGGAAATGCTTCCACTGATGTTTCACTAAAGATTTATGTTCTGTTAGGCCACTCACTTGCAGATAGTTTGACTGGGGCAGCTGGCTTTGCTGGGAATTTTTGTCTGTGCTTGTTGGCAGTTCGGGTTAGAAGTCTCGGTAGAGATCAGTCTGGTATATATGGGAGGCAATAAAGAAATCCACAGAACTATCATCATATCATTCTCCAAGTCCTGAGGTCTCTAGGTAGTCTTATCTTCTTTCCACCTTTCTAAGATTTCTAATGCTTGTTTATTTTGTTATGTATAAGGATTTTTATCTGTGAGAGTGTAAAACTTAAGGAATAGGAATGTATCATCTTGGTGGGAACTGGAAGACCATAACCAAAGATTTTAATTTACGTGATAACCTGATTTTTGTTGATGACCGTGATGAGATATGCTGATCACCATTTAAAGTTATTTCATTAATAACTCCATAATTTTATTGTATTATTTATTTATTTATATTTTAACATCTTTATTGGAGTATAATTACTTTACAATGGTGTGTTAGTTTCTGCTTTATAACAAACCGAATCAGCTATACATATATCCCCATATCGCCTCTCTCTTGCATATCCCTCCCACCCTCCTATCCGACCCCCCTAGGTTGTCACAAAACACCGAGCTGATCTCCTTGTGCTATGCGGCTGCTTCCCACTAGATATCTATTTAACATTTGGTAGTATATATAAGCCCATGACACTCTCTCACTTCATTCTGGCTTACCCTTCCCCATCCCCATGTCCTCAAGTCCATTGTCTACATCTGTGTCTTTATTCCTATGCTGCCACTATGTTCTTCAGAACCTTTTTTTTTTTTTTTTTAGATTCCATATATATGTGTTAGCATATGGTATTTGTTTTTCTCTTTCTGACTTACTTCATTCTGTATGACAGACTCTAGGTCCATCTACCTCGCTACAAAAAACTCAATTTTGTTTCTTTTTATGGTTAATATTCCATTGTGTATATGTGCTACATCTTCTTTGTCCATTCATCTGTTGATGGACCTTAGGTTGCTTCCATGTCCTGGCTATTGTAAATAGAGCTACAATGAACATTGTGGTACATGACTCTTTTTGAATTATGGTTTTCTCTGGGTATGTGACCAGTAGTGGAATTGCTGGGTCATATGGTAGTTCTATTTTTAGTTTTTTAAGGAACCTCCATACTGTTCTCCACAGTGGCTGTATCAATTTACATTCCCACCAACCATGCAAGAGGGTTCCCTTTTCTCCACACCCTCTCCAGCATTCATTGTTTGTAGTTTTTTTGTGTGTGTGTGTGGTATGTGGGCCTCTCACTGTTGTGGCCTCTCCCATTGCAGAGCACAGGCTCTGGATGCACAGGCTCAACGGCCATGACTCACGGGCCCAGCCACTCCTCGGCATGTGGGATCTTCCCAGACCAGTGCATGAACCCGTGTCCCCTGCTTCGGCAGGTGGACTCTCAACCACTGCGTCACCAGGGAAGCCCTTGTTTGTAGATTTTTGATGATGGCCATTCTAACCATGGTTTTAGGTGATACCTCATTGTAGATTTGATTTGCGTTTCTCTAATGATCAGTGATGTTGAGCATTCTTTCATGTGGTTGTTGGCAATCTGTATATCTTCTTTGGAGAAATGTCTGTTTAGGTCTTCTGCCCATTTTTGGATTGGGTTGTTGGTTTTTTTGATATTGAGCTGCACGAGCTGCTTGTAAATTTTGGAGATTAATCCTTTTTCAGTTTCTTCATTTGCAAATATTTTCTCCCATTCTGAGGGTTGGCTTTTTGTCTTGTTTATGGTTTCCTTTACTGTGCAAAAGCTTTGAAGTTTCATTAGGTCCATTTGTTTATTTTTGTTTTTATTTCCATTTCTCTAGGAGGTGGGTCAAAAAGGATCTTGCTGTAATTTATGTCATAGAGTGTTCTGCCTGTGTTTTCCTGTAAGAGTTTTATAGTGTCTGGCGTTACATTTAGGTCTTTAATCCACTTTGAGTTTATTTTTGTGTATGGTGTTAGGGAATGTTCTAATTTCATTCTTTTACATGTACCTGTCCTGTTTTCCCAGCACCATTTATTGAAGAGGCTGCCCTCTCTCCATTGTATAATCTTGCCTCCTTTATCAAAAATAAGGTGACCATATGTGCGTGGGTTTATCTCTGGGCTTTCCATCCTGTTCCATTGATCTATATTTCTGTTTTTGTGCCAGGACCATATTTTCTTGATTACTGTACCTTTGTAGTATAGTGTGAAGTCAGGGGGCCTGATTCATCCAGCTCCGTTTTTCTTTCTCAAGATTGCTTTGGCTATTCAGGGTCTTTTGTGTTTCCATACAAATTGTGAAATTTTTTGTTCTGGTTTTGTGAAAAATTCCATTGGTGGTTTGATAGGGATTGCGTTGAATCTATAGATTGCTTTTGGGTAGTATAGTCATTTTCGCAATATTGATTCTTCCAATCCGAGAACATGGTATATCTCTCCGTCTGTGGGTATCATCTTTAATTTCTTTCATCAGTATCTTATACTTCTCTTCATACAGGTCTTTTGTCTCCCTAGGTAGGTTTATTCCTAGGTATTTTATTCCTTTTGTTTCAGTGGTAAATGGGAGTGGTTCCTTAACTTCTCTTTCAGATTTTTCATCATTGGTGTATAGGAATGCAAGAGATTTCTGTGCATTAATTTTGTATCCTGCTACTTTACACAATTCATTGATTAGCTCTAATAGTTTTCTGGTGGCACCTTCAGGATTCTCTGTGTATAGTAATATGTCATCTGCAAATATGTCATCTCCATACAGTGACAGCTTTACTTCTTCTTTTCATATTTGGATCCCTTTTATTTCTTTTTCTTCTCTGATTGCTGTGGATAAAACTTCTAAAACTATGTTACATAATAGTGGTGGGAGTGGACAACGTTGTCTTGTTCCTGATCTTAGTGGAAATTGTTTCATTTTTTCATCTTTGAGAACAATGTTGGCTGTGGGTTTGTCATACATGGCCTTTATTATGTTGAGGTATGTTCTCTCTATGCCGACTTTCTGGAGGGTTTTTTTTATCATAAATGGGTGTTGAAATTTGTAGAAAGCTGTGTCTGAATCTATTGAGATGATCATATGGTTTTTCTCCTTCATTTTGTTAATATGGTGTATCGCGTTGATTGATTTGCATATATTGAAGAATCCTTGCATTCCTAGGATAAACCCCACTTGATCATGGTGTATGATCCTTATAATGTGCTGTTGGATTCTGTTTGCTAGTATTTTGTTGAGGATTGTTGCATCTATGTTTATCAGTGATATTGGCCTGTAGTTTTCTTTCTTGTGACATCTTTGTCTGGTTGTGTTAACAGGGTGATGGTGGCCTCATAGAATGTGTTTGGGAGTGTTTCTCTCTCTGCTATATTTTGGAAGAGTTTGAGAAGGATAGGTGTTAGCGCTTCTCTAAATGTTTGATAGAATTCACCTGTGAATCCGTCTGGTCCTGGGCTTTTATTTGTTGTAAGATTTCTAATCAAGTCTCAATTTCAGTACTTGTGATTGGTCTGTTTATATTTTCTGTTTTTTTCTGGTTCAGTCTCAGAAGGTTGTGCTGTTCTAAGAATTTGTCCATTTCTTCCAGGTTGTCCATTTTATTGGCATAGTGTTGCTTGTAGTAATCTCTCATGAGCCTTTTTATTTCTTCAGTGTCAGTTGTTACTTCTCTTTCTTTTCTAATTCTATTGATTTGAGTTCTCCCTTTTTTTCTTGATGAGTCAGGCTAATGGTTTATCAATTTTGTTTATCTTCTCAACAAACCAGCTTTTAGTTTTATTGATCTTTGGTATTGTTCCTACATTTCGTTTTCATTTATTTCTGATCTGCTATTTATGATTTCTTTCCTTCTGCTAACTTTGGGTTTTATTTTGTTCTTCTTTCTCTAATTGCTTTAGGTGTGAGGTGAGGTTGTTTATTTGACATTTTTTTTGTTTCTTGAGGTAGGATTGTATTGTTATAAAATTCCCTCTTTGAACTGCTTTTGCTGCATCCCATAGGTATTGGATCATCATGTTTTCATTGTCACTTGTTTCTAGGTATTTTTTAATTTTCTCTTTGATTTCTTCAGTGATCTCTTGGTTGTTAAGTAGTGTCTTGTTTAGCCTCCATGTGTTTGTATTTTTTACAGATTTTGTTCCTGTAATTTATATCTAGTCTCATAGCATTGTGTTCAGAAAGGATAATTGATATGATTTCAATTTTCTTAAATTTACCAAGGCTGGATTTTTCACCCAAGGTATGATCTATCCTGGAGAATGTTTCATGAACACTTGAGAAGAAAGTGTATTCTGTTGTGTTTGGATGTAATGTCCTGTAAATATAAATTAATTCCTTCTGGTCTAATGTGTCTTTTAAAGCTTGTGTTTCCTTACTTATTTTCATTTTGGATGATCTGTCCATTGGTGAAAATGGGGTGTTAAAGTCCCTTACTATGATTGTGTTACTGTTGATTTCCCCTTTTATGGCTGTTAGCATTTGCCTTATGTATGGAGGTGCTCCTATCATGGGTTCATAAATAATTACAATTGTTATATCTTCTTGGATGGATCCCTTGATCATTATGTAGTGTCCTTCTTTGTCTCTTGTAATAGTCTTTATCTTAAAGTCTATTTTATCTGATATGAGAATTGCTACTCCAGCTTACTTTTTATTCCCATTTGCATGGAATATCTTTTTTCATCCCTTCACTTTCAGTCTGTATGCCTCCCTAGGTCTGAAGTGGGTCTCTTGTAGGTAGCATATATATGGGTCTTGTTTTTGTATCCATTCAGCCAATCTGTGTCTTTTGGTTGGAGCATTTAATCCATTTACATTTAAGGTAATTATCAATATGTATGTTCCTATTACGATTTTCTTAATTGTTTCAGTTTGTTTTTGTAGGTCTTTTTCTTCTCTTGTGTTTCTACCTGGAGAAGTGCCTTTAGCATTTGTTGTAAAGCTGGTTTGGTGGTGCTGAAGTCTCTTAGCTTTTGCTTGTCTGTAAAGGTTTTAATTTCTCTGTCGAATCTGAATGAAATCCTTGCTGGGTAGAGTAATCTTGGTTGTTGGTTTTACCCATTTATCACTTTAAATATGTCCTGCCACTCCCTTCTGGTTTGAAGAGTTTCTGCTGAAAGAACTGCTGTTAACCTTATGGGGATTCCTTTGTATGTCATTTGTTGTTTTTCCCTTGCTGCTTTTAATTTTTCTTTGTATTTAAATTTTGATAGTTTGATTAATATGTGTCTTGGTGTGTTTCTCCTTCGATTTATCCTGTATGAGACTCTCTGCACTTCCTGGACTTGATTGACTATTTCCTTTCCCATATCTGGGAAGTTTTCAACTCTAATCCCTTCACATATTTTCTCAGTCCCCTTCTTTTTTCTCTTCTTCTTCTAGGACCCTGATAAATTGAATATTGGTACATTTAATGTTGTCCCAGTGGTCTCTAATACTGTCCTCAATTCTTTTCATTTTTTTCCCTTTATTCTGCTCTGCAGTAGTTATTTCCATTATTTTATCTTCCAAGTCATTTATCCATTCTTCTGCCTCAGGTATTCTGCTATTGATTCCTTCTAGAGAAGTTTTCATTTCATTTATTGTGTTGTTCATCATTGTTTGTTTACTGTTTAGTTCTTCTGGCTCCTTGTTAAACATTTATTGTATTTTCTCTATTCTATTTCCAAGATTTTGGATCATCTTTACTGTCATTACTCTGAATTCTTTTTCAGGTAGACTGCCAATTTCCTCTTCATTTGTTTGGTCTGGTGGGTTTTTACCTTGCTCCTTCATCTGCTGTGTGTTTCTCTGTCTTCTCATTTTGCTTAACTTACTGTGTTTGGGGTCTCCTTTTCACAGGCTGCAGCTTCATAATTCCCATTGTTTTTGGTGTCTGCCCCCAGGGCTAAGGTTGGTTCAGTGGGTTGTGTAGGCTTCCTGGTGGAGGGGTCTAGTGCCTTTCTTCTGGTGGATGACGTTGGATCTTGTCTTTCTGGTGGGCAGGACCACATCTGGTGGTGTGTTTTGGTGTGTCTGTGACCTTATTATGATTTTAGGCAGCCTCTCTGCTAATGGGTGGGGTTGTGTTCCTGTCTTGCTAATTGTTTTGCATAGGGTGTCCAGCACTGTAGCCTGCTGGTCGTTGAGTGGAGCTGGGTCCTAACATTGAGATGGAGATCTCTGGGAGAGCTTTCACTGTTTGATATTATGTGGAGCCGGGAGGACTCTGGTGGACCTATGTCCTTACCTCGGCTCTCCCACTTCAGAGGCACAGGCCTGACACCTGGCTGGAGCAGCAAGACCCTGTCAGCCACACAGCTTCTTTGTGGCATACACCACCCTGGTGGCTACATCCTGGGGAGATAAACACTTGCATTTCCCAAAGTTAACCCAGCATACCAACCCAGAGGTTACCAATAGTCTATTCCAGCCTATACTGCTAGGAAGCCAGCTTCAACGAGCTCAATGTGGGGACCAAACTGGGGCTCACTTTTCAAATGCTCCGTGCCAAAATCTGACTCTCTCTCCAACCAAACCTCTGAAAAAATGCTTCTTAAGGGCGACACAGGGCCAGCTTGCTACTCCATAATTTTAAAATGGACATTTCACGTGGAATGATAATTCACTTATTATTATAAATGAAACTATATCCTGAATTGTTTAGATGCATTATTTAATGTAAATCTCATAACCTTCTGGAGACTAGTATGGAGAAATTTACTAAATGAATTATATACTTTGACTCAACTGTAGGAATTTATTCTAAGTAAAAAAATCATTGAGTAAAAAGGGGTGCCCCAGCCCCATATAGCCCATTGAGCTCACGCCAGTCTCTGGATCGAAACCACTTTTGAACCCATGAAGAACTCCATAGAGAGACCACACCTGCTGCAAGTTCCAGTTCTGGAGAATGGCAGGTACATGTCTTTAGCCTGGCTCAATTTCTGGTTAAAAAAAAAAAAAAAAGATAAATAAGTAAATATATATCTTCCTTGTATGTGAGCACAGTTATAAATTCATAGTGCTTTCTTTGTAGATTTTATCCCTTACATATGGTAAAGAAGAATCATTTATCAAATCATAAATCCGCTGAACCATCTTAAGCTGGAAATATATTTCTTTTTAATAAGAAACAAATATGTGTACAAAGTTATAAATTTTAAGATCTTTTAAATTTTTATTACCATTATATTTTTATGTATTCTTAGTTATACTTTATTTTGTGGAGCATGGAATTCATTATTTACTTACTTTACTTTGGTTTTACAAGAAGTAATTATGTAAATGGATCCCATATCTGATAATAATTACTGTCAAAGTATATATAGTTGCAAACTGTCATTTTAACAACGTTATATCAAATTATGTGCTAAGTCAAAGGATTACGAAATATTACTATAAAAAATATTTTGGCAATGCTGTGTATAATCTAAAATTGATAGTGTTTTTCTATAGAATTATATTCAATTAAAATGTATACAATGGTATCATGAAATTAATTTCACCACAGGATTTTTTTTATTGATAATTAAATTCTGTTTACATTAGGAATTCCTTCAGCTATAAATATCAGGGAAACAAACTAACATTGGTTTAAATGCAATTATGGTTCTTAAGAAAGTCAGATTTAAAGAGCCCAGAACTTAATGAAATAATAGAGAATTTAGCTAGATGATGATGATGATGATTACCTTTGCTCTACTCACCTTAGCATGTTGATTTTTCATTTTCCTGTTTTTACCCACATGTACATAAGGTGACTGCTCCATTTTCTAATGTCAAAGTCAAAGTCATGGATGGCAGAATGGGGGAGTATATCTCTCCAGTTTATTATTACCTTGTCTGTCACATTTATTAAGGTCCCAAAGTTAAATTTTATTTTAGAAGGCCCCTGATTTTTATTCATCAGAATTCAGTCAAATATCTGAGGTGAGGTGAAAAATCACTGACATTTTTAGCTTCCATTAAAGGAAGCTGGTAGAGGAAAAGTGGGTCAAGATTATTTTCTCTTCAGTCAAGCAAATGACTGAAGAGAAAATAATCTGCTTTAATTCCCATAACTGGTTATATGAGTCCACCATTGAGGTAAATATAAAATTATAAGCAAGTCCAAAAAGAAAATATAACTTCATATTTCCCTCTGCCATATGCTGTCTGGTATTGTGCAGTATTTCATCAAAGGCAGATGTAATGAACTCAAATAACCTAGGACTATTACCTTTCAAGTCCTTTTGTCAGTTTTCCAGTTCAATATCTCATAATTACTATAAACTCATGAGTTTTCAAAAACTGGGAATCAGCATATTTTGGGCTTTTCTCTCACCTCCCTTTTCCCCTACATGTACAAATCTCTTACCATCTGCAGGTAACTCCCTCAGTAAATGGCATCACAATTTATCCAGTTTCTTATACCAGAAATTTGGGCAACATTCTTAAAATCTTCCTTTTCCTTGAGCTACCTTCATTCAATCAAATATCAAGTTTTATGGATTTATCTTTAAAAATAATCTCATAAATGAGAAACTCTAAGCAGGGTGCCCAGTGGGATGTGGAAGCCCCAGGATGAAACCCGCAGAGCAAGAGCTTGAAGGACAAAGGTGGTGTCACTAAAAGTGAGCCAGGGCATCGCTTTTTTTTTTTTTTGCGGTATGTGGGCCTCTCACTGTTGTGGCCTCTCCCGTTGCGGAGCACGGCCTCCAGATGCGCAGGCTCAGCGGCCATGGCTTACGGGCCTAGCTGTTCCGCCGCATGTGGGATCTTCCCAGACCGGGGCATGAACCCGTGTCCCCTGAATCGGCAGGCGGACTCTCAACCACTGCGCCACCAGGGAAGCCCATGTATATATTTTTAAAGGATCCCCCCCATTGAGTCAATTAATATATCTATCACCTCACACTTTTACCGTTTTTTGTGTGTGTGAGAAGAATTAAGTTCTACTCTCTTAGCAAGTTTTAATTATATAATACAGTAATATCTATGAGAGTCACCATGTTATAATTAGACACACAGACCTTATTCATTTTGTAACTGAAAGCTTGTACATTTAACCAGCCTTTCCATTTTTCCCCAGACCCTTGTTCCTGGCAACCACCATTCTACTTTCTGTTTCTATGTGTGTGACTTTTTTTTTAAGATCCCACATTTATGCAATACCACACAATATTTTTTTTTTCTCTGTCTGGTTTGTGTCATTTAGCCTAATGCCCTCCAGGTTCACCCATGTCATAAATGGCAGGATTTCCTTATTTTTAAGGCTGAATAATATTCTGTTTTATACATGATTCACATTTTATGGATCCATTCATCTGTTGATGAACACTTAGTTTGTTTCCTTATCTTGGGTATTGGGAAAAATGCTGCAATGAACATGGGAGTACAGATATGACTTCAAGGTAATGATTTTGTTTCCTTTGGATATACACACAGAAGTGGAATTTCTGGATCGTTTGGAAGTTCTATTTTTAATTTCTCGATGAATTTCTGTATTTTTTCCCATGGTAACTGCACCAATTTACATTCCCTCCAACAGTGCACAAGTGTTCATTTTCTCCACATCTTCACCAACATGTATTATTTTTTGACTTTTTGGTAATAGATATCCTAACAGGTGTAAGGTAACACCTCATTGTGGTTTTGATTTGCATTTCCCTGATGGTTAATGATGTTGAGCAACTTTTAATATATAATATACCTGTTGGCCTTTTGTATTTCTTCTATGAAAAGTGTCTATTCAGGCTCTTTGCCAATTTTTAAATTAGGTTATTTGTATTTTTGCTGTTGAGCTGTATAAGTTCCTTTTATTTTTCTGAATATTAACCCCTTATCAAATGTTGTATGAAAATATTTTCTTCCATTCCATAAGTTGGCTTTTAATTTTGTTGAAGAGTTACTTAGCTGTAGAGAAACTTTTTAAATTGATGTTTATTTTTACTTTTGCTGCCTTTCTTTTGGTATCAAATAAAAAATAAAAAATCATTGCCAAAATCAAAGTCAAGGTGTTTACCCCCCTATGTATTCTTCCAGGATTTTTACAGTTTTAAGTCTTTCCTTCAAGTATTTATCTACTTTGAGTTGATATTTTTGTATGGTGAAAGTTAGGGATCCAATTTCATTCTTTTGTATGTAGATATATAGTTTTCTCAACACAATTTATTGAAGAGCACATCCTTCTCCCATTGTATATTTGTCACTCTTTTGTTGTAATTTATTTGATCATATACACATTGATTTATTTCTGGGCTGTCTATTCTGTTCCATTGATCTACATGTCCCTTTTTATACCCATAACAAAATGTTTTGATTACTATAGCTTTGTAATGTAGTTTGAAATCAAGAAGTGTGATGCCTCCAGCTTTGTTCTTTCCCAAGATTGCTTTGGCTATTTGGGATGTGTTATGGTCCCATACAAATTTTAGGATTTTTTTCCTCTGAAAAATGCTATTGAAATTTGAATTTTGATACCAATTCCATCTAATCTATAGATCTCTTTGAGTAGTATGGATATTTTAACATATGAATTCTTCCAATTTATGAGCATAGAATATCTTTCCATTTATTTGTGTCTTTAGTTTCTTTTGTCAATGTCCTATAGTTCTTAGTGTAGAAATCTTTCATCTCCTTGTTAAATTTATTCCTAAGTGTCTTATTCTTTTTGATACAATTGTAAATAGGATTATTTTCTTAATTTCTATTTCCAATAGTTTGTTATAAGTGTATAGAAACACAACTGATTTTTGTGTATTATTTTTGTATCCTGAAACTTTACTGGAATTGTTTATTAGTTCTAACAGTTTTATGGTGAAGCCTTTAGGGTTATCTGTATATATAAAATCATGCCATCTTTAAATAGAGACAGTTTAACTTCTTCCTTTCTGATTTTGGTGCACTTTGTTTCTTTTTTTGCCTAATTCCTTTGGCTAGAATTACCAGGAATATGTTGAATAAAAGTGACAAGAGCACACATCATTGTTTTATTCCTGATCTTAGAGAGAAAAAGGTTCAGTGTTCCACAGTTGAGTATGATGTTAACTGTGGGCTTGTCTTATATAGTTTTTATTATGTTGAAGTACATTTCCTCTAAACCCAGTTTTTTGAATGTTTTTATCATAAAAGTATATTGAATTTTGTCAAATTCTTTCTTTGGATCTATTGAGATGAAAAAATTATCATTAATTTTATTAATGTGGTCTATCACATTTGTTGGCTTTGAATGACAATCTCCCTTTAAATCCTAGGGATGAATCCCACTTGATTGTGATATATGATGTTTTCAATGTACTGTTGTGGCTCAACATATGATCTAACCTGGAGAATGTTCCATGTGTCTTGACAAGAATATATATTCTAATTGCTGTTAGATGGAATATTCTGTACATGTCTGTTAGGTCCATCAGGTATAACTTGTAGTTTAAGTCCAATGATTCCTTTTAGACTTTCTGTGTTGATGACCTATCTATTGTTGAAAGTTGGGTAATGTAGTCCTCTACTATTATTGTATTGCTGTCTATTTCTCCCTTAAGGTTTATTTATTTGCTTCATATATTTTGGTGCTTCATTGTTAGGTGCATAAATATTTACAGCTATTATTTGCTCTGGATGAATTGACCCCTTTATCACGATAAAACTACCTTTGTCTCTTGCTTCAATTTTTGGCCTAAAGACTATTTTCTTTGATATATGTATAGCTACACATGATTTCTTTTTGTTTCTATTTTCATGGAAGTACTTCTTTGTTTGCTGTAGTCCTCTGGGACTTGTAAATGCAAGTCCTATTGGTTTTCGAAATTAATTGATTTTGAAGTCCATCCCTCCAGTGAGAGCCTTAAAAGTTGGGATACTAGATTTGTGGTCTAAATACTGCATTCCTCAGGGAAAAGTGGGAGTTGGAGGTTCCTTTTTGGATTGCACTGTTCCAGATGTGGGGTTAATGAGAGTGTGTCTCAGCCTTTCCTACTCACTTCAGTGTGGGTGTTTTCTCTGTTGTCTGATGTATAGGAATCACTCAGCTAGTTTCTGAATTTCCTTCACAGGGAATTTCTCCATATGTAGTTGCACATTCAGTGTGTCCATGGGTTGAGGAAAACTCAGGAGCCTCCTATATCATAACCTTGGCCTGGAATTGGAGTCAAACCTTTCCTTCTGAACTTATCCTTTTATAAATTATAGTATAAAGTAAAAAGGACGGATCAAAAGTTTTTATTTAGTTGAAAGCTTGAATTTCTTTGAGATATTCAAGTTTTACATTTGGGAATATGACAACATTGTAATATAAGGGTAAAATTACTACAATCCATGGGATAGGCAGACTTTGTCTGCTATCATAGATTTCAAAGGGAGATAAAAGAAGTGTGATAGTAACTTTGAAAAGCATTTATTAATGCAACATGGAACTTTGTATAGCTCTTAAGCTAAGTGGGCTGAATTGAAAAATAAAAGAAGTTATATGTTTGTTCTCTCTACTAGTACCAGAGGAGTAGTACACTTTAAAATAAAACCTTACTTGTGTGAGTTAATGTTTGGGCAGAAGTTTTACAATATTTACAAAACTTTCTCTTCAGGGAACGTATATAACGTCTGGGTTCCTTTTTAAGTACAAAACAAGGTATAATAACATTAAATATCAGCATATCTGTAATTATCCATTATTATATCTATAAATTTTGTGTAACTGTGTGTGTACAGACATTCCTGACATGATTTTTCAATTTATGATGATGTGAAAGTGATACACATTCAATGAAATGTATTTCAGTACTTCAAATTTTGAATTTTGATCCCTGGCTAGTGATATGTGGTATGGTACTCTCTCATGATACTAGGCAGTTATAGCCAGCCACAGCTCCCAATCAGCCGTGCAATCACAAGGGTAAGTAAATTACACACTTACAACCAATATGTACTCATACAACTATTCTGGTTTTCACTTTTAGTATAGTATTCAATAAATTACATGAGATATTCTAACTTCATTATAAAATAGGCTTTGTGTTAGGTGATTTTGCCTAGCAGTAAGCTAATGTAAGTGTTCGAGCAGTTAGGCTAGGCTAAGCTATATTTGGTAGGTTAGGTGTATTATATGCATTTTCAACATATGATATTTTTAACTTAATGATGGATTTATCAGGATGTCACCTCATTGTAAGTTGAGGAAGATGTGTATATAAAACTTGCAAAATATGCTTTTTCCTTTTAAGTTTGTCAAAGTAAAATGGAAAGTATATTAATGTACAATACTATGCTCATAAATATTATTTTTCATAAACCATTTCAAAGCCATAAATGAAAAATATATATGTGTGTATATTGATTGAATTTAGTATCATCTTTTATTATTTCACACCCCACCTTACCTAATTTCAATACTGATCAGCACCATTCTTCTCCTAAAATCCCGAGTACCACAGTTTGGGTAATTTAGGTTTTTCAGAAAATTGAAGATGTGATCTATACAGAATAACTGATGAGGTAGATAAAACCTAATTCAGTTGAAGAAATTATGTGTTTTATTTTGTTATATTGTAAATTACTGAGCTAGATTCAGTAATGAAGAAATACTACAATCCTCAGAGACAACCTTCATGATTCAATTAAATCAGTTTTGATACCAGACCTTTTTTTTTTTAAAAAAAAGGAAGACTACTGTTGGTTGTGCTGATTAAAAGAAGAGACAAACCTCCTTTTTAACACAGCATCATGGTAGTGTACACTCTTGATTCTAGACTGAGAGAGTTCTCAATTTATTTCCCCTCAGTTTAAATGCACTCTTTATTGCTTGCTCTGTGATAATGGAGATAGGCCTTGTTAATATTTCTCCTTTGCCAGTTGGCACAAATGTTATTCTTTGTCAGTAGGAGCTTAAGTGACACTAGAAGAGGAAGGGATATCTGTTCCTGGTTCTGGTGTACTTTTCTCACCATGGATCTGCAATATGTGTAGTTTCTCTAGAACCCAACTTCTGTCAAGAGTGCCACTTCTGTAGCATCTGGCTCTTGTGGTGTGGCAGCTAGCAGTACCCAGTAGCCAGCAGCTTCACAGCTGAGTGCCTCCAGCAAGGCCTCTGCTTGCTGATAACTCCTGATTTCATCTAGGGTGGTTTTCCCAGGTGTTGTAAGTGTGGAAACTCCCTCTGAATGTTTTCCTCTGGGACCTCAGAGGATGAATTCCCAGCAGGTCCCACCAGCATGGCACCTCAGTGAATGTTTTTTTACCCAGTGAGCCATGCCCACACTCTCCAATGGAGTGTAATTGATATTTATTGTTTCTTCTGTCACTATCTATATATTTATGACTTCAGCAGGATCTTCAGCTCATTAGTGTTTTTGACCTGTTATAGTGACTGAAACTTTCATTCCTGAAAGTTCTGAGTCCTTGATTTTTCTGCCTTTCTTGATTGTTATTATTCTGCATTACCCTTCACTATTAGGCATGGGAATATCAAGAGGCACCCCAGAGACTCTCCTTGGTGCAAGACACAATTGTCCTTGCCTCCATTGTTTAGTAGCAACAGAGTTCCTTTATAATGGGATCCATCGCTCTATCCCTTAGAGCACATCCTTTTTCTGTTTTTTGGTTAAGTGTCATAAAGAATTAAAATGGCCAACTTGTACTCTTATCTTTCAATTCAGTGGAACCACTGATGCACTCATAGATTGGGGACTTAGACCTCCAAACCAGCAGAGCTCAAGTTTGGTGGAACAGGAAACAAAAATTCTGCAAGTATGTTATTTGGTATAATAGTAAGAGGAGTCACTCCCACTTCTACTCCTTGATTCCCAGACACATGTATTCTGTGTATGGGGAAGAGAGCACCAAATAATGGTTCTAAATCAAAACATACAGCAACTGCAAGACAGCATCACATCCTTTCAAAATGTTGTCTTTCTACTGTCCTGTAACTGAGTCTTCAGTAAGCAATTCCACCTTTCAAGTATAAATATATGGAAGCTTTCCATTGCTTAGGTCATATACAGATTCCATCCTTGTCACCTGGCCAGTGTGTTTATGGACCCATTGAGTAAGCATTGGAATAGCTGGAGAAAAAGGTATTTCTGATATCCACAGAAAAAGTTATTTTATCTGCATGATTATTAAGAACCTTCTCTATTGTGGTTCTCATTTGTTGGGCAAGCACATGGAACACAAACATCTTTACAGTGTTTGCCCACTCTGAAACTTTCATGCCAATGCCTCTTACCCAGATTTTCTTATTACTGATATTTCAATCATGTTCCATCCAACCAGACCATAGCAATTGCCCACAGTCAGTTTAAATCTGTATTTCTGGCCACCTATCACTTCAAACATAGTAGACACCAAAATGTACTACTAAATTTTCTGCTCACTAGAAGGATTTTCCTTCACCACTATCCTTCTTGGTCACCTCTGAGAGTCTGTAGTGCTGCATCTGTCCTCTTTCAGATAGCACCAGCATCTCATGCATACCCATCTGTAAACCATGCTCAAGATTTTCCATCCTCAGTCAGCTGGTCATAAAGAGTACCCCAGCAGTACATAAGCAAGAAGTGAGGGAAAAGAGTTGGTGTTGAAGGAGTCTGAGCCACCAGCTCATGCAACTTACTCTTACCTTCCAGACCTACCCATGCTCAATATCTTCTGTGTAATTTCCATTGATACAGGCAGTTGAGTCAACATCACATTCATCATGGGACCTTCAGGCTTACATGGTCACCTGATGCCCTGCCTCCTCGGCAGGGTGTTCAAAGGAAGAATATTGTTGGATATTTTTGGGGGGTTCACTAAACTAAAGTATTGGCCATGTTTTATCAAAGTGATGGAAACATTCTAGTGAATTTTTGTTGATACATTACAATATATTATAGATATACAATGGCTTTTGAGTAAATATTTTTGTTGAGTAAATATTTTATTTTATGATTCTAGCATATAAGCATTATTTTTACATATTTTAGAAATATAAAAATATTACAATATACTTTTGAGAAACTCCACTATGAGAGTTTACATTTTTAATAAAAATTTCACTACCTTCAATGTTATATAATCACAGAGTAAATATTATGAAACCTATACCACTTTTATTAAGTCAGTCTGGAGACTGACTTAATAAAACTCAACTCAACTTTCTAAAACTGCCTATATTGTCAAAACAAATTCAAGAATAAAATTGATGAATGTGTAAATATATTTTGTTTATTAAAGGACTCAAAATTGGGTTATTAACTTGGAAATGTACTGATTTTGCCATAAAATAAACCTGTTTTATTCTTTAATAATCAATAATAATTATTTACACTCTGAATAATTTTAAAACATACATATTATGGTCTCATCTAGTTACTAATTATGATGCCATGAATGATAATCTGTTATCTAAATAGCTTCACTTAAATCATTGTATAGATTGAAATTTTAAATATTTGAAAGAATAATATATATTCCTTTATTTTTCATCAATTTTTTCTCAAATTTTAATTAAGAATTTAAAATAGAAAATAAAAGAATTTCACATAACTGTCTGATACAAATGGTAAGCCTATAGCATAATAAATAAATTGGCATAAAAAAGATCACTTAATGAAATGCAAACATTTCAAGTATAATGTGATTAACAGGAAGCTTTCTGTGACTCAATACAAAATGACTGTGCCTTAAGTTCTTAAACCCTGTGGAGTTTACCACAAAATGGGCTAGAAGGGCTAGCTCAGATATGCAGTTCTACATTATTGGGGGAAATAGATGCCTATCACACTAGCCTTGGACCTTCTTAGTTTTGATTCAAGACTCTATTCTCTATTGAAAGCATATTTTGTCAACTTCAAGGAGTGACATTTATACTGACTCTCTTTCCTTTGTCAGAAATCTTACACCTAGTAGGGAAATTTTGCTAGTTACTATGTGTTGAACTGGACACCAATTTTAGATGTGAAAAGGACAATTGTGCCAACAGTTAGGCCATGTGAGCCAAACATCACCAGCCCTGATAGGACATCAACAACCCAACCTTAGGATCTCAAGATGCATGAATGAGTAACTATTACAAATGTAATAGTTATAATTACTACAGAAGGTGTGTGCCAAAGAGAATGTTTATTTCCCTATTGCAGATTTTGCATGGTATTCATAAATATTCCATACAGTTTAATTTATACCCAATTCTCAGAAATGTTATGATCCTCCAGTCCATACCAGAACTATTACGGTGCAGAAAAATACCTCCTAGCCATCCTGATTTCTTAGGCATTTATGGTATCATGTTGTTTTCTGGAATGAGAGCACAGAGACCTGGCTCTATAGTTGCATGCTTGCTACAGCTTGCCTCCTTTGTCATAGATTAGTTGACCATAGGTGTGTGGGTTTATCTCTGTGTTTTCTATCTTGTTGTATTCATCTATGTTTCTGTGCCAGTACCATATTGTCTTGATTACTATAGCTTTGTAGTATAGTCTGAAGTCAGGGAGTCTGATTCCTCCCTGAGGGTTATATATAAGCCCTTCCCAGAAAACCCCACAGAGATAATTTTTTTGAAAATCGTCATGTGTTTTCTACTTCCCAGAACACAATGTCTGCTCTTCCCATTGAATATTAGCCAAGAGAGCCTCATCTCTGAAATCTGCCACTCTCACTGCTTATGCAAGCAGTTATATCGCTGTCTTACTAGAACCTATAATTCTGAAAGCACACAATTATAACTGATTTGGAGCCTCAATGCATTACAACTAATGGCTGGGCAATCCACTATCTTCAAAGATTTGAATTCCATTTATTTAACTGCACCTGGAGAGAGAACAAATCTGCTTCTAATTCTCCAACGTTTTAAAAATACATGATACATATCTGAGTATACACTCTGGTTTTATAAGCATCATAATTATATTTTTATACTTAGTCACAGCAACCCTGCTGTGAAAAAATAACTTAAGAAAATAAATCAATATGAACATAAAGAACACCAGAGGATATTCAACAGGGCATTATCTGTAATAACAGAAAACTACATAAAATCTAAATGTGTGAGACAGGTAAATGCATCTATTATTATGGCATATCAGCTCAGTAAAAAGGTTCAGCAATAAATTATTATGAAGACTAAAAACATTAAAAATTGCTTTTACAGTTCTAAATAAGCAATAAGTATTAGCCTTATCTTTCTTTCAAACTATATCATCTTACATATGCATATAGACAACATTTTTGTATTATACACAAATGAACATGAGTGTACTAGTTTTGAAGGATTCTGTATAAATTTTTATATCAGTTTTTTCTTTAATAGAATGTACTATTAATACTATAAAAATATATTTTCAAAAATGTTTGCTAAAGAAACCACAGACACATTGGTATTATAATTTACCGTTACTTATGATCAAGTTACAATTGATGGTTAAGTTACACATGTTTAAAGTACTCAGGTTGGTTAAAAAGCAGTCTGTGAAATATCTCCTTCATATTAAGAAGCCCAGCATTGACCACAAAACTTAAATTAGTTCTGTGGACTTTAGGCATATTCATTTACTACTCTGTGCCTCAAATTTCTCAAAGGTAAAATAAGTTTCTACTCCCTTCTAGTGTTATAGAACATATATATTTGAATATGTGTGGTGTGTATTTGAATATGTGTATATGTGAGTGTGTATGAATTTGCTATTTAATCCTTGTTTCACAAACACTTTGCTAGGTATGTAAATATATTTATATATGACATTTCTAAAGAATATTATAAAGTTGCATTTAAAACATTTCTAGGTGAAGTTTCTCTTAATATGCTGCAGGTAGTTTCAGGAAGCAAATGTTTCTGCAATGTGGAATAAACAGATTAAAGTTTATTCACTAAAATCCAGTTGTCCACCAACAGCATTCCAGTCACTTTGCTAAACAGGGGACACAAAGATTAATAAGACATGATCTGTCTCCTTGAGAAGCTTGTGGTGAAGGAAGACAAAAAGAGAAGTCCTTGTCTGTGAAGTCCAGAACTATGGAGGAGGCATGGACAGAGTGCTGCGGAAGACTTTAGGACATGCACTGGGCCTTGAGGGAAATGCAGATTTCAAATTAGAACCTAAGAAGGAAAACACTCAGGAATTAAAAAGCACTCAAAATAATTTGTTTCATCCTTTATGATTTTTTGGCAAAATATGCATTCTTTTAATCAATGAGAATGCATGCCACATAAAAACTTTAACGTTGTCAAAATACAATATCAAAGCTTGCTTCAAAGGATACATTTCAGCAAGAAAATTCAATTAAATGGGAAGTCATTACAACTGAAGGGGTGAGGAAATTTTCACAAAGACCTGAATTTTTAAACAATTCCATATAAAGTAAAGAGGAATACTGAGAGTCTTTAAAATTTATTTCAATGAAACAATGACCTTTGGGGAGTACAAGGTTGTCAACTGTTACGTCACCTCTCCCTAGTTTCAGTATTTTTAAGGGTTTGGGATTGTATGCCAAATAAAGCTAAGCTGATTGTTCCTAGGTTAGCAGTCAAATTAGTCAGCTCAGGCTGCTATAACAGAATACCACAGACTGAGTGACTTAAACACAAAAATTTTTCTCACAATTCTGGAAGTCCAAGATCAAGGTATCAGCAGGTTTGGTTTCTCCTGAGGCCCCTCTCCTTGGTTTGCAGACAGCTGCCTTTTCTCTGTGTCCTCACTTTGTCTTTTCTCTGTGTCCGTGAACCCCGGGTATCTTCCTTTTGTGCCCAAATTTCCTCTTCTTATAAGGACACCAGTTATATTGGATTAAGTCCCACACTAATGAACTCATTTTAATTTAATTGCCTTTCAAAAGACCCTCTCTCCAAATACAGTCACATTCTTTGGTACTTGGAATTAGGGCTTCAACATATGAATTTTAGGAAGATACAGTTCAGCCCATAACAACAGTGGAATATGGAACCTCCTGCAGAAGCAAGACTGTGGGTTGTTCAAGATTTAGGGCCCAGATACAGAGTTGAAAAAAGAATTCTTGGTATCACGTTTGAGAAAGAGAGAGGAAAATGAACCTTCACTATGTAAGCTCTGCTCACCTCACTCCCTTATGATATTCTTCACTATAAATTCTTCCTCAATCTGTTATCTACCTATTTACCTATTGATCTAATTGTCAATATTCTTCCCTTCTACTTATTCTCTTTTTAATTCTAAATCTGTTTTCTTATCCCTTGGTTTTGCCTGCTCAGCACTGAAATCAAAAAATAAATATTCATTTCCTGTGTATACAAAACATGTATCATAGCTTAATGCCAGTTTTTTTGTTCTTGTTTTTAAAAATTAATGAAGAGAAAATTAATTAATGAAGAGTAATTAATCATTACTATTTAATTTGCCAAATTTTTGAAAGCCAGATTATTATAAATTGAATCAAGGCAATGTTACGTTGAGAATTTATTCATATATTTTTATGTAAAGATGCCCAAACATGCATGTATTATAGAATATTATCCACATACAGTTTGAAGTATAGTCCATTCAACATTTGTAATTCTGTTATGGCCCATTCATCAGCACTGTCTTCTTATAAATCTTTTCTATGTCAACTGTTAGTCTTTGCTAAGAGTTTATATTCTTTCATTAGATTACTCAGTGGCAATTTAAGTATTGGCAAGGTTTAACTTTGTTTTTCTAGTTCAAACTCCTAAAAAAGGAGCCCATTTTCTCCCTTGCTAATCAGAAAAATGTTAAAGATTCCCTTACTTCTGTAGAATGGTCCAACTTTTGTTGCTGTGACTTTTGCTCAACATTATGTACTTGGTTTTTATGGTAGCAATGGTTTGGTTGACTCCTAGAGCTTTGCAAGGAAAAGTAACCCCAACACTGATTCTGAACTCAAAAAACCTTTCTTGTTGAATGAAATTGCTAAAAGTGATTCTAATTCCTGCTTACACTTTTAAATAGCTTTCTGATTGCAGCCTCCCTACATTTCATAGTTTAATAAGTACGTTCTGTGTAATTCCAAGGGGGCAGTGGACCACACAGGACACACCAATTTATACCTCTGGTGCTATTGTTAGGAACCAGAAGGATTATGTTTACTGTTTTTATTTATTCCCAGTCCACTGCCATCAGTCCTTTTAAAAATCAGTTTTTCTATGAGCTAGTCAAATTAAAACTACCTGTCTCCTTGGAGAGTGCAGTGTAATCCCTTAAAATTCCCAGAGAAGAGTACAAGATATTTAGAATATTCCTTTTCACAAAGGCAAATAATCTATTGTAGAAAAATAAAGCAGTATATGACTCATAATTTCTAACCATTAAATTAATGAGTAAAAATTACACAGATAATATAGTCATATGTTTATTTTTCATTTGTACTATACATATGCAGATACTAAATATAATAACAACTGTTTTGGAATTCATTATTTAGAAACTCTGCTAACTGTTGGGGCACATTGAGTATACAATGTCTGTTAATGTTTTGGGCCCATATTTAAGTCCAATTGTTTTTTTATTGTTGAATTTCAAGGTTTTTTTTGTATATTTTGGATGACAGCCTTTTATTAGGTGTGTATTTTTAAAATATTTTCTCCCAATCTGTGGCTTTTCTATTCATTCTCTTGACACTGTCCTTTTCAGAGCAAAAGTTTTTAATTTTAATGAAATCTAGCATATCGGTGATTGCTCTAATAGATCATGCCTTTGGTATTACATCTAAAAAAGCATCACCATACCCAAGGTCACCTAGGTTTTCTCCTAGGTAATCTTCTAGGAGTTTTATAGTTTTTCATTTTACCTTTAAGCCTGTGATCCACTTTTTTTATTTTATTGGAGTGTAGTTGCTTTACAATGTTGTGTTAGTTTCTGCTGTACAGTAAAGTGAATCAGCCACATGTATACATATATCCACTCTTCATTGGGTTTCCTTCCCATTTAGCTTACTACAGAGAATTTAACAGAGTTCCTTGTGCTATACAGTCTATTCTCATTAGTTATCTATTTTATACATAGTAGTATATATATGTCAATCTCAATCTCCCAATCCATCCCACTCCCCTTCCTGCCTTGGTATCCATACATTTGTTCCCTATGTCTGTGTCTCTATTTCTGCTTTGCAGATAAGTTCATCTATACCATTTTTATAGATTCCACATATATGTGTTAATATACAATATTTGTTTTTCTCTATCTGGCTTAACTTCACTCTGTATGAAGTCTCTAGGTCCAGTAATATTCCATTGTATATATTTTCAAATTATGGTTTTCTCTGGGCTGTGATCCATTTTGAGTTCATAGTGAGTATATGTTCTGTGTCTAGATTCTTTTTTTTTTCTTTTTTGCATGTGGATGTCTAGTTCCAGCACCATTTATTGAAAGACTATCTTTGTTCTACCACATTGCCTTACTGCTTTGTCAAATATCAGTTGACTGTATTTATGAGGGTCTGCTTCCTTTGAACTATTTGTCTATTCTTTTGCCAATGTAAGTGTCTTGCTTACTGTAGGTTTATAGTTAGTCTTAAAGTTGGGTAGTGTTAGTCTTCCAACTTTGCTCTTCTTCAATGTATTGGCTATTCTGGGTCATTTGCATATAAACTTTAGAATCAGGTTGAAGATATACTCACTGATGCATAGGCTATCAACTAAGCCTTGATCTGGATGATTACAAGGATGCACTCAGTTTGTTAAAATTCATCAAGCTGGATACTCAGAATTTGTGCATGCTTTTGAAATTCATGTTTCAATAAAAAGTTTGCTTAACCCATTCTTATAATGTTGAATTTAATTGATTGATTAGTTTAAAGTTAATTTTCCCCCATTCAGATTGTTGGGGATTTGTAATAACAGATCAGATATAAAAGTAAAGATGTTAACTTTTACTTTTCTTATCTATGTGTAGAGCTCTGTTTAAGTTTATAGTCATATGTGTGCATATTCGTATGTAACTGAGGTGTAAAGAAAGAACTTTATATTAAGTCTGAATTTATTGCGAATCCAGTTTTGTCAGACAAAATCATGTGACTTGGTTAGGCTGTCAGAATTTCATTTCTTCATCTTTAAACAATATGTAATCTTTACCCTCTGTAGATGTATTTGAGATATTACTGAAATAATAACTGAAAGACTGGATACATGATAGGCAGTCAATAAATGTCACTTCTCTTCCCCTTATTTTTTTAAAGCATTGATTGATCTGTTTACTTAGAAAGACTATTTTGTAGAGCAGTTTTAGGTTCATGGCAAAATTGAGAGGAAGGTACAGAGATTTTTTTTTTGCTTAAAGAATTTGAAGTTGTTCATATTTCTATTAAAACTCTATTCCTAAATTTTCATCTCTGTAATCTGGATGAAAACATTATCAAATATTTTCAAACCCTTAAAATCACCCATTATACAGTAGTAAAAGGAAAGTTCTCTCTAATTTTGTTGGCTAACAACACACTGTTAATCAACAGGTTTGTCTAGATAACTCTGCCAGAAGTAGCAGTTGTGGTATAACAACTGGGTCACTTTCTTAGCAGCTTAATTATACAGTAGTTCCTGTATTTTCTTGTTGACAGATTTAGAGCTCTTTGCGAAAGCAATAATTGTACTCGGACTACAGCTGGCAGGCTTCCTTAATAATAAAAAAAAAAAGTAGGATGAGGTTGCTACAGTACTTTTCATTGTTAAAAGGCAAATGAAAAAGGCTATGTAGTTTCATTAAGGAATTACACTGCATATAACACTGGGACTAATAAAATTGTTTTGAATAGTGAATTGTCGTCCAATATCTTTCCAAGTATAAGTTATGAGTCATCATGAAAATGTGTTTTTTTCGCTTGTTTGTTTTGTTTTTTGGTTTCAGTTACCAATATCAGAGGGGTGCTATGAACACACCAAATTAAGGAGCCATACAATGAATCATGTGGGTGTATTTAATTCATTGAAATTCATCTTTCAAATAAAACAAGGCAAATATTTCTGATCCCTTAGAAAAGACCTAAAGGAAAGGTAGACTTGGTGTTACATCTCTATTTCTTTCCTTCTTACTACAGTATCTTGCATACTGGTCATTATTGTTAAATATCATGTGCACAGAGGTACAATGACTCTTCCTACACAAACTTAGCTGTTCATGCTTTATGATGGAATAGCTCCTTATTCTTTACAAATTTTTTTCTCACCTGATCACCAAGGATTCATCATTCTCTCATTTGGGGGAAAGATGATAATTTGTAATTCAATATTTAATTGAAATGCCTACTCTTTTAGGACAGGAAAGCTTTGGTAGATGTGCTAAAGTATAAATGTTTGAAAATATATTATTTTATGAGAGGGTACTGATAGAGAGAAAGTTTCTGTATCTTCTAGAACTGGGGTGAGAGTGCATAAATGATAGATTTGGCACAGCAAAATTGACTAACTTCATAGAGCAGGAAATATTATCAATTTTCTAAAAACTTGCATGTTGCAAAAATATTCAATTTTAAAATGCAATAGATATCATTTCATATTTATTGAGAATATGCTAGAAATGTGTTGATATGTTTAGAGTCACTATTTTAAAATAATATGTCATTGTATAAACTTCAGAGTGAAAATCTTTCAACAAATACAATGGGAGCATGGTATTCTATACAATTTATTATAAATATACATGTATAAACATAAGATAAAAATTCAACACATTTTTATAACTTTATGGAATATTAAGGACTGTACAATATTGGAACATTTAATGAATACCATTTGTGTGTGTGGAGTGTACCTTTTATATTGTTGCTTTTTTTTGTATATTCAATATCCTTTCAGTTTTAAGATTCTTTGCAAGCACCAATGACTAGATATTTCTCCAATGTTAAATTATGAATGTTATATTATTTTTATATTATTACATTAATATAATGCCTCACCACTTTTAAAGCTCTTCCCTATATGTCTCAGAAATCTAGTTATCATTAAAGTAATGTAATTTTCATTCAGATTTTTTCCAGTTTCATATTTTTAACACGAGAACATAATAGAGTCTCTTATAAACTTAGTTTGCTAAAGAGAGACTATTATAACTTCAAGATGATTATGGAAGGAGATTTGAATAAATATGAGTTTTTAAATACATATTGAGTCACTGTTACATTTTACAGACTATCTTGACATCTAGCCTGGTTAAAGAGTATTAACCAACTTTAAAAGTATGTTTTTTTCTTACATTTGTCTATATATATCTCTCTATATATATACCTGTAAGAGATATTTTGTATGTTTTATAAAATTACACAGCTTTCTTGAAGATTATTATGGAAATATTCCTAGAAACATGTGATGAAACTGAAGAAAAAGAAGAGGAAAGTTTCTCCAGAATCTCCATCATCACTGACATCTAAGTCATTAAAGGAAGATAGAAAACTTAGATTCTGGGGGAAAAAAAATAGATTCTGGAAATTAGAAAATACCATAAATAACTGCATTAATATACTTGCTAAAATTAGTTAAATATTATTGATAACTGATACACAAAATTGCACACTTAAGAGTTTACAGTTTACTGCAGTTAATGACACAAAATTATCCCTAATATACTATTGATTATGGTCATGAAAAGGAATAAAAATAGAAATTAATCTATAATGTTATCCATATGAATTGGTATCTTATATCAATATTGATTTTACTAACATGGAATTTATAATAATTCACACATTTAAGAAAATTTAGTTGTATTTTTGCCTTGCTAAAAGAAAAACACAGTGAGGGAATTTCTTCTTCTACCCAAAATGAAGAAATAGAAGTAATGTTTTCCCTCTAAATCAAGCAGAGAAGAAAACAGACAAAATACAGTCAGCTCTCTGTATCTGCAGTTTATACATCCTCAGTTCAACCAACCATAGGTCAAAAATATTTCCCCCCAAAATTCCAGAAAGCTTCAAAAATTTTGTCCAACTTGATCTTTATATTAAAATTTTGCATTAAAAAATTTCACCAAATTTTTTTCGATGAAATTGAAAATCTGATTTTAAAATTCATAAAGAAGTGCAAAACCTAGAATAACCAAAATAATGTTGAAAAAGAGATATGGCAGATTAACACTAAAAGATTTTAAGATTTATTATAATCAAAACCATCTGGTATTCATGTAAAGACAGAAAAATATATCAATGCCACAGAACATAGCTGAAAAATAGATCCACACATATATGGGCAATGGATTTTTGACTAAACTGCCATGGCAATTCAGTGGAGAAAAGATAGTCTTTTCTACAACAGGTGTTGGAGCAATTGGATATTCATATGCAATAAATGAACTTCTGTCCATACCTCATACTGTATATGAAAATTAACTCAAAATGGATCATAGAACTAAATGTAACACCTACAACTACAAAACTTCCAGAAGATAACATGGGAAAAAAATATTCGTGGCTTTGGTTTAACCAAAGATATCTTAGATATAACATCAACAGAATGATTAATGAAAGAAAAAATGATAAATTGGACACCATCAAAATTAAAAACTTCATCTCTACAAAAGACACTTTTAAGAGAATCAAAAGAAAAACCACAGATGGTGAAAAAATATTTGTTATGCATATACTTGACATAAGGGTTGTATCTACAATATATGAAGAACTATTAAACTAAATAAAAGGGGAGGGGGAGAAAGCAACCATATAAAAACGGGCAAAATATTTTAATAACAATCATAGAAAGTATATGGATGACAAATAAGCTCATGAGTAGATGCTCAACATCATTAAATGGTAGAAAATAAAAGCTAAAACCACAATTATATATCTCTATACACATATTAAATGGCTAAAATTAAAATGCTACACCATACCAAGTGTTGGCAAAAATGTGGAGGAACCAGAATTCTCATACACTTTTGGTGGTAAAAATGTTAACTCATATAACCACTTAAAAAATTGTCAATTTCCTAAAAGGGTAAATATATCGATTATGTAATTTAGCCATTCCACTCAGGTATTTCTCTAAGAAAAAAGTAAGTTTGCATCTTTACAAATATTTGTGTATGAATGCTTATCGCAGCTTTATTTGTAATGGCCAAAAAATGCAAGCTATCCAAATATTCATTAACAGATAAATGGATACAGAGATTGTGGTGCATTTATACAATAGAATACTACTCAGTAATCAAGAGAAATGAACTATTGATACTCAAAACAGAATGGACCAATATCAAAAAGTATTAAGCTAAGTGAAAGAAGTTAGACAAAAGAGTACACATTATATTCTCATTCATATAAAATTCTGGAAAATCCAAACTACAGTGACAAAGAGCAAAGCAGTCATTGCTTGAGGGAAGTAGTTGAGGAGGGCAGAAGGAAATGATTATAAAAGGGCATGATGAAACTTTTGGGAGGTAAAAAATTTGCTCAGTATTGTAATTTTCGTGATAATTTTATTAGTGTATGCATTTGTCAAAACTTATCAAATTGTACACTTGAAATATGTGCAGCTTATTATGTATAAGTTATATCTCAGTAAACCTGTTAAGTAATTGATAAGTTAAGCAGGAGATGGAGGGGGAGCATTTACCTCTACAGGAGGGCTAACTGCTGCTTTTCAGTTACTTTAGAAGTACTTATTCATATTTAGGGGCTTTACAATGTCAAGAGACATTAGCCTATCCTTAGATTGTTGGGTAGTTTTTTTCTGGTAACTACATGGAAAAATAGGATTTTCATCAGGTGACATTTTGTCCATTTACCTATGTGGTATAATAAATATAATTAAAAGTAATAATTTTAAATATGTTGATTGAAGTAGCTTATTGTTAAAATTTAATGATAGCTACAGTATAATATTAGTGAAAACATAGGCAAATTGATCAGTGGAACAGATTAGAGGGCCTGGAGATAGATTCATAAATATAGTCAACTGTTCTTTGACAAAGAAGTAAAGGAAATACAAGGGAGCAAAGTTTATCTTTCAACAAACAGTGCTATAGTAACTAGACGTTTACACGTGAAAAGAATGAATGTAGACACAGACCTTACACCCTTCACAAAAATGAACTCAAAAAGCATCATAGACTTATTGAAAACAAAACTATAAAACTCCTAGTTTTGGTGAATGGATAAACTGTGGTATATATTCAGAAAATGGAATATTATTCAGTGATAAAAAGAAATGAGCCATGTAAACACATGTAGGACCCTTAAATGCATATTACTGAGCAAGAAAATTAATATGATCTGTATGGTTCCAACTACATGACACTTTAGAAAAGGCAAAACTATGACAACAGTAAAAAGATTAGTAGTTGATAGGAGTTAAGGGAGAGGGAGGGGTAACTAGGCATCTTACAGAGGACTTTTAGGCAGTGAAACTATTCTGTGTGATTCTATAATGGTAGATACATATCAATATACATTGGTCCAAACTCAAACCATGCAGAACACCAAAATTGAACCCTAATGTAAACTATGAACTTTGGGTTATAATGATGTGTCCACATAGGTTCATCACTTGTAACAGATGCATCATTCTGGTGGAGGAAGTTGATAATGGGGGAGGCTATGTGTGACAGGGGAGGCAGGTAGTATACTGTTACTTTCTGCTCAACTTTACTGTAAACCTAAAACTTCTCTAAAAATGTATATTAAAAAATTAATGATAGTTCCAATAGGTCTTCGGTCCTAATTTACATAAACATTTTTATTGCCTACCAAATTTATAATTAAAATACATTGATAACATATTGATAAAGAAAACACTATGTGTCTGATATTATGCAGAACACTTTCCACAGATTGTTGAATATATGCAAAATGTGAATTTCTATGTAAATAGGTAACTGGAAATGTTAACCAAATATTTATTCTGTAAATCAATACTATCGTAGTTGTACAGTTTTGCTTTCTAAAAATTCAGAACCTACATTGGTGTGTATATATTTTTCCTGAAAAAAGTACCCAATGAAATTGTCATAGTATACACATTTTTTCTTTTTTTCTTATTGTCTATATACCAGAGTTTTTTAAATGTGTATTTTAATTGTTTACATTTTATTTTAAAAATATTACTTAGAATTACCTTGTGTTTAAAAATGAATATACTGTAGAAAAGAGACATTCTCATTTATTCTTGATGAAAGTGTAAATTTTTCAAACTCTGAAAGATAAGCTGGCATTATCTACTTAAATGTGATAAGCATATCTTGTGATTATATGTTATATACATACATATGTATATATGAGCACAAATTATTACTCTATTGATATATGTTTTATAATAACAATCTATATGTCCTTTAATAGATAATTTATTAAATAACATAGTCATGAAGTGGATGCTATCTGGTTTCTGACTATAACTAGGCACATTTATGTATTTGTCTAGTTATCTACCTCCCTCACTTTATATCTGTATATTCTGTTATAGAATTAACTACTTCATGGTTAAGAATGAGAAAAAATAAATATGTAAAACAGTGTGAAACTATCTAGCATTTGTGTTAATAAAAAAATTAAAAATTACATACACACATATGTACAAATATATAAAACAAGATAGTGGTTGTTTGTGAAAAAAGAAACTATAACATTGGGGAAATTGGAGATGAGGGACTCATTTTAAAATCCATATCCTTTTTTACTCATTGAAATTTTTTTGCCATATGTATGTATTTCCTAATAAGTATCCTATGACTAACAAATCGTTTGAGGGGCATAAAGACATTAAAAGAAAAGTTAATACAACTCAAATGCAAAGAAATAAAAAAACACTGCTAAGAATTGCTACTCTAAAAGTATTTCTCCTTAGCATTTTGGTCAGCAAGTTCTGTCATCAAGGATAAATCAATTTTCAGCAGCTGTAGACAACTATTTAAGTCAAAAGTCTGAATCACTCCAGTGGGAAATATAATAAAAGATAACATGCTGATGTCACTTTGGGATTTATGTCTGTCTAAGTGAAGGAAACACATACAGCCCTGTGTTTCAGATCTCAGGAGCCAGAATAACCTCCCCAAGCTGGGACTGAAATGCTCTAAGATAACTAGTTGAAAATTGATAGTACATTCCTTTGAAAGCACTGAATTCATTCAAAAGTTATACTGTATTTTTTTTTTTACCACAAAGGGAAATTTATTAACTGAATATGGTGTTATTTAATTTCACATATTTTTAAACAAAGTTTGAAAATACATACCAAGTAGTACTAATAAGGATGTTTTTTTAAGTTATATCTCAGTCACTAAGTCCTTCTGGTCTTGGACATATTACTTACCTTCTTCATGTCTGCAGATGTTTATCTTGCATGGATCATCATTGTCTGTCCCTAACCAATAATTGCACCTGTTTTCCCCATGAATCCTAAAAATTAATGATAGCCTGAAAAATAAGGCATAGGTAAATATATTCTTACCTGTAGCTTAAGTCTATCTGCTTGTTCCACTCTATGAAAGCTGCCACCATCTTCTAATCTAATGACACATGATGTATAACTTGATTCTTGGTAAAAGGATAAAAAACAGAAACATGGATTTAATTAATGGCTAACTCTCTGTCCTTAGCCAATCAGTTGACCTTTTCAAATCAATTTTTGCTAGAGCCAGTAAAAATTAAGTACTCCCTTCCTGAGGAAGGCCATACTTTAATATTTTATGATTATAATGAACCAAAATACACATACACAGCTAGAAATGAGCCCAAAATGTTTCTTTGTCATTTTTGTCCCCATTCAACATGCTGCACATATATTATCTGTACTGCTCCTGCCTTCTTCTTGATGGTGAAATGTTCAATAACCTGGATAGCCCAAGGCTTCATTGCCAATTCAGCTTGTATGGCCAAGTGAGCATTAATGGAAAGAATTGTCCACTATCAGCCAATTAGAACTAATCCCACATCTAAAGAAAAAAGTTCTTTTACCACTTTTATTGTATTATTTGTCACAGAAATTTTTGGTTAATTGAAATATCCCCTTTGACACAATGAGATTTCTATTATTAATAATTTTATAATACATATTTTATAATATATATTTATATAATGACAATTATTGTTTTAGATATGTAAAATTTAATGTTAATTTTTAAACAAAGAAGGATTACAATTTCAAATTTTATAGATATTTCATTTTTCTTCCTTTTAGTTGATATACTGGGAATAGGCACACTTAATTTGATCTATTCTTAAAAACAAAAGATAATAATCACAGTGTTTTAATTCTATCCTATATCAGAATAAGGTATATTTGGTACTGGGTTGGGCCAGAGGTTTTGGACTCCTTATTTTCATTTATAAAACACAGTTCCATGGGGGATGAGTTAGCACATACCTCTTAAGAGCTGGTTGTGTCATATGAGATAATGCCCATTCACAAGGTCCATAACAAATAGTAATTGTACCACAAATGCAAGCGCTGAGAAAATGGAATGATTTATTGCTCTAGTAACTATGATCCCTAGCTTCAAATGGCACTCCTTTCTCTAAAAGTGTGTTAGACCTATGAGTGTACCTCTAAATAATGCAGGAGTGATATCAATATTTATTACTTACTACTAGCATACTTGGATTTGGGTTTTGTGCGTTAGCAAACCATGGTCTTATTGCAGAAATACAACAGCAAATTTTTTAAGAATCACAATATATAAGCACTTTACTCAATTGATCACTACTAATGTACTTTCTACAAAGAGTGCAGTGGTTTCTAGAGCTAGATGTTGGATGGGGAAAGTAAATCATATAGTGCTCTAATCTCAAACAGGGATTTCAAGTCTAGACAAATCATAGCAAGGATACAAGGCTACAAGAACTCTAATCTATTGTTGGTGGGAATGCAAAATGCTACAGCCATTTTAGAAGACAGTTTGACTACTTCTTATAGAATAACTGCAGTCCTACTGTACAACCTAACAATCATGTGCCTATCTACCCAACCAATTTGAAATTTTATGTCCACACAGAAATCTTCATGTGAATGTTTTCAGTAGCTTTATCACCAAAAACTGGAAGCAAAGTGTCCATCAAGATGACTAGATAAACAACTTTTGGTATACCCATACAAAGGAATACTATTCAGCAAAATAATAGAATAAGCTGTAACCCATGCAAAGACATAGTTGGATCTTGAGTGAATATTGGTAAATGAAAGAAGCAGTTTGAAAAGGCTACACATAATATGATTTCATTTATATGACACTGCTAAAAATGCAATTCTATAGAGATGCTAAATGGATCTGTGGTTTCCAGGGATTCAGGGTAGGCAAAATTGAGGGTTGGATATGTGAAGCAGAGGGAAAATTTTTAAGCCTGTTGAATTATCCTGTATAGTACTATAATAATGTATACATTACACTATATATGTCAAAAACCAAAGAACTCTACTGCATAAAGACATAATCTTAATTTATAAAACAGTTTAAAATTCATTTAGAAGGTTGGGGAACCTTAGGATGGACAACAAAGTGTGACAAAGAAACCTAACTGCATTACAATGATGGAGGCACGTGCACTGATGGGATGGGGAGAAGAGTGCTGACCTAAGTAACTATAGAATTGAGTGGAGTATGTAAGTCTAAAGACAAAAGAAATTAGATATAAGCACTCTACTCAAGTCGATGAAGTGTTTTCCATGGGATTAGGAGTACACAATTCTGAAACTATATGTATACTGGAACTGAGCAGTTAAATAAATATGTGGCAGATATTGGGAGCCACGTTTCTCACTGATAGAGTGAGAGGTTACAGATAAGCAAGAAAAAAAGGTTAAAATGATCAATACAGTAATGGATTAAAGTTGGAGACATCAGTATGAATTCATATTTAGCTCAGTGTGATATACATGATTACATAGAAATAATTATAGATATGTGTGCATATATGGTTTAGTATATATGCATATATTTCCCTCCCTTGTCAGCAGAGAAGATCAAGAGGTAATGAAACGCTGGTAGCAATAAGTGTGTCTAGTTTCCAGATCTTGGTTTCATTACCATTTTCAAGTAAAAGAAACCAAGTCTGCTTGGAGAGATTGCTGATTCTAGGAAAGACCAGGGAATACACAGGATGAATCTGAGTATCTTGTAGTGCAGGAGAGTAACGAAGTTCTCAAAAAAAAAGTTTTAAAAAGAGAGAAAGAAAAAGAAATAAAAACAGAAAGAAAAGAGAAAAAAAGAAAAGAAACCTAAATCATGATTATGGGTGTATATTAATGGCACATAGGAGCAAACTGAAGGTATTCTGAATTACCAAAGCTGAAACAATTTGAGCAAAAAAATAAAGTGATGCTAGATTGTAACTACATATAAAATAAATGTTCATGAATCTGTGCTTTTACAAATGAATGATTAAATAAGTAAATAAATGGAGGAGACTAGACAAATCTCTCATGTAGAAGAATTCCAAAGAATGTATGTAGTTTACCTTGTCCTCAAATAAGGTGGAGCATAACTCCTGACCACTTGAGTATGGGCTGCACATAATGACTTCCTTTCAAAGACTGCATTATGTGTGTGTGCATAAGAGGGAGGGTGGGACAAGAGAGAAAGAGTAACTTACAGTGCATATACTTGACAAGTACTACCTCAGCCAGGTGATCCAGTTCAATATCAACTGTCAGAAATCATGTTAATGGTATATATCCTTGTTATGATGTAGTGAGAATGGCACCTTATCGCTGCAGTCTTTCCTGCAATTTCAGCTTGCTATCTCTTCCCTTTCCCTTTTTTTCCTTTCCAGAGCATTTTAAATCTGTACCATATTCTCTGTATTCTTGTGCCACAGAGGTAACTGCTGTAATCTGTTTCAGTGTATTTTTTTTGCACACCTGCAAAATATGTATTTTTGCATTGTATACACACAATTTTAAAGTTACACACATGGTATTGTCTTATATATCTTATGTTTTTCATGTTTCTCCATTAATTATGATTTATGATCGACTCATGTTTCTATGGCTGCTGTAATCTGTTTTATAACACTCCAGAGAGTGCATTCCTATATTTTTCCTGTTCATTTTTACATTGATGTACATTAAAGGTACCTTCTAATACACAACAAGTAATGCTTCAGTGAACACCCAGTACATGGATTCTTGTAGAAATGCATTTGTTAAATTTCTTTTGGCTATCTAATAGGAGTGGAATTTTCCGTTATAGACAGATTGGCCATATGCTTTACTTGCTAAAATAGAACCTATTGGTGAGTGAAAGTAAACTGTGGTTTGACTGTCACCCTGGTGATAAGACATTCAGGGCTGATTTCATGGTAAAACCAGTGCAGTCTCACAAGTCTCTGCAATTGTAGTTTGAATTCTCTGTGGCTGCCATATTGAAATTCTTAATAATTTTATCTTTGAATTTATGATTTGTAAAATAAGTCTGGTGTGTTAAATTTGCAGGGGTTTGGGGGAAGGGAGCAGGGAGTGGCTTGAAGCCTCAGTTCATTTGCTACCCTGTATCCTACCACCTCCCTACCTCCTTGGGATGAGTTCTTGGTTGCTTGCTCCCCACCTCCTTCCTCCACTGCCCTCATACACTCACATTCCTTAGTTACAGCCTGACCTCACACTAAAGGTCCTGCCCCAAGACAACTGCCACCATCTCAGGGGCAGCAACTGAATTGCACCAGTAAGGGGAGGTATGGATGCTGCAGTCACCAGATGTCTCCAGCCAGGGCCTGGACTCTGGCACAGAGGAGGATGGTAGTCTCAGCATGGGTACTCTTTGCCACCCCAGGCTTCCAGTGTCACAGTTTTGGTAGATGACTCTTCTAGAGGCACCCTCTCACTCACCCCTAATTCAAGTAAGGAGAGCATCTTGGTGCAGAGGTTGCATTCTCTTCATGGTTTAACAGTGGCAGGCCCACAGAAAGAGGAGATGGATTTCTCTGCCCTAAGCCACACTATATGTCATTCTGGCTGTTGACAGGAGTGAAACCTGGGGTTCTCCTTGTAAATCCCCTTTGTCTCTTCCTTGGCTTAGTGTTGTACCTTATTCCTTTATCTGCATGTTTGAGATATTTATATGATTTTTCTTGTTGAATTTATTAATGTAGGAATTACATCAACCTATGTTTTTTAATATGCAACATTCCTTATATGCCTTGGATATACTCAATTTAACAACAGTATTTTAAGAATATCAGGTTTATAAAAAGTGTTCAGCGTAAAGCCTATATAAAAATATAACTAGGGCAAAAAAAGTAATAAATAGAGAAATTTGGGTTATGAATATGTAGCCAAACATGACAATAAAATTCAGCAAAAGCAAATAGTTATTTAAAAAGGTAAAATAGAGGAAGTGAAATGCATCTCAATAGCAGAATGGTTCAATGTTAGAAAATTTACTACCAAATATATTACATTAATAAGGCAATAGAAAAAGGTAAAATGTCAAATAATTACATGTAAATACAGTTAGTAGATAATAAAAATTAATTTAATAAGAGTTAATTCACAGCACTGCTTAAAACTCTCATTAAAGTAGCTAATACTATATTAGAATTATCTTTAATATGGTCTAATATAGTAGTAATCAACAGACACTCTCAAACTTAATTGTTAATCATTAGAGTCATTGTCATTAAAATTCAGAGGAAGATAATACACAGGGACATAATATACAGAGTTGCTGTGTTCAAACCATTGTGATAAAAACAAATATAGAAATGTAACAATTATCTACTGGAACAAAGTGATAATATTTTAAACATGTATAGGTTGTTTAATTTTATAACAATAAAAATCCAGGTGAGTCAATGAGAAAAAATAATTATTATTAAGTGTTCAGTAAGTGAGCATATTAACAAACCACTAACTTTATTTGGAAATAAAATTGTAGCAACTTATTCTGAACAAATGTGAGACAACACATAAAATGTGAATAGATGGAACAATATACCTAGTTTCTGACTAGATGAAACAATTTTTTAATAATTTTAAACTAATGAGGTGAATGCTTTGCTGCAAGCTCCATAAAGACATATATCAAATTAATAGAACAGGGTTGAAAGATTAACATGGAAAAATTATCTTTAGCTACATTTTAGATCAATTTCATATGTGTGTAGATAGATTGATGTGTAGAATATACTTATTTAGTCATATTTTTGCCTGTTATATTAATTTGCATAATGGTGATATGTCATCTCTATAGAAAAGGTAGATATGTCAGTTGATGACATAATTTGCTAACCTTTTTGAAAACAAAAATAGATCCTCTGGCTCATACATTATATCAAATTAGTTCTGAACTAATTAAAATTTTCTATAAAAACATATATAATAAATTAAAAGTTGTTTTTGTTATTTATTAATGTAGATGTCTTATAGTCTTTCTTTTTAAGTGATATAAGTATCTGAAACCAGACATGCTAGAAATGACATATTTGATCACATTAAAATGTCCTTAAAATCTGTGTTCCCAAAGGCATATAAATTTTATAGCAAAATAATGAGACGAATCATATTTTAATATAAATACATATTCTCTGTAATATATAACAAGATATGACAAGCAAATCAGAAAAAGAGGTATATCCCGAATTAGAAATAAACAGGGAGCATCAAGAGAAAAGTTATAAACTAATTAATACAAAACACTATGCAAAGTCCAACGTCATAAGAAATTATAAATATGTAAATTAAAATAATAATTATTATATTATGCATTTATAATAACCTAAAATGAATAATTATACAAAAAGGCACTGTTAAAAATGATTCTTTTATATACCAATTTGTGAGTATAAACATGCAAACAGTTTCTGCTTCCCCATCTATCAATGTATTGAACAAAAAACAAACCAATGAACAATACTAAATAAACTTTAAAGTATTCCTATCTTTTGATGCAGAAATGCTCCTTTTAAAATTTTATCCCAGGTAAACTCTTAAGGATATTAGAGATATCAATTGAAAAGGCTATTCAGAAGTAATGAGAAAAACATGGCAGAGTTGCTTAAATATAGAGGTGTTTATTTATTTAATGATGTAGCTGTTGGCTTGTTCCAGTGTATCAAGGATGATCATCATTAGAGGCACTGGTTGTTTCAGTCTTTCTGCTCTGCCTTTTTCAGTGTGTGAAAATTTTCCATCATGCTTATTTTCTTATAGTCTTGAGATGGTTTCTAAAGCACTAGGCATTATGTCCACTTTCAAAAGGAATAAGAGGAAACAGAGGCAGTTATATCCATATACCTCTCCTTGTATAAAAAAAGCAAAAGCTTTCTCAGAATCCCCAAGCAGAATTTTGCCCATATGTCATTGTCTAAAATTATGACATTGACAACCCTAACTGGAAATATTTAACTTTTACAATTTTTGTAAAAGATCGGAGAAAGGGTGAGTTGGGAATTGATGATTGTTAACACAATTTACAGAATCTGACGTATTTAGTGAGGGAAAGGATCTCTTAGATGGACCCCAGTAGTTCCCTCTCATGTTATTCATGCTATTTTATAATGGCCTCCTGTCAAATATGGACTGAATCTCTTCTAATGAATAGAATATGGCAAGAATTATTGATATCATTTCCAACATTAGGTTACAATTATGATTTTTTAGATTTATAAAACTAAAATAAACAGTTATCAGAAACTACAAAAAGATAACAGCTTCTATCTTGGGCACTCTGTCTCATTCTGTTGCTTGCTGGCTCTGAAGAAAGTGAGCTTCCATGCTCTAAGTTGTTCTTGGGAGTGAACTCATATATCAAGGAACTGATATCTCTGACCAGGAGCCACATGAGAGAAATCAGAAGTGGATCTTCCCTGATGGGAGCTTTGAGATGACCACAGCTTTGCCTGAAACTGATTGTAGTCCTCTGAGAGACCCTGAGCTGAAGGACCCAGCTAAGTTGCACCAACAATCCTGATCCATAGAAAGTGTAAGGTAATAAAAGTTTGCTGTTTAAAGCAGTTAGCTTTTGGGGATAGTTTGTTACTCAGCTGTACATAAAAAATGTTGATTTACAGCAATGGATGTTCAGATAAGAGATAGAGAAAAATGTTGGAGAATCTTTAGAGATGTTTAAAAAAATTTTTTTGATCTTTTCTATTTTGCTTTACCATTTTACTGATTGTTTTAATGAACATAAAGAGGTCTCTCTGTATCTGTGGGTGATTGGTTCCAGGACCTGCTGCAGATTCCAAAATCAAAAGATGCATAAGTCCCATAGGTGGCCCTCTGTATGCTTTGTTCTGCATATCTGGATATAACCAGTCATGGATCATGTAATAATGTATGTATTCACTTAAAAAATTTACATATAAGTGGGCCTGCAAGTTCAAACCCATGTTGTTCAAGGGTCAACTATATATTGCTTGTGAAATTACAAAAGACACAGCTATACTTTGACAAAATATTTACAAACCCAAACAAAATTTTTACTCTTACCATCAGAAGATGATTAAGAGGGGATAGCCAAGATGTTGGAGTAGGAAGACCCTGAACTCACCTCCTTCCATGTACACACAAAAAATACAACTACTTACAGAGAAACCATCTATGAGAACAACCTGAAGACTGGCAGAAAATATTTTCCACAACTAGAGACATTAAAAAAGAAACCACAACAAGGTTAATAGAAGGGGCATATTGTCAGGACCCACATCTCAGTCAGTGACCCATAAATGGGAGGAATATCACAATCATAGAGGTTCTTCCCAAGACCGAGACGTCTGAGCCTCACTTTGGGCTCCTCAGTCTGGGGCTCCTGCATTGGGAAGATGAGTCACCAAAACATCTGGCTTTGAAAACCAGCAGGGCTTACATTCAGGAGAGTTAGAGGGCTATAGAAAACAGAGACTCTGCTCATAAAGGATGCATGCAAAATCTCATATGCTCCAAGTCCTACTGCAGAGGCAGTATTTCAAAGGGCTCTGTTTCAGACCCAGTTGCTGAACTTGGGGAGCCTCCCAGAGAGGCAGGAGGCAACTGGGACTCCTGCAAGGGACAGAAATGCTGGCAGCAGCCATTTTCGGAGCTTGCTCAGTTATACAACGTGAGCACTGACAAGCACCATTTTTCAATCCTACTTCTAGCCTATTAGCACCAGAGGTCTGGCCGCACCCACCAGTGGGCCTGCACCAGCCTAGTGCCCTCCACCCCTGGACATACAGCCAACTGCAAGGGAAGCCTATTCCACTTTCCAGTGGGCCCATGACCACCACATGTAGCAGGACCTTGCAGCCAACCTAGTTGGGGCCAGCCCTGCCTACAAGCACACCTACAATATTTGGCCCCACCATGACAAATGGGCTCACAGAGCCCACATAGGGTGCACCCCTAGAACATATAACACTGGCAACCTGACATAAAAAACTGCTGTGCCCCATAGGACATCTCCTGTATAAGGCCACATCTCTAAGATCAGAAACCATAACTGACCCACCTAACACATGGAAATAAACACAGAGAATTGGGCAAAATGAAGAGATGGAGGAATATGTTCCAAAGGAGGGAGCAAGATTAGAAAGAGTGGTGATAATCAGTCTACCCAATAAAGAATTCAAGGTAATGGTCATAAAGTTGCTCAATGAACTCAGGGGAAAAATGGATGAACACAGTGAGAAGTTTAACGAAGAGTTAAAAATACAAAGAAAAACCAAAGAGCTAAAGAACACAATAACTGAAATGAAAAATACACTAGAAGGAATCAAAAGTAGACTAGAGGATACAGAGGATGGATCAGCAATCTGGAAAACAGAGTAGTGCAAATCACCCAAGTTGAAGAGAAAAAAAAGCCCAATATTAAAACAAAATGAGAATAGTTTTGAAGTCTTTTGGGGCAACATCAGGTTATTAACAATTGCAATACAGGGGTCCAAGAGGGAGGAAAGAGAGAGAAAAGGTCAGAGAACTTATTTGAAGAAATAATACCTGAAAACTTTCCTAACCTGGAGAAGGAAACAGACGTTCTGTTCCAGGAAGAACAAAGGGTCCCAAACAAGATGAACCAAAGAAGTCCACACCAAGTTACATTATTATTAAAATGGAAAAATATTAAAGATAAAGAGAGAATCTTAAAGACAGCAAGAGAAAAGCAACTTATTATGTACAAAGGCACTCCCATAAGACAATTAGCTGACTTTTCAGGAGAAACATTGTAGGCCATCAGAGAGTGGCATGATATAGTCACAGTGATGAAAGTAAAATATCTACAACCAAGAATACTTTACCTGGCAGGTTATCATTCAGATTTGAAGGGGAGATAAATAGTTTTACAGACAAACAAAAGCTAGGAATGTTCATCACAACCAAACCAGCTTTGGAAGAAATGTTAAAGAAACTTCTCTAAGTGGAAAAGTAAAAGTCATAACTAGAAATATGAAAATTATGAAAAAACTCTCACAGGTAAAGGCAAACATATTGTAAACTACTGGATCAACCACTTTTAAAGCTAGTAGGAAGGTGAAAAGAAAAAAGTTGTAAAATCATGTATCTCCACAAAAAATAGTTAAGGGATACACAAAACAAAAAGATGTAAAATATGAATCCAAAAACATTAAATGTGGTGAAGGGAGTAAAAATGTTGGATGGTGAGAGTGTGTCCAAACTTAAGAGATCATCAACTTAAAGTAATTAATGAAAACATCATGGTAACCACAAACCAAAAACTTATAACAGATACACACCCAAAAAAGTGAAAGGAATCCAAACATAACACTACAGATAGCCATCAAATCACAAGAGAAGAGTCCAAAAGAAAAGTAAAGGAACAAGAAATAAATAGTAAAACAACCAGAAAACAGTTAACAAAATAATAGGTATATACCTATCAATAATTACTTTATGTAAATGGACCAAACCACAAGACATAGAATGGCTAAATAGATTAAAAAAACAAAATAAAAACAAGACCCATATAAATTCTGCCTACAAGAGAATCACAGATCTAAAGACACACATAGACTGAAAGTGAGGGGATGGAAAAAGGTTTTCCATGCAAATGGAAACAAAAAGAAAGCTGGAGTAAAAATACCTACATCAGACAAAATAGATTTGAAAGCAAGGACTATAACAGGAGGTGAAGAAGAACATCACATAATGATAAGGGATCAAGCCAATAAGAAGACAAAACAATTGTAAATATGTATGCATCCAACAGGGGGCAACTAAATACATAAGAAAAATATTAGCAAACATAAAGTAGAAATTGCCAGTAAAACAATAATAGTTGAAGACTTTAACACCCTACTTACATCAATTGTCAGTTCATCCAGACAGAAAATCAGTAAGGAAACTGGCCTTAAATGATGCATTAGAGAAGATGGATTAATAGATACATGTAGAACATTTCATCCAAAACCATCAGAATACCCTTTTCTAAAGTGCACATGGAACATTCTCCAGGTTAGATCACATGCTATGCCACAAAACAAGTCTCCAAACTTTAACAAGATTGAAATCATATCAAGAATCTTTTCCAAGGATAAAAGTTTGAACCTACAAGTCAACTACAGTTAAAAAATTTCAAAAACCACAAACACATGGAGCCTAAACAACCAATGGGTCAATGTAGAAATCAAAGAGAAAATTGAAAATACTTAGAGACAAATGAAAATGGAAACAAAATGATCCAAAATTTGTGGAATGCAGCAAAAGCAGTTCTAAGAGGAAATTTTATAGCAATGAAAACCTGCCTCAGAAACAAGAAAAATCTCAAATAACAATCTAACTTTACTAGGGGAAAAAAAGAGAAAACACCAACAAACTCAAAGTTAGGAGAAGAAAAGAATAAAGACTAGAGTGGAAATAAAAAAAGACTAAAACAACAATAGACAAGATCAATGAAACTGAGAGCTGGTTCTTTGAAATGATAAACCTTTAGCCAGACTCATCAAGCAAAAAAGAGAAAGGACACAAAATTGAAATGAAAAAGGAAAAGTTACAGCTGACACCACAGAAATACAAAGGATCATAAGAGTTTACTACAATTATACACCAACAAATTGGACAACACAGAAAAAAATGTATAAATTCCTAGAAACATATAATCTTCCAAGACTGAATCAGCAAGAAAGAGAATATGAACAGAATGATCACTAGTAATGAAACTGAATCACTAATCCAAAAAGTGAATTCTACCAAACATGTAAAAAAGAGTTAATACCTATCCTTCTAAAACTATTACAAATTATTGAAGAGTAAGGAACATTTCAAAACTCACCTTTCCAGTCCAGCGTTATCCTGATACCAAACCCAGATAAAGACCATAAAACAAAAATTATAGGCCAATAACCCTGACGAGCATGGATGCAAAAATCTTTAACAAAATATTAGCAAACTGAATTCAACAATACATTAAAAGGATCATGCATCATAAACAAGTGGGATTTATCCCAGGGAGGCAAAAATTGTTCAATATCTGCAAATCAATCAATGTGATAAACCACATTAACAAAATGAAGGATAATCATATGATCCATTTAATGGATGTAGAAAAAGCATTTGACAAAATTCAACATTCATTTATGATAAACTTTCAACAAAGTAGGTGTAGAAAGAACATACCTCAATGTAATAAAGGCCAAATATAACAATCTCACAGCCAACATCATACTCAACGTTGAAAACCTGAAAGCATTTTCTCTCATTAGGAACAAGACAAGGATTCCAATTCTCACCACTGTTATTCCATATAGTCACACTTTTATTCCATATAGCCACAGCAATCAGTCAATAAAAAGAAAAGTCATCCAAATTATGTAGGAAGAAGTAAAACTGTCATTGTTTGCAGATGACATAATACCCTATATAGAAAGTCCTAAAGATACTACTGAAAATTACTAGTACTAGTAAATGAATTCAGTAACACGATACAGGATAATTTTGCAGGATACAAAATTAATATACAGAAATCTGTTTCACTTCTATATACTAATAACAAACTATCAGAAAGAGAAATGAGGAAAACAAATCCATTTACAATTTCATCAAAAAGAATAAAATGTCTAGGAATAAATCAAAGAGGTAAAAAGTTATACTCAAAAAATGGTAAGACATTGATGAAAGTAATTGAAGAGGACATGAACAAATGGAAAAGTGTACCTTGCTCATGGATTGGAAGACTTAATATTGTTAAAATGACCATACTACCCAAGTCAATCTACAGATTTAAGGCAATCCCTGTGGAAATACCAAAAGCTTTTTTCACAGAACTAAAACAAATAATTCTAAAATTTTTATGGAAACACAAAGACCCCGAGTAGCCAAAACCACCTTGAGAAAGAAGAACATAGCTCAAGGTATCACACTCCCTGGTTTCAAACTATACTAAAAAGATATAGTAATCAAAACAATATGGTGCTGGCACAAAAACAGACATACAGATTAATGGAACAGAATACAGAGCCCAGAAATAAACCCACACTTACATGGTCAATTAATCTATGACAAAGGAGATAAGAATATACAATGAGGAAAAGATAACCTCTTCAATAAATGATGTTGCAAAAACTTGACTGCTACATGCAAAAGAATCAAACTGCTGGACTACTTTCTCACACTATATTTAAAAATAAACTTAAAATGGATTAAAGACATAAATGTCAGACCTGAAACCACAAAACTGTTACAAGAAAACACAGACATCTTTGACATCAGTCTTAGCAATGTTTTATTTTTTTGATCTGTCTCTTCGGGCAAGGGAAACAAAAGCAAAAATAAACAAGTGGGACTATGTCAAACTAAAAAACTGCACAGAAAAGAAAACTATCAAGAAATGAAAAAGCTGCCTACTGAATGGGAGAAAATATTTGCAAACAATATATCCAATAAGGGGTTAATATACAACATATACAAAGAACTCATGCAACTCAACATCAAACAGACCACCAGATTAAAAAATGGGAAGAGGATCTGAATAGACATTTTACTAAAGAAGACCTACAGATGGCCAACAGACACATGAAAAGATGCTGAACATCAATAATCATCAGGGAAATGCAAATTTAAAACAAAATGAGATACCAGCTCACACTTGTCAGAATGGCTGTCATCAAAAAGAACACAAATAACAAATGTTGGTGAGATGTGCAGAAAAGGAAACCCTTGTGCACTGTTGGTGGGAATGTAAATTGGTGCAGCCACTATGAAAAACACTATGAATTTCCTCAAAAAATTAAAAATAGAACTGTCATATGATCCAGCAATTTTACTTCTTTGTATTTACCTGAAGAAAAAAAAAACCACTAATTCAAAAAGTTACGGACACACCAGTGTTCATTGCATCATTATTGACAATAGCCAAGATATGAAAGCGACCTAAGTGTCCTTTTATAGATGATTGGATAAAGAAGTTGTATATGTATGTATATATATATATATATATATATATATATATATATAATGGAATATTACTCAGTCATTTGAAAAATAAAATCTTGCCATTTGCAACTACATGGTTGGATCTAGAGGGTATTATGCTAAGTGAAATAAGTCAGGCAGAGAAAGACAAATACTGTTTAACCTCACTTATTGAATCATAAAAACAAAATGAAGAAAACACAATAAAAACAGACTCACAGATACAGGGAATAAGTGAGTGTTTGCCAGAGGGGAGGGTGTTGAGGGAGAAAATTGGTGAAGGGGATTACAAGGTACAGACCTCCAGTTATAAAATATATAAGCCATTGGGATGTAATATACAGCAAAAAGAATATGGTCAATAATATTATAATGACTTTGTAATGGGATGGGTTGTTACTAGACTTATCATGGTGATCATTTCACAATTTATGCCAATGTGAAATCACTGTGTAGTATACTTGAAGTATGCCTGAAGCCAACATTGTACATCAACTATATATTATTTTAGAAAAGATGATTAGTAAATTCTTTAAGGTACACTATTACTAATAACAGTCAAAATAAAAAACTTACAGAAAAAGAGATCAGTCTTGTGGTTCCCAAAGGTGGGGAGTAGGAGGAGGGGAATTGGAAGAAGGTGGTCAGAAGGTAAAAAATTCCAGTTATAAGATAAATAAGTACTAGGGATGTAACGTAATACAACATGATGACTATAGCTAACCCTGCTGTATGATATTCAGGGAAGTTAAGAGAGTGAATCTCAAGTGTTCTTACTAGAAGGAGAAAACATTTTTTCCTTTATTCTTTTCTTCTTTCTTTTCTTTTTATTGTAGCTATATGAGAAGATGGGTAATAGTTGAACCTATTGTGATAATCATTTCACAATGTATGTAAATCAAACCATCATACTGTATGCCTTAAATTTATACAGTGATGTATATCAATTCTTTCTCAATAAAACAGGAAAAAACTATAAAAAATAATAACAAGTCAAAGGAAACCACCTTTCTTTTAAATCCAATCATAAACTTAGGAATTCCTGTGGAGCAAAGGTAGCCATTATGCTAAGAAAAAATAGAATTGAGAAAACTACCCTGTTTTGCAAAGTTTATAGAATAACACCAAACTGAGACAAAATAAAATAAAGTAACAAACAAACAAAACACCAGAGTAGAAATGAAGTGGAAATTTCACTGAGGACTCTCTCAATATACATTCTTACCACTATCGTTTACCAAGAGTTACAATCTGTCTCTTCAACATATTCTTATAAGAAATAATCCTCATGTTAACTCCCAAACATCAATTGGTGTAGAGTTTGGAATTTCTACTCTTGATTCTTCAATTCGTTCTAAATTATCAAAAAAAATTATTTCTCCAGAACATGTGTTGCATTTATTAGCTCATCCAGAAATGTCTCAATTTTTATTCAATGACTTAGCATCCTTCAGTAAGTGGTCATTTTAGTAAATATTTTTGTGAAAATATCACTGTTAAAATTCACTTGATTATCAGGTAAGGTGAAGAGAGTAGATAATATTTGTATACAACTAATCAGAATTAGTTTATAGAAACTTCAGCACATGAAAAATTAGCATGAATAACAATGATAATGTAACATCTCTTACCTATAACTTAAAAATATGTTATATACCATAAAGTGCAAACAGAAAATAATTGTCTTTAAAACAATGGCAACAATGACAACCCTGCTCCTTTCCATTTCTTACACCTCACTTCCAAATATTCTAACATTCTCCATTCCATCTCCTTCCCCTACATTATTGCTTTTGTTATGGATTACCACCCATTACTATATATATAAAATGGGCCTTCCATCATATGCAGTCTGTCCCACTTGTTTACATTGTCCAATATACAATTGTGGTTACTACATGGTTGCTTACACTTCAACCAGTGTCTTTAGGGTCTTTCAATATCCATATCCTATCCATGTCCTATCCTATTTTGTCCCTCATATAAGTGAGCAGGCCTGCCTTGTCTGTGGGCATTACTATGTAATCCTAAAATGCCCCTACTGATTATGTACTCAATATTAAGTACCTAAAAGTTTGCCTGATACCATCTTTTGTCAGAATAAATGGAAAAAAAAGAAATTTCATACCTGCCTTAAGAAACTAAGAAATATAATATATATGTAAGTAAAATAAACATATATTTTATAAATAAAATATATGGGTATAGTTCATTCAGTCTCAAAATGAACAAGAGCAATTATGAACCTATGAAAAATTGGTAATTTAAAAAAATAATCTCATTATAATTTAATCACAATCATAAAATGCCACATATAGCACCTAGAATAATTCAGTATATCTTAATTCTACTCCTTTTCTCTTATATGGAAAGAATAGCTGGGGTTTTCATTAGTACATCTCTAGATACACACACACAAAGTAATGCCAGTAAGAATGCCAACTTGAAATAAAACAGAAATACTGTACCTTAAAATTATTGTGCAACATCATAACTTTTTCTTACTAGTTCTTACCAATTTGCAATGACTGTCACTTTGTCCTGCAGAATTGAGACATGTGCTACAGATTTCTTTTTGAAATAAACTTGTATTTTAATGAGCAGTATGAATCTTTGATATAGTTTCTTCTCTTTGGAAAAATTATGTTTTGATGTGAATATAAAATAATGAAAAATATTGAAGAAACCACAAGGTATTAAGATCTTCAATTTAATGTGTCAGAAAAGTGTTCAGCAATTAAAATATCTGTACTTGAGAAATACTTTACTAATATGTAGCATGCAAGTAATTTTATCTTGTATATGAAACTTGATTTTGAATTGAGTTGGTTCAGATAAGCACACCTGTTACATTTGCATTTTACTAAGGTTTTAGTTCAACCAAGCTCTATCAACTACTTAAGGTGCTTTCCAATTTAGAATCAGAACAATCTCTTTGAAAACTTTCAAAATATACTATTCAGCGATAACTAATTGAAACTAAATACCATTCAATATAGTTTTCTAATCCTAAATCAATCTGATTACTTCTTGAAAGACCTTTACTATGTTCCCTGATAAATCAAGCAATTAAAAAATGTTACCATCAGGGACATGAAAGCTTGCCTGGAAAACATTCATCACCTTTTCTTAGAATGAATAAAAGGACTGTCTGTTGTGACCTTAAAGTATATTTAAGAGAGAGAAATACATTTTCTAGAGGTTCTAAGAAGTAGTAATTAGTTATGAAAAGGAATATTATAAGATTTTTCTAAAGAATTCTTACATGAAGGCCCATTCTACTTTAACAAGGAGAAAGTAGAAAGATGGTAAAAAGATTCAATGTAATCAGCAGCATCAATAGCATTAATTACCTGCTGCCCTGCAGATGTGTATATTAGAAACACCAGGCCAGATGGGTTTCACTAAAGCAAGACAAATCCCTGAATCATACAGCCATGAAGGGCAAGCTGTATCATGCAACCAATTAAAACTGACTTTATCACTGAGATAGACATACAACCAAATTAAAATGCAAATCATGCCATCAATGCTGCATTTCTAGACAACATTATTCAGAGGAGAGGTGCTCTATGTACAAAGTGGCAAATCTCAAGTCCATGGAATGCTCCACGCATTTTGGAAACACATCCAGAGAATAACACTGTTAATGATGGTCCACGTGCTTAAATGACTACTCATTTTGTAGTTTAGTCATTTCAGGATCTTGTATATAACAGATTTCAAGAATGCCTTTCAACATTCTTCGTAACTTATATGCTACCCAAATTGACTATTTTTGTTGTTAAGTTCAGTGGGAATATAAAGTGGTAATATTATACTGTATTGACTTAAAGAGATGCATCCAGTTTAGTTAGTAAGTATATTTATCTAACAATGTCATAATTAAGAACAGATATATCTGTTCCCTCATGCAAGAACATAAACATAAAAAAACAAAGAATATAATAAACATGATAGCATCACATTTTTGGAAGCTACAGAGAAGACGGATGATCAGTTACTGCATGAGGAGACCAACAAGAGTGATACCTATCTTCTCCTCAATCTCCTCATCTATAAAATAGGAGTAATAATAATACCTAACACAGGGGTTGTTGGGAGAATTAAATAAGTTAGTAAGTACATAGCCCTCAAAACGGTGGCAGATGGTTATTCCTATATAAGTGTTTGTTGATATTATTACCAATAAAGTTTATATAAAAAGCATTTAGTTAAATGCTAGATTCCATTCTTTACTTCTGTCCCAGCAAGGCAACTGCACCACATGGCATACAAAGGATATAATCTTTCCAGAGAACAAAGAATAGAAAGGCTGATGAAAACTTTATATATAGCTGAGTGTGGGAGAGAGGACTTAATGAAAAGATGATCTAGGAGTAAAAGTCTGCACACTGAATGTGAAGTCCTTAACCATTTCAAGTATTGGCTTCCTGGATGCTGGCAATATTTTTATATCTCCTAGGCAGAAAAGTGGGAAATATTTCCCTAGTTAAAATGACTTGGCAAAAAGAAAAGGTCTGACAAAGTACTCATATTTGGAGAAACTTGAATGACAAAGAAAAAATCATTAATGGCTTTATGATCAGACAGTGAAATCCACAAGGTCAGGTCCTTCAACCTTTCTACCCAAAACAGAAATATAAGTTCTAAACAACATCTGTCACCTAACTCCTAAATAGGAAGGAAAAGCCGAGGATCAATAGATATTTTTAGAAATTTTGAAACAAAAAAGGGAGGTTGTATTAATTATCTATGGCTACAATAAGGCTTTGTAATAAATTCCCTCAATATTGAAGGGAAAACAATATGAAGCATGTCTTTCTCATTTACCCATATGCAGATTGGATGAAGTTCACATGATTTAAGCTGGACTTTTCTGGGCTTTGCTCCAAATTGAGGGCTAAGTACAGGTCTGCCCCAATATCTTCCATTCTTCTGGCTCAACAGGCTACCCAAAGCCTGTTCTTATCATGGAAATAGTACAAGAGGGACAAAACACATGATGCCTCTTTTTTTTTTTCTTTAATTTATTTTTGGCTGCGTTGGGTCTTTGTTGCTGCATGTGGGCTTTCTCTAGTTGTGGCGAGCGGGGCCTACTCTTCGTTGGGGTGCATGGGCTTCTCATTGTGGTATATCACCAGGGAAGCCCACATGATTGATGCCTCTTAAGATCTAGGCTTATAAATAGCACATTGTGGGGACTTCCCTGGTGGCACAGTAGTTAAGAATCTGCCTGCCAATGCAGGGGACACAGGTTCGAGCCCTGGTCTGGGAAGATCCCACATGCCATGGAGCTACTGAGTCTGCGCTCTAGAGCCCGCGAGCGACAACTACTGAAGCCCATGCACCTAGAGCCTGTGCTTCACAACAAGAGAAGCCACTGCAATGAGAAGCCCGCGCACCACAACAAAGAATAGCCCCTGATTTCTGCAACTAGAGAAAGCCCGCGAGCAGCAACGAAGACCCAACACAGCCAAAAATAAATAAAAAAGAAATAGCACATTGTAACTATCACCTGCATTCCACTGTTGAAAGCAAGTCACATAGCTAAGACTAAAACGAGTAAGGTGGGGAAATAGCTTAGTTACTTTCAACTTAATTCTTTCTAATTAAATTGAAAATTTGTTTCTTGTATGCCCCCACCTATTACCACTTACCTAGTACAACTGGATACAGTTCTTGTGGTTGAATCCATATTCGATTTTTGCATTTTTTTATTATAAATATTATAGTATAATCAAGCTATGTACCATACTATCAATGTATTTTTTTCGTGTACTACTTTTTGTTTTATCAGTAGTTAGTAATCGCTTTACTGGTTGCTTAGTGTATCTATATATGTATCATTATTTTTCACCCCTTTTCTGCTGGATCTAAAAACTCCTATCCATGAGGAAAAATACATTATGTAATCAACTACCCAGTGAAAATGGCTGAAATTGAAAGAGAAAAGAAACAGGAGATAACAATATGGTATTTAAAAATATGGGTGTAGGTACTAGAGAAATCAGAAAAAAATAGATTCTTCTGAAGAAAGAGAACTAGAGATGAGGAAGGATGGAGCTGTAGAATAGTCTTTGACATTTTAAGTTGTATGTCACTATTTGGATATTTAAAATATGTACAAGTATTATCTGTAACAATTATTATCTAATTTAAAAGTATATGAATTACTATAAATAAAATTAATTAAGTCTGTAAACTTAAGGGGAAATATGCCAGTCACAGAGAACAGAATATTGAAAATAAGGAAGAAAAGAACTGCAGGTGGCTTTTATTTGTAACCCATCAAGAAAGGAGAAAGCTAGGCACACAAGTGCGATGTGACCAAACTGATCAGAGACCACCTAACATGGAATTGAGCACTTGCCAGTCTCAGTGGTCTTGGCAAGGCTATTTTATGATAGTGATATTATGGGGTTTCTCCCACTGATTTTTGGAAAGCAGAAATAGACACCATAGGTATTAATTAAATGATGACTATGCCTGTTTAAATTTTTTTACCTGCTTTACCTATTGGCATTACTATAAAACAACATTGTATTTGTCCTCTACATAAACTGGCTAAGACTGGTGATATTTTAGCAGCCTGAAGCATTCCCTACACTTACTATCAGTCAAGCACATTGAATCTTCCCTGGGGGAGAGTAGAAATCTAAGAGTTGTTTAATTATATGTTTTCTTTTTTGCCCTAATAACAATATATCTACATTTATTACCTTATTTCCTTTTCCCATTTTCATCTCCTCTTCCTTACCTAATTTCTCTTACCCTTTTCTATGTCTATTTGTCATGACACTCATGAATGTTTATGCATAATTTTTAGGACAAGGACCTGAAGTAAATTAGGTATACTCTCATTTCTCTATTGAATAAATCTACTTTTTTGATTCTTAAGCTACTCAACCAAATTTAATTACCTTTTTTTATAACTAAGAGAAGAGATTCTTACTGATTTATCTTTGTGAAAGAAAAATGAAATATCAGTATCTTGGAGTTCTCTAAGAGTAGGGTTAACTATTTTTTTTTAATTAATAGACTTTATTTTTCAAGAATAGTTTTAGATTTGCAGAAAAATTGATCAGATTATACAGAGAGTTCCCATATACCATTAGTAACCCCCTTCCATACTATCCCTGTTATCAACATTTTGCATTAGTGTGGAACATCTGTTACAATTAATGAGTCAATATTGATATATTATTAATGAAAGTTTATAGTTTATGTTGTGTCACTCTTTGTGTTGTAATGTTCTATGGGTTTTGACAAATGCATAACATCTTTTATCTACCACTACAGTATCATATAGAATAGTTACTGCCCTAAAAGTCCCCAGTGCCTTGACTATTCTGACCATCCTTTCCCTTCCCTCAAACTCCTAAAACACTGATCTTTTTACTATCTCTAATAGCTTTGCCTTTTCCAGAATGCCATATTGTCAGAATAGCACAATATGGAGGCTTTTCAGTCTGGCTTCTTTTACATAACAATGTGCATGCAAGATCCCTCCATGTCTTTTTGCACTTTGATTGATCATGATTTTTCATTGCTGAATAATAGTCCATTGTATTAATGTACCACAGTTTGTTTATACATTTGCTTATTGAAGGACATCTTGGTCGCTTCCAGTTGTGGTCAATTATGATAAAGCTTCTATATATTTATGTGTGGAATTTTGTGTGGACATAAGTTTTCAATTCAATTAGGTAAATTCTTAAAGGTGTGATTATTGGTCTGTATGCTAAGACTATAAGAAGCTTTGTAAGAAGTTGCTAAACTGCCCTCCAAGAGACTGTACCATTTTATATTCTACCAGCAATGAATGAGAGTTCTGCTACTCCATATTCTAGGTAGCATATGGTGTGGTCAATGTTTTGGATTTTAGCATTATAAAAATATAAAAATGTGTAGTGATATCATATTGTTGTTTTAATTTGAAGTTCCCTAATGTTGAGTACTTTTTAAAATGCTTGTTTGACCTCTTTATATCCCCTCAATGAGATGTCTAGTCACATTATTTTCCTATTATTTAATTGTGTTGTTTGCTTTCTTAATGTTGAGTTTAAAGAAATCTTGTATATGTTACATACAAGTTTGTATTTAAGTTTTTCAGAAAAACAGACAATAGGATATATGAGGAGATATATAAATTGTCTCATGTAATTTTGGAGGCCAAGAAGTTCCATGAGCTGTCATCTACAAACTGGAAAACCATGAAAGCCAGTGGTTTAATTCAGTTCAAATCCAAAAGTCTGAGAATGAGGAGAGCTAATGGTAAAAATCCTGTTTGAAGTCTGAAGACCTGAGAACCAGGAAGGCCAATGTCCAAGGCAAAGAGGAGATGGAGGTCCCAACTCAGAAAGAGAGACAATTCACCCCTCTTCTGCCTTTTAGTTGTACTCAGGCCCTCAAGGGATTGGATGATACCCAGTTCACTGATGAGGAGCAATCTGCTTTACCCAGTATATCAATTTAAATTCTATTCTTGGGACTTCCCTGGCAGTCCAGTGGTTAAGACTTCACCTTCCAATGCATGGGGGTGCAGGTTCGATCCCTGGATCCCACATGCCTCCTGGCCCAAAAAAACCAAACATAAAACAGAAGCAATATTGTAACAAATTCAATAAAGACTTTAAAAATGGTCCACATCAAAAAATATTTTTAAAAAATTAAGAAAAATTCTATTCCCTTCCAGAAGCACCCAGAAATAATGTTTTAGGAGCTATCTGGGTATCCTTTAGCCCAGTCAAATTGACATATAACATTAGCCATCACAAAGTTCTTTATAAGATATATGTTTAGAAAATATTTTCTTCCAGTCTTTGGCTGGCATATTCATTCTCTTAACAGTGCTTGATCACAGCTGTGATTCTCTGTATCCACCAATCTCTATGGTTTTGGGGTTGGGAGTTTGCCTTGTGACATCAGTTCTCTAATTGATCTAAGAATAATTGTTGATTTTTAGTTTGTTCAGCTTTTTGTTTTTTTGAGAATATAAGTGATAACTTCCAATCTCTTTATTTGTCATAACTAAAACCAGAAGTTGGCTTATCTTTTCAAAAGTCTTTCAAAACTACTTCTAAAAGACAGACGTCTTAATCCAAGATCATATGGAAACTACATCCAAAAAAAAAGTAGTAAAACAAACAAAAAAAATTATGTAGTCACTGGATAATTCAAAGGAGTGTTATTTTTCTAATTTACATACTTTATTTTTTAGAACAGTGTAAGATTTACAAAAATATTGAGCAGATAGTATTGTGTTCCTACATATCCCCTCTCCTCTGCATAGTCTCCCTGACCATCAATATCCTGAATGTGTGTGACACAGTTGATACACTGAATTAATATTGACTCATCCTTATCAGCCAAAGTCAATAGTTTTCACTAGATTTAAATCTTTTTAAAAATATATTTATTTTAAAAATTTAAAATTTTATACAATTTTTAAAAGTTAATTTCCATTTACATTTATTACAAAATATTGGCTATATTTGCCATGTTGTATAGTACATCCTTGAACCTCCCTTACACCCAGTAGTTTGTACCTGCCACTCCCCCACCCCTAAATTCCCCTGCCCCCCACTGGTAACTACTAGCTTGTTTTCTATATCTGTGAATATGTTTCTTTTTTGTTATATTCACTAGTTTGTTGTATTTTTTTAGATTCCACACATAAGTGATACCATACAGCATTTGTCTTTCCCTGACTTATTTCACTTAGCATAATGCCCTCCAAGACCATCCATGTTGCTGAAAATGGCAAATTTCATTCTTTTTTATAGCTGAGTAGTATTCCATTGTATATACCACAGCTTCTTTATCCATTCCTCTGTTGATGGACACTTAGGTTGATTCCATATCTTGGCTATTGTAAATAAAGCTGCTATGAACATTGGGGTGCATGTATCTTTTCAAATTAGTGTTTTTGGTTTTTTCAGATATATACCCAGGATTGGAATTTCTGGGTCATATGGTAGTTTTATTTTTAGTTTTGGGGGAAACCTCCGTACTGTTTTCCACAGTGGCTGCACCATTTTACATTCTTACCAGCAGTATATGAGGGTTCCCTTTTCTCCATATCCTTGCCAATATTTATAGATTTAATTCTTTTTGTTGAACATTCTATGGGTTTTGGCAAATGTATAATGGCAAATATCCACTGTTATAGTATCATACAGTATAGTTTCACTGTCCTGAAAATCCCTTGTGCTCCACTTATTTTTCTCTCTCTCCAAACCACTGGAAACCATTTGTTTTTTCACATTACCCATAGTTTTGCCTTTCCAGAATGTCATACATTTGGAATCATATAATATGTAGTAATTTCAGATTGGCTTCTTTAACTTGGTAATATACATTTAAGGTTCATCCCTTTATTTTCATGGCTTGATAGCTCATTTATTTTTATCACTGATTAATATTCCATTGTCCAGATGTATCACAGTTTATCCATTCACCTACCAAAGAATATTTTGGTTGCTTCAAAGTTTTGGCAATTATGAATAAAGCTGCTATAAACATTTGTGAGAAGGTGCTTGTGAGTACATACATTTTCAACTAATTCAGATAAATACCAAGGAACAAAATGTCTGGATCATATGGTAAGAGTATGTTTAGTATTTCAGGAAATATATAAACTTTCTTCAAAAGTGTCTATCATTTTACATTCCCACCACCAACCAATAAGAGCTTTTGTTGCTCCACATCTTCACCAGCATATAGTGTTATCAACATTTTGGATTTTAACTATTTTAGTAGGTGAATACTGGTATCCTACTGTTCTTTTAATTTGCATTTCCCTGATGACATGGGATGTGGAGCAACTTTTCGTATGTTTATTTTCCATCTGCATATTCTTTTTGGTGAGGTATCTGTTCTGATCTTTTGCCCACTTTTAAATTGATTTTTATTTATTTGTTTTCTTTTAAGAGTTTTGTGTATATTCTGGATATGAGTCCATTATCAGACATGTGTTTTACAAATATTTTCTACTAGTCTATGGCTTGTCTTTTCATTCTCTTAACAGTGTCTTTTGCACAAGACAATTTTAATTTTAATAAAGTCCAGCTTATCAGATTTTTCTTTCATGCATCATGGTTTGGTGTTGTATCTGAAAAAGCATCATTTTACCCAACATCATCTAGCTTTTCTCTGTATTATCATCTAGAAGTTTTATAATTTTGTATTTTACATTTAAGTCTGATTCATTTTGAGTTAATTTTTTGAAGGGTGTAAGTTGTGTCTAGATTTTTTTTTCAGCACTATTTGCTGAAAAAATTATCCTTTCTCCATTCAATTGTTTTTTGATGCTTTATCAAAGATCAGTTAACCATACTGATGTGGATCTACTTCTGGGCTTTCTATTCTGTTCCTTTAATCTAATTGTCTCCTATTTAGCCAATAATACAATGTTTTGATTGCTGTACCTATATGGTAAGTCTTGAACTTGAAACTTTATTACAGTAGTATTTAAAGTAGTGAAAGATTAACAAACATAAATGTAGTTCAATTAGAGATTTGTTAACTGAACTATGGTATTTTAACTCTTTGAGGTAATTTGTAACTCCGAAAATGAATGTGGGGGCTTCTGTGGTGGCACAGTGGTTAAGAATCTGCCTGCCAATGCAAGGGACATGGGTTCAAGCCCTGGTCTGGGAAGATCCCACATGCTGCGGAGCAGCTAAGCCCATGCATCACAACTACTGAGCCTGCACTCAAGAGCCTGCAAGCCACAACTACTGAGCCCACATGCCACAACTGCTGAAGCCTGCGTGCCTAGAGCCCGTGCTCCACAAGAGAAGCCACCGTAATGAGAAGCCTGCACACCACAACAAAGAGTAGCCCCCGCTCACCGCAAGCCCATGCACAGCAACAATGACCCAACATAGCCAAAAATAAAAATAAATAAATTTATTTAAAAAAATGAATATGGAATATCTTATATAAATTTAAAACTGAGTGATCTTCAGGACATTCTGTTAAGTCAAAAAAATCAAAGTGAAAGAGTGGAAAGGAAAGAATGGGTAAGAACATGGGCATTGGGAGGGGTGATGGAAGACAGATGATGCTCATGTACCTATTATATAAGACCTAGAAACACTACTCCTGTAGATTTCTAGTCTTTATTCCTAGTTGGTTCATATTACTAAAATCTTTTCAATCTGTGTGATTGTTTCCTCCAGTGTTCTATTTATTTCTTCCTCTTCTTCTTCTTCCTTTGTCTTCTTTTCAGGCTTCTATAGAGAGACCACACTCATTAGAAGGGTCTGTGCCTATTTAAATTTAAACTTGTTAGTGAATTTGCACTTCCTCACACACAAAAAGCCTGTAATAAAAATAAAGGATAGGGTATATCAGTAGAAAGAAAATGAAGGCATAGATCTCCAAAGCCCTTTTCATTAACCAGGACATGCTTAGATTTAATAATGAACTGCCAAGATCTGTAGATGAAATCTTGGTTTCAGGCAAGTTCAGGCAAAAGTTTCCAGTGGTGTTTTCATAACCCATTCACAATGTAGTCAACTTAGTTTGTGTAACCAGTTAAACTGAGTATAGACCATCAGTTTATACATCCCCAAACAATGTAGACAAGCAGGACCTGGGGACTGCTAGAGGCTATTCAAACATTAAATAGCACAGTATAAATTACCAGCTAGCCTATCTAATCCTTATTTTGGCCACGGGTTGGCACCAGGCATACCAGTGTTGCCTGAGATAAGTGTAGAGCTGTCCCAGTGCATCCGTAATTCTATGTTACCCATCATTGATAATGACATCTCCTTGTTGAGACCACTGTTCTCTACTGTGACAAATCAATCCAATAGATTGGTATCATGGAATCAACTAAAGTACCATTTATTTTGTAAAAATTCTCCTAACATTCTCTGAAAATATACAAGTGCTTTTATTTCTTTGTAACTTTACATAGATTCCAAATTCCCTAAATAAACATTTATCACTTTCACAAGCAAACAAATATAAGCTTAAAAATTTATTAAAAATAGTTCTTTTACCCCAGTAGCATTAGGAACACTTAGAGTTCAATTTTTGTTTCTAATACCATTTTCTAGTAAAAGGGACCACAACACATTAGACAAATGGCTGATTTTAGGGCTCAGGCAAGAAAAATTCAAGGTGAATCTAGAGCATTATGAAGTATCAGAAAGTAAGGAAGTATTTAGAAAAAAAGAATAGGGGCCTGTAGAAGTATATAGCAGCCAGTTAAAATACTCCCAATAGCAAAAGCTGAAACAATTTGAGCAACAAAACAAAAAAACCATTAACTTATAAACAAAAGTATAAAACCAATATCTATATGTCCATAGTAATATAAATAAATTATTGAATAAATAAAGTCAAGAGATAAATCCTCTTTGTAGAATTCCAAATTCTTCTTCTGCTTGAGTACTGTGAGCTGTACTTAGTGAGGTTAGTTCCAAAGAATAGAGTATGGAAAAAAAAAGAAAATGTAATTTTATAATGGACAAACCAGGCAAACGGTACTTTGGTCATATAATCAAGGTTTACATCATCAGAGAACCGCTTTTACCCCTGATATGATATGATGAGAATTGTACTTCCCCTCTGTGGTATTCCCCAAAACACATAACCCTATCTAATCATGAGATAAACTGCAGAAAAACCAAATTAAGAGATATTCTATGAAATACTTTTTCATGACTTCTCAAAATTGTCATGAAACAAAAATTGTGCAAAACTGTCACAGTGAAGACTGAGGAGACATAATGCCTAAATGCAATGTGGTATCTTGGATGGGATCCTGGAACAGAAAAAGGACATGTGGGGAAAACTAGTGAAATCCAAATGAAGTGTGGAGTTTTGCTAATAGCAATGTTCTAATTTTGGTTGCTTAGTTGTGACAAATATACCTTACTAATGTAAGATGTTAACAATTGGAGAAACTTTGGTGAGGGGTATACAGGAACTCACTGTACCATCAGTTTAACTTTTTTCTAAATCTAAAAGTTTATTAGATTTTAAAAGTTTATTAAAATGAATTATTTCCTTAAATTTTTATCTCTTTCAAGCAATTGTTCCTTATATACCATATGTGCACTCTATTAATACTATTTAGTATTTATTTATAAACCAAATAGGGCATATATATACAAGTATTAACCTTAATCCATTAGATTTCCATTGTTGCCTAGCAATTAACTACAGACACAGTGGCTTAAAACAATGTCTATATTTTAGCACATAGTTCTGTTGGTCAGAAGTCTTGCACATCATGACAAGATTCTCTGGTCAGTGTTTTACTGGGCTGGAGTCAAGATATTGGTAGGGCTTTGGCCCAATCTGGGGTTCTTTCAAGCTCACTGGTTATCAGAAGAATTTTTTTTCTTGCAATTGGAATATTGAAGCCTCCCTTTTCTTGCTGGTCATCAGCTGGGGCCAGCCTTAGCCTATAGGGGTTGCCCACATCCTCATAACATGGTGGCCTCCATCTTGAAGTCAGGAATAGCATGTCTAGTGCCTTGCACTATTTATTCAAATATCTCACTTTATGCTCTGCTGCTTGCTGGAAAAATTTTGCTTTTAAACGGCTCACATAATTATATTACCTTCTCCCTGCCTGAAAATCAGGATAATCTTTGTTTTAAGAACAGCTGATTAGTAACCTTAATTACATATGCAAGTCCATTTTGCCATGTAAAGTAACATATTCACGGGCATGAAAACACATAATATTCTCAGTCCTCAATATTAGAGTGGGAAACAATGAGGGGAAGCATTTTTAGAATTTTGCCCAGTACACTTGACCACAAGCCATATTTATTATAAGGTCATTATTTCTTCAGAATAGTTGACCTCAAGCAACAGTTTTATCTCTCTCTCTCTCTCTCTCTCATCTAAAAATCTATATTTGCTTATCTCATTTTCATTTACCTATATACACAGATACATGTTATAATTTTTCTAAATGTTAATAAAAATAATTCTGGTAGAGAAATGAATTTAAATTACTTTCCCCTTTGCATGTATAAAAGAGGAGCCTATTACTAACATGTGAACACCTCCAATAATCTGGGTAACTTCATTAGAAAGAAGGTTCCTGGAGGAACTTATAGCTTCAGTAGGTGGATTATTATTTTGCAGGATTGTATAATACCAGGCAAGAGTAGGCCCTCCATAAGTGTTTGAAAATTTTGCTCTGCTGAGAGAGGGGTACTGTTTTCTGTAATTGTCTTTACTACCTTCTTCCTGGCAAAACTTAGTGAATACCCATATTTAAAGTTTTGTGCTGGTCTAGCAACTCTGGATACTTGGCCTTATGTTCTTATTTTCTTTGTATTCTATTTGTTTCCTAACATTGAGTTTACATTTCTTGATAGTTATTTTTCTTTGTGTCCTTGACATTGCTTTGTCTTGGGCCCCTTGTTCTAGTCTTACATTACTCAAATTAGAACTTGGAAAGGCTCTTTGAATTTTCCACTGCTTTCCTAGTTTGCATATTTAAGATATAGAACTTTGCCTACTAATATATTTCATTTGTAAAGCTTTTCCAGGTTACTGAATTTCCAGTTATTATCAACTATCTCTGTTTCTTGCCTGCTAGCAAACACTCTTAAATATGAGTTGATATCCCACATTATCACCCATATAATTGCAAGACCTACATCAGACCACTTTGTAGAGTCATTGTCAATTCAATACATATTTCAGTGATCTTGCCCTTCATTCCCTGTCATGAGGTGACAGTCATCACCCCATGTGACATAGTGATAAGCACAATATTAACCTCTCGAAATTAAAAGCTGTGATGGTCTATTCAAACTTCAGCTAAGATTGTGAGAGGTCCATATCCAGTCTTGTTTTGGCTACACATGAAAATTTAATAGAAATAGCTATTTTCTTTCATTCTCTTACTCCTTCAATAAGTTTGATCTGGGTATTGGACAGGCTTGAGGGATGTACATGGTTAAGTCCATTGTCTAAACTCCAAGAAGAAAGTTAAAACTAAGATTGCTCGAGTTATTCAACTGGGTAGTACAATTTTTCACTATAGACCAAGTTAAAAATAGCAATATACTTCAATACTCTACTTACAGTTATGAAAGTAAATATCTACTTGACATTTTGAGCCTTTAGTAGATATATTCATCTTAGAGTTGGACAGTTCGTATCTCATGACAAATATAAATGATGATGATCACCACCAGCAGCATCTAGCAGATGAAGTGGCAACAGGAGAGCTTGCTATGTGCTCTGGTAAACAAAAGATTATGAGAGGGTCAACAGCTAAATGAAAAATGAAATTCATGGGCTTCCCTGGTGGCGCAGTGGTTGAGAGTCCGCCTGCTGATGCAGGGGACACGGGTTCGTGCCCCAGTCCGGGAAGATCCCACATGCCACGGAGTGGCTGGGCCCGTGAGCCATGGCTGCTGAGCCTGCACATCCAGAGCCTGTGTTCCGCAACGGGAGAGGCCCCAACAGTGAGAGGCCCGCGTACTGCAAAAAAAAAAAAAAAAAAAAGAAATTCAGTTCATTTTATTTAATTCTCAACCTAATTTATTGTTGGTCTGAATATTATACCTAATTTACTTAAAAGATGTCATTTGGAATTTCTGTAGGAGATAAGAAAGAATTAAGTAACATGAATATTTGTATTAAGATTTGTGCAAAATTTTGCATATATTTTCTACTTTAATTCTAAAATATTTTGTGAATATTCTATTTTATTTATGAGGAATTGGAGTTTGAGAAAGATTATCTTATAGTTCTTAGGGTAATAGATACCCCAACTCTGTTTGAATAGAAAGCTTTTGTAAACTAATATAGAATGAGAATCAAAGTTCATTTTCTGTTGACCAAAATAAAAGCATTATTACTCAAATTCAGTGGGGCATCAAAGTATAATTTTTTTCAGGAAAAATCAAAAAATGGTTTTATTTCCTGTAGCGTATTTTTGTGAATTTTATTAAATAATAACATACATAAAAAGTGTGAAATTGTAAGGTCGGTGAATTTCACAAAACAAACAGAATCTTTAAGCAGCATCCACAATAAAATATAGGACCTAACCAAGTAATTCAGAATCTCTCCCCTATTTTCTTCCCAGACAAAACCATCTCATAAGCTAATCACTCACTATCTTTATTATAACACTATTGATTAATTGTGTTCATTTTTGGACTTTATATAAATAAAGTCATTCTATATCTACTCCTTCATTACTAGCATCTATCACTCAAAATAATGTGTGTGAGATTCATACGTGTGGTTGATATAGTTGTGATTTGTTCATTCTAATGACTGTGATATATCAATATTTTACTCTGTTTTGTAACTCTCTTTTGTAATTTTTTCCATTTAAGATTACCACACTTATAATATGTTTATTCCACTGTTATTAGATACTTACACTATTTCAAATTTCTGGTTATTCCAAATAAGCTACTGTGATAATTCTGGTACACATCTTTTGACAAATGTATGTAAGCATTTCTCTTAGATAAAAATCTATGATAGGAATTGACAGGTCATAGCGTATGATGTTCAGCTTTAGTAAATAGCAGAAAACAATTTTTCAACCTTGTAGGTAGGTAATAACCATTTATATTTCATTTGTTCCTCATTCTTGCTATTTATTTATTTATTTAGTATTTTAACAGTTCTATTGTGTATGTAGTGTTGCATTGGTTTAAATATGCATTTAGCTGATGACTAATCAAGTTGAGCAGCTTTTAAAAATTTTATTGGCTATTTATATATCCACTTTTTAATTCTTTTCCCTTTAAAATTATTGTTGCTCATTTGTATTGCTTTTTTATTGGCATATAAGAGTTCTTTATATATTCTACATGTGATCTTGGATGTATGCATTTAAAATATTTTCACCCAATCTATTGATTGGCTTTCCACTCTCTTAGTAGTGCCTGGCATAAATAGTATTTCTTAATTTTTATATTGTTTAATTTATACATTTTTATTTTCCTTTCTGTTTTGCTCTTAGTCCTATTTTTAATAAATCTTTGCTTACTGTAAGGTCATGTAGATGTTCTATGTATTCTTCTAAATCCCTTGTTGTTTATCTGTTCACATTTATATTTGTATTCTACCTGGAATTTACTCCTAGTTATGCTATGAAATAGGGGTCAAGATTATTGCTTTTGTATTTGAATGTTTAACTAATGGAGCAATACTATTGAAAAGAACGTTATTTCTCCACCAAACTGCAAGCTTATCTTTGTCATTGTAGAGGAGGAAAAAATTTTCTCTACACTTCTAGGTTCTTTTGGCTGATCTAATTATCATATGGACATAAAACGGATTAATAGGAGAAAAACATTTAATATCATATGTATGAAGGTCCCATAATTATAGGACTGAAGAAATGACCAAAACAATCTGTTTTTATAACTTTTTAGACAAAAAAAAATCCATTATTTGTGAGGATTCTACAAAACAAAGGGGTTTTTGCTTGGGGTACAAAATTAAAAAAGAAGTAACAAAGTGTGTTTATACAGCTTTCTTGGCCTGGAATTCCCTATCTATGGTAGCAAGGATTCCCTCCATCCTCCAGGCATAATGAGGAAACATTCCCATGTGGGTTTCGTTTCCTGCTTTCAGGGGAACAAAGAAAGGTCGGAATAGTCTTCTTGTACTGGCTGTTTCTCAGGTAACTTTAATTCAAAATAATCAATATGCCACCTTGGCATATTTTGGGGCAGCCTGACTCAAGAACCATCATCATAAATTATTCCATTACATATGTGTGGGTCAGTTCTTTGAATCTATATTCTGTTCAAAATGTGTTTTAAATGACATTGCTTTAGTATTCTCCTGATTATTAAAGCTATATATATATATTTTTTTCCCACACAGAGTATATATATACTATGTATGTATACTGTACATATATATAGTACATATTATATAGTTGCATATAATATTTACAATTATTCACACTCCTAATACTCAGTATTAACTATTATAACATTTTAATGAGTATCCATCCAGTCAGTAAAACACAGTGCACACACACACATGCACTATATGCCTAAATCATCTCTAAGCTCTAAATCAAAATTAATTTGGCACACCTTGATCTTTTCCATTAATACATCTGTATTTTTCTAACTTCTTTTTTTAGCCTAACTTTGATTTGAAAATAAACATTATCTTTTTTAAATAAATCATCTTCTTAGTTTTTTATTTTATTTGTAATGCAACATTGATTATAAACTCTTATTTAAGGAAATTTTATGTGACTGCACTTACGCATTTGATAATCTATTAACAAGGCAGCAAAATCTTAGCATTAGAAACTGCAAGATGGATGGAGTTCAGGAGTGAAGACAGCAAGCTGCATTTTACAGAAGGTCATACTTAGAAAGCAGGGTTTCTTAACACAGACAGTATTGGTATTTAAGGATGGATAACCTTTGCTGAAGCAGACTGTCTTGTATATAGTCTTGTGTTTAGCAGAATCCCTGGCTTTTACCCAGTAGATAGCAATAGCACTCCTCAGTTGTGACAACCAAAAATGGTTCTAAATATTGCTGGATATGTCCTGGAGGAAGAGAGGAATTGTTCTAGGTTGAAAAGCACTGTTGTAGGGAAAGAGTACAATTTGCTCTGGCTGTAGGCTCATCATGTAGTCTTCCTCCTATATCCATGCCTATGGGCCAACTGAAATTGCAAGTTATCAATTTGAACAGACATAGAAAGTTTTCTAAGAGAGAAGGAAGTAAGGCCCACATTCCATTCTTCTGAAATTTAAAGGTTGTCTTTGATAAACTCATCATTCTCTGACCACAATCTGACAAGAATATATGGCAGAACCTGAAAATGTGCTGCTAGTATTTAACAGTACTATATGTTACAGGGTAGAGCTTGTGTCTAACTGCATTTCTGATGCTAGAATGTTCCATATCCTGCCACTTTGGAAAAACATTAACCAAAATTATGTTAAAACCCTGCTTCAAAAATTGCTGATACATGAAGTCCAGCTTACATATGGACACAAGGGAGATGGCGTGCTTATATGGGCATACTTCTGGAGATATTTGGGAAAGACTGACTTGTAGATTATCTCATCTCCCCTCTCACACAAATAGCATAAAGAATTACTGGTAAACCTGAAGGTGTAATCAATCATTAGCTTCAACATTAGCTGTAACAATAGTTATATCCTGTTGAAGGCTCCCCGTGATGGAGAAGGGCAGACCTTGTTGGCTACAGTACTCTGCAGAGACCAGGACCCACATGGCCAGGATGTAAGCTTCAGCTGTCACAGCACTTGGTACAAGGGAAAGTCTTTGCCTTATCCAGTTGAATATCATAATTCTGATGACAACATCACTGAGTGGTGGAAGCATTTAGTGAAATGGGAAATAGGACCTTTCAGGGTATTGATGTAGTCAAATGAACTCTATAAAGCAAGTACTAACCATAAATGAGGCTACTTAGCTCAGTATTCAGCCTTTCCATTTTTTGCTGAATGAAGCAAGGCACTAAAGACCTGACCTGACTGATCTGTGTTATTCCTTGGAGTACCTGGGATTTTCGAGGTGTGGTAGGCTGAGCAGGCAGGTGTTGCTAGATATAAAATACAAGCTTTCTGTAATTTATAGACAAGGATTCCAGAATCATTTAATTAGGACACTGAAATGAAATGAAAACACATTTGATTACTGAGCTGATTGGTAGAGTTGGACAAGAGTTACACTAATCCATACCAAATAAGGCTGATAAGCTATTTAAACATTTGTAGTTCGCTTTCTGTTTAGATCTGGAAACTCAAATGGAGAGATTTATGAATTTATTTATGTTGAGGCTAAGAAACGAGGTACAAAATAAAGCATTTCTACTGTGTATAATCTTTACCCTTTCTCTTTTCTAAGTTTGCTTCATCTTTCATAAGAGCTTAAGAGATTTCAAATCAAACTCCTACCTTTTTTGTAACTCTCACCATGACTTAACCAATTGCTGTATTTGAAATTCTCTGGTAATTAAACCAGAGAACTTTTGTCCTGGATTTGCTCACATATTTTTTGGTTACAACTTTAATGGTTTATCTCTCTTTTCAAATTGAGTTACAAATTCTGGCTGGATAGTACAGAGTTTGTTTTGGTGTGTGTGTGTGTGTGTGTGTGTGTGTGTGTGTATGTATGTGTGTTTGGTTTAATAATCATAAACCAATCTGAATTTTGCAAGATAGAAATAAAAATTGTTATTCCATTACCTTGAATATCTCTATAAACTATGGTAGCTTCAGTTTTTAACCAGGATTAGGCTTGTTTGCTCCTGCTTCAGTTGCATTATTCTCTTTACTGCTATTTTTGTAATTATTTTTTAAAATCTTCATGTATTTGGTCTCAGTTATAGAACTTCCAGTTGAAAATTCTAGTACCATTCAACTCCCTTTTTTGCTTAATTTCGTATATACCAAGTTCATAGGTAACCATGTGTATGAGCACAATCTATATAAAACAGAATTATTGGCTGTTTTCCTATTATCAACATTCATGCTTTGTTTGTTGAGGTTTGTTTTTGCTTTTGGCAGTGGTGGTAAGGGGTTAGTGATCAGTTTATGTAGAACATATTGTGGTTATGTTTTTTGAACTCTGAGCAATCGCTGAAAATATGGTGTTTTTAAAATTTCTTTTCATTTTCTAATCACATCTTTGATCTCCTTGAATGATGTTGTAATTTCTCACCATTTATATGGCTTCCACACTCATGTTCCCAATTGTATAGCACAAGGTAAGCTTCAGAAAGTTGTGCAATCTTCATTAATTAACATTCCACTGAACTGAGCTCTATGTCATCTCTCAGAGTATGGGCTACAATAAGCCTTATGTAGGCAGCATTTCAGTTCCTGCTGAAATTCTTTGTCTAATTCTAGATGGACCTCTCAGTCCTTGGCACACATAGTTGTAAACACCCCATTGTCACTCTAGAACTCACAGTTTAACAACACTTTATAGTAATATTTTTGTTCCTACCCCTAGACCTGAAATGTTTGTAGCTAAGAGAGGAAAGAAATCCAACTCTATCCATACCTTCTGTGTGTGTGTGTGTGTGTGTGTGTGTGTGTTAGGGGTGAGAGATTTCTCCCTTTTATCTAAGTTCTGAATCACATTGAAAAATAGAAAGAATGTGATATTTAATGTAAGAAGACTTTACATTTTGTTTTCTCTACTTGGTATTAAGAAAATGAATATGGGCAAATACTTAACAATTTCCTCATCAGCATTACTAAGGTATAATGGTTAATATAATTAACTGCTTGAACATTGTCAAATAGACAGTTGGAAAATACTTTAAAATACTTATACTGTGATATTGTTTTTTCTGTTAGCCTCGGTCAAATGCACATTAATTGAATACGTTGTAAGCCTTCATTAAAATTCGCTTTCAATCCTCTTCTGATCAAAAACCACATATATTTTGTATTATCATTCCCCTTTTTCAGCATACTTAAATACACGATATTTTAAATAGTCCAGGCTTCATATTTCCTTTGAGCTCTTTCAACACCCTTTGACAAAACAGAATATAGGTGAGAGTTAAAATAAACTGCAATATTTCTTTTTAGCTATATGGTGGATTTTATCAAGGTTACCAAGGATGGTCTTACCATCTAATTTTGATTTGCCTGACATAATAATAAACTTGTACTTCAAAACACTTAAGCTTTGTAGGGAACTGTGGAAATATAACTTGAAGGCAAGTATGCAATAGAAATGTCAAACTATAGATGATTTAACCTTGAGGAAATTTGATTGTATTCTAATGTCGTTTGCTTATTTGCATAATGGAAGAAGTATTACAGTTTTGAATTGCACAATGATTTAGATATATGTAGTTTATGGTATGCTTCTGAAATCAGTGCCAGAGATTGGATATAGTGTTATTTGTTTTTTTAAAAAAAACTATTTAAGTAAATTGTTGAAAGAGAATTTGGGAAATTAAAATTTATTCTTCATCACTTTTTTTTATCATTTACAATGATTTTTATGTTATTGCAATATGGCAAGAAATCCTTAGCTAGTTTTCTGATATACTGATAAAACTTATTTTAAAAATTTTGTATATGCTAATAATTCTACTGTGCATCTGTTATACTAAAATACCTGGCTGAATAGTAAATAACATACAGATGTTTGAAATGATGTATAGTGAAAAATATTCTGTTTAGTGAATGAATGCTCTACTTTTTCCTCAGATTTATCTGAAAAGCATGAAATGCATTATTTCCCTCCCTCTCTCTCTCTCTCTCATCCTTCCTTCCTTTCTTTTTCTCTTTCATTTTACTTACATAGATGCTTTTAATTATAGAACTGAGTATAGAAACAGTAAGATTTAAGTTCCTTTCTTGTTTTATGAGCACTAATATGTCAATAGGTTTAGAAATTAAACAAAAGTCCAACAAATTGAGGTTTTGGAAATACTATCATTTCCATATTTATCTTCTCAAAATTAAAGATGTTGCTTTGTTCTTAAATTATTCCAAGTACTCAAAATTAGCAAAGGAAATGTTTCTTTTGAATTTAAAAGGATTTACTGAGAGAGCAGAGGTAGGTCAGTGGAGTCTAGTATAAAAAATGAATAAACGCAGTACTTAATTTTGGAAAATGTTCAGTGTACAGGTAAGTGGCTTACCATAATTAAATAACTTATTATATGACATCTAGTTAGTCAATATTAATTATTTTTATTTTTAATTGGGAATTTTGATTAATAAAACAAAAAATCAAATTATAAATTATTGTGTATTGATGAAAGCTACAGTTTTCTTTATTTCTCATTGTACTTGTAACTTCAAGTTCTCTGATGTTATATAATGTTCCAATTTGTCTATTAATGTATCATACATTTGTCTAATTTCTATAATAGCTCTAGGAGCTAAAATAATCTTTTTTATAAAGGAAGAGAGAACATGAATACTGCAAATGATAACATGGTAATCTTCCTTAATATGTAAGTGCTAGTGTGATTTAGCAATCTCAAGTTCATGTGGAAAACAATATATTTTCTTCTACCTCTCTTAAGCACATGACTAACCATTCCATAAATGGAAAAAATTTTCAAACTACAATTAGGAACCCTCAATGAAATAATGCTACAACTTCATTTTGGGAAGAATAACCTTTTCTGGGCGAGTATTGAAATGCTCATGACCATACATAATATGGTTTTTGATTTGTGCAGAAGGAAATATTCAGATCCTGGCATAGTGCTTGGTGTGTAGTACTCAATTCATAATATTGAATGTATCAATGAATAAAAGTATACATTGTTTCTGACTTACAAATGACTTTTTGGAGCACAACCCAATAACTGTCTCACTCTTATAAAATTCACTTTGGGATATGCAATATTTGAACAGACCTAAAAATTTAAAAATGATCTCAGAAAAATCTCTTAGAAAAGACTACATCAACATTTTATCATTGAAGGAAAAATTTGGAGAGTAATGTTGAAAATTAGATACTAAGAAGATCTCTGTAACATTATGGATGTCTTTTTGCCACATGGTCACTGTGCCTAAAGACAGGTGAATTTGGATACCTTGAATTTGTCTGAATTTTTGGGACATAAAAGTAATGAAGTAAGATTCTACACTGATAAAGAAAATTTGAGGAAAAACTAAATCTAATTTGTTTGGTTTTAATTTTTAATTTTGAATATTCATATTTTACATTTGACATCCAATATACACATATATTGGATGTATATACACAATATACACATAAATGACACAATATACTATATATATATACAATATACATATAAATGGCATCCAATATACTATATATATACTATTATATATAGTATATAAATATACTGTTTCTCAAATAAAATGAAATATTGTTTGCCTATTTTCAGTTAATTGATTAAATAGCATTTTGGAATTATTATTTCATAGGCAGACATCATGTTTTATGCTTTTTTTTTTTCCCCATCTGCACATACAGTCTGTGACTAGACATACATTCATTAAGAGGTAACTTATGCCAAGGGAAAAGGTCAAAATGGAAGTGTCTCAGCATTGCCTTATGGTTGAATTGACCCCATTGTCATTCCATGCCGATAAGTGTCCAATAAATTTCCATATTTAGAAATATGTAGATGTGGAGTACTCAGTTGCGTTGGTATCGTCACAGCTGTTCTGCTTCTTTTTGGCAGATTCTGTCTCTTGGCCAAGTCACAATGAGAGAGATTCAAGAAGTTTTAATTGTTCAATATTTTCATTGTGTTAGGAGATACAAATGTGAATGGCATCAGTATCAAAGGACATGATTTCAATTTTATATTTTTATATATAAAATGATGTAAATAAAAAGCCAAAACCAAAGAAAACATTTCTTCTCTGTAATATATCCATGATCCAAGAGTGGAAAAGTTTTAACTCATAAAGTTTTTATTCAAACTTCCACTTAGAAAACAAATATATTGACCTATGGATTTTTTAAATTAATAATTAATAGTCTGCTGTGCTAAGGATCCAACTTTTAAAGCAGGCTAATCGGTGGAGAGAACAGCATTTAGCATTGACACCTACAATTAAATAAATAACATATTGGAGCTTTTAACTATTGATATTTTTAACAGAATTTTTTTAGCTAATAATGGTTACTTTTTTCTGGATTCAGTAAACAGGAAACCAGTAGAAATTGTTTTATACAGTCATATGACCTCATAGGATACAACTTTCTCATATGAACCTAGCTCTAAAAAATGTAGTTTGGGAATAAAACAGCATTTTTTCCATGGTAATCTGTATATTTAATAATTATGGTTATTTTTCAGAGAGTGTAGAGACTGATTTTTCTCAATCATAATTTCATTTTAATGTGCATCCACATGGACATGTTTCTTCAGTCTTATAAGAGGGTGATGTAAAATGAGTTTCTGTTTTCAGCTATTGAGGATAGAATTCTCTTAAATGAAATGAGCACTCATTGATTATGAAACTGTGTTCTGTATATCCTCCTGCAATAGACCCCACTATTGCATTCTCAGAGGAAGACAGGGGAGCTTCTTGAGTTTTTCTGAGTTTCTCTTCAATACATTTAGGCAAAGGAGAGAGAGACTTACAGCCAAGAATTCAGTGGTTAGCCTATATCCAGCAACTCAGTTTAAAGAAACACAGCCCTGCATGGATGACCTTCAGTCATCCCTGGATGAATTTTCAGAGACTTATTTTCCCCTTGAGCAGCAGGAATTCATGTTAGATCTAGCCTTATTGTTTTATAGGTCCTGAATAAGTAAGTTATCTGCTAACAGGACATACAGTGCAAGTTAAAAAAAAAATCATGTGTTTTACTTGCACAAATATTAATTTTCTCAAGAGCATTCTATTGTAGGCAAGTCAGTTAGGTAGAATAATATGTATATAATCCATATGCATTTGAGAGTTAATTTAGTAAAAGTCCTAAATTTACCATTAATGACTGTGTAAGGAAGAGAAACAGGTGACAAACTAATTCCTGATTTTAATGCTTAAAATGGAATGCTAATGATTTACTATTCCTCTTGTTATCACCAACATAAAAGTTTAAAATAGGAAAAAAGAATTGTGAACTATATGGCTTACTATTATCAAATGTATAACAAAATCTCAAGAGTTTAAATTATATACTTCATCAGTGAAATTCATAGGACTAAGTTCAAACTTAAAATTTTCTTCATTTGGTGAATTTAAACTGAGTTCTGTACTTGGCCCAAAGAATAGGTGAATATATATATACATATATATACATATATATATATATATATACATACATATTCTGCAGCAGGATTTTTTTAAACTAATCAGATGAGGATCTCTTTAAAAATTCAGAGTTTGATTCAGGAGCTACATGGTGGAACAGGAGATTCTGCATTTGATATAAGGTCCCATGTTGGTCCACCAACCTGTCTTTGTTGTATCAAAGTCCTAGAGGCTCTTATAATCCATTTGATGATGCAAAGGTCTTAAAAATTAATGAGCATAAATATGGTAAGTTTTATTATAGAGTAGAGAATTAAGTGTTAAGAACATATCAAAGACTGGGAAACCAAATCTTTCTAGGGGTTATTAGGGAAGGTTTCACTGTGGTGGTAACAATTGAACTGAGTCTGAGAGGACGTATAGAACATTGCTAATCAAATTATTAATTATTACTGTCAGTTACAGCAGAAGGAATAATATATATAGACAATGACTCATGAAAAAGTCTGGGACAGTGTCATATTCAGTGTGGAATGAGCATAGGTGTGTCTGTGGGAACTGATGAGCTAGAAGGATATTGGGACAGTAGTTTGGACAAAATGGTAAGGACCAAATTAACAAACAGCTTTTATACCTTATAATTTGCATAAACAAAAAAGGTTTACAGTAGAGTAAAATTATTGTTTTTTTTTAAAAATACTTTTGAAAGTCATTTTCAGAATGAATTAAGCTAGAAAGTCTGGTGACAGTGAAACAAGATAGAAGACTCTTAAAATAGTTCAAATGAAGAAGATAATGGTCTACATTAAGGCAGAAATGTGAGGAATGAAAAGTAGCCAATTTTAACAGATATTACTGAGTTTTAGTAGTAACTGGTGACTGATTTGGTATGGGGATCAGAAAGATGGAGCAATAAATTATGATACAACATTTTCTATTTAAGGAGACAGGATTAAATGATGACAGCATTAGAAATGATCATATGTCAAAATTTTTGTAAAATACAGCAACCACTACCCATAAACTCAGTAATTATTCTGTCTTTATGTTATTAAAGTTAATAGATAATAATTATCAATTCACGTATTACAAATCTTCATTTTTTTAACATCATGCTGATCAAAATATTTTTATGTTTAAAAATAGAAATGATTTCCATAGGCCTCAGAATTTTAAATAAGTACATTTTCTTCAGTGTGATAATTAAAAATAAGAATATTTTAAATTGTATTGTTTTATTTTGCATGTTACTATTCATTTATTTTTCTCCTGGGCCTTTGGTAGTTTTATTTTCGATTAAAAATAATAATTTTCTGATATAATTGAACCATTTCTACTTTTACTGGACTCTGTAACTGCATGTTCGGCAATGAGAGTGAAAATATTACCAAAAAGTTAACATACACAGTTGTAGGCATATGGAAGATAAGGGTTTTTTTGGTTTTTGTAGATAATAAGTAAGATTAAAAATATGTAATAAGGGGAGGAGCTTCAAGATGGCGGAAGAGTAAGATGTGGAGATCACCTTCCTTTCCACAAATACATCACAAATACATCTACATGTGGAACAGCTCCTACAGAACACCTACTGAACACTGGCAGAAGACCTCAGACCTCCCAAAACGCAAGAAACTCCCCACGTACCTGGGTAGGGCAAAAGAAAAAAGAAAAAACAGAGACAAAACAATAGGGACGGGACCCGCGCCAGTGGGAGGGAGCTGTGAAGGAGGAAAGGTTTCCACACACTAGAAGCCCTTTCACGTGCGGAGACTGCAGGTGGCGGAGGGGGGCAGCTTCAGAGCCACAGAGGAGAGCGCAGCAACAGGGGTGCAGAGGGAAAAGCGGAGAGATTCCTGCACAGAGGATTGGTGCCGACCAGCACTCACCAGCCCGAGAGGCTTGTCTGCTCACCCGCCGAGGCGGGCGGGACTGTGAGCTGAGGCTCGGGCTTCGGAGCTTAGATCCCAGGGAGAGGACTGGGGTTGGCGGTGTGAACACAGCCTGAAGGAAGCTAGTGTGCCACAACTAGCCGGGAGGGAGTCTGGGAAAAGGTCTGGAGCTGCCGAAGAGACAAGAGACTTTTTCTGCCCTCTTTGTCTCCTGGTGCGTGAGGAGAGGAGATTAACAGTGCTGCTTAAAGGAGCTCCAGACACGGGCGTGAGCCGCGGCTATCAGCGCGGACCCCAGAGATGCGCATGGGATGCTAAGGCTGCTGTTGCAGCCACCAAGAAGCGTGTGTGCAAGCACAGGTCACTGTCCACTCCTCCTCTCCCAGGAGCCTGTGCAGCCCGCCACTGCCAGCCTCCCATGATCCAGGGACAACTTCCCTGGGAGAACACACAGTGTGCCTCAGGCTGTTGCAACATCATGCCGGCCTCTGCCTCGCAGGCTTGCCCTGCATCCATAGCCCTCCCTCCCCCACACCTGAGTGAGCCAGAGCCCCCGAATCAGCTGCTTCTTTAACCCCGTCCTGTCTGAGCAAAGAACAGACGGCCTCAGGGGACCTACACGCAGAGGTGGGTCCAAATCGAAAGCTGAACCCCAGGAGCTGTGCAAACAAAGAAGAGAAAGGGAAATTTCTCCCAGCAGCCTCAGGAGCAGAGGATTAAACCTCCACAATCAACATGATGTACCCTGCATCTGTGGAATACCTGAATAGACAGCGAATCATCCCAAATTGAGGTAGACATTGGGAGAAAAGATATATATATATATATATATATATATATATATATATATATATATATATATATATATGTTTACCATTTTCTCTTTTTGTGAGTGTGTATGTGTATGCTTCTGTGTGTGATTTTCTCTGTATAGCTTTGCTTTTACCATTTGTCCTAGGGTTCTCTCTGTCCCTTTTTTGTTTTAATTACTTTTAAAAAATTATTCTTAATAATTATTTTTTATTTCAATAACTTTATTTTATTTTACTCTATTTTATTTTATCTTCTTTCTTTCTTTCTTTCTTCCTTCCTTTCTTTCTTCCTTTCTTTTTTTTCTCCCTTTTATTCTTAGCCATCTGGTTGTAAGCCTTTTGGTGCTCCAGCCACACGTCAAGGCTGTGCCTCTGAGCTGGGAGAGCCAAGTTAAGGACACTGGTCCACAAGAGACCTCCCAGCTCGATGTAATATCAAAAGGCAAAAATCACCCAGAGATCTCCATCTCAACACCAAGACCCAGCTTCACTCAATGACTGGCAAGCTACAGTGCTGAACATCCTAAAACAAACGACTAGCAGGCCAGGAATACAACCCCATCCAAACCAGAGAGGCTGCCTGAAATCATAAGGCCACAGACACCCCCAAACAAAAAACAAAGACGTGGAAATGCCCACCAGAAAGACAAGATGCAGCCTCATCCACCAGAATACAGACACTAGTCCCCTCCACCAGGAAGCCTACAGAACCCACTGAACCAACCTTAGCCACTGGGAGCAGACACAAAAAACAATGGGAATTACAAACGTGCAGCCTGTGAAAAGGAGACCCCAAACACAGTAAGTTAAGCAAAATGAGAAGACAGAAAAACACACAGCAGATGAAGGTGCAAGGCAAAAACCCACCAGACCTAACAAATGAAGAGGAAATAGGCAGTCTACCTGAAAAAGAACTCAGAATAATGATAGTAAAGATGATCCAAAATCTTGAAAATACAACAGAGAAAATACAAGAAATGTTTAACAAGGACCTAGAAGAACTAAAGAACAAACAAACAGAAATGAACAACACAATAAATGAAATTAAAAATTCTCTAGAAGAGATCAATAGCAGAGTAACTGAGGCTGAAGAATGGATAAGTGACCTGGAAGATGAAATAGTGGAAGTGACTACTGCAGAGCAGAATAAAGACAAAAGAATGGAAAGAATTGAGGACAGTCTCAGAGACCACTGGGACAACTTTAAATGCACCAATATTCGAATTATAGGGGTCCCAGAAGAAGAAGAGAAAAAGAAAGGGACTGAGAAAATATTTGAAGAGATTATAGTTGAAAACTTCCCTAATATGGGAAAGGAAATAGTTAATCAAAGCCAGGGATCACAGAGTCCCATACAGGATAAATCCAAGGAGAAACACACCAAGACACATATTAATCAAACTGTCAAAAATAAATACAAAGAAAAAATATTAAAAGCAGCAAGAGAAGAACAACAAATAACACACAAGGGAATCACCATAATCTTAACAGCTGATCTTTCAGCAGAAACTCTGCAAGCCAGAAGGGAGAGGCAGGACATATTTAAATTGATGAAGGAGAAAAACCTACAACCAAGATTACTTAGCAAGGATCTCTTTCAGATTTGATGGAGAAATTAAAATGTTTACAGACAAGCAAAAGCTAAGAGAATTCAGCACCACCAAACCAGATTTACAACAAATGCTAAAGGAACTTCTCTAGACAGGAAACACAAGAGAAAGAAAAGACCTACAATACCAAACCCAAAACAATTAAGAAAATGGTAATAGGAATATACATATTGATAATTACCTTAAATGTAAATGGATTAAATGATCAAACCAAAAGACATAGACTGGCTGAATGGATACAAACACAAGACCCGTATATATGCTATCTACAAGAAACCCACTTCAGACCTCGGGACACATACAGACTGAAAGTGAGGGAACGGAAAAAGATATTCCATGCAAATGGAAATCAAAAGAAAGCTGGAGTAGCAATTCTATATCAGACAAAATAGACTTTAAAATAAAGACTATTACAAGAGACAAAGAAGGACACTACATAATGATCAAGGTATCTATCCAAGAAGAAGGTGAACAACGGTAAATATTTAGGCACCCAACATAGGAGCACCTCAGCACATAAGGCAAATACTAACAGCCATAAAAGGGGAAAATCAACAGTAACACAATCATAGCAGGGGAGTTTAACACCCCACTTTCACCAAAGGACATATCATCCAAAATGAAAATAAAAAAGGAAACACAAACTTTAAATCATACATTAAACAAGATGGACTTAATATTTATAGGACATTCCATCCAAAAACAACAGAATACACATTCTTCTCAAGTACTCATGGAACATTCTCCAGTATAAATCATATCTTGGGTCACAAATCAAGCCTTGGTAAATTTAAGAAAATTGAAATCGTATCAAGTATCTTTTCTGACCACAATGCTATGAGACTACATATCAATTACAGGAAAAGATCTGTAAAAAATACAAAGACATGGAGGCTAAACAATACACTACTTAATAAACAAAAAATCACTGAAGAAATCAAAGAGGAAATCAAAAAATACCTAGAAACAAGTGCCAATGAAAACAGGACGACCCAAAACCTTTGGGATGTAGAAAAAGCATTTCTAAGAGGGAAGTTTATAGCAGTACAATCCTACCTTAAGAAACAAGAAACATCTCAGATGAACAACCTAACCTTGCACCTAAAGCAATTAGAGAAAGAAGAACAAAAAAAACCCCAAAGTTAGCAGAAGGAAAGAAATCATAAAGATCAGATCAGAAAGAAATGAAAAAGAAATGAAGGAAATGATAGCAAAGATCAATGAAACTAAAAGCTGGTTCTTTGAGAAGATAAACAAAATTGATAAACCATTAGCCAGACTCATCAAGAAAAAAAGGGAGAAAACTCAAATCAATAGAATTAGAAATGAAGAAGGAGAAGTAACAACTGGCACTGCAGAAATACAAAGGACCATGAGAAATGACTACAATCAGCTCAATGCAATAAAATGGGCAACCTGGAAGAAATGGACAAATTCTTAGAAATGAACAACCTTCCGAGACTGAACCAGGAGAAATAGAAAATATGAACAGACCAATCACAAGCACTGAAATTGAAGCTGTGATTAAAAATCTTCCAACAAACAAAAGCCCACGACCAGATAGCTTCACAGGCAAATTCTATCAAACATTTAGAGAAGAGCTAACACCTACCATTCTCAGACTCTTCCAAAATATAGCAGAGGGAGGAACACTCCCAAACTCATTCTACGAGGCCACCATCACCCTGATACGAAAACCAGACAAAGATGTCACAAGAAAGAAAACTACAGGCCAATATCACTGATGAACATACATGCAAAAATCCTCAACAAAATACTAGCAAACAGAATCCAGCACCACATTAAAAGGATCATACACCATGATCAAGTGGGCTTTATCCCAGGAATACAAGGATTCTTCTATATATGCAAATCAATCAATGTGATACACCATATTAACAAATTGAAGGGGAAAAACCATATGATCATCTCAATCGATGCAGAGAAAGCTTTTGACAAAATTCAACACCCATTTATGATAAAAACCCTCCAGAAAAGAGGCATAGAGGGACCTTTCCTCAACATAATAAAGGCCATATATATGACAAACCCACAGCCAACATCGTCCTTAATGGTGAAAAACTGAAACCATTTCCACTAAAATCAGAATCAAGACAAGGTTGCCCACTCTCACCACTATTATTCAACATAGTTTTGCTGTTTTAGCCACAGCAATCAGAGAAGAAAAAGAAATAAAAGGAATCCAAATCGGAAAAGAAGTAAAGCTGTCACTGTTTGCAGGTGACATGGTAGTATACATAGAGAATCCTAAAGATGCTACCAGAAAACTACTAGAGCTAATCAATGCATTTGGTAAAGTAGCAGGATACAAAAGTAATGCACAGAAATCTCTAGCATTCCTATACACTAATGATGAAAAATCTGAAAGTGAAATTAAGAAAACATTCCCATTTACCATTGCAACAAAAAGAATAAAATACCTAGGAATAAACCTACCTAAGGAGACAAAAGACCTGTATGCAGAAAGTTATAAGACACTGATGAAAGAAATTAAAAATGATACAAATAGATGGAAAGATATACCATGTTCTTGGATTGGAAGAATCAACATTGTGAAAATGACTCTACTACCCAAAGCAATGTACAGGTTCAGTGCAATCCCTGTCAAACTACCACTGGCATTTTTCACATAACTAGAACAAAAAACTTCACAATTTGTATGGAAACACAAAAGACACCGAATAGCCAAAGCAATCTTGAGAAAGAAAAACAGAGCTGGGGGAATCAGGCTCCCTGACTTTAGATTGTACTACAATGCTACAGTAATCAAGACAGCATGGTACTGGCAGAAAAACAGAAATATAGATCAACAGAACAGGATAGAAAGCCCAGAGATAAACCCACACACATATGATCACCTTATCTTTGATAAAGGAGGCAAAAATATACAGTGGAGAAAAGACAACTTCTTCAATAAGTGGCGCTGGGAAAACTGGACAGGTACATGTAAAAGTATGATATTAGAACACTTCCTAACACCATACACAGAAATAAACTCAAAATGGATTAAAGACCTAAATGTAAAGCCAGACACTGTAAAACTTTTAGAGGAAAACATAGGCAGAACACTGTATGACATAAATCACAGCAAGATCCTTTTTGACCCACCTCCTAGAGAAATGGAAATAAAAACAAAAATAAATAAATGAGACCTAATGAAACTTAGGAGCTTTTTCACAGCAAAGGAAACCATAAACAAGATGAAAAGGCAACCCTCAGAATGGGAGAAATTATTTGCAAGTGAATCAACTGACAAAGGATTAATCTCCAAAATTTACAAGCATCTCATGCAGCTCAATATCAAAAAAACAAAGAACCCATATCATCTCACACAGGTTAGAATGGCCATCATCAAAATATCTACAAAAATTAATGCTGGAGAGGGTGTGGAGAAAAGGGAACCCTCTTGCACTGTTGGCAGGAATGTAAATTGATACAGCCACTATGGAGAACAGTATGGAGGTTCCTTAAAAACTAAAAATAAAACTACCATACAACTCAGCAATCCCACTACTGGGCATATACCGTGAGAAAACCATAATTCAAAAAGATTCATGTACCAAAATGTTCATTGCAACTCTAGTTACAATACCCAGGACATGGAAGCAACCTAAGTGTCCATCGACAGATAAATGGATAAAGAAGATGTGGCACATACATACAATGGAATATTACTCAGCCATAAAAGAAAGGAAATTGAGTTATTTGTAGTGAGGTGGATGGGCCTAGAGTCTGTCATACAGAGTGAAGTAAGTCAGAAAGAGAAAAACAAATACTGTATGCTAACACATATATATGGAATCTAAGAAAAAAAAAAAGGTCCTGAAGAACATAGGGGCAAGACGGGCACAAAGACAGAGACCTACTAGAGAATGGACTTGAGGATATGGGGAGGTGGAAGGAAGGGTAAGCTCTGACAAAGTGATAGAGTGGCATGGACATGTATACACTACGAAACGTGAAATAGGTAGCTAGTGGGAAGCAGCCGCATAGCACAGAGAGATCAGCTCGGTGCTTTGTGACCACCTAGAGGGGTGGGAGGGAGGGAGACACAAGAGGGAAGAGATATGGGGATATATGTATATGTATAACTGATTCACTTTGTTGTAAAGCAGAAACTAACACACCATTGTAAAGCAATTATACACCAGTAAATATGTAAAGAAAAATATGTAATAAAATTTAAAGTCAGAACTCAAATATGTACTGCCATTTGCTTTTTTAAAGAGGGGGAAGTTTCATCAATCTTTATTACATATTTTCTGAACTCAGATGTAGTTTGTAGCCATGTAAAAGGAAAAATATTTTGTACAAAATATAAGTATAAATGTTAAGCATTCCTTTCAGTAGTATACTGCAATATTTACAATAGCTAACAGCATGACTTTCAGAAACTTGAGCATATAATAGCAATTTGTCATTTTTCTCCATGTTCATTGACATTATCAAGGCATATTTAACTCAGCAGGAGAATTTAAATTTCATACTTGGTGATTTCATGAAGCATTCTTCTTACCCTGAGGTTTCATCTAAAAACTCCCTTTTCATTTCTTTCAATAAATTACCATCTATTCATATCTCCTTCATTAGAATGTTAGGCTTCATTAGAATGTTCAGATGCAAATAATCAAAATACCACCTGTTTTCAAACTATATTTGTATAAAAGTTTACTTCTGATTTGTAATTTGGATAATGGCTAAGGAAACCTTTATGAATATAATCTCTGTGGGCAAGCATAGTTAGAGAATTTGGTCAGAATCTCTTGTGGTATAACCTGATCTGTTTTATCAGTTGGCTTGGATTTAAATTGGTTGTATTGTGTTAGACTGTCATTACCACTGGGGGAAAACAAAACTAGGTAAGACAAAATGGAATAATGGCACTTTAATTTTTTTTTTTTTTTGCGGTATGTGGGACTCTCACTGTTGTGGCCTCTGCCGTTGCGGAGCACAGGCTCCGGACGTGCAGGCTCAGCGGCCATGGCTCACGGGCCTAGCCGCTCCGTGGCATGTGGGATCATCCCGGACCGGGGCATGAACCCGTGTCCCCTGCATTGGCAGGCAGACTCTCAACCACTGTGCCACCAGAGAGGCCCACATTTTAATTTTAATAACTAAAAGGAGAAGAAAACTATTTCTTTAGTAAGAACCATTTGCTCCTAGTGGTCTTACTCTAATTCCACTTGATGGAGAACATCCCCTTCAAACCAGGTATTGATACGTAATATATTGTCCTATAATTCCGCTCCACCTACCCTAGTCCCAAACTGGATGTCCTCTATGTTCTTATGAATTAAAATTATAATACAGTCTTCCAATTCATGAAGCAATGAGGCGTAAATTTATCTTTCATTATGTCCTTTCCTTAATGTTCACAATGCTAATACCATTTATTCATCTATATGTTACCAAAGTTGTGGGCTAAGTACTACACATACTATCCTTGTATTGGCAAAGACCAAAAAATAAATAAATGATTAAAATTAGAACTAAAGCTAGATCTAATAACAAATTTAGTAATTATCATCCCAGTAAGTATTATCTTGCCCATAGTATGCCATCTATATTTTATAGAAAAGGAAACTGCACTTTGGTTATTTATCTTGTCCTAGCAAGGCACAAAACAAGTAAAAGCCAGAGCTGAAACTTAAACCATTTCTTTCCACTGTATTATATTTTTTCCATTCCTTATATTTAAACTTTGAAAATATCATAAAATTACATTTTGTTTTATTCTAATATGACTTGGATTTACTTTTCTTTTCCATTTGTACTTCATGGACCCAGGTCCAGAGTCCTGACAGTTCACAATTTATTTGCTTCCAAACTTGATCTAAGCTCATCTCCCTACTTCGACCCTCATCCATTCTTCCATTCTGCTTTCCACTGCCAGCTAAAATCCCTTAGGTCTAAAAACTGCATTTTCTTAGTATAATGCCGTAAAGCATGAAATTTGATGTTTACTTTCAAAGCCTTTCTTAATTTTGTTCTATTTCTTATTAACTACATTTCTTACTTTTATTACTCTTGGATGTGTAAAAATTAATAAAGGGGAACCTCACTAAAATGAGTTTGGGAGGCCAGGGTGGGGAACTGTCATGCAGTACCACTCCATGTCAGTTACAGGAAGAATTGTCAATTATAGACCCCAAAACAAAAATCATCAACAGAAAAGAATCATTAATTATAGGCCCCAAAAGGGAAAGGTATATATTCTATTCCCTACAAGAAACTGACTACCCCAGCAACTCGGCCAATGAGAAGCCGTTATCACCTGGAACTCTCACTTTTCTCCAATGAACTTTTATTCAAAACAACCCCTCTCAGCTTCTTCCTTTTTCTCTGTAAAATAATGACTCTCTCCTTTGTTTGTTGGACTGGGCTATTGTTTTTGCCATGGCTTGATTGCAATTCTCTGCTCTTTTAGAATAAACCCATTTTTGCTGATAAAAGAACTGATTTTTTCCTAAGGTCAACAAATATTAGTTATCTCATACTACTTTTATTGCTGTCAGCAGGATAAGTAGGTCACTATGACTAGTGTGATTTTTTTTTTTTTGGATCTCTGCTAACTGACTTTTTAAAAAAATATATCTTTATTGGAGTATAATTGTTTTACAATGGTGTCTTAGTTTCTGCTGTATAACAAAGTGAATCAGCTCTATATATACATATATTCCCATATCTTCTCCCTCTTGCATCTCCCTCCTACCCTCCCTATCCCAACCCTCTAGTTCATCACAAAACACCAAGCTGATCTCCCTGTGCTATGTGGCTGCTTCCCACTAGCTGTTTTACATTTGGTAGTGTATATATGTCCATGCCACTCTCTCACTTCATCCCAGCTTACCCTTCCCCCTCCTTACATCTCTCAAATCCATTCTCTACATCTGTGTCTTTATTCCTGTCCTGCCCCTAGGTTCTTCAGATCATTTGTGGGGTTTTTTTAGATTCCATATATATGTGTTAGCATATGGTGTTTATTTTCCTCTTTCTGACTTACTTCATTCTGTGTGACAGTCTCTAGGTCCATCCACCTCACTACAAATAACTCAATTTCGTTTCTTTTTATGGCTGAGTAATATTCCATTGTATATATGTGCCACATCTTCTTTATCCATTCATCTATCAATGGACACTTAGGTTGCTTCCATGTCCTGGCTATTGTAAATAGAGCTGCAATGAACATTGTGGTCTGAATTTTTTATTGAACTCTAACCTTGCATTCTCTCCTCTCATTTTTATCTCCATCTATACAAGTCCTGCCCATCCCACAAAGCTCAAATTAGAATCTGTCACTCACACAGACATCAGTTTGCCTGTTGCTTCCTATATTTAACCTGCCCGTTTATAAAGTTGATCTAGCTTTTATAGTGAGTTCTGAATATTTTTCTATAATTAGCTGTAGTTTATTAAGTGATTTAACATGTGTTAAGAATCCTGATAACTGTACTATGTGTTTTAATCCTCATGATATCCCAATGAGTTATGCACAATGATTAATCTTATTTAAGAAAAAGAAAAGTAGCTTACTCAATGTTGCATAATTACTAAATAAATACTAAATTTGTTATTAAATTTAGCTTTTTTTTTTTTTGCTTTTTGTTTGAAGGATATTTGACTTTTTTCTCCACAAAGAGTGGAAATGGCTTTAGAAACCTTAGAAATCATAGTCTTCATACCTCCTTTTAACCAATGTTTTTAAAGGCATTCCATTGTGATCACTGAGTAAATAGGGTTATTCATAAAGAAAATGGGAGCCAGTCATATATTATAATTTTAGGAGCACTTGGTTATGTAGATTTATAAAAACAGACTTATAAAATGGAAACATTTATTCTGAGAAAAAAAAATACACCTGGTTTTCAAAAACGAAATTTATACTACTATTGACAGACCACATGATTAAATCTTGTCCTACCTGAGAATACATCAGAATATAAATAACAAATCCATTGTTTCAAATATTTATTAATCAGGTCTTTTCTCTTATGAGGGGGTGGAAGTGAAGATGAATTAGAATTTAGCATATGGCCTAAGTATAAAACCAAGAAAAATTTAATTCATGTGGATAGCAAATTTTTAAAAATTCACCAACGTCATTTCCATAATAAAACAGCTGCAAGATTTGTCTTTCAATCAGTCACTACTGCTAAATAAAAATGACATCCTAATGTCCTCTAAGACAGGCTTTGGCAAACTATGTCCTGCAAGCTAAAGATAAAATGGAACATCTATATAGGGCAAAGGGCAAAGAAAAATCATCTCTATCATATTTCCTCTTTGGAGTAATAGAAATAGCATCTTAAAATTTTAAAGATTAAAAAAAAATCTTTAGTAACCTTCAAGCTTTCAATGTCTTGAATAGGTTCAAAACCCAATGTGGCATCTTTGTATACTCCTTTGAGACTGTATTTCTGGTTCAAAATATAATCAAAGAAAATGAGGCCAATGAGCTTTTGTTCAAAAATATTGTATGTGGCAGAAGTGAAGAAGTCACTTAAATTTCAGCAGTAATTAGTGCTTTTAATTTAAAATGCATCCTCTAAGGCTTTTAGTATTGATAATGAGACACTTTTGGTCTGACACTAAGTAAAGACAACAACGAAGGTGGAAAGAGAGAAGACATCCCAAAGTAACAGTGTTTTAAATTAATTATGAGAAACAGTGAGCTGGCCAGCCAACTAAGAAAATAACACTGTTTTTATATTTGATGTTCTTTCTTGCTTGTTTGTTTGTTCAGTTTTATGCAAATAGCTTTTTAAAATTATGGTGTCAAAGAAAATTGGCTATATAGTAAGATTTTTCACAGTTGTATGTACTTAGATCAGGGGGTAGCTCTAGATATATAATACTGAATCTGTATGTTTCATAAAGAAAATAAGCCTCATTAATTTATGTGTCTTATAATTTATGTATTTTTGCACAAAGTATATTTTCATAAGAAAACTCTTTTTGTTTAGAAATTATAAGTCATTATATGAGACCTCAAAATTTTTTAAAAATCCATAGAATAACTTGGTTTTAGAGCTATGGTAAGAACAAAACTAACCAACAAAAAACTGAACTACTATTACTTTCCCCATCTCTAAATCTACCACAGTGTCTACTCTGCTTTTGCCTTTTTGAATTAGCTTTTTTAACCCCCAAATTCAAATGCCCATGTTTACAACACTCTACTGGATTTTAAATTTTTATATTGCGCTTGTATTGTTTCTGTAATCCACTCAGATTTAGTTCTGGATAGGTTGCTAAATTGAAGAATAATACATGATACTATTTTCTACCATAAATAAATATCTTTGTTTGTTAACTCACACATAAACCAGACAAAAAGTGTGGGCTAGGATAATAGGTGTATAGAGAGAACCTAGTGCGTTTCCCTATTTCTGGCTAAAGTGACATTTGATGAAGTCTAAATATTTCTGCCATTCTATCTAATCCTATTATTCAAATATAAATCATACTCTATTTGAAATTAATGTGATTTTAACATAGTAAGTATTATATTGAATCACATGAAATTGCCTATAATAAACTATTTTTGGTCTACATTTGACCATTTCATAAGGTTATACCTAATATTTATGTATCCCATTTGTTTAACTTTGGTCTATAAACTTATTCTTAGTAGATTAATATTAAAATGTGAATGATCTGGAAAGAAGGTACTTGCAATGCCAGTGATTTATGTGATTTACACATAATTGATTCTATTAATGAATAAGTGTGAAATAGGAAAACCAAGTGTAATATTTTATATTTTCTTCCTACTTTTCTTATTATCAACATAAAACGTCCAATCAACTAATACCTAAAGCAGCTAAATTATCTCAGGGATATTAAGAATCCGAAATACATTGGATTTTTTACATCAGACTTGAAATGTAGAAGGGACAAAACATATCTAGAACAAGTAGCTAGAAACTGGGGACAAAATACATTCACATGCCAATTTATGTGATAAAAGACATTAAAATATTAAGAAATACAGAAAATAGATAAAAGGTGAAAATCAGTGGTAGAAACTTCAATGTATAAAGTAGAATTTGAAATGGATTATTTGTTTTTAAATGGAGACTTTAGTTTCTAGAATGAGACATAGATAAATAAATCCACTTATTTATTTCAAGAAGCTCACGTCTGAGAAATGGTCACAGCTTTGCCTACCATACATTTCATACCAGGCTGTGTACACTGTTTCATGATTAGAGGTTGTTTACTTTTGCTGGTCAACACCAACTACTTTAAAAATATTTCCGCACTTTAAAAGTACTTTAGACTTACAGGGGCACCTGGGCCATGCACACCCTTCTACGCTTCTTTGCACTGGGCATAAATAGTGCCTAGCAGAGTACAAATCCCCTCTCCCCCACTGTGGGCAGATATCTTAACATGGTAATGAAGCAAAAATAACTTTTGGACACCTCCAAGTCTCATCTGCACAGGCTGCTTCCTGTGGTCAAGTCAGAGCCTGTTCAGGGTGGCTGACCACTGCATATCTTTTAAAGCAATGCTGCAAAACATCTCTGTCAAATACCAGGTGCTTTTGAAACAAACACAGATATAAATCAAGGAAAGGATCCTTTAGCTCTCAGGGACTGGTATGGGTGACAAAATCACTACATATTCAGAGTTTAATAAGTGATTTAAACAATTTGTTAAATGTTAAATGAAGTATATTTTATAACATACTTACATTCTACTTAGAACTTGTAGTATACACTGACACACACATACACACACAAATATGTACATAAAATCATCATTCATTTTTTCCCTCACACGTACTAAGGAAAGGAAACATTTCCAAAATTCCCATCTGTGCTGCATGTGAATGTACCTAATTGTGCTCTGATGACATGGCTTTAAACTTATAGTCCTGTGAGATGGTAGGTTTAGAGGCTTGGCTGTACTAAAAATTATTACAATTTTTATTACAGTTTGTAAAAGGTGGGGCATTTTACACATTTCCCATGAAAGCATCATGATAGACATGAATTCATTAAAGCAAAATCCTGTATAGATTTTTAGACGGTGTCCATTTCTACACACACACAAACACCACATACACAAACATATATTTATACATACAAATATGCATATATATGTATACTTAGCATAGTTTTGAACTCCTAAATAATATAATCACTCTAACAGTTTTTTACTGTTTTATATTATTATTTGTGAACTCTATAGCAAGGAGTGTTTGAAAAGACATAATCTAGACTAAATATAAATCTAGACAAGCTATTATCTAATATAGCAAGTTCTTAATTCCATAGAAAATGACTATATAGTCCTTGACTGTAATAAAACAATTAAAACAAATACAGGCTACTGGGCTCACACGTGTGTCTGTGTGTGTGTAAGAGTATTTAAGAGTTATAAGTTTCAGCATAACATTCCTAGATTAAATTCCCTCTACCCATTTTTATGAACATTTCTTAAGTCTTCATTATATTTCTAATAAAAGAAGGATAATGATAATTTGTAAAAAGCTTTTCTTTACAGCACAAAGGCATGGAAGTATAAAGAAAGTAATGTGTGGTTCATAAAGTACAGCAGTACCACAGCTGCACTTGCTACTAAAGAAGTCACAACCAATCACCAAATAAATACACTTACTTATATACATAAGTAAATTTAGAGCTGGGCTATTTATTGTTCCTCAGATGGTCCCAGTGGGCTTACACTTTCAACAGTGATTCTTAATGTGTTTCTCCCAAGAAAATCTGATTGCAGTTTCTTCCCTCACCCCTTATTTCTCTAGATACAATTATAATTTAATTTTCTATTAAGGAGGAATGGAACAATTGATATCTGTGATTTTTTTTCTAAAAGACTTTATTGAGGTATAATTTATATGAATAAGAGACATTCATTTATATTTTTGAGGAGATTTAGCATATTTATTCATTCTTATAAACATAGCCCCAGTTAGGTATAGAATATTTCCATTTCCTTTAAAACTTCCTCCAGGACCTCATGGTTGGCATCCCTATTACTCTGTCCCCCAGGCTATCATTTATTTTATTTCAATCACTATAGATTATTTTTTCCTTTTCTGGAATATTTTATCAATGAAATTTTAAAATCTGTCTGGCCTCTTTGACTCAGGATAATGCTTTGGGATAAATTCATGTCACTGCATGTATCAGTAGTTTTTCTTGTTTATTTTTGCAATTGTGTGCACCTGTGTGTGTGTATGTGTTGGGCAGTAGCAAAGTATGGGGAATTTACTCTTCTAGACAGCAGGCTCAAACCTCTGCATTGGATTCTTATTGAAATATTTTCTGAGAAACTGCTTGTCTCCCAATCTGTAATATGCAACATGGAGTTCTGCCTATTTATTAATCCATTGCATCCGCCTGTCAAACCCTTGATCCCTATGGACACTTTCCAAAGATAAGATATTCTCAGTATGGTGACATTATAGAATCTAAGTATTGCACAATATAATGGTTTTAACCAAAGATTACATAGAGAATTTTTACAATAATTTTCTCCAAATTACTAACATTTTAAACAAACAAAAACTAGTAAGAAAATTTGAGTTACATGTCAAATATAACTGTAGAATATCAGGCTCACAAGGTGATGTTTTGAAAAAATATGTCAAATGTCAACAATGGGGATGCATGTCTTAATTATTTTCTGAAATTGAAAAAGCCTTCAGAGCCTCCTTCTCAGTGTGAACCATTCTCCGCAACTGCATGTTTGATCTGCATATGTTTCTTTAGTTTAAGTATATTCATGTTTTGCTCTTGATTTTGTTTGGTGTTATAAAAATGGACCTCTAAAATTTTGTAAAGTGTTGCTAAGTATATGGAGAATGAAGTAAAGAATCAGAAAATTATTTCAATGTAAGGAAAGATGTAACTGCAAATAGGTATCCAGGAAATAATTTTTTAAGAGTTTTACTTGTCATTGCTATATGCAGTGTTTAACACTTTGGGGGGCACTTTAATATCTAGGTAAACATAACGGACAGTAAGTAATCTTTGACCAGTGCTTCTAACAAGGCATATTTCTACCTGAATATGATAGCTTTATATACAGTAAACAGTCATGATATTCTAATATTTTTCAGAAGCATCAATCTAATAATGGTTGTTTCATTATTTCCAATAGGTTGTATAATCATCAAAAGTATCATAAGATAAATAGTAGATAAAATATTAAATTAAAAAAATTAGCCAAGAAAGATAACATTCAAGTAATAAGAGTTCTGGAAAAAGAAAAGAGAAAATGGAGAAGGGAGAATATGTCAAAAGGATCTTCATATAGTTGTGAATTTGAGAGAAGCACAGCTATGAAGGTGATTTCTTTATCTTCACCCCCAAATGTTGTCCTTTTTTTCCTTTTTTGGTATCTCAGTGAATAACCGTATTCATTTTATTCCTCTCTAAATTATCCAGTTCTCTGTATCCATGTAAAAAACAACTCAATTCAAACTATCATTCTGCACCCAAATAATGACATACTCTCCTAAGTATAAGTTTTACAACGCATTTACCCCCTCCAATTATTTCTCCATTAACACTCTTCTTATTCTAAATTGCAAATATTAGTTCATAATACTTCACTAGATCTCTGTGCCCTTAATGCACAGCTTTAGTTTCCTAGAACACTTTGTAAGAATACTTTTTATGTCATAATCTCTGATTAAGTGACAAGAATTCCTGTGTAGTATTTTTCACCCTTCTCAAAGCCTTTTACTTTCCAGATCTATATGGTAACTTTCAAATATCTGAATGTTCCATGTTTCACCTTATCTCTTTGCTCCAATTGTTAGTGTTCAGGCCAGAGAAATGATATGTCTTTTCTCATCACTCTTATTTAGGCTATTTCCTACTCTTACTAGTCTTTCAGTTAGTAGTAATCCTCCGAAAATTCTTCAAGAGAGTCATATTCTGGGCTTTGGGTATATTCTTTACCTGTCGAAGAAACTTTGATAATATGCTGTTATAATTGCAATTTACCACAGTGTTGGTTCCACTAAATTTTGAGTCACTTGAAGGTAGATACTGTGTTATTTCATCTCAGATTAATAGCAGGTAAAGACACTTGGCATAAAGTAGGTGTGAAATAAATATATGTTGAGTGAATATGCAGATAAAAAATGGGCAAGTTCTTCATATTTTCCTTTATTTGTAGAAAATATACACTATACAAGAAGTTCCGCAATGCTGCTCAGATTAATCCTACCAAGGAAAGAAAAGAAACAATTTCTTAAGCATGATCAGATGAGCTTTGCATTTAGAAGGTTTCAAAGGATTTTTTTTGTTGTTATTTTTCCCCTCTGGTATCTGTTGTAATACCAGTTGAAAATGTTCAAATGATTCTGTAAATGAATCTGAAATTTTCAATTATGGTTGGATATGACACATTTTGTGTTTTCAAGGCATTATAGCCAGACAATAATTACTAACAGTACTAGTCTTACATAGACATTGACATTTTGCTGTGGATTACTCATTTCACTAAATGACACAGTGTTCCCAGTATCAGCTCACAGTGTTTACACAACAGATGTATCACAACAACTTAAAATGATCTTACCTAGCAAGAGGACTTATATTGGAAATTATATATCAGTTCTGGAGATCATTTCTAACTTTGTTTATTTAATCAGACAAATAAAATATTCAGAATTGAATAAAACATTGGAAAAAATGAACTCTGTGTTTCAACCTTGAGATTTTCCTTTATATTTGTAAATACTGTATATATAAATTGGATTTATAGCAAGGAACCAGAGAACTTCATCAATTTCAACTTCAGGGCAGGACTGAATCAATTTACAAGTATATTCCCTCTGCCTTTTCCTGGACTTCCCACAATCCTATATGTGAAATCAAAGAACTTCTGTCTATTTTGTGCCTAGGAGTAAAGAGATTGTATCTTATAATCCCTTCTATACTTCAAGCACTTTGTTTCCCAGTAAATATTTAGTGACCTACTGTTAACAGACTAAAAGATTTTCCCATTATACAAGTTTTTTCTTCCCCTTTCCTTTTTCTAAATATTTTTCTTTGCATTTGTAGATCTGTTGTACATTTAGAAAATAAATATAAATGAACATTTAGAAAAGAAATATAAATGAACAATAAATCCCATCATTACTGAAGAATATAACTGAATTCAAGGATATCTAGAGTTCTTAGATTTTTCTTCTTTATCTTTGGGTAATTTTTCTATTATATCAGTACTTATTTACCACATAAACTAATTTAAGCATAGCTTGGAAATAATGATTGCACAGAATAATAACTATGTCCATGCTGCTAACTCTCAAAATTTCTCTAGGTTCTTGGCAGCATCTTAGGCCTTCAGGATTTTCATTTTATATCCAGTTTTTATGGAGGCTTTTTATGCAATTAATGTATATTTTTGCTCCCAAGGCTCCAAACAATATGCAGTTGCAATTAAATATGTATATGTCAAATGGTTTTCAGAATCCCAGAAGTAAAATATATAAACACTTCCTGTGTTTGGCAGTTTTTAGAAGGCAACTATTTATTCAAAAGTTTAACATGAATAGAACCCAACGTTTAGCATATTTCCCAAACACGTAACTTCAAAAACAAAGCAAAGGAAGACACATCCTATTAAATTGTGTCAACAAAAATTTATGAGATGAAGATAATTACTGGCTCTCTGTACTTGTCTTTGGTTTAAATATTTGAGAGCTAAAATTATAATCTTATTTAAAATTATCAGCTTAACTATTTTATACATTAAAGACTTTTCCAGTATTTAAATTTAAATCCTCACATCAAGCCCCAAGTGATAAATACCCCTGTATAATAGTGGCAACATTAATTTATTTACAAAATCTTATTGCCTCATACACTTTGGAGATCAATAATGTATTGAAATGTGTTTTTATATATGTATATTATTTCTAAGTCTACCATCCTCCATATTACGCTAACTTAAATTTCAGAATGGTCTTTCAGTGTTTCATAATATCACAGTTTAGTCTCCCTGTGTATTCTTGGTTTTTCAAAAGTTTAAATTTCCTCTTCCCCTCCACCCCCCCATCAATGACATCACAGTACCCTAGTATTGCAGATTCACAATCTGTAAATGTGAAAACAATCTAGTCTGACCACTCATAATAGACATAGTTTTTTTTTTTTTACTTTTTCACCCCAACTCATAGCATCTTTTCACTTCTATCCTACTGTAATGTTGCCTGAAGTTTTAATGTATCTTAATACTACCATCAACTATATAGATGGACTTTGATTGACCAGGAAAATCACTGTAACCCCTTCACCCTTATAGGAAATTCAGCTGAATTGGTTCAGAGTAAAGCCCAGGATATATTTTCAGAGTTGGGGAAGAAAAGCTCTTCCTTTTGAAAGTAAGGATATTTTGATATGATGTCTGCAAGCACTTCTGTCGTTTCTGGAAAGTCCTCCTCAGGCCAGATCCACACATGGAGAAGGGCAGATCCAGGAGGAATATTCTAGAGAATCAGAATTCTTTATAATACATTAGGTCAAATCATATTTGAATTGGTTATCCTCCTGAAATTTACTCTTACTTAGGCTGATAAATTATTGTTTTAAATTTTATTCTGAAATTTAGATTACATGTTAAAGGAACTGGAATAGTCAAAATGACTCAAAACAAAGAGACAAACAGAAACAAATTTGGAAGATTCATAATATCTGATTCAAGATTTATTATAAAACTATAGTAATCAAGACAGTGTGGTATGGATGAAAGTATAGATTTGTAAACCAATGGAACAAAATAGAGTCCAGAATTAAATCCAAACAAATATAATTAGTGGATCTTTGATGAAGTTGCAAAGAAAATTAAAAGGAAGGATAATCTTTTTGTTTGTTTCCTCTTAGTCTTTGTTTTTTATTGAGGTATAGTTGATGCACAATATTTTGTAGATTTCAGGTATACAACATAGTGCTTCCCATTTTTTAAAGCTTGTACTCTATTTATAGTTATTATAAAATATTAGGTATATTCCCTGTGTTATGAAATATATCCTTGTAGTTTATTTATTGTATATTTAGTAGTTTGTACCTCTTAATACCTTCCCCCTTCCCTCTCCCCACTGGTAACCACTAGTTCTCTATATCTGTGAGTCTGTTTCTTTTTTATTATATTCACTAGTTTATTATTTTTTAGATTCCACAAATAAGTGATATCATACAGTATTTGTCTTTCTCTGTCTGACTTACTTTACTTAGCATAATGCCCTCCAAGTCTGCCCATGTTGTTGCAAATGGTAAAATTTCATTGTTTTATATATGCCTGAGTAGAATTCCACTGTGTGTGTGTGTGTGTGTGTGTGTGTGTGTGTGTGTGTGTGTATGTACCACATCTTTATCCATTCATTTGTCAATGGACACTTAGGTTGATTCCATATCTTGGCAAATGTAAATAATGCTGCTATGGATATTGAGGTACATGTATCTTTTTGAATTAGTGTTTTTCTTTTTTTTTCAGCTATAGACCCAGGAGTACAATTGCTGCGTCATATGGTAGTTCTGTTTTTAGTTTTTGAGAAGCCTCCATACTGTTCTCCACAGTGGCTGCACCAATTTACATTCCCACCAACAGTGTAAGAGGGTTCCCTTTACTCCACATCTTCACCAACATTTGTTATTTGTGTTCTTTGATGATAGTCGTTCTGATGGTTGTGATGTGCATTTTTCTGATTATGATGTTAAGCATCTTTTCATGTGCCTGTTGGCCATCTGTATGTCTTCTTTGGAAAAAATACTAGAGGAGAGAACTAATAGGACCAGATCTGCTTAAATATCTATGGCCTGGATTACTGCGAGGACAGACTGGGTTTATAAAATACCCATCACATTGTCTTCTCATAATACACTGCAACATTTCTCTTTTAATGGAGCTGGGGCCAAGGAACAAGTACTCCATTTATTCCAGATGTGGTGCCTAGAAGCCTCTGTAATTAGAGGTCCAGACAAAGGGTGACTGACTATAGACATGCATTTGTAATGAAGCTGGAATGTGGCAGATCGTACAAGGTTGACCCATGTATTTTGATAAATCATTTTCTAATGGGTTGTAATTAAACAAAACTAAAAGAGGTCAGTTCCTGTTAAAATGACTTATAACATCAGATTATAGCTTTTTAATCACTTACTAAGAGGATTAGATTTTGAAATGTGTTTACTGATTTTGGAGTTGTCTTTTTTGCATAGTAGATTAGAAAATCTTTTTGGTATTTACATTATTTTGTAAATTATGAATGGTAAGATTCATCATGAGATATAAAATCATGGAACATGGTTAAGTTTACACTTTATAATTAAGTATTTCCACAGCTAGGTGTACATTATTTGTCCCATTATGTAACATATACATTGGAAGTTATTAAACCTTTTAAATAAAAATATAAACGTAATGCATTGCTTAGACTCATGGTACTTATGATATCATGTGGTTTAGCTATGATTTTTTAAAAAGTAACATAGGCAGTGTAGGTTTTTGTCTATACATACACAATGTTCTTAAATTCAGTGTTGATTTGGGTTGAGGTATAGTTTTTATACTTTATTCATTTTATTCTTGAGAATCTATTCATATCAGCTAAAATGGAAAAATGCAGTAATTTTATATTTGACAAGTGTGTTTCATCTCATTCTAATGTAGGATAAGTAGCATGATTCACAATTATCTTTTTTTTCATTAAGTATTGGGCAAAGTCATTCAATAAAACCTATGTTTAATGTGTCCTTGAAGTCTGAGGCTGCTTAAACCTGAAGAAAGAAAGTTAGATTCTTGCAGAATGGAACTGGTTACAGCATATGGAAGTCTATGATCTTCACATGGGTGCATTCCTTAATATATAATTCAGAATAAAAACAGTATGCTTGAGAATCATACTAAGCCCATTCTTTAAATTATTGTCATGTTCTTTTTGAAAAATAATATCTGTAACCTCAGATAATTAGAGGTTGGTTTAAGCTGTATCTTCTTTTATATCCATGTTACCAAGTAGTTTACAACAGTGAGAGCAAGTTTCACTACTTACGTGGAGGTTATTACACAAGGGTAAATTATTATTATTTTAGCAAGCAGGCATAGAATCTTTCATACAAGTGTTCTTGTAAATTTAGAGAATTTCCACTTTCCGTTGCACAAATGACATGTTTGAAAATAAATGAAATTACTTCATGGCAGATGAGCTAATTCTCCTATCACATTAGGAAACAGAATCCATCTTTTTTTTAGGAGGACACAAGTGGTTTTCTTGATCTGGAGTGCTACTCTAACAGTGTTGGACACTCCCATTCCTATCAAGAATAATGCCTGTAAAATTCTAACCAGCTACATATCATAAACCTCACTTGTTTTGACACTGAAAAATTATTGTAATTAATGAGCTCTGTAGTACATATTAAAATAGTGATAGTTAAAATATGTCCTGTAGTTACCTTTAGCATGTGCTCTTCTGTTTAAAGTCATTTGGATGCTAACAAACCCTGGGATATGTTTTCCTGAGTTGGATATAATAAAAGTTAACTAATTAGCTCTTAGTATATAGATTAAAATTTACCCCATAATTTATTCTTGAGCTGTATAATGGTATTACTTTAATTCCTGGATTAGATTAGGGAAGTGAGAACAAAGATTTTGGAATGATATCTTGGAATAGGTAAAGAACACCAGAACCTATGTGTCTCCAAACATTCTTCTTTACCACTCTGGTTACATTTTATCAGTGGAATTAAATTGCCTCCTCTTATTTATTTGAGAAGAACTTGTTTATACACTCTTGAAAATTTCCTCTATAAAAAAATAAACATTTACAGATAATCAGTCACTTTTTTTAGGTACAACTCTAGTTACAGTTCCCTGATGCATCTTAACTATGAGTAATGATGTCATGGATAATCAAAAGTTAAGGGTTAAACCTAATTTATTTTTAACCCTCAAATAGGACAAACTATTTTTCCAGAATTTTCATTATTCAACCATTTTATATATGTATATATACATAAATATTTTTGTTATTCAAGATTTTACTTAAACTCATTAGTCATTTACTTCTTGTCGACTGCATCAAAATTGTCAAATAAACCTCCGTATTACTTTTCCTACTGTCATATATGTTTTCCACTTCCAGTTCAAATGTAAATCTAGTCCATGATTTTTTTTTTAAAGAAAAGTTCAATTTATTTGCATTTCTATGTGACCAAGTTTTAAAAATAGACTTTCTAAGTCAGCGACAGGTAACAGCCTAGATAGGGAACTCATACTTTTTATATATAGGGAACTATTGGACAAGATAGTCCATGATATTTTAAAGAATATTAATCTGAAATGACTATCATTCCTCACTTTATTAGTCAAAATAGGTGAAATTTTAAGGATCTTTCTATTCTGGCTATGATTAATTAACTATAGTGAAAATATAGTCTGGGTGTAATCCAGTATAAAACCAGAATAAGGCAAGAGATTTAGACATTAGAAAAGAGGTAAAACTAAATAGTTTGTTTGGCTCTTTGTCCTTTGAGTCAGGACAAAAGCAATGTTGGCCCACATTTACCTGTGCCTTCTTCCTGTGGTCAGATTTTGGACTGTGACCTAGTGATTTGAAGTCCAAACAGAGAACAGTGGCCTTAATGAACTGAGGAGGCAGAGACTGATCAGAAATTGGGACTACCAATACAATTAGAATTGGGGCAGCAGGGCACCAGAAGAATAAGGGGCTGGGACAGAAGTCTGCATGTTAGTTTCTTGCAGGTCCTTGCCAAGCATTTGGTTGCTTCTTGCATGAACCCTATCAAGAGTGGGTCCTGTTAAAATGAGAGTTAAACAGAGAGAGGTATCAGAGATCACACAGTTCTCAGAGATGGTGAAGGTCTGCCTAGTCAGTGAGAGAGGACACCTCACTAAGCATTTTAGATGTTGGGTGTTCAGCTGAGACTCCAGAAAACCATTATTTAGAAATAAAGATCACATCATAAAGTAAGGACCATGCTGTTGAACTAAGGAATTTTAACTTTCTGCCAGGAAAAAAAAAAAAAAGATCAATACCCTTTTCAGGAAAATCATAGAACACAGACTCCTTACAATCTATCACTTACAATGCTCATCATAAAATCTAAAATTACTGGACTCATGGCAAAAACAGAAAACTTAAAATAATCCAAGGTTCAAATTAGCAACTGAAGATTTTAGAGCAGCTATTATATATAAAAATCTTCTCTCTCCCTCTGTGTGTGTGTCTCCCCCTCCCTCTATCTCTGTCTCTTTCTGTACCTCTATTTCTATTTATATGTTTAACTCTTTATGCTTAATATTAAAGGCAAAGAGACCATAATGAGCAAACAGATTAGGATTATCAGCAGAGATAAAGAACCTAGAAAAGAACCAATTACAATGAAAATTCTGGAACTAAAAAGTACAATATCTGAAATAAATGGCAACAACAACAACAGCAACTGCAGCAGCAGCAGCAACATTGAATTTGCTTAACAGGTGATTGTAGAGCTCTCAGAAAGGGTTATTCAATTTAAAGGGTTATTCAAAATTTAAAATAATGAACAACAACTATTCAGTCTGAAAAAGAAAAAAAAGACTGAAAAAAAATTGAATCAAATTTGGTGACCTGTAAAACTATATTAGATATTCTAACATACATGCAATTAGAGACTCAGAAGAGGTAAATGGTGCAGAAAATTTTGGGGAAAATAAAAAGTAATGTCCACGAGTTCCCAAATTTTGAGAAAGACATCAGCTAGAGGAAGTTATGGGGACCTCACACAAGATAAAGACAAAGAAAATCAGACCTATAAAAATCACAATTAAACTGGAAAAAAAAAAAGTTGCATTACAACCTTTGTTTTCCACCAAGTAGCTGTGTAACATTGATCTGATTTTCTTGATTTCAATCTTTTTTCCTTCTTATCTGTTCTAAAAACTGCTACTTTAAAAATTCCACAATAGTAAAGTTTTTTAACAATTTTAAGATACCAGTACTAAGTGGAATGTTGGAAGAAATATATCTGTAACATGATGCAATAATAAAGAAGGAGAAAGAATAGAAACAATGGATGATAGTTCCTTGTTAGCCACTATTATTATTATTATTAAAATAATAATAAAGTAGAGCTGTTAAATATTATAGAAAAATTTCAGAAAACAATGTTATTTTAGAATGGAAATCACCCAGAGGAATTAAAAATTGATGAGAAGGAACAATTGGAGAGAGAAATATTCAATATAGAGACAAGTGTTGGAGAATGTTTCCTAAGAATGCAAAACAAATAGCACTGTGAATAGATCAAGGGTAACAGGCTAGTCTTGGAAAGGAAAAAGTATGGTTCTTCATCTGAGAAGATCAGGACATAGAAAACAATAGATACCCGTTCAGAAAAAAATTTTAGATGTAGGGTTGGGAAATTGTGCAGTTCATGCCAAATAGTCTTTATTTGATCCGGATTGTACAAGATAAGGTGATCACTTGAGATTATAGGGGACAATGATAGAGATTCAGACTGGAAAAGACTGTTAAAATTTAAAGTAAGTGTTATAGAAATGGAATATTTAGCTGACGCTGGATACATATAAAGACTCTTAGTTGACTTGAGTGTCTTGGCTTAAGATACAAAATCCTAAATATGTAACAGTGTGGAGTGGAGCAAGTATGTATAATTTTTCTGGCGCCACTGAGCAGGCTGAGAAAAATGTGACCTCAAATTATTTTTCATGTGTAGGAAGTGCACAGGATAAGTGACAAAATTATGTTAATTTTCTAACTAGGAGATCTTATAGCAGAAGTTGACACCTTTTACTAATGAGCAGAAATTTTATACATAATCATCTGTAGCTAATTGAGTCCATGAAGTCACTTGTTCATGGAATTCACATGAGAGATGCTATATCAGTTTCAGTGCCTGGCAGACAGTTATGGAAACACACAGCCCGTGAATTTATGTTGATAGTAGCATTGGGGGATTAGGTGCTGAAATTCTACTACTTCATAATTGGATTTTGGCACCTTCTCTTAATCTCCTCTAGATAAAACATAGCACTAGTAGCAAGTGGCATAGTACAGTATTACAAAGAGTTTTGTTAAGTGGCAATTGCTGCTGACACTATTGGCATTTTTAGTGCTTACAAGAAAGCACAATACAGTTTAGAATAAAACAAATGGGCTTAAACTGAAGTGTTGCAAAAGGAAGGAATATCACCTGTAGTAGAAAACAAATTAGATCTTGCTATTTTTTAGGAAGTAAACTATTTACATTTAAGGGTGTTTAAGAATTGATTTTATATGGCTGCTTTGTTGTCATTGTTATTTTTAATGCTGTTGTTTCAAATAAAAAGTGAAAAATGATAACTCTGATTTTCCAAAATATCTTAAAAAGGACCAGGAAATATTCATTAGTTACACATGTTATAAATATCTTGAAGAAGATCAAGATGTTAAATAGAAGATCAGAATGCTTACGGCAATTTCTTTATGGTCAATGTCAAATAGACTTAAGGCTACAGAACAGAAAGGAGCAAGTCTTCCCATGTTTTTTCATGAAGACTGAAGACTAGTTGTTAAGTATAAGAGAGAGGCTTGGAATTTTTTTTCTGGATGGATGTTAAATTGGCTGAGGACTGTGGTTATGAAGTCAAAGTGTTGGGTTGAAAGATTTATGTGGTAGAAGGAATTTAGTTAACCTCAGGGAGTATGATTATTTAATATTATTTGTAAAATACTCAAACCATCCTGAATCATGATTTATGTGTCACTTATATATTTAACATGATGAAACATTTAATGAGTTTTAAATGAAGTCATTTTGTAGAGATAGGATATATACAATTAATTTTATGATAGGTGGCTATATTTCAAAGTCCAAAGTAAAATTTCTTTCATTTTTAATAGGCTGCTTCACCATCAAATTCTATTTAAACTATAACCAAGAATAATGGTGGGTGCTCAGGGATTCTCTGAGTGGCATTTATGAGCAACTTTTACTCCAAATCATTTTTTTATACCTACTGAAGACAGGAAAGATGGGAAGTGTCATGGAGAGGCTCAGCAACTTCTCCACTGGTTCTTTTTTTTTAATTTAACTTAATTTTTTTTTTATACAGTAGGTTCGTATTAGTCATCCATTTTATACACATCAGTGTATACATGTCAATCCCAATCTCCCAATTCATCACACTACCACCACCACCACCCCGCCGCTTTCCTCCCTTGGTGTCCATACATTTGTTCTCTACATCTGTGTCTCAATTTCTGCCCTGCAAACCGGTTCATCTGTACCATTTTTCTAGGTTCTGCATATATGCGTTAATATACGATATTGTTTTTCTCTTTCTGACTTACTTCACTCTGTATAACAGTCTCTAGATCCATCCACATCTCTAAAAATGACCCAATTTTGTTCCTTTTTATGGCTGAGTAATATTCCTTTCTATATGTGTACCACATCTTCTTTACCCATTCATCTGTTGATGGGCATTTAGGTTGCTTCCATGACCTGGCTATTGTAAATAGTGCTGCAATGAACATTGGGGTGCATGTGTCTTTTTGAATTATGGTTTTCTCTGGGTATATGCCCAGTAGTGGGATTGCTGGGTCATATGGTAATTCTATTTTTAGTTCTTTAAGGAACCTCCATACTGTTTTCCATAGTGGCTGTATCAGTTTACATTCCCACCAACAATGCAAGAGTGTTCCCTTTTGTCCACACCATCTCCAACATTTGTTGTTTGTAGATTTTCTGAGGATGCCCATTCTAACTAGTGTCAGGTGATACCTCATTGTAGTTTTGATTTGCATTCCTCTAATAATTAGTGATGTTGAGCAGCTTTTCATGTGCCTCTTGGCCATCTGTATGTCTTCTTTAGAGAAATGTATATTTAGGTCTTCTCCCCATTTTTGGATAGGGTTGTTGTTTTTTTTTTAATATTGAGCTTATGAGCTGTTTATATATTTTGGAGATTAATCCTTTGTCCATTGATTCGTTTACAAATATTTTCTCCCATTTTGAGGGTTGTCTTTTCATTTTGTTTATGGTTTCCTTTGCTGTGCAAAAGTTTTTAAGTTTCATTAGGTCCCATTTGTTTATTTTTGTTTTTATTTCCATTACTTTAGGAGGTGGATCAAAAAAGATATTGCTGTGATTTATGTCCAAGAGTGTTCTTCCTATGTTTTCCTCTAAGAGTTTTATAATGCCTGGTCTTAAATTGAAGTCTCTAATCCATTTTGAGTTTATTTTTGTGTATGGTGTTAGGGAGTGTTCTAATTTCATTCTTTTACATGGAGCTGTCCAGTTTTCCCACCACCACTTATTGAAGAGACTGTCTTTTCTCCATTGTATATCTTTGCCTCCTTTGTTATAGATTAGTTGACCATATGTGCATGGGTTTATCTCTGGGCTTTCTATCTTGTTCCATTGATCTATATTTCTGTTTTTGAGCCAGGACCATATTGTCTTGATTACTGTAGCTTGTAGTATAGTCTGAAGTCAAGAAGTCTGATTCCTCCAGCTCCATTTTTTTCACTTGAGACTGCTTTGGCTATTCGGGGTCTTTTGTTTCTCCATACAAATTTTAAGATTTTTTTGTTCTAGTTCCGTGAAAAATGCCATTGGCAATTTGATAGGAATTGCATTGAATCTGTAGATTGCTTTGGGTAGTAGAGTCATTTTCACATTGTTGATTCTTCCAATCCAAGAACATGCTATATCTCTCCATCTGTTGGTATCATCTTTAATCTCTTTCATCAGTGTCTTATAGTATTCTGCATGCAGGTCTTTTGTCTTCCTTGGTAGGTTTATTCCTAGGTATTTTATTCTTTTTGTTGCAGTGGTGAGTGGGAGTGTTTCATTAACTTCTCTTTCAGATATTTCATTATTAGTGTATAGAAATGCAAGAGATTTCTGTGCATTAACTTTGTATCCTGCAAGTTTACCAAATTCATTGATTAGCTCTAGTAGTTTTCTCGTGGCATCTTTAGGATTCTCTATGTATAGTATCATGTCATCTGCAAACAATGACAGTTTTATTTCTTCTTTTCCAATTTGTATTCTTTTATTTCTTTTTCATCTCTGATTGCCATGGCTAGGACTTCCAAAACTATGTTGAATAATAGTGGTGATAGTGGACATCCTTGTCTTGTTCCTGATCTTAGAGGAAATGCTTTCAGCTTTTCACCATTGAGAATGATGTTTGCTGTGGGTTTGTCATATATGGCCTTTATTATGTTGAGGTAGGTTCCCTCTATGTGCACTCTCTGGAGAATTTTTATCATAAATGGGTATTAAATTTTGTTAAAAGCTTTTTCTGCATCTATTGAAGTGATCATATGGTTTTTATTCTTCAATTTGTTGATATGGTGTATCACTTTGATTGATTGGCATATATTGAAGAAGCCTTGCATCCCTGGGATAAATCCCACTTGATCATGGTGTATGATCCTTTTAATGTGTTGTTGGGTTCTGTTTGCTAGTATTTTGTTGAGTATTTTTGCATCTATATTCATCAGTGATATTGGTCTGTAATTTTCTTTTTTTGTAGTATCTTTGTCTGGTTTTGGTTTCAGGGTGATGGTGGCCTCATAAAATGAGTTTGGGAGTGTTCCTTCCTCTGCAATTTTTTGGAAGAGTTTGAGAAGGATGGGTGTTAGCTCTTCTCTAAATGTTTGATAGAATTCACCTGTGAAGCCATCTGGTCCTGAGCTTTTGTTTGTTGCAAGATTTTTAATCACAGTTTCAATTTCATTACTTGTTCATATTTTCTGTTTCTTCCTGGTTCAGTCTTGGAAGGTTATACCTTTTTAAGAATTTGTCCAACTCTTCCAGGTTGTCCATTTTATTGGCATAGAATTGCTTGTGGTAGTCTCTTAGGATGCTTTCTATTTCTGCAGTGACTTTTCTAACTTCTCCTTCTTCATTTCTAATTTTTATGATTTGAGTCCTCTCCCTCTATTTCTTGATGAATCTGGCTAATGGATATTTTTTTTTCTTCTCATTGTATTGAGCTATAGTTGACATACTGCACTGTATTGAGGTATAGTTGACATACAGCATGATGATATGACTTAACATGCATCATGAAATGATTACCACAGTAAGTTTAGTGAATATACATCATCTCATATAGATACACAAAAACAGAAGAAAACATTTTCTTGTCCTTATAATAAGAACTCTTGTGATTTATTTTTTTTTATTTTTTAAACATCTTTATTGGAGTATAATTGCTTTACAATGGTGTGTTAGTTTCTGCTTTATAACAAAGTGAACCTGTTATACATATACCTATAACCCCATATCTCTTCCCTCTTGCATCTCCCTCCCTCCCACCCTCCCTATCCCACCCGTCTAGGTGGTCACAAAGCACCGAGCTTATCTCCCTGTACTATGCGGCTGCTTCCCACTAGCTATCTGTTTTACACTTGATAGTGTATATATGTCCATGCCACTCTCTCACTTTGTCCCTGCTTACCCTTCCCCCTCCCCGTGTTCTCAAGTCCATTCTCTAGTAGTGGCTAATGGTTTATCAATTTTGTTTATCTTCTCAAAGAACCACCTTTTAATTTTATTGATCCTTGCTATTGTTTTCTTTGTTTCTATTTCATTTATTTCTCCTCTGATCTTTATGAGTTCTTTCCTTCAGCTACCTTTTGGTTTTATAGGTTTTTCTTTCTCTAGTTCCTTTAGGTGTAAGGTTAGATTGTTTATTTGAGATCTTTTTTTGTTTCTTAAGGTAAGCTTGTATAGCTATAAACTTTCCTGTTAGAACTGCTTTTGCCACATCCTATAGGTTTTGGATCATCGTGTTTTCATTGTCATTTGCCTCTAGGTATTTTTTGATTTCCTCTTTGATTTTTTCAGTGATCTCTTGATTATTTAGTAACATATTGTTTAGCCTCCATGTGTTTGTGTTTTTTACATTTTTTTCCCTGTAATTGATTTCTAATCTCATAGAGTTGTGTTCAGAAAATATGCTTGATATGATTTCATTTTTCTTAAATTTACTGAGGCTTGATTTGTGACCCAAGATATGATCTATTCTTGAGAATGTTCCGTGCACACCTGAGAAGTGTAATCTCTTGTTTTTGGATGGAATGTTCGATAAATATCAATTAAATCTATCTGGTCTGTTGTGTCATTTAAATCTGGTGTTTCCTTATTAATTTTCTGTTTGGGTGATCTGTCCATTGGTGTAAGTGAGGTGTTAAAGGGCCCCACTATTATTGTGTTACTGTCAATTTCCTCTTTATAGCTGTTAGCAGTTGCCTTATGTATTTAGGTACTCCTATGTTGGGTGCATATATATTTATAATTGTTATATCTTCTTGGACTGATCCCTTGATCATTATGTAGTGTCCTTTCTTGTCTGTTGTAACATTCTTTATTTTAAAGTTTATTTAATCTGATATGAGTATTGCTACTCCAGCTTTCTTTTGATTTCCATTTGCATGGAACATATTCTTACATCCCCTCACTTTCAGTGTGTATGTGTCCCTAGGTCTGTAGTTGGTCTCTTGTAGATAGCATATACATGAGTCTTGTTTTTGTATCCATGCAACAAGCCTGTGTCTTTTGGCTGGAGCATTTAATCCTTTCACGTTTAAGGTAATTATCGATATTCATGTTCCTATTGCCAGTTTCTTTATTGTTTTGGTTTTGTTTTTGTAGGACCTTTTCTTCTCTTGTGTTTCCTGCCTGGAGAAGTTCGTTTAGCATTTGTTGTAGAGCTGGTTTGGTGGTGCTGAATTCTCTTAGCTTTTGCTTATCTGTAAAACTTTTGATTTCTCCATCGAATCTGAATGAGATCCTTGCTGGGTAGAGTAATCTTAGTTGTAGGTTCTTCCCTTTTATCACTTTAAGTATACCATGCCACTCCCTTCTGGCTTGTAGAGTTTCTGCTGAGAAATCAGCTGTTAACCTTATGGAAGTTCTCTTGTATGTTATTTGTCATTTTTCCCTTGCTGCTTTCAACAATTTTTCTTTTCTTTATTAATGTTTGCCAATTTGATTACTATGTGTCTTGGCATGTTTCTCCTTCAGTTTATCCTGCCTGGGACTCTCTGTCCTTCCTGGACTTGGGTGGCTATTTCCTTTCCCAGGTTAGGGAAGTTTTCGTCTATAATCTCTTCAAATATTTTATTGGGCCCTTTCTCTCTCTCTTCTCCTCTGGAACCCCTATAATGCAAATATTGTTGCGTTTAATGTTGTCCCAGAGTTCTCTAAGGCTGTCTTCATTTCTTTTCATTCTTTTTTCTTTATTCTGTTCTGCAGCAGTGAATTCCACCATTTTGTCTTCCAGGTCACTTATCCCTTCTTCTGCCTCAGTTATTCTGCTATTGATTCCTTCTAGTGTATTTTTCATATCAGTTATTGTATTGTTCATCTCTGTTTGTTTGTTCTTTAATTCTTCTAGGTCTTTGTTAAATATTTCTTTCATCTTCTCAATCTTTGCCTCCATTCTTTTTCCGAGGCCCTCGATCATCTTCACTATCATTATTCTGCATTCTTTTTCTGGAAGGTTGCCTATCTCCACTTCGTTTAGTTGTTTTTCTGGGGATTTATCTTGTTCCTTCATCTGGTACATAGCTCTCTGCCTTTTCATCTTGTCTATCTTTTTGTGAATGTGGTTTTTGTTCCAGAGGCTGCAGGATTGTAGTTCTTCTTGGTTCTGCTGTCTTCCCTGTGGTGGATGAGGCTTGTGGAAGTTTTCTGATGGGAGGGACTGGTGGTGGGTAGAGCTGGCTGACTTCCCAATAGTATCCTATACATTCAGTGGACATTTGACTCTCTATTTTTATGTGAAGCTTAGATTGAGATAGAAACTTAGCTCTATTATATGCATGTGTGGAGACACTTCTTATATTTAATCTAAAAATTATATATACTGGATACTTTAATTACTCCATTAAGAATGATTTAGCACCTAATATGTAGCAACTGCTGTGTTAAGGACCACAACTTCTAATATGATTCCTATTTGGTGTTGCTATCTTGGAGCTCTCAGCTGGTAGGGGAAACAAACTTACAAGGTGGTATTTTATTTACTATCATAAAGGTGTTATATATATTATGTTTGGGGAACTCAGAGGGTAGAACCAAATCTAAGCACTGAGTGAAAAATTAATTAATTTTATCTTTCCTGACTGATTCCCAAATTATAAAGAAAATTAATCATAGGCACGCTGAATCATTTACAATTTCAATATATTTGAAATGTCCTAGAAAGGTTTCTTATTTAGTCAAACCTCATTAAGCCTTTTCTTCAAATAAAATATTTTTATAAAGCAGATGTTCTTCATTTTTTGAAGCTGTGAATATGAATGTACTTCACATAACAAGTTATGACTGGAGGCCTGTTATTTCTTCACCACTTGCTTTTACCTTCCATCTTCCTCCTTATTGGAGATTCAGAACAGTGAGAACAATGTTGAGAATCCTGACCCAGAAGGTTGTTTCTGGGATTCCCTTCATACAGAGTAATATAACAGAGTTAAACACAAATAACATAGCAGGCCCATTCCAGTTTATTATTCTTTTAAAATTTGTTGTGTTTAACATAAAAGTCCAAGATAAGAGTATATATGACATATATATATATATATAAACATTTCTATGCCTTACATTTGAGCAAAAGGGACTATCTAAATTATTGATGAATAATCTATAACCTCTGATTTTCTTGAAGCTCAGGGCTTTGACAATGCATTTCAAGATCTGTTTTTAGGTTTATCTTATTTTAAAGAGATAATTTCATTCTGAGAAGATCAAACTCAACCTGTCTTCCAAAGTGTCCCATGGAATTCATCAGTGATCCCCTATCCCTGTCAAAGAGGCCATAATAGCTACTTGGGTTTACCTGCATGTGGGTATAGTAACCATAGACTGCTTGAAATGGGAAGTGGAAAGGAGTGGTGAGAGAACTCAGAAACTGATCCCTGAGCCCATAAAAACAAATATTGTAATGTAAGTTTGCCTGACATTCATGATTATTCATGCTTCAGTGTTGTGCATGATGGTGAGTGCAGCCATATAGAAGAGGGTGATGGGAGAGAATTCCCTGCGCTTGGGTTGGGGAGCAGGGAATGATGAGGGCTATTTCAGAAATATGCTCTATATTTCTGCCTCAAATGTCACCAAGAGAAAAATGATAGATCGAATTTAGCATATTTATTTAGGTATTAAAAAAAAAACTTCAAAGCATCTGAACATCAACATTTATATAAAAGGGGAACATTGTTATCCTATTATGTAATCTATTTTAATAAAGCATCATTTATTTTTAACAAAATATATTTTTCAGTAGTGGGGGTAAAATAATTATGATTACAATATTTAAAGAGAGCTGCAGATCTCACATTTGCAGATTTCTAAAATGCACCTTTTTTATTAGTTAGGACATTTATTTAATTGCTTTATTAGAGAGCAAACAGAAGTGTCTTAGCAGGGTAAAATTCATTTTCTCAAGCACACAAAAGTCTAAGCTGATAGGTGGCTTATGGGGCAGGACACCTCAGCTACAGGAGGTCATACAGGTACACAGGCTCTTTCTACCCTCTTGCTTCATCATCTCCATCTGCATAGCCAGTTCCGGCTCACCCTTTGTCCATATCAGCCTGTAGGATGGAGGAAAGAGGAAAAAGGAAAAGAGTTTCCCATGAAGGATATGATTAAGAAATTGTACATGTAATTTTCCCTCACATCCCGCTGAACAGGATTGAATTCTACATTAAGTCCTTGATGCAAGAGGGGCTGTAAAATGTTCTTGCTAGCTAGGTAGCACTAAGCATAACAAAACTCAGATTTCCCTTACTAGGGGGAGAATGGAAATTGAGGGAATCAACTGAATGAATAGTTTATTCTTTTTACCTAGTGTGATAATTGACAGTGAGGAAATATTCAAATGGAGAAGATTTTCAGCAGTTATTTAGTTACATTGCCAGTGTCATATGGATAAACTCAAAGTCAGGGAAATCAAGGCAATTGATAATACTCAAAATTCAAGTTTTAATAAGAAATAGTTTAAGAATTCTAATATGTTTTCAGAATGACTTTTAAGTTAAATTCTCAGTTACTTTTTTACTTATTTAATGTTGATTCCTCTAGTATTATCAACCACATTTCAAATCATTATATGAAGAGAAATGTTAAAAGTAGAATTAGTTTTGATAATATGTAAACATTCTGACTATCATCATGGATTTCAATAAATTTGATCTGTTAATTACTTCTTTCGGGTTATATTTCATTATTTTTATTTAAATTTCTAGTTTTGTAAAACACAGTAAATTTCTATGACATAAGCAAATCTTTAAAGAGAGAAACGGGAAATAAGTAATATGCCTTATCTCAATAGAAGGTTGGAAAGTGCGAATTACTTTTTTTTAAATTTTACTGAATTTCTGAATTTCAATCAGCTTTGATGTAACAACTGTTGGTTGACCTGATTAAAGTGAACCTCTGATCCAGTTGATTTAAGGCTACTTTGCTGCTACCAAAGAATGTAAAATATGTTCTATTCTAGAGAACCATCTGGCCCCTAAATTCAAAACTTTACTTGACTACAGTTCTAGGAAACAGACTTTTTGTTTCTAATTAAATTATGTTTTACTCTGTTGTATATAAAACTTCTTACAGTTTGACAAATACTTTTTTTTCGACTTACATAAATAATTTCCCTTCATCATGAATTTTACCTGAATAAATCACGTGGAACTCTTAGTAGAACGTCAATCATCGTGAATAACAGATTCTGAAGTTTTCAGAGAACTGTGACAAGAAAGAGAGAAAAAGGAAGAGAGGAAGGGGGAGAGAGAAAAGAGGAGAGAGGGAAAAGAAAGAAAAAATAAGAAAGGAAGGAAAGAAAAACAATATTCCAGATGAAAATAATTTATGTAACCATGTTTTTCAGACAGGATCACATTCTATACTGATAATCTTATAGATAAAGTATACTCCAAGATTTCTACAGATTACTGATATTTCTACCCCATCTTTTTGAGCATCCAGTGAAGTTTCCTTCAATTATTTTTGTGGCAATATTGATACTTTTTGTGTTTACCTTGATGACATGGACAGTTCATATTAGTATTGAAGAGATTACTGTAGTAATCCTGTTGTAGAGATATTATTGCTCTACATTATTGTACCATTTTAGGCTCTAAGTGGTGGTCTCCAGTGGTGGTTTGTATTGATGATTTCCAGTACAATCCCTGAAAGTTGCTTTTGAAAGTTTTACATGTTCTGAAAGTATTTATAGAGTTCATATTGTGGTGTTCCCTGTGTCAGGAGCTGGAGATAACGAGTTAAATCATATTGATATGGTATTTGTTCTCAAGTAAGAGTCTACGAAATGGGTTTCTACTATATATGTGTTTCTGCAATGTATTGTTTTTCACTTGGCAATATAGACACACCTCATTTTATTGTGCGTCACTTTATTGTGCTTCATTTTATTGCACTTTTGCAGATACTGTTTTTTTACAAATTGAATGTGGCAACTGTGCATCAAGCAAGCCTATCAGCTCCATTTGTTCAACAGCATTTGCCCACTTTGTGTCTCTGTGTGACATTTTGGTAATTCTCACAATATTTCAAACATTTGCATTACGATTATATTTGTTGTGGTGATCTGTGATCAGTGATCTTTGATGTTACTATTATACTATGACTTGCTGAAGGATCGGATGATGGTTAGCATTTTTTAGCAATAAAGTATTTTTAATTAAAATATATGCATTTTTTTAGACATAATACTATTGCACACATAATAGGTTACAGTATAGTATAAACATAACCTTTATATGCACTGGGAATCCAAAAACTTTGTGTGACCTGCTTTACTGTTGTATTTGCTTTAACACAGTGGTTTGGAACTGAACTCATAATATCTTGGAGGTATGTCTGAATATTCTTAACTCCTATGTCAATTCCTAGAAATCTACAAAAGCATTTTAATGCTTGCATAGCATTCAAAGGTAGGGTTATATCATATTTTACATCATATTTAATTTGTCCCTGTTATATATTTAGTTCATGTTGTCTACAATTTTTGCTGTCATATATTATGTGACAACAAACTCATATATGTATGTACACACACACGCATACATTTACATGTTGTGTTTTCTGTCTAGTTTTCTCTTTTTTTTTTAAACGAATATTATAATCATTTACTCTGTGGGAATTCACTGGTTGAATTTCCTGAGATCTCTGCTTCGAGGGAACTAATCTCCTAGAGGAGGAAACAGATAATAAATAAATGAATACATGAATTTGATTATCACAGACTGTGATAATATATGCTGAATGATCAAAATTTTACTGAGAATATAACATTTGAATAACTAAAGATTGACTTCTGGTTTCCAGTCTGGCATGACATATAAGAAACTTCGAATTCATCTCTTCTGTACATGTAAGACAAATCTGAAGAAACTGAAAATCAACACCTCTTTTTAGATCCATCAGAGGACTAATGTCTTAAGGCAAACCACTTTCCCCCAAATTGAGGAGACACACAGGTAGATAGAGAGTCACGACTTACCACAGCAGAAAACACTGAACCAGTACCTGGACAGGAAAACCTAAACTATAATTAACAAATTGATGGAGACTCATCGTGGACAAGTTTGAGAGTTAAAAATTCTGGGGAGGAGAGTGATTATTTAGTATGACTCCACATTTTTTTTGAGTTTTACCTCCAGGAACTCTATCAGTTTCTCACAGTGAATTTAGAGGAAAAAAAATCTCTCATGCTTCTGGCAATATGGACACAGCTGAACTGAACAGCACCAACAATCAACTGGATCTAACTGACATCTGTTATAGACCAAATGTTTATGTCCCCCCCCAAATTAATATGTTGAAATTCTAAACCTCAATATGATGGTATTGAGAGGTGGGGCCTTTGTGAGGGGGGTGATTATGTGGAACCCTCATGAATAGGATTACTGCCCTTATGAAAGAGTCCCAGAGAATTTTCTTGCTCTCCTTCTGACATGTGAGTACAAAATGAGAAGATGGCCATCAATGTATTATGAAGAGGGACCTCACCTCTTTATAAGAACCCAATTGTCATCAGAACCTGACCATGCTGGCACCTTGCTATCAGACTTTCAGCCTCCAGAATTGTAAGAAATAAAATTCTGTTGTTTATAAACCACCTGGTCTAGGTATTCTATTATAGCAGCCTGAACACACTGATACAATATCTTTAGACTATGTCATGCAACAACAGTGGAATACACATTCTTTTCAAACTCACAGGGAACACTAAACAAGAGAGACCACATTTGGGGACATAAAGCATACCTTAGCAAAATGAAAAGAATTGAAATCATATAAAATATCTTCTCTTACCTCAATGGAATTAAACTAGAAACATAAAGATAGCTAGAAAATTTCAAAATACTTGGAGATTAAACAGCACACTTCTAAATAACACAGAGGTCAAAGAAATCTCAAGAGAAATTAAAAATATTTTGAACTAAATAAAAATGACAATATAATTTAAAATTTGTGGGATGCAGCAAAAGCAGTGATTAAAGGGGAAGTTGGAGCATTGAATGTTTATATTTTAAAAATAAGAAAGATCTACAATCATAATCCAAGCTTTAACCTTAGGAAACAAGAAAAAAGAAGAGCAAATTAAGCACAAAGTAAGCTGTAGAATAAAAATAAAAATTAGAGCAGGAATCAATGAAACCAAAAAGAAGAAACCAATAAAAAAAAATCAACAAACCCAGAAGCTGGTTCTCTAAAAATATCAATATAATAGAGAAAACTCCCATCGTGCTAAATACTGTAAAAGTATTCTAATCAGTGTGTACCAGAGCTAAGCCAATAATAGAAAAAACTTTAGTAATTTTGAGGAAATGCAAAGAAGTTAGTATGACTGGAGCTCTAGATCATGAGGGAGTAAATCAGAAGTTAATTCATGTACCACTTTGTAGAGAATAGTAAGGGGTTTGCATTCCTTCTAAGAAAAACAGAAAGTCCTTTGAAAATTTAAGGAGATGACTTGTACATATTTTAGCAATCATTTTGACAATGTTGAGAAAGATTGAAGAAGAGCATGTTTATAAACAAGAAAACCAGTAATTTAGCTTTTGCAGAAGTTTAGTTTATAATGATGGTGATTTGATTGTAAAGCAATTATACTCCAATAAAGATGTTAAAATAAATAAATAAAATGCTGGTGATTTGGATGTTGGAGTGGTAGCCAAAGTAAAGAGAAACTATTGTATTCAAGATATAATGTTATCAAGAATATATTTCTAGAAA